>NC_059129.1:17953170-18703170 GCF_020740605.2 Lemur catta
CAGGCAGTGGATCGAGGACTAGACTTGGTGGTAGCTCATGTTCCTTGAGCACGGGGCAGGTGACATTTAAAGCACTTTACATATATTACCAGCTCGTTTGTTCTACACAGCAGAACCTATGAGATGGATCCTGCAATTACCAGCTCCATTTTACAGGTAGGGAAATTGAGACACAGAAAAGCAGAGCAGCTTGCTGGTAATCACATGACTACCAGGCAGTCTGGTGCCCACTACACAGTCCTGCCTTCACTAGGGAGAGACTGTGGTTGCAGGAGGGCCGTGCTGTGCTGCAGGGCAGCCGTGACTCAGCACTTAGCACTGGCCTGGTGCCACCAGGTGGCTTAAGATTTAAAAGAGAGGCCAGAAATGCACATTGTTATGGGAAAGCTCCCAATTTTTAAATATTGTCAACTAATTCTGACATCATTAAATGGTCTATGGCTGAATCAGCATGAGTTCAGGCCACCAGCAGGGCCACCAGTTTGTGATCTGATCTGTCAGGTGCCATCCATGCTCTTCATCGTCTGAGTGATGTTGGGTGGGGCACGGAGTGGTCTGTTCAGAGCCTGGTATGTTGTAGGTGCTTGTCAATGTCACAGTGTCCCACCGTCTTCTTCTGCCCCTTCAAGGAAATTAAATTTTCACATCACAAAGCATGGTTTTCATTAGTCTTCTTCCCAAGGGACATGTGAAAGGCCACGGAGGTCTCCTCCTCAGTGAAACCAGAACTCTCTGTAGCTTCTCAAGTTCAAGCACTCAGGAGGAGCAAGTTTGGTCCCCAGAGCAAGGCCACAAGACAGAAACAGGCCCATCCCCTGTTCTTGAAGTCCATGCGTCCTGGCCAGGACAGGTGTGCACATGCGTACACTTAGCTAGTAATAATAGGTGCAGGGGGCCAGGTTGGAAGCCCAACTCTGAGAGCCCAGAGAAAGACCCTCAATTCAACTGGAGTCAGGGAGGAGGGGCAGACAGGGGGCCAGGGGCTTCCTGGAGGAGTTGGCCATGAGCCAGGTCCCGAAGCATGGGTGGTGGTCTCCAGGCAGCAGCAGCTCACTCCCCAAAGCACCCTGTGCCTCAATAGACCTAGAGTCACGGTAGAAGCAGTGGGCCTGGGAGGCAAACCCTGGGTCCCCTTTCAATCAGCCCAAAGCCCCTGGTTCCCCCCTGTTCTGGACCCAGCACTCCTGGGCAAAGCACAAGGAGGGGCGGCAGCTCATGCTTCCTCTACGCAGAGGGACCAGTGTGTGCTCCCAGCCAATGGCAGAGCCTCCAGAGTGGGGTCACTGTCAGCGTGGGTGCCCAGGGCGGTGCATGAATGAAGTCTGACCCGTGCACATCTGGCCCGACTCCAGTTGTGTCAGGCCAAGGAACAGTGGCTTTAATGGCCCCACCCTGGATTGGGTGTTCAGGCCTTGCTAGTGCTTTGCTCCGGATGCTTCCCTTCAGGTTGTATTGGCTGTGCTGACAGGTGCTTGTCTCTGGGGAAGGTGATGTGACAGTGCTAAAGCCCACAGCTCTGCTTTGGTGGCTGTCACAATGGAAGTGCGCCGTCATTAATCTTTGTTGAGCAGCCGTGTGTTCATTGGAAGAGACATGCCACTCTACACCGGGGCCAGGGAGGAAAGTAGCCTTGCCGAGTTAACTAATTGCTTAGATTGAAATAATATTAAGATCGTTGCATTACAAATGCATTGCAGTCTCCGCACGGTTAGTTCTCAGCAACTATAAAGGAGCATAAAGGCAAAATATGGGCTAGGAAACGTGCTTCCATTAACCACACGGCAGCCACAGGGTTTCAAACTGTCCTTTTGAAAACCCATTGCAAAGGGGGTTTGACACAACGTCAACAAAACGTATAACAATAACTCTAGAGGAAAAAGGAAGAAAATATTCCCACCAAGGAAACAAGAAACGTGCCCACACATACACGGTTCTAAAGGTTAAGGTAGTTGGCAGGATGGAGTTTCACCGTGGACTTTCTGGCAGCTGGGCCAAAGGAAGAGAAAGAGTCTGGGGTTAAAGCGCTGGTTACTGGAAAGCAGGAAGCAGGCTGGTTCTTTAGGACACAGAGGATTCCGTGCCTGCCCCCCATCCTTTTCTAAAGACGTCCCTTATACAGAGCCTCACTGAGGGGATGTTGAGGAATCTAGACCTGCAAGATCCTCACCCTGTTTTCCGCATGGTGCCGATGTGGCTCTTGTACAGCTTCTAAGTGCAGCCCTGGAGGTATAATGACAGTTACATGATACGTATGTATATATGTAAAAAAAGAAAAGTCTGGAAGAACGCAATCACACATACACGGACACGCGCACACACACCGCCCAGTGGGGAGGAGGGAGCCAGGATGTGGGTAAGAGACAGCTGGTCTGTAGGGACTTACTATATTTTTAAAAAGAAAGAGTGAGGGCTCAGAGCTCTACCTGGTGCAGGTGCTTCTGCCAGTGGCCAGGCTACACGGGGCAGAGCTGGGGCCTTCTTGACCCAGAGGGAGGTGGCAGTGAAGACCTGGGGCATGCCAGCCGGGGCAGCTCACTGCACACCAGCTGTGAGACTTTGGGGAAGGGACGTGCCTCAGTTTTTCATCTGTAAGATGGAGTTAATGCCCACCTTGTGGAGTTGTTCCGAGGATGGACTAGGACAATGCGGTCTTTTATTTTTTAACCTTAGAATATCCGGACAAGTGATGAATACTTGCTCCCTCCCCGGGATCCCACTCCGGTGATCGGGGGGCCACATCCACCGCAGATATGGCTCGTTTGGCCTGCAGAGGGCTGGAAACGTGCTCTCAGCACCATCAGGCAGGGCATGCGCCTCCCCCTGCCTCATGGCCCCCCACTGCCGGTGGTTCCCACCTGAGCCCCCTGCTCCTGACCCCCGCCTCAGCCTGCCTCCCTCCCCGGGTCCCCTGTCAGCCAGACCCCTCAGTGGGAGCTGGGCAGCAGATGGCTGGAGGGCAGATGTGGCTTTAAACTGTGCTGTGGGAGCCAGACATCCCATTAGGAAAGCTAGGATGCCCCCCCTTGTGACTGCGCTGGGCTGGACGGCGTCCCCACCACACAGCACCTCTTTAAATGAGGGTGTTTCTGCCTCACCAGATGTCTCCGTGGCAGTAATTTTGTGGAACTAGTCATTGGAAGCTGCCTGTGATGTCCTTCTCAAACAGCGATTTCCTGATGAATTCACAGCACGCGTCTGCTCTGCGCCTCTGCTAAACAGAGAACGTATCCATATAAACATGTAAAAGAGTGCTTTGAGAATCGACTCTTTTGACAGTCGACAAATAGTAGCCTGCCATCCTGCAATTGGATGATTGAAGCCGAGTTCCTGTGGCGTTATGCAGGCTGGGTGGTTCTCATTCTCAATTGCGACAGAAACCCCTGCGACTCAGTGATGCTGAAATTCAGCTAGCACTTACTCCCCTCACGTTCAGGAAGGCTAAGGAAGGGCACAAGTATAGGTGGACGTCACTAGGGTCTCAGATCCCAGATCCCAAGAACAGATCAGAAGCTAAAGCAAGATGGAAATGACCTGGAGGTGACACCAGCAGGCCGCCGTTTTTCCAATCATGTGCATTCCTAGAACACTGTCAGAGAGCAGAGCTGCCCGTGTGTATTCATATATTAATTCCAAAGTAGGCATCGCTGTGCCAGGCCCCTGGGTAAGACTGGCAGGGCCTCAGCTGTCCTGCTCTTCAAGTGGGAGAGATAATAAATAAGTTAAAAAGCTGATAGGACCATGTCAGAGATGAAAAGGAACGAACACAGGACAGTGTGATGGGGAGGGGATTCACGGGGCGGGGGCCACTCCAGAGGGGTGGTCAGGAGAAGTCACCGAAGATAAGATGGAGCAAGGCCACCAGCACCTGGGGCAGAACATTCCCGGCAAGTGCACAGGTCCGAAGGCAGGACCGAGCTTGGCAGCGTCAAGGACAGCAGTCAGACCAGCGTGTCTGTGCGGAGTAAGCTGGGGACACGTGCCAGGAGCCGGAGCCAGAGAGGTCAGCAGGGGCCCCTGGAGGGGGTTGGGATTTAACGTCAGTGCAGGTGGAAGTCACTGGGCAGCTTTCAACAGGAGGCCACCATGATCCGATTTAAGTTGTTAAACAAAACAACTGCCGCTGCGTAGAAATGAAGCGTGTGTGCAGGGTGGGAGAGCCCAGAATGGAAGCAGAGAGACTAGTTAGGAGGCGACGGTGGCCTCCCCGGGAGAGACGACGGTGGCCTGGGTGAGGGAGGCAGCAGCGCGCTGGGAGAGAAGGGGTCAGAGTCGGGTGTGTTTTGGAGATGGAGCTGAGGGACTTGCGGACAGATGGGACATGTGAGTGAGAAAGCGAGAAAGATTGAGGCGACTCCTAGTTTCTGGGTAACTTCTCGAATGGTGGAACCATCTTTAAGATGGAGAAGACCACGTTTGGGGAAAGTGATCTAAGAATTTTGTTTGGGGCATTTTAAGGTTGAGATACCCATTTGAGAGCCAGGAAGAGGGGTCAAGTGGTCACCTGGGGAGAGGCCAGGGGTGCAGATTAAAATAACTGGCAGCCATCGCCACCAGGGTGGGCTGGATGGGACCAGCTAGTGGGCAGCGCAGGAGCCCCGGGGGGAGTCCGGGGAGGCCCAGGCCCCTGCCCGGACAGGGGCAGCCCGAGGGGCAGGAGGAAAAGCAGGTGGATGCAGAGCCACAGAAGCCCATGGAAGCCCATGGAAGGAAATCCATCAAGGAGGAGGAGTGGCTGACTGCACAATTACTGCTGAGCCGCTGCACTACTGAGGACCGAGAATTTTCCATTGGCTTTGGCAGTTGGCTGCTCCCTGTAATTTATTGTCAGAACCTGGACACTGCTCAGAGTGAAAGGAGGACTCTATAGTGATTACACCAGGACAACAGGTGTAAATCAGCATCATCCCAGACAAACAAGGACAGTCCCTCACCCCAGCTATTGGCTTTGTGGGGAGGCAGAGGAAGGAGCCCCACGGAGGCGATGGGAGGAGGGGCCCCAGTGACAGCAGCTCTCAGAGTTTCACTGTAAGGGTGACAGACAAATCGTGGGGTGCCCCAGCAATGGAATGTTCCACAACCATAAAAAGGAAAAAACTATCAATTCACACAACACAGATAAATCTGAGTAGTTATGCTGAATGAGAGAAGCCAGGCAAAAAAAAAGTGCATACTGCATGATTCCTTTAAATAAAATTTCTAGAAAAAGCAAACAATAGGTAGTGAGGGACAGTAGCTGGGGGGTGGCCTGGGGCCGGGGCAGAAGGTGGGTGAGGGATTACCAAGGGGAACGAGGAAACTTTGGGGGCGATGGGCATTTCGTTCTCTTGAGAGTGGAGGTGGCTTCATGGGTGTCCACACGTGTTGAAACTTATCAAATTGCTCCCTTTAAGTACGCACAGGTTAGTGTATGAGGTATGTATTATCTTCCTCGATAAAGCTGTGAAAAAAAAAAAAAGCCAAGAGTTTTACTGTAAAGCAGACGAGACACAGCAGCAGGAGGAAGTGTGATTGTATTTTAGGCATAAACAGAGGGACGTTGAACACCTGCACGACATGGGCACAAGGACACAGGAAAGCTAGATGGGGGCCCTTTTGTGAAAGTCATTGTGTGCCATGCCAAGGGGTTTGGAAGTCATCCGTCGTCCTGGGTTCTCCACCCGCTCCTGCAAAGGAATCATCTAGAAAACTTGTTGGAGACTCCCTAGAGACCGCCCTTGAGGCAGGGGTCCCCACAGCGCGTCCCCTTGCCTCCCCTGTCCCCGCCGTGGGGACCGTGCTTCACCTCGGGGGCTGCCAGGCCCTCTGCCATGGGGGTGCATTCAGCTTGCACATGTGTGGGGGCGTCCGTGGCCCCCAGGGCAGCCTTCAACAAGCAGTGGATAAACGCCCCAGTCTCTGGAGTGGCGTTTCTGAGGGGCGTTCATTCATTCTTTGGGTTCCTCAGGGGGCCCCAGTGGGAAGGAGCCCTAGTTGGCCATAGAATGACCAGCTCAAAAGTTTTTGTGTTTTTTCCGTTCCCTATCTTATCTTCTCCACTTCCCCTTGGGATCACTTGCCAAATAAGCTACTTACACCCCCCCACCCCGAGTCCTTTCTCTGGCTTTGCTTTCAGGACACCCAAATTAGGACTCCCAAGTTATGTCACCCATGGAGCCCAGGGAGCCTGCATTTGATACACACGCCGGGCTCTTCTCATGCAGATGGCCCAGGAACCGTGCTTAAAGACCCGTTGCTATCTGCTGTGAAAAAACATGAAGGATTTCACAAAAGGGAATGACTGGGCAGATTTGCTCTCGGAGAAAATGAACTCTGGTGGCAATGTGAAGTTGAGGTTGAAGTAGCAAGAGCCGGGAAGCAGGGAGACCAATTAGTAGGCTGTTACAAATGTCCCGCCAGGCGGTAATGATGACGAAGACAGCGATTGAGGCCGTCCCTTTGTGAAAGTCCTTTGATTTATAGAGTATGTAATGGTTCACACAGAAATGAGGCCAAGCCTTGTTTAACACCCCCAGTGCTGGGGTTTTTATAAAGCTCACGTTTCTAGCATTTTACATTTTTCCTCTTTTGGTATCTTCTACTTCCAAAATTTGATACAGCGGTCTGATGCCAAGCATCTTCATTTTGTTAAATTTTGTGTTTGCAGGATCTCAACATTGGTGCCAAGAACGTGAAGCTTTATGTCAACAAAAACCTCATCTTTGATGGCGAGTTAGACAAAGGAGATGGGGAGGCCCCAGTGGACCGCAGCATCCCGGTGGGCATGAAGGGGGAGGACAGTGAGCAAGCAGAGATCGCTGTGAGTGCTTGCTCAGAGGAAAGCAAGGATGTCCCCAAGATGCCTGGCACCGATGGGGACAAGGAGCCTGGTCTCAGTTGCTCGCAGCCAGCTGAAGCATTAGTGGATGTGAAGCTTTCTTCACAAGGTGATTTATCTGGCGAAAGGATGAATTCTACTAATTGCACGAAAGACAGTTTGTCCAAGTTAGAGGAAGATTTAAGATTGCTGGCAGCCCCTGCTTCGATGGGTGACCTGCCCAGTGCCCCTGCCACCTCCCCACGTGGGGGATGCCCTCCTCTTGACGAAGAGCCCTCTCTGATCCAACAACTGGAAAACCTCACGAGCGGAAAAATCTCTGAGCCACCTGGGAAAACTCCATCCTGGTTACAACCTTCTCCCGCAGGGAAAGGCAGGAAGCAGGAAGACGGGAAGCCCAAACCCCTCTGGCTTAGTCCTGAGAAGCCCCTGGACCGGAAGGGCAGGCTCCTGTCGGATGTCACTGGTGAAGGTCCCGGACAGACCGAGGCTGGGGATAAAGGCCCCCAGCTTGAGCAAGGGCGGGTGACCAGCCGGAATGTCATCGCCGGTGAGAGACCGCAGAGGGGAACCCCAAAAATGTGTAGTGATGACTTAGACATCTTTAACCAGCCCCCGACCAGGGAGCGCCCTGCTAGTGGGAGGAGGAGCATGAGGAAGGATGCCGTCAGTGGTAGCCATGGTGACAACGAACCGGCCAGCAAAGGTAAGCTCCAGGAAGCAGCCTGACTTGGGCACCGTCATCCCTGAGCCTCCCTGGACCTCAGTTCCCTCATCTGTGAAACAGGGCATTGTCCTCAACTAGGGGTCACAAATTCACTGTCTCAGGGGCCACAGAGGTGGCATAAAAGTGAAATGGGCAAGATACATTTTTGCATGATAAACTCATACATATGCTTGTCATTGCCACCAAGATATGTCCCTGTGCCCATTTTTCTTATAATGCATGGCTTTTGCAATCTAGACTTTGTCATTCTACCTTTAATAGAGACATTGGTCTCTAATTACTTCCCTTTGTTCTCACTGTACTATTAGAAAAATAACACAGGTTTGATGATACCTAGCAGTGGATACTTGCCTGGGTGTCAGAAGTAGCATAGGGAGTGGTGAGGAGTTTGGCAAACTGGAAAGGCCAGCCCCACTAAGGGGACACCTGCCATTCCACCTGGGCTTCCGGTTGGCACTCAGGAATGCAAGGCCAGCGTGCCAGACTTCCCCTTTCCTTTTTCCAAGAGAAGCTAGCAATGTGGAATGTTCTTGTGTTTCAACATTGGCAACTCATTGAAATTATTTATAAACCACTGTGTGTGTCCAGAAAGTCACATCTGTCGGCAGGACTCACGGTGAGAGCTGTGTGAACTTTGCAGTAGATTATCTCCTCAGACATTCCCGATTCTGAAAGGAGGATCTATCTGGCGGAGCCTGGGAGTCTAAATATTTGCTCTCAGATTTGGCTCCTGGGAAGGAGTGCAGCGCAGCAGCTGGGGGTCAAACCATTTGAGTCCAAGCTCTGCTACTTATAGGTCTGGGACCTCTAGCCAGGCGCTCCATTCTCTGAGCCTCAGTGTTTTCATCTGTAAAATAGGAATGACTCTCTCCCCTTAGCGTTTCAAGGAATGAATAAGATGATGGCTTCAAAATGGTGACACAGGGCCTGGCATGTGGAGAGTGCTTGGGGAATGGTGGCTGTTATTTCAACACTAGCTCAGACGTGGACGTCCTTTACCCTCCACGGAGCACTCAGACCTACCACGCCAGGGCTCACCCGAAGGTTCTCTGAATTTAAGCCCACCCCACACCGCAGGGGAGCGCAAGCCCTGGAGTCAGACTGCCTGGACATGTATCCTGGCTGTGTCACCTCCAGTCCACCCTTGAGCAGGTTCTGAAACTCTTCAGAGCCTCAGTTTCCTTATCTGTAAAATGACACTAATAGTACCCACTGGGGTGCGGGGAGGATCAGATGGGATCGTAGTGGCCCATCTTGTGGCACAGTGTCTGGCCCACGGGAGCATCCCAAAGATGTTAGCTGTCACTGTTATCGTCGTCACCACCATCACCCACTCTGGTTCTGCCTCTAGGTGGTGTATCTGTATGCGAAACTGATGCACATATTTTTTAATGAATCAAATCGGCATCTACTCTGTTTGTCTGGTAGACAGATGCCTGATATGTCACCTGGGATACTGGAGCGAGTTCCTCCAACCCTGAGTGCCTTCCTGTGCAGAGCTGCCTCCTCTGGTTCCCCAGCCTTACAGATTTTTGCGACTCACACCTTTTCAGACTTAACACGGAGGCTGGGTGTCAGGAAGAAGAGCAGAGCGGAAGGGAAGAATCAAGAAGCTCTCTGAGGACAGGTGCCTGGCTCATGGCAGGTCCTCTGCAGAGTGGCAGGGAGGATGGCAAGAAGGAACTGTGACGGCCACATGCATGGCGTGGGCCAGGCATGCTACCTGAGTGAACTCTAAGCCTCACGACAGTCCCATTTTACAGATAAAGAGAATGCAAGGTTTCAGTAGTTTTCTTCTGGTCATAGCCAGTAAGGGTGAGAGCATGATTCTAACCCAGGCTGGCCAGCTCCAACACACATGGTTCAAATCACTACAGTGCCCTGTTAACACAGCTGTTGTCAGCCGCCCACCCAGGAGAGCCGGGCAATTGCAGCCTTTCCCAGTAAACAGACACACAGAGCCTCTGGGAGTTTCAGGATGACGGGCATTATTCTAACATCAGAAGACTTTCTCTCACTTTAATTTCTTTCTAGGCATTTCAGGGCTTGCTTCAATGACACATTAAATACTGAGCCCTCGAGATTTAATGCTTGTTAAGCTGGTCATGCTAAAAAGGAAAGTTGCTTAGAAATTTTAAACTCTCCATTACCCAGAGCCAAATCCCATAGCTGTGCCCTTCCGGAAAGGTGCAGCCCAAGCCCTCCAACAACGCTGGCAGAATGAGTGAGGGCCCAAGTGTTTCCCTGGGATTGGAATCGTGTTGTCGCCATGAGAGAGAGCCTGGGAATCCTTTTGCCCAACAGAGCATCTCATTGAATGTCATGTGCATTTCAGAGTTCTGGTCATCTTTCGGAAGGGTCAGTTGGCTGTAGGTAAATGAGATCTTATCAGCCCAGCCTGAGCAGTAAAGGGAGTGTTATTTGGAGAAAGCTCAAAGAGCTCCTCAACCCCAAAGACAGGAAGTATAGGTGCTCATCACAGAACCAGAACGAAGAGCCAGAGAGCCAGGGAACCAAGGAAGCTTCTCCCTGTCTGTCCAGGGCTGCTAGGTCCTACCTCTGCTTCTCTGTGGGTCCACTTCTCCTCACTGTCCTCGTGAGACTGGCTTTCTATGCTCTATTCCCATGGCAGGAAATGGCCTCACAGCCCTAGAGTGACTGTGTCCCAGCTCTTCTTCCAGCAACCAATTCCACAGTCTCAGGGGAGACACTGATTGGTCTACTTGGGTCAAGTGTCCAGCCCTTGTCCAATCAGCAGTGGCTGGAGGGCAGTTCATTAGAACAAACATGGCTGTGTTATAGCTCTCTATGTACTTTTTCATTTCCTGTTTTAGTAGCAATTACTGCATATCTCATGGTGGTGCAGTCGATTTTGATAAATTGAAATTCAGAGCTCCATGGTTCCTATTAGTCTCAAACCAGGAGTATTTTGGAATCTTTGATCCCGTCACCTCATAATTGGTGGTCCCGCCCAGACTGTGTTGACTGGAGACTGAAGCAGCAGCTTTCTGCTGTCTGTTCAGATTGTAGATAGAAACGTTGGCAATGACAGGACAAAGCACTGATCCCAGCAGCTCCCCACACCCAAGGAGTGGCGAGCAGCGTGTTCTGCAGCCAGAGAGACACGTGGGCCCCCAGCCAGCTATGACATCTAACAGGTCTAGGAGCAAGGCTACACTTCTCTGCTTTTAAACCCAGAGTATGCAGCTCAGGGAGAATAGGTTAGAAAACAGACACAGAATGACAGCAAAGTCCCTGCCTGTCTCACACACCCAGGCAGAGGCAGCACAGGCTGAGTCCCTGACACATGACGTTTGGTGCTGTCTCCTCGATGCACTTGCAAACTGACCCAGGCCATTCATTGTAGTCAGTGGAAATCAAATCACATAAACTGAAGTCACGGTGACCCATATGGGTAGTGCTTTCTGCCAGATGTTGACCATCGTGCCTGGGAGGAGAGGATGGAAGAAACTTCTGGTATCTTTTTAAGTGGCAGATGAGAAGGAGGGGAAGGGAGAGGACAGGTGCAGGAGAACTGACAGGTGAAGGGGGAGTCCCTCGGCCTCCAGGCCTGATCCCAGGGGCCGCAGAAGGGATTGTGCCTACAGTCCCTCCCTTCACTGGCATTTCCAGGTACCAGGTGCCAGGTGCTGTGCTAGGCTCTGGGATACATCGGGAAGCAAGGAGGAGGTGGCATAGAAGGCCTCCCCAAGGAGGCGGGTGACAAGAAAAGCCAGCTAAGTGGGCATCTGGAGGCAGAGCATTCATTTCTGGCAGGGGCACAAAGGGACTGGGTGTGTCCATGATCAGGGGCTAGCGTGGCTGGAGCAGATGGTTGTCGGGGGAGGGGGAGGGGAGGCTGCAGAAGTCAGCAGGGCCACACTAGGCCCCGTGGGCATGGTAACTTGGGTTGTCTTGATTCTCAGGGTAAGAGAGGCAATGTCAGCTAGAGGGGTCATGACAAACTCAGTTTCAGGCACGTGGAGACTGAAGGGATAGAGTGGACATGTCTGGGCTCCCCAAGGATGGTTGGAATTGGAAGAGGGTGCCCGGGGTAGAAAAGGGAGAACTTGATGTGTAAAGTTGAGCAGTACCTCCCTGGGAGCCAGGAGCCAGAAGATGGTGACAAGGGATGGCAATGTTGGGAGAGGACTGGCCCGGGCCTTGAGCCACCCCCAGACTGAGGGTGTGGGAGGGTGGCACTGTGACAATGGAGAGAGCAGCTGTGAGTGGGGGAGGCAGAGAACCAGGGACATATAGTGCCTCCTAAGCCAGTGGAGGGCACGTGCAATGGAAGAGGTTTGCCTGCAATGTCAAGCACGGAATGAGGATTGACAAAGGCTGGGGAGTCATCGTTCACCTGGAGAAAGCCATTTCAGTGGAGGGCCGAGGGAACTGTGGGATTCTTATAAATGCAAAGAACAGAAAGCCACCAGGATGTTGACTTCAGGCGTGGCTGGATCCAGGAGCTCAAGTGATGTCATCAGGACTCTGTCTCCATCTCTGGGCTCACGTTCCCTGTGTCGGCTTCATTCTCAGGTTGGCTGGTTCTCCCCACAGAGTAGCAACATGGCCCCTGGCAGTTCCATGCCTCCGTCCTGCCAGCTTAGCCCCACCAGTTTAAAGATAGCCCCTCCGAGCCTAGCTTAGAAAGATGCTGTCAGTACCAACCTAGATGGCCTGAAGGTGGGGGACCCAGGGTGTCACTCCCAGGAGAGGGGGCAGTGGAGTTTGGGTGGGTCAAACAATCATGCTGGAAAGAGGCTCCAGGTGGCAGGTGGTTGGGGGAAGCTGGGAGTGCTGGGAGGCAGAGCCTCTGAGCGACAGAGAGAAAATAGGACAGTGGTCGGAGGGAGCCACAGGAGCGGGGCAGCTTCCTTTTTCTCTCTTCTCTTTTAGGTAGGAGAGATGTATGCATGTCTGCAGGCAGAGAGAGGGGAAGGAGCCAGTGGGGAAGGAATGATTGAAGATTCTGGAGAGAGGAGATAATTGATGGCGCCAAGCCCCCTAGGAGACAGGCAGAAAATGGAGTGCACAGTACGATATGAAAGCAGAAAAAACAGAATGTCAGTGTCATCAGCTGCTGTTTTTCCAGAATGACACCCTTAGATGGCAGTTAGCCGTGGCATGGCTGTGAGGACAGGCCCCTACTTGATGCACACACCGGGACTTTTCGATTTTCCAAGGAGGAGAGTGAGGCCTGCAGAGCTGTCCCTCTGAGGGCTGGGACACGGGGCTCAGCCACGTGGAGAAGGAAACGCCCTACCTTGTAATGTACCTGGCGCGTTGGCTTTTCTAATCGCATTCTTTCTTGATTATAAAAGCAATACACGTTCTACCTCACATGGCCAGAAAAAGTGAAAGGAAAGAAAAAAAATAATAAAATTAAATTAAAAAGGCTGGGCAACATGGCTCACGCCTGTAATGCTAACACTCTGGGAGGCCAAGGCGGGAGGATTGCTTGAGGTCAGGGGTTCAAGACCAGCCTGAGCAAGAATGAGACCCCATCTCTCTTTTTAAAATAAAATAAAATAAATTAAAATAAAATAAAATAAAAAATAAAAGCAATACATGTAGAGAACTTAGAAGATAAACTTACAAAGAAGAAAATAAAAGTCCTTCCAACTCACCACCCAGAAACTATGAACACGCTGTTAGCACACTGGTGCATGTCACCCGCTCTAAGATGTGCTGCATCTAAAATTGCGTATCTGGCTTTCTTCCATTTAACATTCTTTTATGAGCCTTCCACCTGCCATTAAATCGTCTTTGAAAGCGCCGTTAGTGTCACATGACTGTGTCAGCCGCGAGCGCGAATCCTCATGTTGCTGACTCAGGAGCCCCGGGCAGCTGCGTTGGCCCCGGTCATGAGAGTTGCATTCTGAGAAAATTCAAAGTCTATCAAAAATACTTTGTTTTTCTGTAAAAACAAACAGGTTCTAGACCTGAGTGATTATAAATAATTTTTTTTTTAACCAACCTTAGTGTCCAGCAGGACAGTCAAAGGTTGTGTGGGACAGGAGACCACACTGTGTGCCGGGACCGTCTCAAGCAGTGCGGGATGTAGCATCCCCAGCCTCATGTGTCAAGCGCCAGGAGGGCCTCTCTGGCAATGAGACAGCCAAGAGCAGCCCCACTGGTTTCTAGAATGCACCATCCCCAGCCCCTGCGAGGTGGCCCTGTTAGCTGAGAGCTGCTGTAAGAGACAGTCTCTAAGGGTCCCCAGTGCCACACGTGCTGCTAACAGAGCTTCACCCCTCCTGTGTCCTTTCTTCCAGAAGACACCTGGTCCACCCGGAAGCCGCCGCGGTCGAAGTGGCACAGTGAACAGGAACACATGCTGCAGGAGTCGTGGAACTCCCTCAGTGCCTTTGACCGCTCCCACCGGGGACGAATCTCCAACATGGAGTTCCAGGGGGACGTCCTGGACGAGTTCCTGCAGCAGCAGAGGAGCAGCCGGCACAGCAACCAGCCGCCACCCTGGAAGGACGAGAAGCCAGAGCCACTGAGAGCGCCGGATGGCTGCTCTGGAGAGACAGATGATGGGGGTGACTTTAAAATCCCCATCTTGCCTTATGGACAGCACTTGGTCATCCACATCCAGTCTACATGGGGGGACAGACACTATGTTGGCCTCAATGGAGTAGAAATATTCAGTTCCAAGGGAGAGCCGGTGCAAATTTCAAACATTAAAGCAGAGCCCCCCGACATCAATATTTTACCAGCCTATGGGAAGGACCCCCGTGTGGTCACCAACCTCATTGACGGGGTGAACAGGACCCAGGATGACATGCACGTCTGGCTGGCCCCCTTCACGCCGGGCAAGTCCCACTCCATCTCCATCGACTTCGTGCACCCTTGCCACGTCGCCCTGATCAGGATTTGGAATTACAATAAATCTCGGATCCATTCCTTCCGCGGCGTGAAGGACATCACGATGCTATTAGACGCCCAGTGCATCTTTGAAGGAGAAATCGCCAAGGCCTCCGGAACCCTGACGGGAGGTACGGTATGTCTGTGAGAATGTCCTCAAAGCCCCTGTCTGCTGCTCACTGAGGGTCTGAGGATAAAAGCAAACCCGGTGGCCAGCAACGACAGACTGGTCTCTCTTTCATAGACCTGGCCCACTCCTCACCTCTTGGAGCAAGGGTGTGCTAGAGCAGACCGCACTTAAACTCCTCCGTTAAAGGCCGGGCGCGGCGGCTCACGCCTGTAATCCTAGCACTCTGGGAGGCTGCGGCGGGAGGATCGCTTGAGGGCAGGAGTTCGAGACCAGCCTGAGCAAGAGTGAGACCACATCTCTACTAAAAAATAGGAAAAAGAAAAAAATAGGTTACTAAAAATAGAAAAAATTAGCCGGGTGTGCTAGTGCACGCTGTAGTCCCAGCTACTCAGGAGGCTGAGGCAGGAGGATCGCTTAAGCCCAGGAGTTTGAGGTTGCAGTGAGCTGTGATGCTATGATGACCCCATTGCACTCCAGCCAGGGCAACAGAGCAAGACTGTCTCAAAACAAAACAAAGCAAACAAATAAAAAACCCCTAAAACTCCCCCATTAGGTACCTGGCTTAGGTTCCTAGAATTTCAGTCTGACAAGGGATTCTTCAGCGAGTGACTTATTGAAGGAGTCTTTAGGAGAAAGCTGGGGCGGTGAGGCAAGGATAGTTCAGGGGAGGCCCAGCCTCAGCCCGATCCCAGGGGAGCTCTGGAGCATACACTGCAGGGTCTTTCTCACCTTACGGCAAAGGAGCGGGGTGCTGGAGCCCACAGGCCAGTGGGTCGTGGGAGCCAGGCTGCCCAGGTTGGAGGCCTAACTCCTAGGCAAAGCAGTCTGAACAAAAGGATCAGCAGGAATCTGGGTGGGGCACCCACAGCCTCTGCTACACTGCCTTGCCCACACCAAACAGATGTCACTTGCTTGATGACAGATCACAGTGATTCTCATCAGATTAGGTCCCTTTCTTGGATCTGTGCAGTTCTCACCGTACATGAATTCCATTTCCAACCATGTGAAGAATCATAAGGTTCACGTGCACCAATCAATACCGGTTAGTGGTTTGGGACTACGTAGCACAAAGGTTAATGAGTTTAGGTTATTGACCTACAAATCATTGGGATTTGGGGTGAGGTGACCCTTCCATCTTCTTGGTAACCCACCAGCCCCAGAGCACTTTGGAGACACGATCTTGTTCACGACCGACGACGACATTCTCGAGGCCATATTCTGTTCTGATGAGACGTTTGACATCGACACGGAGGGCCCGGGCAGCCTGCAGTACGAGGAGGCGCTGAGGAGGCCCAGCACGGCCGACGGCGACAGGGACGAGCGGCCCTTCACCCAGGCCGGCCTGTGGGCTGGGGACCCGGTAGGACCCGGGGCCCCGGGGACCCCTCAGTACGTTTCTTCTCCTGCCTCAGAGTAGAGCCCGGAGAATGAAGATGGATGTCCTTTAGGCTGCGGGAGCCACTGTTTTGACATTTCCCATTTGTCTACTTCGCTGTTTTGTCCTGGATGTCATATTTCATTCTCTAATTATTTCTTATTTTTTATTTTTTATTTTTTAGCCAAAGTAAAGAAAATATTCCAATTTTAATCAAAGCCAGGAGAAATCAGCTCTGTGTCATCTCTGTCATTTAGAGGTTGGCAGTCTCAGGGGAGTCTGTGCTTTGGGTTGTGTTTTGATCACTCACTGTTGTCTTTGATGGAAGGGCCCAGAAATGCCTTTAACAGGCGGAGTGACGATTCCCATAGTGATCCTCATAGCCATGGTGTCTTGAACGCATGTCGTGATCCAGGCAGGGTGCACAGTGTTATTGCGTTTCACCTTCATGACAGCCCTTTGAGCAGAAACTGGTTTCCAAATGACAGAGGCCCTTGCAAGCCACGCTGCTGGGGCCCAGCCCTGAGAGGACAGGGAGGGAGCCCTCTCTCCATGTCATGGAAGACCAGTGACTTCTTACCTTCTCACTTCTCAGCTTTCCTGTCTGTCAAGTAGTAGAGGCACTTTGCCCTAAAGTATGGTGCAGAGAGAGAGTGAGCAAATAGTTTATACACGAGACCCAAGAAGTGGCGTGTGGCAGCCCCCCTTGGACTGTCTATATATAGACCAGGACTCTATCCTGGGCACCCAAGGGAATCACCTGGGGAGCTTTAAAAATGCAACTGCCTGGGCCCCACCCATAGAAATTCTGATTCAGTAAACAGCCAAGGCTGAGAATCACTCTCTATGGTTTGAATTCTTCCTCTTTCCCTCCCTACCTCCTCCCTTCTTCCTTCCTTCCTTCCTCCAGATCACTAGATAAACATTTATTGAGTCCTTCCCTGTTCAAGAAAATCTCAGCATGTTAGCTGTTAGCATCCAGCCCCTCCCCTACCAACAGGGGCCGCTGGCAGGGATTCAGACACGCAAGGCTCTCTGGGCCTGCCCATCTCACTAGTCACGGAGCTTCCACAGAGGCAGGAAATCCAAGAAAAGACACAAGAGTTCCCTGGGCATGGGGTGGGCAGCAGTGTCTGGAGAAACAGCCAGCCAGCTGTGTTGGTATCACCTTTTTCCTCTGCTTCTCCCCAAACCCGTGTGCAGGTCCTGGAGCTAGAGCTGCCACCCTGTCCCCCTGTCCCTGAAGTCACCACGCCAGAGCCAGGCATCTACCATGGGATCTGTGAGTACCGGCTCCTGGGACAGTGTCAGGTGAAAGGAGGACTTTTATGGGTTGGGGGAGTTGTGGTCACTTGGGATAGGGTCTCCCTGGACAGTTGGGCCAGTTGTACACTGTTCAGAGACACCAGGCCATGGGGCAAGTAGGGGCTGAAACCAGCCGGCGCCCGGCTCACTGGCCTAGCAGGGCTGCGCTGCTCCAGAGAGGGGCAACTCTTTGCCATTTGCCCTCCCAGAGGGGCATTTTTGCATTCTGCATGCAGGCGCCCTGCATGTTAGCTGTGCCCCTGACCCAGGAGGCTGTAATTGGCACCTAGAAAGTATAGAACAAGAGGGTGTAGGAACCAGAAGAGACGCAAAGCATCTGTCAGGGTAGTGGTTCAGGCGGCCTCTTCAAACCCCACGCAGAGCAGACGCGTGAGCAGAGAAAACCCGCATCCCCCTGCTCCACGGGCGGGCCCAGGGTACCAGGTCTGACGTCTCAGAAGTTGGAGATCCAGACTTTTATGTGAAATCTCCTGACCCTTAAATGTTGGTGACTAATTTTTTAATGTTTTAAAATATTGCATGAGCCAAGTAAAACACATATTGTGTGTCTGGCCAGCCAGCTGCCAGTTTGTGACCTCCGAGTAGATCCCATCTGGGTCTTCACCTGTCTCCTCATCTGTCTTCTCTTTCCATTTACCCTTCCAGACAGTTCCATCTTACTCCACACCATCCACGGCAGCGTCCGCGCCGGGCAGGCCTCGGGCCTGAGGTCACGGCTGACTGTGACCTCCTCCCCGCCAGACCCTGTAAACGAGGCTCCTGCAGCCTCACCTCCTGCTCTCTCCTGCCCCCTGTGCCCGTCAGCTGCTTCCAGCTAATCTTTGAAAACAAAAGATGTGACACTGTCATGCTCCCTCTAGCCCCGTCCCCAGCCTCCTCTTCAGAAGGAAGCTGGAACATTCCCGTGCGTTCTGGTGTTAGCCCCCGTCACACTCCTCCCCACGCCACCCGC
This sequence comes from Lemur catta, assembly GCF_020740605.2. Lineage (NCBI taxonomy): Eukaryota > Metazoa > Chordata > Mammalia > Primates > Lemuridae > Lemur > Lemur catta. The sequence continues at coordinate 17,971,368 of NC_059129.1, forward strand.
AAGCTTCTGTGCAAGCCACGTCCTCGGCTTGGGGCCTGCCCTGTCCGTCCCCGCTTGGTGCTGCTTGGGCGCCCCAGAGGCAGACTCTGAGATGGAGGCTCCTGGGACGGGCTCTTACGGCGAAGGGCAGGAGGCGGTACTGGGCAGAGGGAGAAGCTGGTCTGAGGTGCAGCCACACTGAGGCTTCAGCCAGCTCCACAGGGAGCTTGGGAGCTGGGAAGGCGCTCTGGGGTCGTCTGAGTCGGGTGGGGAGGCCGTCCTTACACGTCTGCATCAGCACGGCATCGGGTGTGGGCTGTCCCTGAGGAGGAGCATGGCCTTGCGCAAGGCGACTGTCTTCAGCCAAGGACACTCATGGTGGGGGCCCAGGGGTGAGCACTCCCGGCCACTGGAGGACTAAGTCCTTTGGTCCTGGGGGTGGGATGGGGGTCTGGGCAGTGCCTGGATGTGTTCCACATTCCCTTCCTTTTTTTGTTAGAGACAGAGTCAGTCTCACTTTGTCACCCAGGCTGGAGTACCGTGGTGCCATCATAGCTCACTGCAGCCTGGAGCTCCTGGGCTCAAGTGATCCTCCTGCCTCAGCCTCTTGAGTACATGGGACTACAGGCTCGTGCCACCACGCCCAGCTAATTTTTTTTTATTTTTTCTAGAGACAGGGTCTTACTATGTTGCCCAGGCTGGTCTCAAACTCTTGGCCTCAGGCCATATTCCTGCCTCAGCCTCCCAAAGTGCTGGGATTACAGGCCACCTTCAAGGCTACCTCTTTATGCAAGAGTCAGCATCCCCCATGAAGCTGCGAGGTTCCAAAAGACAGCAATCATTTTTTATTCAGTTTGGTGCTCCCTAAGTTCGTCAGGATTCTTTTTTTTTTTTTTTTTGTGAACAATGAATGGAAATTGAATTCAAACTGAGTTAAGCAAAAAAGGCAATTTATTGGCTTGTGCTACTAAAAGTTAGGAGTCGCTAGTTTCCCACAAAGCTGGATCCAGATACGAAAGTGATGCCATCGAGACTTGGTGTCTCTGTCCTCCTTTCTGCCTTGTTTTCCTCCCCTGCCCTTCTCCCATTCAGGCCTGTCCACGCAGAAACTCCTGGAAGCTCTGGTTCATCTACCTTCTACCCAGAAGCCCCAGATAAAAGAGAACTTCTGTTTCCCAGTAGGTCCAATAACTGTCCCAGAACAAAGTCTCTGGGCCTGGCTTGGGTCAGGTGCCCCTCCTGAAACCCATCGCTGTGACTCACCACGGTGGGTGGCCGTGGGAGATGGAAAACACGGCTCACAGGCCCACCTCTAGAGCCCAGAGCGAGGGGTCAGCCACCCAGACAGCGTGGCCTGAGCACTGGGCGGTTCTCGGGAGATCAGAGTGTCACATAACCAGGAGAAGGAGGAAGGCAAGCGGGAGTGCTGGCCGGGCAGAGGCAGCCGCTGTCCCCTTCCTCTGATCATGCCATCTGTACATGTGCTTCCTGCTGAACCGGTTCCTGACCTTTCCCAGAGATGTTATTTCAGTGCCCTTGGGAATTTCTCCCTGGAGCAGAGCTCAGAGACCTTTTTACTACAAGCAAAAGTGTAATTTCTCTTCTCTCCTCCTCTCAGTAGGAAGGCAGGAGAGCCTCTCAGCCGAGCACGTTCTGTGTGTGTTTTGAGGCCTGTGATTTCCGCGTCTCTCCTCTCTGAACCTTTGCCTTTTCCCTCACTGTATCCAAAATCCTCAGTCCGCTTCCCCCGCCTGTGCAGATAGGGAGAGCTTCAATAAAGTGACCCCGGGGAGTGCGCCGGGGTTGGTAAATACGGCCAATCCTATTTTGAAAGGGGAGATGTGACTTGCTAATTTGCGGATGACACTAATTTTGGAAGTTTTGCAAATATCAGCAGTGATGAATAAGAAAGGAGCTGAGAGAGCTGAAACATGGGAGAGAAATAACAAAATTAATTTCCATTTGTATAAATACTAATTGATACAGCCGAGGAAAATGAATATGGAACGTTGGGTATTAGCTCAAAAAGGAGAGTAATCACTTTTCGGATCTGCCCCAAATTCGATGGAATCATAGCGCAGTTGCCAGGCAAACAAAGACATTGCAGGCTTGAGAGGGCCCGGGCCGCTGTCTCTTTTGTTTTCACAAGGGAGATGGCGTTGCTCCCTCACTCTTAGAAGTGAGGAGCAGAAGAATCTGAGGGCTGAGTTACAAAAAGTATGTCGGGAAATGACAGGGACATAAGAGAGAACACTGAGCTCCAGAGAGGTTAGGTGACCCAGCCCCACTTCCTAGCCACAAAGAAGCCTCTTCACCTCTGTGGCCTTCCAGATCCCCATCTGAGTTGCAGTGGACTGGGATCCGGTGGCCTCCTTCCTCTGCCAACCCTACAGTCCTGGCACTCTGCAAACACTGCAAAGAGTGTGTGTCTTTTCGACTCAGCCGCCCAAAAGGGTGCTAAGATGAGCGACAAATTCTCCAAGGGTAGAAGCGTTCATTGAGCTTGGTCCTGCTCCAATGGGAGACCATTAAGGGGAGAGAAGTTCTGCCAGTTATCAGACAGGGCTTGACCAAGAAATTCATTTGATGTAAACTTTCTGGGCAAATGAATGACTCACCTGGGCCATTTTGCCCCAGGGCCACAGAAGGTCACTTCTAAATGGTCTCTGATAGAACAGGGGCAAAAGGATGGAGGTGTCACCATAGGTCACTTCTTTTACCCTGAGTCCACGTGAATCCTTATGGTGGTAGCCAATTTGCACAAGATGTCAGTTCCCGACGTCAGGGTTCACTGATGGAACCGCCGCCACTTAGTGACTTGCTTAATCATTCGCGTCGTTCATTTCTCCGTCAGCCAGGAAGGACGTCTTGAGGTTGACAAACCTGTCAAGGACAATAACTACCACTGCTTCCAGTGCTTTAGTGGAGCCTCAGATGTGCGGCCTTCTGGCCAGACGTCTGCAATTTCATAGTGCTGGAACATTCGCTCTGTCCCTGGGGGTTGCAGCTTTCTGAGTTTGCTGTGGCTGAACCGAGAAAGGAGGCATATGCATATTTCTACAGAAATTATGATTCCAGGAAAGATTTTGAGGAGATGAGGAAGGCTGGTATCTTTCAGAGTGGAGAGTGATTTTTAAATGTAAAGAATTTCTTTGGGTTGAGTTGCAAGGGGTTTGTCACTGAGCGGTGTTCTGAAGCTATGAGACATGAATAGGAGGGCTAAGGAATAGTTTCTCATGATAAATAAACAATTAACAGATAAAAAAACAATCATTCCATCTGTACGGAGCTCTTACTATGTGCTAGGCACTGTGCCAGGCTCTGAGGACACGAGGATCTAGAAAAACAGATGGGGTTTCTCCCTCCGGGAGTTAACCAGCTAGCAGAGAAGATGCCAGATCACAAGATTACAGTGGTGACCAGAGCTTGGAAGAGGAAGTACCCAGTGGCACGGGAGGCTACAAAGGGAGGTTTGACCTGGGGAAAGAAGTCAGGAGGGCTTCCCCGAGGAAGGGAGCTGGGAGCTGAAGGGTGAGTTCCAGAGGGAGGGACGAGCATGTGCAAAGGCCCTGTGGTAGGAGAGAGGAATATGCATATGAGCAACTGGAAGACAGTCTGGGTAGGCCCAGGGTCCCTGGTGCGTGATGAGACAGGAGAAGCGGTAGAAGCCAGATGGGGAGTGCCCTGTTGGCCAAACAGCGTGGGAAGCAGCGCAAGGGTGTTCAGTGTCGGGCAGGGTGGCGTGATCTGATAGGTGAAGAGAGGGCCATGTGTGGGTCTGAAAAACACTAGTCCCTTCAGCCCGCAGGCATTTCCTGAGCATCAGCAGTGGCCTGGGCCTGAGGCCCCCGAGAGGAAAGGTGCAGAGCCCAGCCTCGAGGCACCTTCAGTCTGGGTTCAAGTTGATAGAAGGAGGCTGAAGGTCACTCCTCTTCCTGTCTCTGTCTTAGATACCCTGTGGAGTGTCTGGAGCTGACAGGCCACTCTTCTTCTGTTGCAGGCCTTCAGCTGAATTTCTCTGCGTCCTGGGGGGACCTCCACTACCTGGGGCTCACTGGCCTGGAAGTGGTGGGCAAGGACGGCCAGGCCCTGCCCGTCCTCCTGCACCAGATCTCCGCCTGCCCCCGAGACTTAAATGACCTCCCCGAGTACACCGATGACTCCCGGACCCTGGACAAGTAAGTGGCTATAAGAAACTTAAATTTCATGACCGCAGGGTTTCAGGGACCCTTTTCAGCATCTTAGACTTCAGACACAAACATCAAATGGCATCCCCTATGTCACCTCCCCTGGCCACCCTGTGGAAAGGGGGGTGAGCCTCCCAGGGCCACACAGCCAGCAGCGGTGGGCAGGATTCAAAGGCAGGTCTTCATGCTTCCAGACACCTCTGTGGTTTGTTTTCTCCGCTGTGCTTAGCGTAGTGCCTCACCCACAGTGGCTGGCTGTAAACCTCTGCAGAGGACGGCTCCGTGTCTACGCATGAGTGACCCAGGCCTCTTGGGGGACTGAGGCTGGAGGTGACTGCTGAGCAAGTCTCCGCAGGCGGCTGCAGCTATACTTTCCCCTGCGCTTGTCAGATTTCATAAGCCCAGGTTGGATCAAGTCGATAGGGAACAAACCTCAGCGATAGCACTGATCCACAGGGACCCTGTAACCCACAGGCCCACTGCTCTGGACAGCTGCAGGGCCTGGCACTGCCTGGAGGTGTGAACAAGAGGCTTGGGGAGTCAGAGCGATGAGAGTTCAAATCCCTCTCTGCCCCACACCAACCATTAAGTAATTTTCTTAACCTCTCCAATCATAGCAGTAATGGTAATGGTAACTCTTCTATAGCCGCCATTTATTGAGCACTTATTAAATAAATGCCAGGCACTGGACTATGCTAAGCAGGTCACAGATGTTCATTCATTTAAGCCTCAAACAGCCCTATGAGGAAAGTGGTATCATCACCCCTACTTTACTGACGAGGAAACTGAGATACAGGGACACTAAAACCGGCCAGAGGCCACCCCGACCGGTTAAGTGGCAGAGTCATGTCTGAATGCAGGCCCGTGGGACACCAACACCCATGCACCTAACCACTGAGTTATACTGTCCCCCTGTCTTGGTTTCCTTCCCAGTGGAATCAGGGCAACAATTGCCATGGCTGGGGGTTGGGAAGGGGATTGTCACATTGCAGCCCACCCCTTGGCCTGGCCCAGAGCATGCGTGGGGGTCAGTAGAAGGCTCCTCCCTGCTCTCCTTTAAGGTGGCCCTCACCCCTACTGTCATTGACGGCTCATGGGCCACTCTGAACCCCTGAATCCTGGCCCGTCACCTTCCTGATGGCTTAGACTTGGAGCCCGTGTACCCAGCTCCCGGCCAGCTGCAGAAGTGATCGACATGTGGCCCAGCGTGTTCATCCACCCACCCCCTTACCACCTCTTCGTCCCGGTCATCGGACAGCAAATCCCAGACCTGATAGCATTTCATCTCTACGTATTACAGGATGTATCTCTAAACAATAAGGACTTTAAAAAGAAAACGTAATCTCAGTACCATTGTTATACTTTAAAAAGTTAGCAGTGATTCCTGAGATTCCAGATACCCAGCGGGTCCGTGATCCCCTGACAGTCTCCCTCCCGCTTTGTTAACGGTGTGTTCACTTGAGTTGATATCCGCGTAGACCCGTGCATTGGGATCGGTTGGTGTGTCTCTGAAACCTCTTGTAATCGCTAGTTGCCTTCCATCTTTTTTCCTTATAAATTTATATCTGTTGAAGAAACCAAGTAGATTTTGCTGGTTGCATCTAAACTGCTTCCTCAGTGCCCTGTATTTCTGGCACATTGTTAATTAGATCCAGAGGCCTGATCAGATTGAGGTTTGAGCATCCGGGTGAGATGACCACGTGGATGCTCTGTGTGTGCATCGGGACGTGTGTAATGTCTGGTTTTCAAGCTCTTTGTGATGATGGCAGCCAGTTCTCCTCTGTGCCTAAGTCCGTTAATTCATTAGAGATTGCAAAATGGTAATTCTCTAGTCGTATCATTCCTGTTTTCATGTATTTGCTGAAATTACTACCGTAAAGAAAAAATTATCCTCAATTATTTGGTTACTCTGCGGTACAATTCAAACAGGAAAGGCAGCCTTGGTTCCTTTAATTTTCAAAATAACAAGCTGTTTTTCTAGCATTGTCTAAAACATTTGTCTGTTTGTTTTTGAGTATTATTATAATTGTATGGGTTTAAACTTGCAGCACTGTGTTGGAAGGGTTTTAATCCTTACTGATGCTCAAATGGTCCCCTCTTGGACAGTAGGAGCTCCTTTTGACAGAGTCATCTCTACCAACTTTCTTGCCTTTTGATGTACAGGATGTTCCAGGCTCATTGTATATTTCTTGTCCCAGACCTGGAATCAGGCATTTTTCCGAGAAGCCCTGATTCCTTTTAGTGGGAAATGGTATTTAGAGACCATAATCTGGCCACTAGGGACGCACACTGCTACTGGGTTGGTCAGTGTTTCCAGGGTCTTTTATGGACAGGGCTAGGAATTCCTGTAGATGTTCCTGAGAGTGTCTGTAGCGCCCTCTTTTCACTGTCAGCTATAAATTCTTCAGCAATTCTCTCTGCTCGCAAGACTGGGCAGCAGTTTTGCTATGGAGGCAGATCCATTTCTAGGACAGAAGGGTAATTGCTTTTGGAAAGAAATAAAAGGTTCTCTAGTGGTAGTCCTCAGTCAGCTTAGTTCCGTAAACATCCCCGTGTTGAATTGCTGAGTGTCTTCAGTTTTAAGATGCCAGCAATTGTAAGACACATCATCCATCAATTTAATAACAGCCTTTTAGAGAAAAAAGAAACATTACCTTCTTGGATGAACACTTAGATTTATTCTAAATCCAAAACTTTAAAATGTAAAAGGAAAAAAAGTTTATTTGAAAATCTAGGCAATGTGGCAGCAGGCTGAGTTTCTCCCAGTGCAGCGGCCTCGAGGTACCAAGAATCCAGGGGTGGGGAAGAGAGGAAGCTCAGGAAACTGGGGGGGAGAGGGCAGGGCCTGCTCAAGAGGCTGACGGCTGGGCCTCTTCTCCCGGGCCAGGCCTCTGAATGGCAATGCCACACACGTGGCCAGAGCCATGGGGACAAGGTCTGGGGTCTGCGCTAAGGTGCGCTGGGCAGTCCCAGGCAGCCAGAAGGGGTGTGGCCCTTGGGACAAACACAGGCAGCCTTGAGGCGGAGGCAGGATGTCCCAATCAGAAGAACCAGAAATTGGCAAGGACGGGAGTGCAATGGGGCTGAGGTGACCGGCCCAGGACAATGGCTGGGAAGAGCACGAGGGTGCCGGGGCTGCCCTCCCAGTGGTTAGGAGCCTCCCTGGGATTCCCAGGCTGCGTGGTTACACACAGTCACCTGCCCCTGCTTGTACTTGTCCCAAGCTAAGAGCTGCCAAGTTCACCCTGGAGCTTTAGGATGTCCCCTCACGCAGCACAAGGAAGAAGGGCCACACTTCCTTCCAAATACACCATGAAGTCAACACAGCAACTGTACAGGAAGTTCGGAAAATTAAGAAAAATATTCACCTCCATACCCTCTGACCCAAATATGTTTTTCACTTTTGTACAATCCCCCCTGGTCCTTGTGCTCATTTTATAGCATTATAGTCAGTGTCCCTGCCATCCCGTGGCCAGCCTTTTCCATGTCACTGCAGCGTCCTCATGAGTGTTGTGTGAACCACTAGACAATTGACTTTATCCCAGGTCAGGTTGGTTTTAAAAAAGAAAAAAAAAAATACTTAGCCATTTCTCTATTTTGAGATCTTTTAGGTTATCTTTTTTTTTTTCTTTTTCCAGCATAATTAACGCTGTAATGAATATCTTTGTGCAGAAAGCCTTTCCAACACATTGAATCAATTTTCATTAGGGGAAAAAAAATCCTAGCAATAGGATTTCGAGTTAAAGAATTCTGAAAAATGACACATTTTCCTTTTTTAAAAAAACACTGGCTATTGCTTCACCACTCCTTTAAGAGCATAGGCTGGTTTTTTTTTTTTTTTTCCTTTTTTTAAAATTTTGTCAAATTTCATAGATGAGAGATGACTCCTCACTGTGGCTCTAATTAGTCACACCTCCCCCCAGTGAGCCTGATCCCGCTAGGCCAGTGCCAGGCAGGGGGTGCCCTGGGGAGACGGGCGGGGACGTCCCCCTCTGCCCTGTCCCAGCCCGCCGCTCCGCCCCCACTGCGTGCAGGTTAATCGATGGCACCAACATCACCATGGAGGACGAGCACATGTGGCTGATCCCCTTCTCGCCGGGGCTGGACCACGTGGTCACCATCCGCTTCGACAGAGCCGAAAGCATCGCGGGCCTGCGTTTCTGGAACTACAATAAATCTCCCGAGGACACCTATCGAGGGGTAAGCCGGAGGACAGTGGCCGCACTCAGGCCACTGTCAGGGAAACGGCACCTTGATGAATGGCTGGCATGGCTGCCGGAGAGAAATATAAATCCTCTAGAACTTTCCAAAGGGAGCTGGGGGCGTAACGTCTAGGGAGGGCGCGAGCTGCTGTTTCCCTCTGCAAACAGCAAACGCAGACTAGAGACCCAGGGCAGCCTCAGGGGACTACAGAGCGTTGTTTCTTCTGGTGCTGGGGGGCCCTCAGCAGGCCCGGCCCCCAGCTTGTCTCGGTCATTATCGCTCTGAGCACCTCGGTGGCCAGGCCTGTGCCGGGCACTCACGTGCACTTGTCATTGCACTGATCCTCGTCCCGCCTCTGGAGCCAGGTGTCGTTGCCCCGGTCTCTCAGAGTATTAAACTGCCGCTCAGGAAGCCTCAGTCACTCGCCCAAGGTCACACAGCTAGAGTGCCCTGCACAGAGCCCACACCTGTGATTTCCACCCGGTGGTCTCTCTTGCTGGGCGTGAAGAAGCCGGGGGCTAATAAGACACAGCCGGGTGGGAAGGAGGAAGCCAGCACCGGAAGAGCCCCTTTCCACAGGCCTTTCTGAGCTAAGGTGACTTACGGATGACGCACGTTTGGTCCCTCCCATCATGGAAGGCCACAGAAAAGGCAGCAATGCAGTTGGGGCCCTGATCTCAGCAGGCCTGGAGTCTGGTCGCAGCCCTGACCCTTACCAGCTGGGTGACGTTTGGCGAGGGGCCAGCTCTCCCTGGGCTGTGTCCTCATCTGTAAGACAAGGAGGGGGTGACATCTGCCTCAGGAGGGTGGCATCCGCTTTGCCACATAAAAGTCAACAAAGCCAGGACTCGGTCTTGGGTGGTCCCCAGCCGTGGGCCCCTCACTGTGCACCATGCCGGGGAATCTCTTCTGTGAGACCTGTAGGGCCCCGAGGACCGTGTCACATTTACCACCATGGGGCCAGGGGCCCCGCAGCCCTCGTGGGGTGGCGGGAGCCGAGCCAGCGTGTGTCCGGGGCTGCTCTGAGCGGGCAGTTTCGTGCCCTCCTGCGGCTTCTGCGTCTCTGTAAGCGCTCCCTCAGGCCATGTCGGCACTGGAAACACCATCTTCTGCCCTGGGGCCTTCACGTTCCCTTGAGCCAGTCAAAGCAGTCTCACTAGGTGAGCTCCTGTGACTGAGGTCCTGCTTCTGGGCCCCAGCAGCCTCAGGGCCAGTGACAAGGGCCACCGTGTGGAGAGGGAGATGGGACGGCATGTGGCCTGAGGGGGCAGAGCCCCACGTGCAGTGTGTGGAGGCTGTGACTGAGATGCCCCCTCCCAGGCCCTCCCGAGCACCCGGTCCTGGCCCCGCACGCGCTTGGTGCCAGGGCCCTGGGGCACGTTGCTTGGCCTCGCTGAACTCTGGTTTCCTTAGATGAAGCTGATCATAGAAGCCACCTGCCTGGGAATGAACAGGGGACAGGGGACCGGCTCTGCCTGGGGGAAGTCCCAGCTGCTTCCCGGAGGAGGTGTTGGCCCTGGGGGGTGGATAAGGGGCTTCCTGGGCCTCTGCTTTGCTCTGGGACCCTGGCAGCTCCAGGCTGTGTTCTGCTGGCTCCAAGCCCGGCAGGTGCCCCCCTGAGGCAAGTGGCAAAAGCCTGAGGCGCACGAGGAGTCAGCCTTGAGGATGAGAGACAGAGACCAGGTCCACGTGGCAGCGGCACCTGCAGCCAGCGAGCCCACACTTGTCAGGTTTACGTGTCCTGTGAGTGACTGACAGAGGGGTCCCCCAATGCTGAGGGAGCAAAGGGCCCCAGGGGCACAAGAGACCCAGGGCAGCCCCCCCCTCAGCTTCTTCTCAGCATCTCCTGAAGGGGAAGCTCCACCAGTGTCATCGGCAGCTGCGCCCACGGCTGGCCCTGAAGGCGGAGTAAGCTGTTGAGGAGAACATGGCTCTGGAATTGGGAGTGAGAAAGAGGGGGCCGGCTACCACGCCTCTGCGCTCCTGCCCTCTCCTGCCCCGAGCCCCTGAGACTTACTGGTACACCTGGCCATCTGGCTGGAGAGCCCTGGCTAGAATGGGGGGCAGGTTGGCCCAAATGCTCGTGAATTCACTAAGCTCTTAGTAAGCACCTACTGTGTTCCAGGCCCTGAGACAGATGTAGAGATGGTCCGGCTGGGGTCTCTGCCATGAGAGAGCCCCAGAAACCACTGAGGACACTGTGAGGCAGTACATGCCTCCCCAGGTCCCACCAAAAAAAAAAAAAAAGCTAAGTGCTATGAGAAGAAAGATCAGGAAGTAGCTGATTGTGTCCTACAGGAAAGTTCCAGGAGAGGTGTTGATGTGTGAGCCGGGATTTCAAGAAGGAATGAATAACAACACCCATGGAGTGCCCATTTTGTGCCAGGCACTGTTTTGGGCACTTTACTAAGTTAACTCATTGCTGTGCCCATTTAACACATGAGGAAATCAAGGCATGGGAAGTTAAGTAACATCCACAGCTGCTGGTGGTGGATGTCGGAGCACCTAAGTCCATGCCCTTGGTCACCATGTCATACCGCCCCAGGCTGCTGCAGGTGGGTGGGGCCTTGGCCAAGTCAAGTGCCACCCCTGGAACTTGTGACCAGAGAATGGATGTACATGTCCACTGCGGCAGGAACCTTGCCTGTCTTGTCGTCTGCTCTCTGCCCAGCACCTGGCACAGCGCCTGACACGGAGTAGAGATGACACTGGGAAGCGGACCCTGGCCAGGTGGCTCTGGCTTAGGAGAAAGGCCAGACCAGGCTGTGTCTCAAGCCTGGGGCTCTGCAAAGGGCTGTCCGTGGTGACCACCAGCTGCCCCAGCCCCAGCCGTGTCAGTCTCGCAGCCCACCCTGCACTGGCTTCTCGCCTTCAGGTGTGCTATTTCTTCTATTTGCTAGGCCAAAATCGTGCACGTCTCCCTGGACGGCTTGTGCGTCTCCCCTCCCGAGGGCTTTCTCATCCGGAAGGGGCCAGGCAACTGTCATTTTGATTTTGCTCAAGAAATCCTCTTCGTGGACTACCTACAGGCTCGACTGCTGCCCCAGCCGGCCAGGAGGTGAGGGGGACTGGGCGCCGGGCACAGGTCCTCCCCGTGCCTGGGCTCGCTTGCTGTGTGACTTGCTCTGAAGTGTGTACACTGAAAGGGTTTTGAAACGATGATCAAACGCATTGCTTTTCAACTTGGCTGTTTTCTAAAGCTCAGCCAAGCCTCCCCGGAAGCCTGTGGGATGTACCAGCCTTGTCTGGGGATGTTTGGGTTTTTCACAGTCTGGAGAGCTTAAGATTTTAAATACTTTGTTGCGCATCCCGCTGGGAAAAAGAGGCTACAGCCGGTCTCCGTTCCAGAAATGCCAGAAATGCCAGAAATGCCCGCTGGCCAGTTTGGGGAAGGGCCTTGCTTCTCTTGTTTCTGTGTTCCTGATTTAGAAAGATTCAAAGAGAAAACTAGAGCCTAATATCTCATGGATTCGCTGGGATTTCTTGGCCCCAGTCTCAGCTGCATGAAGTTCATAACAATTTGTAAATGTCACATTAAGTTTACTCATTTAAATCCCCCGATGTCCAAACACCAGAGGCCAAAGCTCTCGAAACAAAATGAGCTTCCCTCCGCCATAGTGGGGATGGCTTGTTGGGATGGTCACTGGGAACAGTCAATTAATTGTAACACTCTTGAAGTTGAAGAGAACCAGGCTAGGGCTGGAGGGCCTTGACCATGGACCAGGGAGCTGAGTGCGGTGGGGAGGCTGGCAGGGGAGTCGCTCTCTCTGGAGGGCCTGCTGAGCCCTGGGTGCTTTGTATCTGTCCTTTGGGGAATCCCTCCCACCACCCTTTGAAGTAGGGAATATTATGCCCATTTTACAGATGTAGGAACTGAGGCCCTGGCTGGTGGAGGCAGGTATGCGGGATCATGAAGCCAAAGCCTTCAAGGGCCCTCCCTACCTTCCAGCCTCCACTCGCTCCCTCTCCCCATCCTGCCCCGATCCAGCCCTCTGGAGCACCCAGCTCCTTCCCACCGTGGGGACTTCGCTCTGCTGCTTCTCTGCGTGGAAGGCTCAGCTCTGACGTTCCCATGGCTGTCCCCTCTGAGAGGCCTTCCTGGGCCACCCCTGACGTACCCTGCCCCACCCAGGCCCTCTGTCCCATCACCTCGGCATGGGTCTCTCGTGGCTCTCAGCGCAGCATGGACTCTCCTTGTTCGTGGAGGCAGCAGAGTGGGGGTGCATAAGAGAGTGGGCAGTGGTCCCAGACAACCTCAGGTCACATGCCAGCTCTGCCACCTACCAGCTCCATGGCCTTGAGCAAGTGACTTCATTTCTCATTTTTCCAGTTTCCTCATCCACAACCCAGGGATATCAAAGTACCCCCCACCCCCAGGGTGGTGTTGAGGGATAAAAGTCTGTGTCAGGAAAGCCTGAGCACCAGGGCTCCTGGCACAGCCTCCTGCCGGCGTGGCAATGCCTGTCATCTGGGATGGGAACTCCGGGGAGCAGGGCCCTCTTCTGTCTTTGCACTGCTACGTCCCAGGGAATGCTCAACTGCCCCAGTCTGTTGCCTGGGGAATAACTGACCAGTGATTTGGGGCCGTCGTGATCTTCTTCATGTGCTGTTTTGTGTTTTTTCAGGCTGGACAGGAACAGCCTGGAGCGGGCGAGCATGGACTATGAGGCGCCGCTGATGCCGTGTGGCTGTATCCTCCTCGTCCCACCCGCAGCGCAGCCCGGGCCCCAGGGCAGGCTCTGGGCCTCAGCTGCCCGGCCAGGGTTTCAGACAGCCACAGCTAAGGCAGCTGGAGTGCCATGTAGGGAAACTGAGGCAGAGGATGGGAGGACTCCTGGGTTCCCCAGCCTCCTGGGTGCTGCTGGGACTGGGGCAGCCATGTGACTTCCAGGCCCCACCCCCTGGCAGGCAGAGGCTGCAGAAGGCAGCACCCAGGACTCCAGTGGGGGGGCCGGGGGTGAGAAGCTGAAACTGAGCCCAGGGACTGGACCCGGGGCTGTCCTGGAGCCAGGCTGGGACGAGGTGAAGACAAGTGGCCTAGCACTGTTCTCAGTGCCTCACCTGTCTTCACGCAGTCCTTACACCGCCCTATGAGGTGGTACTGCTAGCAGCCCCATTGCACAGCTAGGAAGACTGAGGCAGGAGAGGCTCAGTCACTCGCTCAGGGCTACACAGCTGGGAAGGTGTAGGACCAGGTTAGTAGACCCGGCAGCCTGGCTCTGAGGCCCACTGCCTAGCTAGTCGGTTCTCCTAGAAGTGCCACCTCTTGCTATGACATCGCCTGGGAGTCACCACACCCTTCTCAGGTCTCCTGCCCTGCGGGCTCCTGGGAGTGCTGGCAGGAGCAGGGGACAGGGCCTGGGAAGGGCTTGATGCGAGGTTGTACACGTGGGTCACCCTGCCATGTCCCACATCCCCTGATGCTCTAAGGCTCATGTGTCCCCCCTTTTAGCCCCCTGCATACCTGAAAAGTGTGGAGGAGGGAACAGGTACTCTGCTCTTGTCATTCTACAGCCAGGGAAACTGAGGCATGAGACAGGGAAGCAATTTGTTCAACACCATCCAATGAGTTTGTGACACAAATGTTCCCCATCCTGCCTGCTCCCTGGGGAGCACCCTCCGCTTGTCCCGTCTCCTGAGGCCTGGAGAAAGGTTTTGAAGTCTTCATTCTCTCACACACACACACACACACACACACACACACACACACACACACATGTACACAGGAGTTTGCAGTTTAAATTAAAGAAACTTTGATGCCACCTATATTTTGATAGGATTTAGTCTCAGAGAGAGAAAACATTTTCTCTTTTTCATCAATATAATCCAAAAAAACCTTTGTTATCTTTGTCACTGTTTTACTTTGTTCTCCAAAAAAATTTAGCCTGATTTCCTTAATAACGTCCCCAGTCATTTTCCAGTTTCAGCTCCTGACCAGCTGGGGCGACCCCTATTACATCGGTCTCACGGGCTTGGAGCTGTACGACGAGCGGGGAGAGAAGATCCCCTTGTCGGAGAACAGTATCCTTTCCGGGACGGGAAGGGGCTCCGTCCAGACCCGAGGGAGCACGGGAGGGTCTGGACGGGGGCAGAATCCTTGAATGCAGGGGGAAGTGTCCCTCTGGGAACCAGAGCCCTCCTGGCCCTGGAGGGGGCGGTGGCAAAGCAGAGAGCAGCACCCTGCCAGGCCGTCGGGAGCCAGGATTCCACAAACCCGAGTCCTGTGCTCAAGTGCGTCGGGAGAGGCTGCCAACTGCAGCCCCTCGCAGAGAACTGTAGATATTTTGGGGTCTAAAGGCTCTGATCTGTTGCACTGTATGCAACTCACTGTGTCCTGAATTTATTAACCATGGAACCCTTTGCTCCCGGTATACCCACGCCAGAATTTGCAAACTGGAAGCCCAGTGCGTTTTAAAATATTTTAAATCGCTTGCTAATATTTTCAAAAATCAGGTTTCCCATGAAAACCCTGCTGTCTGGCTTCTCTCTGAGAAATTGGCAACACGAGGCCCACGGTCAAGTATAGCGATGACGGCTGCACCCGAGTGGCCGCTGCCTGTCCTCCCCGGCACACCCATCCAAGCCCCCGCCCCTCCCACTGTTGTCTGCCAGGCCCCCGAGACATACTGTTAATATTTACTGAGGGCTCACTCTGGGCCAGGTGCTGTGTCAGGGCTTGTCACTTGGTGCCTCGTTTGCCCTCACAGTGATCTTGTGAAGAAAGTGCTGCTGTTATCCCATTTTACAGATGTGGAGCCCGAGACACAGGGAGGTTGAGTAACTTGCCTAAGGTCACACAGCCAGTGAGTCTGTCTCCAGATGCTGGCTTTTAACCACCAAGCTATCCTGCCTCTCTTTTACATAATCTGTCCTGACCCCTCTAGGCTCTTGAGTCAATAATCCCAACCCACCACCACAGTTAGGGAAATGCCAGAGCAGGTTATAAGGTCTGCCTTGCATCTGCTTGGGGTCCCTGGGCTCAGCTGGATCCTTTTCTGCCTTCTCCCAGTGGCCCCGCCCTCCTCAGCTGGGATTAATGATTCTTGATGGTTTTGATCATTATCAGTGATTGCTGGGATGTATAAGGCTCCAGTGGTTTTACTAAGAGGGCTCACATCCAGTGTCCTCTGAGATCCTCACACCACTTCTGGGACAGAGATGTTTTTGTACCCAATTTACAGATGAGGGAATAGGCCCGGGGGGTCACGTGACTTGCCCAAGCTCTCACGGTCATAGTGGCAGAGCCGGCACTGGAACCTGGGCTCTGCAGACCCACAGTAACGCCCATTGGTTGAGTGGTGACAGCTGGGTCAGGCTGCCGCAGTCCCACCACGTGGCTGGGGAAACAGTCTTGGCATCATCCTCACATTCAGCCATCACCCTGTCCCCATCCAAAAGAAAACCTCCTCCGTGGAGTTGGCCCTTTGCTCTCCAAAGCAGCAACAGCATTTTTTGTTCCCACCTCTGGCAGTTCCGTGAAAGTCCCTGTTCCGGCCAGCCCTCAGTGTGGCTTCCACCCCTCCGTGCTTGAAGCCGGCCAGCCCTCCACACACACGCCCGCATCCCCTGGCCTCCACGTGCCCAGTTTCCCAGGAACGTGTCTAATTTAGCTGTCAGCTCTCCGGCTGCCCAGAGCAGCAGGCCCGCCAGCCCCAGCGTCCCCCCGAGCCGCACCGTCGGCCTGACGGAGGCCGCAGCCCCAAGAGTGTCGCGCTGTGCCGAGCTCGCAGCCTTTTGGTTATGGCAGCTTAGACACCTCCTCAGACATCGCCGCCTTCCCCGACAGCGTGAACTCCCTGGAGGGCGTGAATGGGGACATCCGCACCCCAGACAAGCTCATCGACCAAGTGAACGACACCAGCGACGGCAGGCACATGTGGCTGGCCCCCATCCTGCCAGGCCTGGTGGGTTCCGCTCCTGGCCCTGGGGCGGGCAGGGGAGCTTTCTGTCCCTGGTCTCTTTATTCCAAGGTCAAGTTAATCTCAAACAAGTCAAGATGCTTGCGAGGGAGCCGACTGAAACGCTTAGGTCTTTGCTGACGCGCCTGATGGGCTCAGCTCTCTGGGCTAGCAATTCTTTCTCTTTGCTCTGGGGGAGCTTAGTGTAAGGGGACCCCAGGAGCTAAAGGGGCCACAGGGGAATCTGAAGCCAGGAACCCCCATGCAGCAGCCTGAGGGCTTGGGGTCCCTGTGGACACCCCCGTCTGGTTCTCTGTTCTGCCTCCCTTTTCTCTGCAGACAGCTCTGCCCTCTTCCTCCCCACCCCCTCCCTGTACAGTTACTGCCTCTGCTCCTTCCTGTGTCACCACGCACTGGACCCCAACCTGGCCGCCCTGCCCCCTCTCTGGCCCCAAACCTGCCTGGTCAGCTCTTACGACCAACTGACTCAGTTTCCCGGGTCTCAAGGCCTGCCCTTGGCCTATCTTCATGTCGCTCTCGCAGCTGGACTCAGCGGGGCAGGCATCAGGCATTGTTGCCAAGGGACAGCGGGAGGTGGGCCCTCCCCCAAACCCCACCCCCCAGCCTGGCCAGGGCCTGGGCAAGACTGAGGCTGCAGCTTGTAGCCAACAGGGCATGCTTATTTCTCTATTAGGTCTTGCAAGGGGCCCCTAATATTTGAGAGTCTTTGTTGGGGGTGGGGAGGGGGCTGTTGGGTCCGACTGTGCCAGCTGACTCTGCCCCTGAGCGGGACAGGCCCCTGCACACGCCCCCAGCAGAGGTGCAAAGACATGCTGGGAACGCCCCAGTGCTCTGCTCCTCACTTATGACTCAAGGAAAGGACAAGCAGGGGTCTGGCGAGCGGATCGCCTGTGGCTAGTGCTCCACTTGAGTTGGGGACTGTCCCTTCGGCCCCTGGGGCCCCGGCCTGTTTCTGGGCCTGAACTGGGTGGGGGAAGGCCGAGGATGTTCCGGGCTCTCCATTGGCATGTAAATGAGGGCCACACCAGCCCCGAGAGCACAGGCCCTCCAAGAGCCAGCTCAGCAGTTTGGTGCAAATGCAGCCACACGTGACCTGACTCAAGATGAGGGGGCGGAGCTCCCGGCTGGCCGACAGGGGTGGGCGCTGCCTCAGCCCCCAGCTCCCCCGGCCCAGCCGAGCGCCCCCCAGCCCAGCCGAGCGCCTCTGTTTCCAAACATGCCTGTTTTAATTAGTTCTGCTCTCTGACAGGTAAACCGGGTTTATGTGATTTTCGATCTGCCTACCACCGTGTCAATGATCAAACTGTGGAATTACGCGAAAACACCCCATCGAGGGGTGAAGGAGTTTGGCGTAAGTACTTATTAGCTGGATTTTTTGAGATAATTATGCTCGTTGGTAATTAGGCCGCCGGCAATTATCATTTGTTGCAGTTTGATTTCCTTCTCTCTGTCGCAACCTTAGACACAAATGCCTGGTCCTCAGAGGCAGGGAAGTGTGTCATCCAACCGCGAATCCAAAACCCCCTCGCAGTGAACAGAAAGTGGCTTTTCTTTCATCTTTTCCTCTGGAATCCCACCGGTTTGGGGGGGCCGCTCTGAGATGGGGAGAGCGGGGACCCTGGGGGCCAGAGACCCGAGTCTGCCTCCCCGCTCGGCCACTTGTGCCAACGGTATTTAAGCCTCCGAGCCTCAGCTTCCTCATCTGCGACACGGGGCTGACAGCACGTGCAGGTCTGAAATCTCAAGGCAGGCCGGGCACACGGTAGGCGCTGTCGCCAACCCCGTCTTCCAGGGGAGAAAGCCTGGGCTCAGAGCGGTCCCCTGCTTTGCCCAAGGTCAGTGTGGGCGGGAGGGGGGTCTGTCAGCCCCCTCTGTCCGTGCAGCTGCTGGTGGACGACCTGCTGGTGTACAACGGGATCCTGGCCATGGTGAGCCACCTGGTAGGGGGCATCCTGCCCACGTGTGAGCCCACGGTGCCCCACCACACCATCCTCTTCACCGAGGACGCGAGCATCTGTCACCAGGAGAAACACACCACCATCAGGTGCGGCCCCGGCCGGACCCACGGCCTCCCCCGCCAGCCCTAACGAGGACGGGTGGCCGGACACGCGTCCTGGAGCCCGACTGCATCTTGTGTCTCCCCCGTCCCCGCAGCAACCAGGTCGAGGATCAGGACGTCCAGATGATGAACGAAAACCAAATCATCACCAACTCAAAAAGGAAGCAGGGTGCCGCTGACCCAGGTCAGTGGCGTGTCCCCGTCCAGAGCACCCGGCTTCTGGAGTCTGGTCTGACTGCAGGAGGAGCTGGGGCCTGGCACCTCTGCCCTCACCCCTGCCTGCAGACCCCCACCCAGGAGCCTGCCCAGGGGCTGGGAAGTCGCTGATGGGGACAGAACCTCGGGAGTACATGTCACCTGCGTCCTGCAGGCACCTGTTACATGGTGCAGCTCCCTGTAGCCAAGAGCTGCAAGTACAGAAGGGACAGGCAGTCGGGGGCACCAGTGCTGTGTGGGAGGCGTTTGCCCGGTGCCGTGGGAAACCGGTAGAGGGTGCCCAACGCTTCCCAGAGGGGGCGATATTTGAGCTGGGTGCTAGAGGATGTGAGTGGTGTGCCCGGCAGCTGGGGTAAGGCCTGGGGGCCAGCGTGGCGGAGCGCAGTCCAGGCAGAGGGAAGGGCCGGCGTGCCAGGTGCCCAGCATGCAGGGGCTGTTCTCCAAGGGCCTTGAATGCCAACCCAAGCAGTCCAATTTCACCCTGAGGGCGTGGGGCACCCCTCAAGGATTTGAGGCTTGCTAACTCGGTCCCTCTGTGCTCTGCCTTGACAGCCTTACGTCCCAAAACCTGCATAAGTGAGAAGGAGCCGGCGAGACGATGGCGGTGTTGACTGGCGGAGGAGGAAGAGCGGGTCCTCCCAGCCAGGCTGGGGCTCCGTCACCGGCCTCACTCAGCACCCGTGTCCCCCGCCCTCAGCCCCAGGGACTGGAAGAGAACTGCAGCAGGGTGGAGGGGAGCCCACTGGGGAGAGGGGACTGGGGGTGACAGCCCTGGAAACTAGAGGAGTGGCAGATGTGGCCTTGGGCCATCCCCTGCAGCTCTGGGCTGGTGCTTCCTGCCTCTCCTTCAAGATCCAGCAAAGCAGGGCCCATGACCACTCAGGCCTGGGCCGACGCCAGGACGTTGCGGTGGGCTGGCGGGGGGGGGGGGGGGCGCCTCCAGCCTCTTGAGGGCCCAGAGCACGGCCCAGCAGGACAGCAGGGAGACCAGGCCCCACACCCCAACCCCAGCACCCAGGGGCATGGGCCCCCGCGGAGGTGGCCAACACTCCTCTGCCCCATCTGGGCACGGGCAGAGCTGGCTGAGAGGCTGGGGTCGTTTCCCGGCCCCCAATGTGCGTCTGGTCCGGTTGAGAGGGAGGCGCTGGCTCTGCAGGGTCCTCTCTCCTCTTATCAAGGGACTGGCCAAGGGTACGTGTCCTGCTGAGGGACGGAAGTGAGCCGGACCCACCCACTGGGCGCTCCAGCATGAGCTGGGCCACTCTGGCACGCCAGGGCACCCTCTCTGTGCTGCTTCCAGGTCCAGAAAGGCTCCAGGCTGGCGGCTCCAGACCCAGAGGGCCAGAAGAACCCCCCAAATACCCCCTGGATGCAGGCGTTGGGGGGAGGCTGAGGACACAGCCCCACTCCCTTTTACACTTGAACTTAGTGTGGACGAAGGCTGCCCTCACCGCACACCCCTGCCAAGTCCCTCCTGATCCGATTGCCAGCCTCACTTGCTGGCTTCCCGCCCTTTGTCCGTGCCCTGCGCCCCTGGAGTCAGGCAGGGAGGCTCTCGTTGCCCCCCCCTTCTCCCTCTGCACCCGCTTCCCAGCCAGTTGGAAACGTGCCTTGCACCCCCAGCCGAGAGGCCCAGGACGCGTCTATTTCCATCGATGTAACAAGCGCAGATCAGGGACCTAATTGGTTTCCCAGTGGTGGGTAATTTCTCGTTCCAAATATTAATCCGTTGTTTTCCTGGCGCCCAGCCCGGCCCCGCCGCAGTACTGTACTCGAAGTACGTTCCTATGCAACCGAGAGCCCCAGCAAATACTTTATGAGCTTTGCAGCCTCGGCTGGAGCAGCTATGCAAATGCGCTTTTCATTTGGAGCACGGGGCTGATGTGCAGATAAGAATTGTTTTTCTCCGAGAAGATCCATCATTTCGGTAGCTTCCAAGCCCCCGGCACCGCTGCTCCGCTCCCAGATGTGGTGAGCACCTCCCGCCTGAGGGAGTTGGGGGCTGAGCACACCGGCTCTCGTGACCCAAACCAGTGCCATTGCTTTACAGGGAAGCCCCATCCACCCCTCCCTGCCCGAGGCGTGGGTACAGGTCAAATTCGTCAGGGAGGTGGCACGCACACTACACACGCCCGCTCCCGGAGTCTCAGTTGATGTTTATAACAATTGCATGTACCGTGCAATCTGGGAGGGGAAAAAGAAGCTGTACAGGCATTAACTCTAAAATAAATTTCTATTTTTTTCTCTTGCAAAATCAGTAAAAGATGTTATTAAGAATATAGTCTGACCCACTGGATTTGGGGCCAGATGGAGGGAGCCCATGCTGCCTCCAAGACCCGAGTCGGAGCCCCCTGGAGGCTGGCTGGGCAACACGGACGAGGGAAGTGCCCTCTCTGAGCGGCCCTTTCCCCACTGCCGAGGGTGTTGTGGTCCTGGTCCTGCCTGCTCACTGGGATTGTCATGCCGTGTGGACAAATGAGAGTGGCCCACACACATATACTGCTCATTACATGCCTGGCAGTATCTTGTTCAGTCCACCTAACAACCCTATGAAGCAGGCACTATTATTATCCTCACTTTACAGATAAGTGAGCTGAAGCTCAGAGAGGTGGTGTAACTTTCCAAGGACACACAGCTTTGGAAGCTGTTACAGTCAATGCAAAATCCCTGCTGAGGCTGGGGTGATAACCTTGTGGGAACACCAGCCCCCAGACGCCTGCTTCCTTCAGGGGTGAGTGTTGGCTGCTGTTAGCTTCTGGATAGTGGGAGGAGGTTCAGTGGGGCAGGTCTAAACTGCAGCTCAGGTGCCAGCAATAGCGTGAATCCCAGGTAAGCAGGTTCTTTAGAATCCGCACTTCCCAGCCGCGCGAGATGGCTCACACCTGTAATCCTAACACTCTGGGAGGCTGAGGGGGGAGGGTCGCTCGATGTCAGGAGTTCGAGACCAGCCTGAGCAAGAGTGAGACCCCCCCCCCATCTGTACTAAAAATAGAAAGAAATTATCTGGACAGCTAAAAATATATAGAAAAAATTAGCCGGGCATGGTGGCGCATGCCTGTAGTCCCAGCTACTCGGGAGGCTGAGGCAGGAGGATCGCTTGAGCCCAGGAGTTTGAGGTTGCTGTGAGCTAGGGTGACACCACGGCACTCTAGCCCGGGCAACAGAGCCAGACTCTGTCTCAAAAAAAAATAAAGAAAGAAAGAAAGAAAGAAAGAAACCGCACTTCCCTCCACTGTCCCGGCCCTAAGCATGAAGGGAAAGTGGCTGGGACCCTGCCCCCCACCGCCTGCTTCCCTCTGAGTTCCTATGAGCATAGGGGCCCTGCTCTGCCCAGCTACCCTGGTGTGAGAGAGAGACCCCTCATTCCTCCCATGGAGGGATCTCTAGGCCTCCCTGTGGGCAGCTGGCGGGGGCGTCCCAGGCTCTCAGCTATCCAGGGGCCAGGCAAGCGGTGTCAGGGAGCAACGCTGGCCTGCAGGGACAGCAACAGGGCAGCACAGGCCCTCCTAAGGGATTAGCTGCAGCTCGGCTCTGAGCGTCCAGCAATGCCAGACATCCAGACGTTTTATTAATGTTTATCTTTAATGTGAAATCTAAATTTTAAATGCTGGCTTAACTTAAACAAGCAAACACACACTGAGTGAGCCAAACCAAACCTGCATGCAGGCCAGCTCTGGTCCCCGCAAAAGTCCTGCGTGGCCAGCCCTGCATCCCAGCGTGGCCGTGGGCCTGCCTCCTTCCTGCCCCCGGCCCCAGGAATGCCCAGGGCTGGACCCTGCCGGCCTCCTCCCCACCCCTTCCTGGCCTGTCGGCCCCCATGTGGGCAGGAAGACAGGGCATCCATCGTGAGCCTTTGGGCCTGCAGATGGGTGAGCCTGGCTGTCGTGGGTAAACAGAGGCCTTCCCCTGCCCCCACGTCCTGCTGCTTCCCTCTGTGCAGCCCCCGCCCTACACACTTGGGGCAAAAAAGACCCCAAGGCTGCAGCTGTCAGAGGCTGGGGGCTTACTGGCACCCTGGCATAGGTTACTGGAAAAGGGTCTTGGCCGCAGCTGACAAGAGGGTTGGGAAGAGTAGCTCGGGCTCCCAGAGGATGCTCCCCTCAAGCAGCCAGCCCCTGGGGACCCCGCTTCTCTGTCCAGGACCTG
Organism: Lemur catta; assembly: GCF_020740605.2. Classification (NCBI taxonomy): domain Eukaryota; kingdom Metazoa; phylum Chordata; class Mammalia; order Primates; family Lemuridae; genus Lemur; species Lemur catta. The sequence continues at coordinate 17,994,077 of NC_059129.1, forward strand.
CTTCCCTTTATTGAGAGTCGGTTTGGTTCCAACACTGGCACCACCACCTCAGAAGGCCCCAGAAGGCCCCCAGGGCTGCCAAGGCAGGTTCTGCAGCAGGCGGACGGCGGCTGCCCCACACCCGGGCTTGTGTGCTGCGACGGGGCCTCACCTCCCTCCTCACCGGAGCCAGGACGGTCCCCTTCCCAGCCCTGCAGGCCCCACCAGGCTCTTCGCAGACCTCAATCTGGTGGCTCAGCCTGCTGGGTTTGGCCAACTCTGCTGGCCTAGACAATGTTTAATTTTTTTTAAATTATTTGCCATCCTTTACTATCAGCTTTCACATTATAATTCAGATTCCTCCCTTCCCTGGAAAGATGGGGCGACGTGGCCAGTCTGATCCCACATTCCTGGCTGGCTCTCCAGGTCACCCCCGTCCCTACCCTTTGTCTGCCACTGTCACTGGTATGACCATCACACACACACACACACACACACACACACACACACACCCCTGCCAGCATGCGGATTGGCAACCCCCGAGATAGAGGCAGGTGAGGACTGTGGAGAAGCAGAAGGGGACACGGGGACAGTGCTGCAAGGACAGAGCTGTGGGGTCCAGCAGGCGCACGGCTGGCAAGGAGACCCCAGCTTCCCGGGCATGCAGAGGGCTCTCCCGCGCCTGGGACTCAAGCCTCTGGCATCCAGGCAGCAGGGCCACCCAGGGGCTGGGAAAGGCAAGTGGCTTCTGTGCACTGTGTTGTGTGTGTCCCTGAGTGCCTCGGGGTGTCTGTCCGCCCACTGTGCGGGTCTGTCTCTGCGCAGGTGTGTCTGGGATCTCCGTGTGCCCTGCGGCGTTCAGGCCACCCATGCTCTCTGGGACACCCACAGCCCCTGCCGAAGGGGCGGCCTTTAGCAGCGCCTGCTGTGACAGCAAAAACAGCTGATGCTACTAAGACTCCACCCTACAGAACGCTCGGCAGGTTCCTCATGAAGGCACGTGCGGGTGACAGCACTGAGACCTCAGCTCCCCAGCGAGTTGGTGGTGCCCACGGGCAATGGGGTGGAGTCCAGGCTGCACCATTGCCTGGGTGTGCGGCCTTGGCGAGGGACCTTACGCCCTGGAGGCTGGGCCCCCTTACCCAGGCTGCAGGGTCACCTGCGGGGCCTGTGTCATGGAGCTGTGAGGACATCAGTGACCCCTGGCCCTTGGAGCTCAGCCCTCCTGGGAGGGAAGATGCCTGCACTACGTTTCATGGTCACCCTCATCTTACGGGTGTGCGACCTGAGGCTGAGTAAGAGTGACTTCGGGGCAGGGACGTGATTCTGAGCCTGGGCTCTTTACAGGAGAAACGGGCGCCACCTTGCACCTGCGCCCTCTCGAGTTTCCCGGGCGCCCTCCTGGCCCCAGCTGATTGGTCCACGAAGGGCACAGGCCTTAGAGCAGCCGGCCCATTGGCTGGGCAGAGACTATGCCCCGCCCCTTCCGCCGCCACCTCTTTCCTGGCTCTGGTTCACCCCTTCCGTCTGCGGGTGACTTTCCTCCCGTGCTCTTCATCTCGGCCTCCTCTCCCTCACCCACTCTGCCTGCACCTCCCACCCCAACGCGCACCCCGGAAGTCCCCCGGAGGGAAGGGGCGGGGTGGGTGCACCAGGCTCAGGTGTGCACCCACTGGGGGGGCTGGCCTCCCACCACCGAGCTGCTCCCCCTGGAGCCCCAGGGCCCCTGACTCCCCGCTCCCGGCCCGCCCTGCGGGTGCCCACGCCCCTGCCAGGCTGCGGCCATCAGCGCGGCCACTGACCCCCGCAAGGCAGAGGCTCAGACAGTGCCAGTCCAGGAGGAGATGTGGCCCTAGAAGCAATTACCAGGGTAACACGGCCTGGGCCGGGCTGGGGACAGGGCAGGGGTCCTGCCCGGTGATTTCCTGTCTGTCCATGCAGTAAATCCCCACGCAGAGGAGATTGGTTTTGCCTCGTGACTGATGGTCCCGGGCTGGGCTGAGTTTGTCCTCAGCCCCACAGACAGCCCAGGCCCGGGGCAGGTGCAGTTGGTCACGGCCTCTCGGCCGCATGGCCCCAGGTTGACACTCAACTCCAGCCCTCCGAGCTGCGTGCTCTGGGGCCACATACTCTGTGTTTAGGGGCAGGCAGGGGCACCCTCTTCTAACCCATCCACTCAGAAGTCACCTTTCCCTGGTCTGGACCGAGGCCTCATATGGCGCAGCGTCCCCCCCCCCCGCCCTCACCGCACAGCATCAAAGCCCCAAACGGGAGCCTGGGCGGAGCCAGGGCAGAGCCAGGCACCCCCACCCCGTCACTCACCTCCAAGCCCCGTAGCTGCCACTGCCCAGACACCCCTTCCCTCCATGCCCAGGGCCAGTGCAGCCCAAGCCACCACCGCCTCCCACAAGGACCCTACTGGGCCCCCTCTGGTCACCGTGCCTCTCTCTTGCGCCCCATCTCCCAGGCCAGCCCCACACATGGCCAGAAGGAAGTTCCCCAAATGCAGAGCTGATCTGCCTTTTAAAACCCTCTGGCCAACGGCTCCCATGGCCTTCAAGGTGACCCCCACGGGCCCCGCACCTCTGAGCCCAGGAGCCTGGCCAGCAGCAGACCTCGCTCCAAGCACTCTGTCTTGTCCTAGTGTTGCACACAGCCACACGGCACTTCCCCAAACCCCGGGGCCTTTGCACGTGCTGTCCCTCTGCCCACACTCTACTCCTTGCCTCTTTCCTCCTCCAGTCGGCGCTGCAGTGGCCTTTCCTCTGGGGGGGGGGGCCTCCCCCACCCACTGGTATAAATCAGATCTTTCCTTGGGTCACCTACATAACACTTCTCGCTCTTCGAAGTGATCTTTTTATTGTTTAGGATTATTTGCAGAATCTCCGTCTCCTCCACTAGAGGGCACCCTCCGGGGAGGGTAAAGATGGTTTCTTGGTGGTTGTGGCGGCCGCAGGGCGCGGCTCAGTTCCTGGCGCAGTGACCTGGGGCAGCGAGGCCCACAGCCGGGCTGAGCCCAGGCCTGCCCATCTCCGTCCGCACTTCCTCCCAAGCCAGGGGCTGGCACCCTGGCAGCAGCGGCTCTTCCCTGGGACGAGTCTCCCCCGGAGAGCCTGGTCCTCGGGCCCGGCTGCCGCAGACGAGTGCCCATGAATCACGCTGACATTTCCATTACCCGAGGGAGACGCGTGTGTGGCCGGGACTCCGGCTTGGGCGGGGGGTGGCGGGATGACTGCTCATCGCAGCCACCAGCCAGGGAGGGACGTCAGCCCCGTTAGTGACCGAGGCCTGGGGCTGCCCATCAACGCTTGGCCGGGGGAAGGACTGTGACCCCGAGGCAGAGAGCGGGTGACAGGGACAAACGAGAGAAGCGCCCAGCATGTGGAGGCGCAGACGTACACAGGGCCGTGTGTGAGCACCAGCACCTGTGTGGCACTTTGTCCAGGGCCCGCACACGCACACATGGCTGAGCACACAGGGTCACCGGGGGAACACGGCGTGGACCAGCACGGCGTACACACAGCGCGCAGGTCCGTACGGAGTGCCGACTCCTGCTTGTGCATTGTCAGCGCGCATGCGCATGCGCGCGCGCGCGCGCGCGCGTGTGTGTGTGTGTGTGCACGTGTGTGCGTGTGTGTACGTGTGTGTGCGTGTGTGCACGTGTGTGCGTGTGTGTACGTGTGTGCGCGTGTGTGTATGTGTGCGTGTGTGTGTGTGCGTGTGTATATGTATGTGTGCGTGTGTGTGTGTGCGTGTGTATATGTATGTGTGCGTGTGTGTGTGTGCGTGTGTGTGTATGTGTGTGTGTGCGTGTGTGTGTATGTGTGCGTGTGTGTACGTGTGTGTGCGCGCGTGTGTGTGTGTGTGTGCACGCGCGCGTGTGTGTGTGCGTGTGTGTGTGTGCGTGTGTGTGTATGTGCAGGGTCAGCACCTCTGGCCAAGGCCAGCCTCAGATGTCCGTGTGTATGTGTGCCTGGGCCACTGTGCACGCCAGCCCAGGGCACGTGGATACAGAGACACCGGGTGCGGGTGCCGAGCCTTGGGCTGTGGGTCAGGCCGGTGTGCAGGGGTCAAGGTCAAAGGCACACCCCGAAAGCCAACAGCCAGCCGTTCCCTCAGAACACGTCTGCCCAGCGCGGGGAGCGTTAGCTGGGAAGCTGTGTGCAGAGTGGGAGGAGGGGGGGCATGTCCTCCCTGTCCAGGTCTCTCCGGGTGCTCACCCAGGCACCCCCTTTCTCCAATCCAGCTGGTGCCTCCCTCCTCCCAGACTGGGGCAGACAGCAGCATTTGCTCCCCGTATGACGACAACCCTCACAGTACCTCTCAGTGACCCACTGGATTACTCACCCCGCCTGCCTGGAAGTGCTTCCTTTTATCTAACTAGCAGCCTTCTTGCTGCAGGCTCCGTGAGACTGAAAGACAGCCTGTTCTCAGCCCCTGCCCAGGGGGAGCCCAAAAGGATACAGGAGGACTTGAAGCCTAAGTGGCCCTGAGGTCCTCTTTCCCTTCCCTTGTGACAATGGCCCTCATTCGAGCCATCCACATATCATAATCACATACCACTTGCACGATTATTTATTTAATATTTTTCTTTAAACCAACTCTTTTTCTTTTTACTTAAATGCCTATTTTGGTTTCATCCTAAGCGACGACATCTGTGAAATCATAGCACTGATGTGCCCATTATACATTTTTTTCTAATACACATTTACATAGACACAACTATTAAAATAGATTAAAATTTTGCCCATGTGTCAACTAAAATCATCTTCTGGCCCTCCTGTGGTCCGCTCGCCAACTTCAGAAGGACCCCGGGTGAGAACAAGAGCTCCGAGGCGCCGGGTGGCCTGGGCCGGATTCCAGCCCCAAATCACAGTGTTTCTGTCTTGCACGAGGCCAGAGCCTGAATTCTTGTCCCGACGTTTCAAGGCCTGAGTAGCCGGGCCCGATCTTCCTCCCAGGCCCGTCTCCAGCCCCACACAGTAGGTCCTCAGTATTTACTGAATGAATGAAAAGTGAATTCACAAGTCACTCCCTTGATTAGTCAATGCATGAATGAATGAATGAATGAGCGCACCTCCACCTGGGCGTCCCCTGGGCCCTGCGACTGAGGACACCTGGACCACGAAGTCTCCGTCTTCCCCATTCCCCACACCTGAACCCCATAACCCGAGAGTCAGCGCCACCTTCGCTCCTCCCCCGTCAGGCCGTCCCACGCCCACTGATTTCCCTCCTAACCAGCTCCTGGGTCCCCCCGTGGGCCCCTCCTCAGGGCCGCGTTCCTAAGCCAGGCCACTCTTCTCTCACTCGAGAGAGGCGAGGATGGCGTGTCTCCCGCACCTGTCCTCTGCGCTTAGCTGCGGTGAGCTTCCTGGAACGCACACCTGGGCGCATCCTGCGCCGCTGAACGCATCCTGCTGTCTTCTGCCGCCAGGATAAACTCTACCCTGCCTAGCGGGGCGTCCAGCCCCTCCTGGCTCCACCGACCTGATTTCCCACCATGTCCGTGACCCCCTTCTATCCGCACCTGCCCTCTGGACTATCTTAAAGCCCCGTAACGTGCTTTCATTCCCCTCTGTACTCTTGCCCACCTGAAATGCACCTTCTCCCAGAGGAGCCTGCCCCACCCACCACGCCCCCCACCCGTGGGCTCCCATGGCCTGGCTTCCCTCACCATCACGAGAGGAAGCCCGACACCACATTGGCAGTGGGCCAGGCTCCATTCTGAACACGCTTCGCGTACGTTAGTTCATTTAATCCCCACAGCAGCTTTAAGAGGTAGGTATAATGATTACCCCCATTTAATAGGTGAGGAAACTGAGGCACAGAGTGGTGGAGTAACTTGCCCAAGGTCACGAGGAGGAGGGGGAATCTGAACCCAGGCGGTGGCCCCAGAGCAGGCACCACAGCACTCGGTGACCACAGACGCCCTCTCTGGATGCTTCAGTACCCGACCTCAGGTGCCTGCCACAGGGCTCGGCACATAGGAGGGCACAATGAATTCTATCATGGCGGATAATGGATGCACAGGTGCACGGCTGAATAGCAAGGATGGGTGCGTGGAAGGATGGTGGACGGATGTCAGATACAAGGATGGCAGGTAATGGAGGATGCAGATGGATGATGGATGATGGAGGGTTGGAGGGATGATGAAGGGTTGGAGGGATGATGGAGGGATGATGGAGGGTTGGATGTATGATGGAAGGATGGAGGGACGATCGAGGGTTGGAGGGATGATGGAGGGTTGGATGTATGATGGAGGGATGGAGGGACGATCGAGGGTTGGAGGGATGATGGAGGGATGGATGGATGATGGAGGGTTGGAGGGATGATGGAGGGATGATGGAGGGATAGAGGAATGGAGGGATGGAAGGATGATGGAGGGTTGGAGGGATGATGGAGGGATGATAGAGGGTTGGAGGGATGATGGAGGGTCGGAGGGATGATGGAGGGATGGAGGGATAGAGGGATGGAGGGATGGAGGGATGACAGAGGGTTGGAGGGATGATGGAGGGATGGAGGGATAGAGGGATGGAGGGATGACGGAGGGTTGGAGGGATGATGGAGGGTTGGATGATGGATAGGTGGAATGAACGATGGAGGGATGGAGTAAAAGAATGTGTTCTACTTGGGGAAAAGCTCTAGAAATCTTTCCAGAAAGGGATAAGGCCTCCTGGGAGATGCCTGAACTTGCAGTCAGGGGTCCCAGTTCAACCCCAGCTCTGCCATTCACTAGCTCTAGAATCTTAGGCAAGTTACTTCACCTCTGCAACCCTAAGTTCCCTCATCTTTACAATAGGAATCTGTTTCCCAGGCATCTAAGCCCTGGGATTTTGTGTAAAGGTGGCCCTAGACACGGAGTGAAGGGTCCCAACAGGGGTCAGGGTGGTGTGACGTTGCTAAGCTCTCAGGAGCAATGTGGCTTCTCCCCACTCCCAGCTTAGGGCCTGAGTTTGGGGGCCCATCTCTCGCCCACCCCACGTTTCCTGCTTGCCTGGCCCCTGCCTTGCGCCCCCCCTGGGACCCGTGCAGCCCCGCCAGCCTGTGTCCTTCCCGCCCGTCCTCCCCAGCCTCGGCTCCCACGGCTGGCCCTGGTCCGGCACGCTCCGGGGTGTCACCGAGAGGCTCCGGGGCAGCAGTGGGGTGGGGCAATGAGGGGGCAGCACGGCCCAGACGGCAACTGGCCTCCACACACCGCAAGGAGACAGGTTCAGCAAGCATTTATTAAGCCCCTGCTGTGTGCCTGCTGCATGACCCCCTGCAGTGCCAGCTGCCCCCTCCTTCAGGAAGCCGACCCCCTGTCTCCCGCGGGCTCTGCCCCTCTGGGCACCTCCTTAGGGTCCTCGCGGGCTTGCGGGTGCCAGCGTCCGTGTATTTCCTGGCGTTGCAGCCGCACCCGGCAGGGCTCTGCGTGTGTTGGTGCAAGGATCGGTGGCCGCTGTCCCAGAGTCACTCTGTGCAGCCCTGTCCCTTCCCTCAGGCCCACGTGGTCCCTTTCCAGGGCCCTGGGACCCGGGCGGCAGTGGGCAGGACGGGCCTGGTGTCTCCCACACAGGCTGGCTGAGTTCACGGCCCACGGGCCAGGGTTCCAGGGGGGCCAGACTGGTGGTCTTGCCGCAGCGGGTGGCGCCAGCGACGGCCCGAGGTCCAGGGACTGGGCTGGGATCTCGGTCACACCCAGTGCCCCAGCACCCAGCACTGGCGGCTCAGCTCCGGTGCCTCCTGTGCCGAGCCCCGGGGCCAGGAGTCCCCCATGTGTGGCTGGTGTCCTGCCAAGAGACAAGGCGGTCAGTGCTGGAAGCCGCCTTCCTCCACCCACAGCCCGACCGGCCCCCAGCCCCACCCACCTGCACATCCCTCACCCACCGCATTCACCGCGCCCTCCACCTGTCCTCCCGGCTGTCAACCCACCCGCATAGCCGGCCGGCCCTCCGCCCATCCCGCCCCTGCCCACCGGCCTCCCCGCCCTTCCCCTGCGCACCTGGACTACTCGTGCCAACGTCTGCGGCCACCCGCTCTCCACCCGCCAATGCGGACACCCCCTGCCCGCTCACCCCCCCACCAACCCATCCACCCTGTCCCACCAGTAACACACCCACCAGCCACCTCTCCACGCACCCCAAACGTCCCCGTACCCGCCCACTGCACCCACACTCTGCCCTCCTGGCCCCAGCTCACCCTCACACCCGCCCAACAGCCCAGCACGAACCCGCCACCATGCACCCACCCTGCCAACCGCCCACCCGCTTTCCCTCGCAGTCCCTTCTGCCACCCACCCCTGGCTGAGCCCCAGCCTCATGACCCACCCAGCGCCCAGCCACGTCCTGTAACCCTCCCCCACCCGGCAGGCCTCCGAGGTGCCCTGTGTGCCCGTCCGTGTCCAGGGAGCCGTGGTGGGTGTAAGAGCAGAGCAAGAGCAGAGGCCTCCCGGGGCCTCGTCCCTTACGGACCCCAGGAGCGGCGAGCGTGGCGCGTGTGTGACTCGGAGCAACTGCTCGTGAGCCAGGGCCGTGGGCTCTGCGTCCCCCACCACTGCCTGCTGCTCTTGGCGCCTGGGCGCGGGGAGAGCTGGGGGGCTTCCTGATTCTCGGAAGCCCCCTGCCCTGCCCTGCCCTCCCTCGCCTGTCTCTGCAGAGTGTTTCTGGCACGCCAGCACCAGTCCCATCTCCCGCCGTGGCCCACCCAAAACGTCCTAGTGCCTCCTGCTGCAGGAAACCCTCAAGGCTCCAGGTTCGCCTCCTCCAGGAAGCCCCCCACGTCCTCTCCCTGGCCCTCAGGCATCCCCTCCTCACGGAGCCCCGAGTGGCACACCTGCAAGCTTTGCCCCCGTGGGACCCAGAGCCCAGGACAGCAAGGACTGACCCCAGGGTGGGTGCTCCGCGGTGGATCAGCGGGGTGGAGGGGAAAGGGGAGAGCTGAGGGAGACGATGGTGTGGTGGTGGGGGTGGGGCTGAAGGGCAGGAGGAAGGAACCGAGTTCCTGAGCGCACACAGCCCCACGCCCGCTGGAGTCCACACTCGCAGCCGGCCCATTTGCAGCCCAGGGAGCTGCGGCTCCGCGAGGATAAGCAGCTGCCTTAGGATTCACAGCCACGGTGGGCTGGACGGAATCCTTTCCTTCCTCACTCCAAACTTCAGCATCAAAAGAAGTTTGTGCCGGGCGTGGTGGCTCACGCCTGTAGTCCCAGCTACTCGGGAGGCTGAGGCAGGAGGATCGCTGGAGCCCAGGAGTTCCAGGCTGCAGTGAGCTACGATGACGCCACTGCACTCCAGCCTGGGTGACAGAGCGAGACCCTGTCTCAAAAAATAAAACATTAAAAAAAGAAAGAAATTTGTTCCATGTCATGTTGTTTTCCTGCTCTGAGCTCTAATGGATGCTCAGACACACCTGGCCACACTTCAGGGTCAGACTGGTTCTTTGTAGAAAACCCACTGAGGTGGGAATTCCCAGTAAAGCCAAGCTCCTGCTTGCACACCCCTAATGATGGAGAGCTCACTCATTGCTCTTTCTCCATCTCCAAAGCAGTTCTGGCTGTTAGGAGATTCTTCCTAATACCAAGGCTGGCAGGGAAGCAGCAAAGAAGATGCTTGTGCCAGTGCTGGGAAGGGATTCTTTTTTTTTTTTGCTTTCTTTTTTCTCCTTCTGTTTTTAATACTCTTTGACGTTTGTGCTTTGCAAATTTTACTCTATTTGTTAAAGTGGCGGAAATATTTTGAAACATTCTGGAATAATTTGGCCTCAGGAAAAAAAACATTTGCTTTGGCCTCAGTTGAGGAAACAGTCACATTGTTTTGGAAGTGCTTGCTGCCAGCATAAAGGTGTTTGGGGTTTTTTTTTTTTTTTAATCTAGAAGTAAATATTTGGCACATAGAAAGGTCTGATTGTTTTTCTAAGTGAGCATTTAGAAGTGATTGTAGCTGCTCTTACGGTGGCCAATAGGCAGAACCACGGAGAATGGTAAGTGAATCATGCATTTTTTAAGGACAAAGAAAGGCCACCAGCCCTGTTCTTCCTGGAGTTAAAATCAGCTTCTCTGCCTCGTGGATCTGGAGGGCTAGGCACTGAGGACTGGGTCCCTCGTCCCCTTCGCTGGCCTCCTGGGAGGGGCTTGGGGCCCAGAACCATTTACAGAGTGTGTGGGAAGGAGGTCCTCACCATGCCTGAGGAGCACCCCCTGGCCCACTAGGACCCCCCACTCCCTTTCTTTCTCTCCAGGGCCCTTTACTTTGGGGCCAGTCACCAGCCAGAGAAAAAGGCCTTGTGTGGTAGATTGGGAATCTCAACCCAAAATGTCCCCAGAGTCCAGTGGAGGATGCCGACGGGTGGGGTGGGGTGGGGTGGGCCAGAGCTACCACAGTTGACACCCCGGGGAATGTGGGTTCAGAGCTTCCAAACGTTCCGAGAAACTGAAAATCTGGATTTCAAAATAAAACCTCCTGGCTTTTAAACTATGACAATTAAGGTTTTTAAAATATTTTGAATAGTCTATGGGCCACGTAGTATCTCTCAGGGTGGTCTCAGCCCACGGGAGGTCATTTTGTGACCTCTGCATGTTTCCCAATCTCTGTCTTTGTTGCATGACTCTGTTCCACAGCATTGTGCATGCTGATCCCTGGGCTGGGAGTGCCCTTCCCTGCGCTTCTCGACTCTTCTTTCTTTCAAATGCTCCCTCCTCTGGGAGGCAGAACACGGCCCTATAGACAGAGGCCTCACTCCCTCCTCTCTGCCCTTCAGCTGCCGCACGAACCTCTCCCTGTGCTTGTCACTGTGCTGTCACAGCCAGCTCAGCGTGGCTGTCCCCAACTAACCTGGGGGTGGAGGACATCTCCGCAAACAGTCACAGGGTCTGCTTCATCCTGGAGCCCTCAGCCCCCAGGCCCGGCACCGGGCAAGTCCTGAGCGGACTTTGTTTTTTGTTTTAACAAACGAAGAAACCATGGAAGAGGAGGAAGGATTCCTGAGCTTGGAGCATGAGCCCCAGCCGCCCTCCCTGCTCCGAGACTCTGCACATTATAAAGAAGCTCTTCATTCAGCCTCTCCTCCTTTGGGTGCAAGCTCGGGGGCGGGGGGCGGGAACTGTGCTTGGGTCTAACAGCCAGAAGTTCAAATCCAGCCTCCACCACTTATAAGCTATGTGAATTTTGTTCAAGCTGTGTGGCTTTCGACAAGCAACTTCGCCTTTCTGAGCCTACAAATGGATGTAAGACGCAAAGGAGTCAGTGGGCCCAGCAGGACCCCTGCACAGAAGCCTTCATTATCTGATCCCGGATACTGATGGATATGAACATACGAGGTGCCAGCACTAGGAGGGGGGGGGTTCAACAACCTCTCTGCACCGATGGGGAAACTGGGGCCCATGGCGGGGGAGGGAGAAGTTTGTCCAGGGTCCCACTCAGAGGGCTGGTAGCAGATACTGTGTTTTAAATTCACGGGAAACCCCTCAGGGTTAGCAGAGTATTTGACCTACGGGAGGTTCTTGAAAGATTTCTCTTCCCTTTTGAATCCAGGCATCAAAACATGAACACATTTCACATCTGATCCCCTCCAGTCCCGACTTCCCAATCCTTCAGGGGGAAATCACTCTCTCAAACCCCCTCCGAGCCACCCGCACCCCAGGGATCAGCTCCCAGTCCTGCTGGATTGAATTAAATCACATCTCCTGTTCCAAAATGGATGCATTGGGTTGGAAGGGCCCTTTGATACCAAGAATGTCAGTGCCACCACAAATGCACAGATGGAGAAACCGAGGCACGTAGAAGAAAGCTGACTTGGCCAAGGTCGCTCTGAAGCTGGTGGCGTGGGGGTGGGCAGGCCTCGAGGGTGGGCAGGTGGGGGGTACTGGTGCTCCTAACTCCCTCTCAAGGAAGAGCTCAGTCCCTTTACCAGGAAGTTCCTTCCGGGAACTCGCCCACCCGCCGTCCTCGGTGCTGAAAGCCTCTCTCGCGGCCCGGCAGGCTCAGAGCCCGCCGTCTGGCTGCCCAACCTGGACTTCTGCCCTCTCGGAAGGTGAGACGTGGAGAGTGACGGAGACTGAATCAAGGCTGGCACCGAGGTAAGACGTGGAGAGTGACGGAGACTGAATCAAGGCTGGCACCGAGGTATCTGGCTTTGGACACCTGTCAGCTAGTGACACCGTCATCCCTCTTCTGTTGCCCAAAATGTCACCCCCTCAGCGAGGGCACCCTGACTGCCTCTCCAGGTCCACGCTGCCCAGTAAATCTCTACCGTGGGGGGGCGTCAGAGGCACCACTGTACTTGGGGGGGGTGTTGTCTCCCTGCCAGGCTGTATGTCACAGGAGGACACGGCCACATCTGCTTTTACTCATGGCTGCTGCCCCAGCACCCAGCACAGTCCCAGGCGTTCATAGGGTCTGTCCGTTGAGTGGACAAACAGTGGAGGACTCTGGAGGAACAGCAGGTCTGTTGGGGACCCACGCGGATGGGAAGGTTGGGTCTTCTGGTCTACCTCGGGGCCGGCTGTCTCGGGAGACTGCAGGGGGCCCCCATCCTTCTCTTCACTGGACTTATCTTTGCGGGGGCGCCATGTTTCTAGGTCATAACATTCTCTTTGTCTCTTTCTCATACTGGGGATCAGGTAGCATCCACTCAGCCTGCCACCCTTCCTCAGAGCCACTGGTTCCTTGGCTCCTTTATTAAATACGTGTTGGAGCCGGGCGCAGTGGCTCACGCCTGTAATCCTAGCACTCTGGGAGGCCGAGGCGGGAGGATTGCTAGAGCTCAAGAGTTTGAGACCAGCCTAAGCAAGAGCAAGACCCCGTCTCTACTAAAAAAAGATAGAAAGAAATTAGCTGGCCAACTAAAAATATATATAGAAAAAATTAACCGGGCATGGTGGCACATGCCTGTAGTCCCAGCTACTCGGGAGGCTGAGGCAAGAGGACCACTTGAGCCCAGGAGTTTGAGGTTGCTGTGAGCTAGGCTGATACCACGGCACTCTAGCCCTGGAACAGAGTGAGACCCTGTCTCAAAAAAAAGAAAAAAGAAAAATTAGCCGGGTGTCAGGGTGCGTGTCTAGTCCCAGCTACTTGGGAGGCTGAGGCAGGAGAATCGCTTGAGCCCAGGAGTTTGAGGCTGCAGTGAGCTATGATAACGCCACTGCACTCTACCCAGGGCAACAGAGCGAGACTTTGTCTCAAAAAAACAAAACAAAACAAAACAAACACCTGTGAGAGTGATTCTTAGGGTCGGGCATGATCGGGGTACCACCACTGTGGGAAAAAAATGGGCACATAGAAGAAGAACCGTGGCATAGCTTTGTGAAGCAGGACAAATGATTTTGTTTCTCAGAACCCAAGTATCATCCCCTATAAAATGGAAATACTAGTCAAGGACTAAGTGAGCTAAATCATTCACCAGAAATGTACCGGGGACCTTCTATGTGCTGGGCACAGGGGCTGCCACGGGGGATGCAGCAATAAGACCCCTCTCCTTGTCACATTTCCAGTCTAGTGGGGAGAGACTGGAAATAAACAAATTAGCAAAGCAAAGAAGGGCTCAGAGAGGTCAGAGTCACTGAAGGAAGAGGATGGGGAGAGGCCTCCACAGGAACACGAGGGAGGGGCTGGCACAGCGCCCACGCCCACCAGGGCTGTCACCACAGGAGGCTTTGGGGCTGGGAGGGGCCCTGGAAGACACAGTCAAGTTTACGTCTTAGGAAGATGGATTGGAGGGGGACTGGCCCTAGAAGCAGCAATTCCCATGCGGAAGTTGCTGAATAGCCCGAGCAAGTGACAAAATGCAGACTCACTCCTGGCAGCAGCTTCAGAGGGACAAGTATTGGCCAAGGGCTGAAGACTGCTCCCAGCAACTCTGGGAACTTGCTAGAAATGCAGGATCCTGGGTCCCACTGCAGAGCTCCTGAGCCGGCAACTCTGAGGGCGGGGCCCGCATTGATACTTGTTTCAGAAATATTGTCTGTTTCCATTTTAATAAAAGCAGCAACTCAAGCAGTGCTATATTGCATTGGATTTTGATCTAATAAAAATGCCAAGTTGCTCTGGGCCCAGAAAAAGTCCTCCTTGAAATTCCCTCTGCTATTTTGGGGACAGCATCGGCAGAGACCCATCTAGACGGAGCTCCCAGAAGCCACCTCTGTGCCCGGCGAGTGACAGCCTCTCGCCGAGCCCAGAGCCTTCCAGACACACCTGGCAAAATCAAAAGCTCATCTTGGGCATTGAACTTGACAGCTGCAATCAGCTGCAAACCTCAGTCGCCCCCGAAAGGAAGATGCAGACACCTGGACCATACGGCAGCGTCGCCTCCATCAAATGTCACGTCTGATGTGCTCCTGAGCTAGCTGGTGGCACTGCAAAGCCCCAAAGGCAGGTTTGAAAAGCAAACTCTTTCATCAGGAAAAGAAAAAGATTATGACAGAATCCATAACATAGCAGCCCCCCAAAAATAGCAACTGCGGGGACAGTGAGGACAACCAAAACTTTGTGTAACTGCTTATACAAAAGTGCTTTCTCAGATGGGAGGTGGGGGGAGAAACTTGGAGGTTTGGAGGCGGTGATTGGGCACCTACTATGTGCACACAGTATTTTAGGTTCTTGGGATATAGACAAGGTGCCTGTTCTCATGGCACTTAGAGGAGAGAGACAACAAAACAAAAGCCAAGCACATCAATATAAAAGATCACTTCAGAGAGGGACAAATGCTGTGAGGAAGAGAGAACGTGGAGATACGAGGGTAACTGGGATGCTGATGGAGATCAGGGAGAGCTTCTCGGAGGTGGTGGCCTTTCGGCCGAGGCATCAAGATAAGACAGCCAGCCATGCACAGATTTGGAGGGAGAGCATTCAGGCAGAGAGAACAGCAAGTGCAAAGGCCCTGCAAACGGAATGAGTTTTGCATGTTCAAGAAAGAGGAAGCCGGGCTGGCTGGCGCAGCCTGGGAGAGGGGAGAGTGGGAGGCGTGAGGTCGGGGGCCCGGGGACCTGAGCAGGAGCAGCCTCGTCCCCAGGTAAGGAGAAGGGTCCAAACGCCAAGCTGAGTCTGATCGCCACGGGGACCAGAGATCTCAGCAAGGTCGACTTGCTTTCCAGCACCTCGGCGTCTCCACCTGCATAAGAGGAAGAAGAATCCTCCTTCCTGGGGGCTGGGTCGGCCATCAAGGGAGAAGGCAGCCAAGTGCTTAGCACAGACCTGCACACAGTCAGCGTTGATCATGCGGCTCCCTGACACCCTCCTCCCCCGTCCTCCTGCCAGCGAGGCAGCCCGTGGCAGGATCTGAGCAGCTGCTCCCTGCAGACGTATCGCAAAACTCGTCCAGGCATTTCCAAAACATTTTCTTGGCTGAAAACCCACTAGCAACTAAGAGGCCGAATTCTGGAGACGGCACCCTTTCCACAGTCGGTCCGGTCGGCTGCTCATCTAGACCACGGGGTCTACGAGGCCGGGGTCCCACGCACCCTCAGTACCCCGCCCAGGCCCGGGAGTGCAGCCACTGACTGACAGTGGGCCGTGGAGTCACACTGGCCGGTTCAAACCCCAGCTCTGCCACTTCCTGGCTGTGTGATGCTGGGTAAGCCACGGTTTTAACCTCTTGGGCCTCAGTTTCCCCATCTGTAAAATGGAGCTGTATTTAGGATGACATGAGTAAGCGTCAAGTCCTCGGAACATATACAAGGGTGAGATACTATGATCGGATCCGGGGGAACTGAGTTCTTCCTGTTGGCCATTTTCATAATCAAGATGAGGTGTCATCACTATAGCTGTAGAGTGCTACAAAGTTGGGGCACCCCTGGCTCAGCCCCCCTCCTATCCCTCCCTCAGTCTCCTGCCCCCCACCATCCCCCTGAGCCAGATGAGGGGCCTCTGCTACCTTGGAGCCTGCCTGGCCCCGCCACAGCTCTGCAGTAATGACTCGGGTCTGTCTCACCCACAGGACCGGGAACTCGCCAGGGTCCAGTGACATTCCTTATCCGTCACCACGTTCCCGGGACCCAGGGAAGCCTGGGGCCTGGGAATCTCTTCAATAAGGATTTGTGGAACAAATGAGGCAGCCGTTTAGGACAACTGAGGTGACCGTGTCTTGTGCCACCCTCCAGTCCACATCCCGCAGGCAACAGATGGGGTCTTTTCCTTCCACCTTGTGTGACAAGGGTGTCCCCAGCACCTCTGTGGCCCTGGGGAAAGACGGCCATCCCTGCTAATGCTCCACTGCCTATAAGGGCACACCCAGCACAGGGGCTGTGGGATCCGAGGGTCTTTTCTTCCTCGAGAAGCCAAAATTTGGAAAGCCTCATGATAGAGAGATAAAGATAAATCTCTCTATCTCATGAGAGAGAGATAAAGATAAATAATAACAGAGATAATAAATGTGGGGGCAGAGCGAGAGGGGAGGTGGGAGAGAAATACGACTTGCGCTTGTCTCCTACCTGCTCCTACCCGGACCCCGCTGCAGACTTGACCCGTCTCCCCCTGGCACAGCGAGCCACGTCCCTCCCGGCTCTGGGCCTTTGCGTCTGTGGGTTCCTCTGCCGGGAGGGCTCTTTCCCTGGCTGACTCCTTCTCGTCCTGCAGGTCCCAGCCCAGCGGCCCCTCGGAGAGGTGACAGCCCCTCTCCCGTTTCCTTTCTATCATCGCATGTCCCCCCCTTGGCACTTGTCTGCACAGGACACGGTCGTACGCGTTATGAGTTCACTCATCAAACGACTCCCTCTGCCCCGGCCTGGTCTCCTGCCGTCTCTCCAGCGCCTGGCATGGCCTGGCATGGCCTGGCACGCGGTAGGTGCCCGGCGGGTACTTGCCGAGGGAGCGGCAGCTGGGGCTACCCACAGGCCGCTGGCCTGGCGAACGCACTGGTGGCTCCTTCGTGGGCAAACGCTGCTCAGGAGATGAGCTAGGTGCCAGGGCGGGGTGGGGGCTGTGGGTTTTGTGGGGGCTGTGGGGGTCTCTTGCAGTTTCCCTGGCCCTGGGCACTCTCATTCTCAATCCCACGCATGCTTTTAGGGCCACTGAGCCCCCCACCCCCGGACTCTTTCTTCCATTCCCAGGCCTTGGGACTTTGGCCTTCCCTCTGCCCAGTTCCCCAAATGCCCCCAAGACGACCCCCACCGCCTCTTCCCACCCGGGATTTCTTGCCACTCTGTGGGGGGCCCAAGAGGCTCAGGCCAAGCAGGGAGATGACGGGGTCCGGCCATGCCAGGGCTCCCAGCCTCCGTCCCTGCTGTGTGCTCCTGAGCCCCTCCCCGATGGATTTATCCCCGCTGGTACCCTGGATGCAGGAGAGTCCCAGCCACCTCCACCCCCTTGTTCCTGACCCCTCCTTCCAGGACCCCCCCACGCTAACACAGACCCGCAGTGTCCACTTCAGTGCCACCCTGTTCCTCCAGCAGGTGACTGGCGTTTTGGCCACCTCCCTGGGCCGAGGCCTCCCTCAAGGGCCTCCTCCCAGCAGTAAAGACCAGACCCCCTCCTCTGCTCCAGGCAGGCCACCCCCCGCAGGGCCATTTCTCCTTCAGTGACAAGGAGCGCAGGGGCAGGGGGCAGACACACCTGCGTTTAAACCTCTCCTGCCTTAGTTTGGATTCCCCGGGAGCAAACTCTAAGAACTCGAGCGCGGGTGTTGATTAAGGGGGTGCAGAGAAGTGGGCAGAGGGGAAAGGTGGCGCGGGGGAGGGACGGGGGCTACCACCCTGACGACCACTGACTGTGCCGCAGGGCAAGTGCAGAAGCCATGACCCGGGGATCCCACTCCAGGGCGAGGGAGCCGGGGTGTCTATACGGCGACACTTCCAGCCTTCTGCGGGTGGAGCTGGGGAAGCCGCCAGGCACAGAGATGCAGACACAGATGGAAGTCTCTGGAGCTTCCTGGAAGACCTGAGAGATGCCACCCGGGTATTGACAGTGTCTGCTGTCAGTCCTCTGCCACTAAGCTGGGTGACCTTGGGCAAGTCACTCCACCTCTCTGAGCCTTTGTTTCCTCATGCCGGCCGAAGGGGTTGGGGGTCAGCAAGAATATGAGGTCAGGCATGAAAAGCCCTTAGGACAGGGCGGGGTGGGCAGGGAGACACGTGGGGGGCCCTCAGCAGGCTCAGCCGAGATTGGACCGTTTTAGCTCTAGTCCTACGTTGGTTCTTTCCTTTTCTCTCTTGAGCAAGGCCCTTTCTCTCCTTCTACATCCCCTTGGCCTTCCGGTCCTGACATTTGTTTTTCTGATGTACACCCTGGATTCCGTCTCACAGTGAGGCGTATGAAGTTCACGCATTCTGAGCTACCAAGAGCATCCGCGGCTCAAACGTCTCTTGTCCAGTGTCACCTCCCCGACTCAGCTAATTCTACCCGGGACTGTTCTCCCTCGGGCCAGCGGTTGACCCCTGTGCTGTGGTTTCCCACCTGCCTTTGAGGCACCGCAGTCCCGCCTCCTCTTTCAGCATCCCACCCCCGCTGGAAGGGCTACAGCTGCGGCTTGCAGGGCACTTGCCACGCTGAGACACCAGCCTCAGTTTCCCCATGTGTGGCAGGTGTCTGTGGGAGAATGCAGGAATGCAGCGGGGCTGGCCTAGCTCATCCCTGGGCTTTCTCTCTCCTCCGACGGCCCATGAACCTGTGCCGACAGGCGCCTGCAGACGAGGCCACTTACGGGTGGGGTATCTCTCGTGGCGGCAGTCCAAGCGAAAGTCCTCCTCCTCGCTTCCATCCCCCTTCTCGATCCTGCAGAGGAAAAAACAAAAACAAAAGCTTGTCTAAGAAAGAGCAGGCTGAGCCGGGCAGAGGTCCAGGACCTGAAAACAGGCAGTCCCTCCCCTTGGGAGAACATCTTGCAACGTAACTTTCCACCTGCCGCCCCACGGGCTCTCACAGGGACCACAACCCTGTGAGCTGAGCATCATTATTCCCATTCTATTGATGGAGAAACCGAGGCATTTGGAGTTGATGTGACCAACCAGGGCCGTGCAGCTAATAAATTTGGCAGAATAGGGATGTAAACCCATTGTTCTTGCAAAAAGATAAACATCAATTATGTGCAAATGGTGTATCACAAAAGATGTGTCCAGTTTGATTTGTTTTAAAAGTTATGCATTGATATGCACAAACATTATTTGGCAGAATATATATCAAAAGGTTAGTGGTGATTAACCCACATACCAAAAATATAGGGGATTAATTCAGAGTCTTCTTTTTGCTTAACTCTATTTTCCGATCTGAGAGGCAATGGTCTTTTCTGAGCTGTATAACATTTCTTAGCTAAATCAAAACACTTCTTAAAGATAATACCTGCATGCAAACACAGCCCCGGTCTACCAACTTGTGGCACAGTGCTCCTTCTTGGGTGTGGTTTCCCTCCTCCCCGGCATCTCGAGATTGCTGTGGTCCCAGAGGGAGCAGGCTCGGGGGGTGGCAGCAGATGTAGCATGGAGCAGAGGGTGACAGGGACCTGGACAGTGGAGGCTGCCCCACACTCTCTGACACAGCTCCAAACCTGGATCCTCGCCAGGATCCCAGCGACGGCTGGGCCGGAGAGTGTGTGGGGCCGTGTTCCCTCACTGCACGCCATTCGACTGTAACCCAGATAAATTCCAGAGCCCCACGTGGCCCAGTCCCAAAGGGCATCACGTGTACAGGAACAGAATCCAGTCCCCTGAACTAAAAACAACTCCAGTCATTTTTGCATCTCCTAAAGACCCCGGAAGGTCCTCCAATTCACACACCTTGGCATCCTTCCTCCACTGCCCTCTCTGCCTTTCCCGTGCCTTGCACCTGTCCTGAAACCTCTCACTCTCAATGCTCCCCGCAAATGGTCTCCAGGGGGCCCTCCCTGTCTTCTCACCGCCATCCTCTTTCTTCTCGTGCAAGGATGTCTCAGTCCTTTCCAGAGCAAAGGCCCCATCTCTGTTCTCTGGTTCTTCCTGACACCTCCTATTCCTAGCTGCATGTCCAGGAGCCTGGGCTGGCGCAGAGACTTGGGGAAGGCGGGAAGCAATGCCACAGTGTCCTCAGCAGAAGGGAGACAGCTACTCATACACGCGTATTTTGGTCCCCTAAGATCATTCATTCATTCATTCATTTGCCCATCCACCAGGAACGTCCCGTGGACTTACTCTGTGTGGTTGGCACCAGGTGCCGTGTGGAGGACAGAAATGTGTACTTCAGTCTCTGCTCTCAGAGAGCTTCCAGCCTAGTAGGGGAGACAGGCTCGCACAGGGTTAGAAAAGGGCAGGCTCTGAGTGACGCCACACGGGGACTGTCCACGCCGTCTGTACCGGGGCGCCAGGCCCCTGCTTCCCAGGGAGCAAAACCTGAACACGGTTTCTGTTCACAAATATCTCCTGTGGCCTGGGTGGCCCCAGATGGCAAAACTAAGGCATGTGTGCTGATGCCGTAATTTCAGTTCAACATAAGGGAGAATGTTTTGTTTCCTTTATCTTTTAATAGAAACATCTTGTTTATTTTCCCGATAACACAAGCTTGTTCCAAAAACAAACAAAAGACATTCTAGTGCCACAGAGAGAGCAGAAGTCCCCCTATAATCACGTCTCCATGTAGTGGGATCACCACTGTTAGCAGTCTGCTGTTTATATTTTCAGAATTGATACTTTTTTACCATAAATAGACTCAAATGAATACTGTCTTACAACCTAATTGTTTTTTTTACTTACCCAGAAATTTTCCCATATTAGTACACCTAGATAGCAGGCATCTTTTTTTTCTTATAATTATATGTAGGAATAATTAATATTCAATGTTATTTTTTTATTTTATTTTTTTGTAGATAGGGTCTTGCTCTGTTGCCCAGTCTAGAGTGCACTTGCATTGTTATAGCTCACTGCAACCTCACACTTTTGGGCTGAAGTGATCTTACTGCCTCAGCCTCCCGAGTAGCTGGGACTACAGGTGCACACCACCACACCCAGCTAATTTTTGAAAATTTTTTGGTAGAGACAGGGTGTTGCTACATTGCGCAGGCTGGTCTTGAACTCCTGGCCTAAAGCAATCCTCCCACCTCAGCCTCTCAAAGTGCTGGAATTATAGGTGTGAGCCACCGTGCCTGGCCTCAATACTCTATTGATGGACATTTAGGTGTTTTCTCATTTTTTCACTCTTCCAAATAATGGTACATGTGGTGAGTTCCCCATCACCAGAGGCATTCAAGACTGGAGGATCACCAGTCATTAAGTGGTAACTGGATTCAAACATTGGGTGGCAGGTCATGCCAGAGAACTGAGCCCCATCCTCATCCCAGAGCATCACCAGCCTGGCCACATCCAGCACCTCTGGGTCAACAGATGCCAGCCCTGCCAGGTTAAGGGTGGCTTCCCATGGCCTCAACCTGGAGCCAATTCCTCGATCCACCCCAGGCTCCCAATTCTCCTGGTTCCTTGAGATTCACCTTCCTCCAGGCCTCCTGCTGAACACCACATTGGCCTCTGCTGGGAGCCTCAGCCCTGGGAAGTGGGGCCCAGGGAGCAAAAGAGCTGGTGTCTAAGGAGAGAACCAGCCCAGCCTGGCATGAACCTTTCCTCCCTGCTCACCCAGACCTTGCTGCCCAGCCCCTGGTGCAACAGCTAAACATCAAGTCACACCTGCCACTAATGAGCATCTGGGTGCTCCAGGCCTTGTGCTGGGCTTGGGGACCACAGGAACAACCCAGCGAGGCCCCCACCCCAGGAGTTCCTGCTTGTTTTACACAAATCATCACGGGTCACATGCTAAGTTTCAGGCCGGAAGGATGTTAAGAAGGTTGGCAAGACGAATAACTGCCTAGTCCAGGGGTCGGCAAACCTCTGTAAAGGTCCGTATAGTAAATATTGGAGGCTTTGCGAGTCCCATGGTCTCTCCCACAACTACTCAACCCTGCCCTGCCGTGTGAAAGCAGCCGCAGACGAGACGTAAACAGATGGCCGTGGTGTGTGTTGCCGTTCATTTACAACAGCAGGTGGTGGGCAGGATTCAGCTTGCGGAGGTGGTGTGCCCAAGCCCGGTGGTTCTCAACTCCGCTGCCCATCGAAGTCACCGGGGAGTTTTTAATTACCAGGCGGTTGCAATGTGCAGCCAGGGCTGAGAACCACCGGTGTAGGTTCCAGCAGAGGCTTCCTCGGGGACATGATGCCTGGGCCGCCTCCTGAAGACCGTACGACACCTGCTTACTTCTCAGAGAGGGAGCTGCCCGGGTCTGCCTTTCTACGAGGCTGTGTTGCCACCGTGGAAAGAGCTGGTTTCCTTGCACAAACAGCCCTCCCCACCCGATTCACCAGGGACAGCACCGGGTCTGCAGAATCTGCAGCATCTTGGCAGCCACGTGGGCACGGCTAGGGCTGGGCAGTGGTTCTGGGCAAGGGCTGACGACCCTTCCGCAGCTTCCTCCAGGGCCAAGTGCCACCAGCAGCTGGGCTTCCTGGCAGGAAACACACAGAGGATAAAGGAGGCTTCGGGCACCACGAGACCTTGGGCCCTGGAGTGGGGAGAAATCGAGGTTGAGCTCAGCTCTGCTAGGAGCAGGCAGCACGACCCTGTGCAACTCATCTGGCCGCTCTGAATCCCAGTTTTCTTATGTGTGCAATGGGCATAACAGTGGCGGCCACAGTCATGACAGTAACCGCCGCCACCAATGCCTACCTGGTTGTACAGACCTAGAGCCCAGGACCTGGCACAGAGGAAGGGCTCAGGGCATGTCAACTACCACCATCTCTAAACTTGCTTACTAGCCCGTCTTCCCTGATACATTTTCAGTTCAGAGAGAAGGATGGAGTTTATCTCATTCTCTGCTTGTAGCCTCAAGGTCTAGCACGGTGCTTAGCACAAAGTATCTCAAGTAATATAAGGAAGGAAGGGAGCGAGGGAAGGACACGAGGTAAAACAGTCTGAAGCTAAGAGCAGCCCAGGGCCAGCAGGGATGCTGAGCTCTGCGTTAAGAAAGCGACAACCGCAAATGGCACTAGGCACAATTCCCTTTGATTTGAACGGTAATTTCCTGCAGGAAATCTTATGCGTTTTCTAAAGACAGATTTGCTTTTGTCAAGGAAATGGTGGTGTATGATATTACCCACAAATCTAAGTAAGTGTCCTGAAGGGTGAACGGGGACGCCTGGAGCGAAACAGCACGCAGGGCTGGCAGCAGATGGGACCCGGGCGCCCCGGGTGGGTCACGTCCCCCCAGGGGGTGGGGTGGTGGCTCCACTACTCACCAGCTATTTGTGTCTGGACAAGCCTTGATTTCTTCTTCTGCTAAATGGGCACATAATGCACCTACCTCTTAAGGTTGCTGTAAGGATTACGTGCACTAATAGATGCAAAGCTCAGTCTATTTAGGGTGGTACTTAGAACACTGCATGGCACTGACTTTGATGATCGTGATGTCATTACTATTTCCGTTGTCATCATCCTCACCTGTGGGGCCCTTGGGGTCCCGTCACTGTGATCCACACTCAGCCCCACCTCACAGTTCAAGAGGCTTTGGGCATGTGAGCGGCTCCGCTCAGCCTGGTCTCCTGTCCCCTCCCCACAGTCCTGGTTACAAGTGGGCATGATCAAGCACCAGCTGTGGTGACAGTGGGCAAAAGAGCCTCTCAATGTCCCTCTGGCTGGCGACATGGAGGAGAAAACATGGGCGTTCAGGGAGCGGCCGTTTCTTCCAGTTGTTCCTCCCCCCATCTTTCAATCATTTTCCACTTCAAGGACCACCCTGTGCTGCTCCCCTTGCTTGTACCCTGGCGTTGGCCGGTGAGCTCGTTGTGTGAGCCACACGAGGGCCCCGCAGTCTCTGCGATGCCATCTCTGACTCCTGGGCACCACGCTCCTCTCGGGAACCCACAGCAATCTCGAAGCCCCCCAAGCACAAAGTGGTGAAGCACAAGGTGTTGCTGAGAAGTAACATTCCAGCCGGGACACCAGACGGATAAAGCGGAGCTGTGATTGCTCACGTCTTGGAGGTTAAACACCCAGCAAACAGTCGCAGAGGACAAAAAACACATTGATTTTTAAACGAGCAATTTACAACGGAATGAAAAATGGAATTAAAAGGAATTTTGGCAAATAAATGACCACAGACACTAAATTAAGATTCCATAACATCGTATCAAAAAGGCCATTCCAAGATAGAGAGAAATAAATGGGTTTTTTAAAAAGATTCTTTTTTTTTTCCCTTTCCCATTTTTTGAGTAATATCATCGTGATACAAAACATTTGGGAAACAACAGAAGATAAAGCGATCCACAGTGTCAATGCCTTAGCCGGTCCCTGTGTGCAGTTTACGGTCCGTTTCCCATTTATCCAATGCTGGGTTTTAAAAAGAGACCTCTAGGTATTGACACCTTGGGATGATTTTGACAATCACGTGGGTTGGAAATTATTACTTGGAAATATAAATAATCACCAGCATTAGTGGTGCCCCTGCCCCAAACTCCCACGGCCACTTTCAGCAGCCCCTAGGGGGTTCCTCCAGCCGCCAGGGCCCCACCCGCAGCGTAAAACCGCTAGACGGGATGTGTCTAGTTCCTTCCACAACCCAGACTGGACACGGGGAGAGGGAACAGGTGAGCAAAGTCCCGGAGGTGGGGATACCTGAGGCCAGGAGGGGGGAGTGTTGGGGAGTCTGCAGCACAGGGAAGAGGGGGTCAGAGCTACGGAGGCAGGAGGATGGCCGGGCTGGGGAACTGCAGGGGTGAGGGGGTGCTGTGTGCATGGGGAGGGGGCTGGGGGTGCTGCGTGCACAGGGTACACTGTGAGGCTTAGAAGTTATGGCGAGGAATTGGGTCTTTGTCCTGGCGGCCGTGGGCAGCCACTCCAGTGTTTTAGGCAGAAAGCTGGGGTGGCGTCGCCCTGATGGCATCACCGTATTGAGGAGGCATTCCAGCTGCCAGGGCAGACCGGTCTAGACGGGCAAAAGCGGATGTGCAAAGACCAGCCAGGAGCTGGCTAGATTCGCCCAGGTGAGCCCCGTGCAGCCTTGGACAGAAGTGGAGAATGCACTGGGCTTGCGGTGACAGGAGGCCGGTGGGGGTGGTGAAGAAGGGGACACCTGTCGGGACGTGCAGGCGTCCAGCTTGCAGGAGCAGGGCCGCTCACAGAGAGAGACCTGTAAGCCTGGGCTGGGGTCGGGGGGCGAGTGTCATGAATGAGACTTGGACGTGTTGACGTGAGGTGCCTTGGACAATCCCGAGTGGAACTGCCAAGGTACGGCACTGGGCAGTGTGGTGGGGGGACTCTCAGAATGTAAGCGTTGTCGGCGACGTGGGCACTGAAGACGATGACCAACGTGGAGCAGAAGGGAGCGGGGGACGGCCACCCTGTGAGCGGGAGGAGAGGCTCATGGGGCGGAGGAAAGAGCAACCCTCCAGGCGGGTGGGGTGTGCTGGGCGCCAGGCTGCTGGGAGCAGCTCCGTGGAGTGAGGGGGAGGGAGCCAGATTGGCGTGGGCTGGGCGGCGACTGGGAGGTGACGAAGTGGAGACAAGCCCTGCAGAAAGACAGGAGAGAGGGAACACAGCCGGTGGGGCACAGGGTCGCCGCACCCATCCCCGCCGGAGCCAATCCCCGAGGTGTGTGCAGAGCCGGAGTGAGCTCTCCCCTGCCCCGCGTGGCAGTGACTCATGTCCACGCTGTACCCCCAGCCCCGGGATCTGGCCGCTGTGTGTCAGCTCGGAGCCCGATGAGGGCTGGCACCAAGGACTGTAGCTGAGGGACGGTCTCTACTCCATCTCTTCTCTCTCGGAAGGTAAAATTATCCCAAGAGTAGCCGAATAGCTGCTGCCACCAGCCCCAGCCTCAAACACCGTGGGAGGATCAGAGAAATCTGAGACTCAGGCTCGGCTCCCACTCCTGTCTTACTCTCACATCACACCACGACACCCAGATTTTCCTAAATACACTTAGTTTCCTGGCCACTCCCGGCCTTTGCCTGTGCCTGAAATACCCTTCCTCACCCACCGCCAGTCTGCCCGGTGAATACTTCCTGGGTCTTGAAAAACTTGGCTCGAGGGTCTCTTCTGTGAAAACTTTTCTATCCGATACCTCCCACCAGGGTGGGACTGACCCCTCCCTGCCTGGAGCCACTTCCAGGACACTCCACTACAGCACCCACAGTGCTTTGCTGCAGGCACTAGATTGTGAGCAGGGGGCTGCAAACTCAAATGCCTCAGGCCATTGTTGCCACACATGAACGCGGGCCAGTGTAGCCAGATCTTTTTCATGAGAAGCCCAAAATCTTGATTTATTTATTTTTTTTTTTTGAGACAGAGTCTTGCTCTGTTGCCCGGGCTAGAGTGGGTGCCATGGCGTCAGCCTAGCTCACAGCAACCTCAAACTCCTGGGCTTAAGTGATCCTACTGCCTCAGCCTCCCGAGTAGGTGGGACTACAGGCATGCACCACCATGCCCGGCTAATTTTTTTGTATATATATTTTTAGTTGGCCAGATAATTTCTATTTTTAGTAGAGACAGGGTCTCGCTCTTGCTCAGGCTGGTCTCGAACTCCTGACCTCCAGCGATCTACCCACCTCGGCCTCCAAGAGTGCGAGGATTACAGGCGTGAGCCACTGCGCCCGGCCTAAAACCTTGATTTTTAATGTGAACTCTCCTGGTTGTTATAACGCAGCCAAAATTTAAGAATTTTGAAACCACCATGGGGTCAAACAGTACATCTTCAGGCAGGATTCTCCAGGAGCTGCCAGTTTGCCAGGTGCCATATGCCCCCTTTTCGGGCAGGGACTGTGTCTTATTCGTACACAGAGAGGGAGATCTCTGAGGAGGGGAAGTAGGGAGAAGGAACCCCCAACTTTGTGCCAGAAACTTCATGGCAGCATCTCACGCAACCCTCACAACAAAGCTTCGGAGTGGGCATTAATCTATTTTCCAGCCAGGAAACTGAAGCTCTGGGAGGCGAAGTGACTTGTCCGGGAACTCGCAGCTAGTCAATTGCAGAGCTGATTCCAACTCTGGTCTATTTCTTCATGCATGACACAAAGGCCAAATGCATGGCTATGGGCCAGGCACTCACACCGTGCCTGCAACAGAAGTCCCTGCATAACTTTCTACTATACTTAACAATATAATTATTATTAATGAATACCATAATTTATTGACCCCCTGTAGTTCTAGGTTCTAGGGACAGAGAAAGCCAAGCTCTCTGCTCCCGGGGAGTGCAGTGCACATAGGAAGGGGGCAGACATAAACAAGCAATTTCAGAGAGTCCCAGTGCCACAGAGAGAGGTGCAGGGGCCCAGGGAGGAGGCTATCCCCAGGAGCAGGGGCTGTCCTCCCAGGGAGCTCCAGGGCCTTGTCAACCACAGGCTGCCACTTCCTGAGTGGGGCGGGATGTTTGCTCAGGGCGGCCAAATTTCCTCTGGAGTCTAATCCAACAGGTCTCATTTTCTTGCACACATTGTTAAACCAGATCTGAGCATTAAGCATTCAGGAAAGTCCCGATCTGCAAATATTTACCTTTCATGCGGCAGCTTCAGACCCTCCCTTTGGGAGGCCCAATTAAGACACTCTCCCTGGGGACGGTGGGCAGGGTGATGCTGATCCGGGATGTTCCCCAGAGCTGGGACAGGAGAGGCTGCTCCCAGGCAGGGGGGTACAGGCTTTTCCTCCCCCCCAAACCCGACACAGGTGCATACTGGCCCTCCCACGTGAGCATGCGTACACACACGTGCACACACACCTTTCTTCCACACACCACTATACTTGAAAGGCCCTGAAAACCATTTGGAATTTGCCCACCTGATCCTCAGACCTGTAATCGTCTCTTGCATGAGAATAATCTACAAGGAGCTGGGTGGGGGTCGGGGTGGGGGTGGGGAAGGGACAGTCCAGGCCTTTCCTGGCCATCAGCCCCCACAGGGCACCACCTTGACCCCAGTCACCAGGAAGACAGCGTGAGAGGCCAGGATGAAGTGGGCTCTACACAGGCCTCTCCTGCAGAGAGGAACGGCAGGGCATCAGGGAGACCACGCACCCCGACCACGGCATGCGTCACCCCAGACCCCCATTCTGCACCTCGCCTGCCCCTCACAAGGGGAGCTCGTCTGCCGTGGGACTCCCCTTCCCCGTGTGCCAGGTCCCACCTCAGTGCCCAGCACAGACTGCTGATCAGCCCCGAGCAACTGCACAGCACGGGGATTGACTGTGTGGTCTGGGTTCAAATCCCAGCTCTGGCACTTACCAGCTGTGTGACCTTGGACAAGTCACTTTCCCTCTCTGTGCCTCCATTTTGCATGTGTAAAATAGGGATGACAATAACACCTACACCTCATAGAGGTGTTGGGGACATTAACTGAGTCACAGCAAAGGCAGTTAGAGGGGGGCCTGATTCAGGGAGAGATATAACAACATGATTATTAGCAGTACCTCTTGGTCACTGCCAAGCTCATGCTTGGCTCTGAGGTCTGGCATTAGAAGAAGGGACAGGAACTGTCACACACAAAGCCCTCCACGTGCCAGGCACTGTGCCCAGTATGTCACCTGGGTGATCAAATTTCAGCTTTCCCAAAACATGGAGGACTCTGGACCCTCCCATCCTGGGCCAGAAGAAACAAACCCAGAGGGGCTCACTGCCTTGCCTCATGTCACACAGCAGTGAAGGGACAGAAACTGGAAACCTCACTCCAAAGCCCTGCTCTTCCCACACCACCCTCTGTCCTCCAAGGAGGACACATTGGCAGGTGGGGTTGTGGATCTCCTTCTCTTGTGTCCCTACCTGTGGTTTCAGGGACGCCGGCCACTGCGGGATTTCAGCCCTGCTTCCAAACCCCCCACCCCAACCCCTGGCAAACCTACGCAGAGATCTATGTGCTCTGAGCTCTTTGTAGGGGAGGCACAAAAAAGCAAAAAAAAAAAAAAAAAAGCAAAGGAAATAGAACAGCCCAGCTAAGCTGAAACGCTCTCCTCAGAGGGAAAGGGAAATAAAATTTGATGAACCTCTGCATAACGTTCAAGTCATGAATGTGTAAAGCGATATTCTGCACATATGCCGGTGAGCACTCGTCCTGGGGCCTGAGCTGTCAGGGACCACTGGAACTGGGGCACCCGCGGACAGCCTCGCCTTGCTGACGGCGTTCGGAGCGGGCCTGTCCTCTGCCTCAGCAGAACGAGGTGCGCTTGACCCTCTGACGCCCCAGGAGGCAGATCTCCCCCGGCCGAGGTGACAACTGACGGCAGCGTTAATGGGGCCGTTTCAGACAGCAGGCTGTTTCCGTGCCTGCTCTGGGCCCCGTGCCACGCTGGCACTGCACCTTCCACAGCCCGGGGCGAGGCGAGCCGTGCACCAGGTCAGCCTGGCCTCCCTGGCCACAGCCCACCGGCCTGGCACCGAACACCCGCCTTACGCCGGGCAATCACATCCTCTCTCCCGGGGCTCTGGCAGAGAGGCTATGGCACTCAGCATCCACGAGATGGTGGTGGGGCTGGCGCTGAAAGGGCATGAGGGAGCCGGGGCTGAGGCCTCCAAAGAGAAGAATCCAGTCGGTCACCAGAAAACCCTGCACGAGCACTTATAAGTGTCCAGCCCAATGCTAGGGGCTCAGGAGACGGCAGGGAACAAAACAGCAAAGACCTTCTATCACGGAGCTCACAGCCCGCAAACCAGCAAGCAGAGGAACAAAGAAAACCCTGGCAGGGGGTGTCAGGTGCTACAAAAAATAGCGATGGGATAAAGCGTGACCAGGATGGGGCGTGTGGGGTGTGCACATTTAAATCAGGTGACTAGGGAAGGCCTCAGGGGAGCATTCCAGGCAGGGGCACAGCACGGACAGATGTCCTGCAGTGGGGCTGGGCTCGAAGTGTCCAGGGATGGAAAGGAAGTCCATGTGGCAGAGGAAAGAGAGGGCTCTGTCACAGAGAGGGTGTCTATGTGGCCCCGCCATGGCCCACCATGCTCCCGCTCTGCTGTCACGGCCCCAAGGCGCTTTCAGTTCCGTGCCACTGAAAGGCATCACTGCCTATCTTGTTGGGCTCCCCCAGAAGTAGACCCAGTGACAAGGATTTGGGGACAGGTAGTTAACTGGGGAGGAGGTGCCAGGACATGTGGGAGGTGGAGGTGGGGAGTGACACAGGGAAGCGAGGAGCCAGTACAGGGTGTGTTGACAGGCAGGTCCCTGCTGAGGACACCTGGCACCCAGTCCCGCTGGGGCCCTCTGAGAGGCGCTGCAGAGCACACCCTGGCGCCGTCTCACCCAGAGGCGGGAAGTTGGGGTCTTCATCCACCAACACCCACCAGTTCCTGAGAGCCCAGCTCCCCCCACCGCGGAAGACAAAGCACACGGGTCAGAGAGAGCAGGAGGAGACCCCCAGACTACACATGAACCACCAGCACTGAGCACATCTGTCCAGGGCACCACAGCACCTGCCTGGACTCTGGCGGCTGCCTGGGTGTGATCCCAGCTCTGCTTCTTCTGTCTGGGTGGCCTGATCCCTGGGGGCACTGCCAGCTCTGACTGTCTTCAGTCTTGGAGACAGCCACACAGACCTAGGGCCCGACTCCACCTCCACCACTGTGCAAACTTAAGTACGTGTCTTAATTTCTCTGAACCTCAGTTTTCCTCATCTGTAAAATGGGGCTAACATACTAACTGCATAGGGAGGTCCTGAGGATGAAATTAAATGCCTGGGGCTCAGGGCCTGGCACACAACTCGTGCTCCATGAACAGCAGTTGTGATGGTTGACTCTGCCCTAGGGCTGCTGTTGTCTTTCTTCTCTCAAGAGGAGATTGGTCATTGATCGTCCTTGGGCCCCACAGGTACAGGGGACCAGGTAGGACGGGCTGGGGTGTGGCCAAGATGTGAATCAGAACAGCCCGGGCCCCACCTCTGCTGCCACCGACTGCGACAGGCCTGGGAAGCAGATGGAGGTCAGAGAGTGGCACAGCTGTGGTTACGTGGGGCCTACTGCACACACAGGCACAGGGACGCGGGATGGACCAAGGAGGACCGTGCCCCTCACAGCCCAGAAGAGACTGGAGCTGTTACCGAGGTGTAGGCTGGTGCTAGACCAGGGAGCGGCTCCAGGTGGAGCCAGGAGAAGAGCAGGGGAGGGCGAGGTGGATACAGCGGGAACACTGAGCTCACTCTCTGCAGGGAGGGCTCAGAAATCCCAGATTTCAAGGCACTGATGCTCCGAGTGGCTTCATCAGAAGAAGAGGTCTGGGAGGAGCTCTGCCTAAGGGTAACTCCAGCTTCTGAAATCCACCCAGCCAGCCATCTGCCTATGTCTTTCCACTCATCTTCCTTCCCTCCTTGTCTCCCTCCCTCCATCCATTAATCTATCCACCTAATTATCAACCCACTCATCCATCCATCTATCCATCCATCCAACCACCCATCTATCCACTCACCTATCCACTCACCCACCCATCCACCCACCCATCCACTCACCTATTTATCCATCCGTCTATCCATCCATCCAACCACCCATCTATCCACTCACCTATCCATCCATCCAACCACCCATCTATCCACTCACCTATCCATCCCCCCACCCATCCACTCACCTATCCATCCATCCATCTATCCATCCATCCAACCACCCATCTATCCACTCACCTATCCATCCATCTACCCACCCATCCACTCACCTATCCATCCATCCATCTATCCATCCAACCACCCATCTATCCACTCACCTATCCATCTATCCACCCACTCATCCACCCACCCATCCACTCACCTGTCCATCCATCCATCCATCCATCCATCCATCCATCCACCATTTATTGCCACCTGTTCCCAGCTGGACTCTGAAGACTCATGTGACCAGATGTAGTCCTTGCCCCTGAGGAGCCACCTCCTCTAGCAGCCGTCACCAATCCCACAGTGGGTCCTCTTTTCACTCAGTGCCATGACAGAGCCCCAGAAGGAAACCTTGCTTCAGCCTCTTTATCGTGGTTCTGAGAAGCGCGGGGCCTAATAGCAAATACTCAAACTTGGTTCCCTTCTGAGTCTCGCATGCTCTGATCATGTAAGCCCAAGGCAACCTCATGCCCCATAAAACATTAAAATGTCCCAGAAATTCCAATCCAGTGGGGTCCGAACTCTGCCTCGCTCAGCCTGCCCCTTCTGCCCCACAGCCTCCCAGAGCACCTCTGTCGGACCACTCACTCCACTTCTTGACTGGGGGCCCTGTGGCCATCGAGGCCAGGCCCTGCACTTCAGATTGCCAGTGGTGGCAAGAGGTGACCCCGTGTGCACTGACCTCTCCCGGAAGTACTTGATGGCCTCAGGGTCTATGAAGGTCGGCTCCTCTCGGTAGCCCTGCTCAAAGACCTTGCGCTTGTGCCGGAACTCAATGACCGTCTTGGTGTAGGAGTTGAGCGTGGTGACAGAGGCTGCCATGCAGCAGGTAAAGGAGCCCCACGCCAGGCTGCCAAGAGATCAGGAGAGAGATGCCATGGTCAGGGTGGGCAAGGGACAGCAAACATCCCCCAGCCACCAAGCATTCATGCATCCCTGCTCGGCTGCCTCCTCTGGGCCAGACCCAGAGCAGGTGCGGCCGTAGAGAAGAGCAGACTTGCTCCCTGCCCCACTCACAGGCTGGTGTTGGGGACAGAATGATCTGCACATTGCGACAGTGATAAGACAGAGTTCATTACAGGGTGGCACAAGGAGAGCACATCATGCCGTCCAAGGGGGCTGGCAACAGGGAAGGTTACCCAGAGTACAGCAGTGCTCGTGCTGGGTCTGGTAGGGTCGCTGGGAGCTGGCCAGGGCACAGGGCCTTCCAGGAGAGGGGAGCAGCGTGTGCCAAGGCCCGGAGCCGTGAGACAGCAGGGAGCCTTCCACTCCCGTCGGAGGCTTGGGGTACTGGAGTGAGGATGCGTGAGATTAGTCGGAGTTGATGATGGAGAAGGAGATGCGGGCTTGCTCTCCGTGAGCACTAAATCACCTTTGTTCCCCTGTGCCCTGGGCAAGACGCTTACTCGGACTCACGTTCCTCATGTCCATTTTGACGGACATAGCAATAGCACGACCCCAAAGCGCCGTTTCGGGGGTTAAAGATGATCCACTGACATGGTAGCCCGGTGTCCGGCACAGGGTAGGCACTCAAGAAACGCACGCCGCCATTATTCCTGTTCCTAGTAAAGTTCTTCCCACCTATGTCTACGGGACTTGGTTTGCAAGCTCTCCCTGTGAGAGGCGGCGTTATAATGACCCGCCTGGCTCTCTCCTCTGCACCTTTCTGTCTCCACAGCTGCCCTCACCCGGTGCGTGCTGAGCCCCGCCCCCTGCTGGGGAATATATCCCGCCCACAGCTGGAAAGAAGGGAAGGGTGGGAGTGGAACGCGCGGTTCCAGTTCTAGGCACGGCCTCTGGCCTGATTCCCCTGACCGAGACCGCGCATTCACATTTAGTTCTAGGAGTGGGGTGCCTTCCTGGCTCCAGTGACACCTGGCCTGGTTTCTGGGTCCCCATTTTCCATATTTGTCTTGGTGACTGGTTTCCTCCGAATCAAGGGCTCCATTTTGCTGTTCCAGCCCTGCCCTGCCTGAGCACTCCAGGCCTCCCCTGCTGCTGGCGCACATAGCTGGTCTCTGAACGTCACCTCCCCTGCATTCCCCACGGTCAGTGCAGCCTCCGAGCAGCCCAGGGGAAGCAAGGGAAAACCTGAGGATTCAGCCCTTCCCAAAGGGATCCCTGATAATCACATATTTCCCTTAACACCTAACCCATTAATAGATTCTCCTGATGCTTTGATGAGGAGGAGCTAATTTAGATCTTCTGGGAGCCCTGAGTGTCTGTAATGGACTGTTTTGGGGTGTCAGCCTGGCCCCTCTAAGAACGTCTCTGTTCACCAAAGGGTCCAGTATGTGACCCACTCCCTGTTCAAAGACGACTGGACACGAGCTGAACATCTGGCCAAAGCTGGTCCCATCAGACACTCTCTCCTGAGCAGACAAGCTGGAGATTCTAGTTCAGTCTGGGATGTCTCCTCGAACCAGCGTGGTGGGAGCTCAGAACCTGAGGATGGAGAATGCAGAAGGAGGCTTTCTCTGGCATCCTGCGACTACGTTGGTTTTGCCCGGGCTGCATCCATTCTTCCTTCCGGGGACAGCACCCTGAATCTGCTAAGGGATCACCTCACCCTTCCTGCAGGCCACGTGGGCTGGCCCCACCCCCACCCTCTCCTGGAGAGCACATGACCTCGGCCTGGCCAATGAGAGAGCTGCTTCCCTCCAGCCACAGTAATTGGTTCAGGGACAGGCACGGGACCCAAGTCAAACCTGTGACACTCACTCCCAGGACTTTGGCTGAAGCTATTGGGAAGCAGAGCTCCTCTGTCTTCTGGGGTACTAAGCTAGTGGGATCTGAGCCAGCAGTTGATGGGGACCCTCTTGCCACTCACTGGCCTGAGGATGAAGCTGACCCAGAAGGAAGCAGAGCTTTGAAAAGCAGCCAGATCTCCAAGCTGAAGCCATTATCCCCGGACTCTTCAATCATGGGAGCCCAAATTCCTTTTTTTAAAAAAATTGTTTTCCCCTTAAGCCAATTTGAATTGGGTTTCTGTCATTGGCAGCAAAAGTTCTTATACAATTACTTTTTATAAATTATCTTCTTTTGCATAAGTTAGCCGAAGTGAATTTCTAGTCTATATAGCCAGAGATTTTAACCATGGCCAAGGTTGACTCTCAACCCCAATGGCCCAGGCAGGGGATAGAGAAGACCGGTCCCTTCTCACCCTTGAATGTCACCCCCTCCTTTGTGGGCAGTAGCCTCCCCATCACTCTATCACCTGTCCTTGTTTAATTTCATCACAGCCTTCATCTCATCATACCCTGTAATTCTCTTGTATCTTTTTTCCCCCTTTCATGTATGTATCCTTTGTTTTTCAAGTAAAATTTTCATATTGAGATAATTATAGATTCACATTGCAGCTGTGAGAAGTAATACAGAGAAAGATCCTATGGACACTCTAGCCAGTCGCCCCCAGTGGTAACATCTTGCAAAACTAGTGTCATAAAATAGCACAGCATCACAAGAAGGATACTGACATCGGCACAGTGAAAACACAGACCACTGTATTTTGCCCAGTTGCCACTTTATAGCCACACCTACTTCCCTCCCAACCTCCCCCAACTCCTGGCAACCATGAATTTTGTCTTCATATCTATAATTTTATCACTTCGAGAATTTTATATCAATGAAATCATACAGTATGTATGTTTGGGATTGGCTTCTTCCACTCAGTATAATTCTGTAGAGAATCATCAAAATCGTGTGTATCAGCAGTTTGTTCCTTTATACTGAACGGTATTCCTGCCAGCAATGTATAAGCATCACCACTGGCCCTTAGCACCTAGAACAGTGCCTGGAAATAGTAGGTGCTCTGTAAATTCCTGTAGAATGAATGAGTGAATTAATAAATACAGATAAAATAAAAACAGATTGGTAAAAACAGATATGAAAACAATGTTCTGGTTTTGGGGGGGGGGTGGTTCAGGGCCACGCCCATATGCCCTCATCTCCCCAATCCTCTCACCCCAAGTCCTCGAGGTGCCCACAGAGGGCACGGTTTGAAAACGCTGGGGCTGGAGCACCTGCTGGTGCTGGCAGCCTGCATTTCTGAGCTGGTGCAGTGAGGTACGTGGGTGGTTGGCCTGGTTTTCAGAGCCAAGAGCAAGAGTGGACGCCGAAGGGAGGAGGGGGGAGAGCGGCGATGGGGGAGGAGGGTGCTGTCAGCCCACTCTCCATCCCCCGGAGCTGCAGGGGCAGGGGCGCAGGGGCAGAGGGGCACAGAGGAGCAGATTCAGAGACACGTGGACGCCACCCTGCACTCTACTCCAGGCCCTGCTCCATGGGAAAGTTGTAACTGATCACTAAGGGAGGCCTCGCTGCCTGCAGGCCAGAGGGGCACAGACTCTGGCATGGGACAGGGCCAGGCACCAATGCCTGGGGGCCATGCCACCCTC
Organism: Lemur catta; assembly: GCF_020740605.2. Taxonomy (NCBI): domain Eukaryota; kingdom Metazoa; phylum Chordata; class Mammalia; order Primates; family Lemuridae; genus Lemur; species Lemur catta. Next base: position 18,029,913 of record NC_059129.1, read on the forward strand.
AGGGCCCAACAGCTGGTGGGACTGGGAGCTGAGTGGCGCCAGGCTCTGAGGGCCCAGCTGGTCCCTCCATGGCCAGCAGGGCCCCCTTGGGCTGCCACACCCCTGTCCCCAACCCTGGTCTCAGAGAGAAGGAGGCCAGAGCCACCTGCCTGGGGGAGGATGAGTAAGAGCAAGCTTCCCGCTAACCACACAGCCTCTCAGCAGTGACTCCAGGTACCTGTCCCTCCATGGTCTTTGGGGCCGAGGCTCTCACAGGGTCACAGTGGCAGACCTGCGTCCCTAAGGGATGAGCCTAATGAAATGCCAGCCAAGCCCTGCAGAGAGGGCAGAGGTGGCCTGGGGTCCCCAGAGAGGGAAGAGACTGGCCTTCTGTCTCCAGAGGGTTGTAGGGACTAAACAGGAGGGGCGAGTAGCAGTGAGGCCATGTATTCCATAGGGACAGGGGCCCGGAAGCAGAGAGGCACAACCTGGACAGGAAGGGGAACTCTCCTGGGACACAGCCCAACTTGCCACTCTCTTGCTGTGTGATGTAGGCCAAACTGCTTAACCTCTCTGGGCCTTCCAGCTCTTATTATCTGCTACTACAGCTCCATGATGTCCCACTACCCTCAGTCTGCAGAGTGAATGCTCAGGATGGGGTTTCACTGTGCATGTTGGGGTAGGAGGGGCCCATTTCCCACCCCCTCCCTTTGATCAAATGCAAAACAGAAGCAGAAAGTGTTTGTCCAGGACTAGCTTTCTACTCTCCCGCCACCACCAGGGAAGCTGAGGTGTTGACATTCCAAGCAGGGGCCACAAACTCAAATTCCTGCAGGGTCAGGCAGATGACTAAGTGAGGGAAGTGTGGGAAGTGTAAGGCAATAGGGAGTGGAGGGGACTGGGGCAAAGTGGAGAGCATACACCCCATGCACAGGGGCAGCCTTACTCAGCTCTCCCTGCCTGTTGCCACAGACAGTACTGGTTAGACAGGGACAGATCTGCCCATGGTCAAGACAAACCAGGAACCTGGATTTTGTGTAAAATGTTGCCTTTTTAGATAAGTGTTAAGAACAAATACAAAGTTTGATAAAACACAGTGGAAGGTCAAACAAAACATAGGCAGCTGGGTTTGACCTCAGACTTCACGGAATTTGCAGCCTCTGAGGCTCATTGTGTGACTTTGGACAACAGAATTAACCCTGTCTGAGCCTGTTTCCTAACTGCTCCACAGGCATCATGTCACTTACCCCTTGTGATCACCAGTCTCCAAAGACACCCCCCACTGAGCCACCTCTCCGGCGGCTCACGCTTCCCCTTGCATCTGGCCCCGTCACTTACAGAATGCAGCATAAGCGACACTGTGTGGCCTCTGAGCAAGGTCATAAAACCCTGCAGCTTCCACCTGGGTGTCTTGGAATGCTTGCTCTTTTGGGACCCTCTCCCCAGGGACTCAGCCTCCGTGCTGTGAGGAGTCATTCTGGCTGCCAGCCACTGCCAGCTACCACCAGCCATCACCAGCCAGCACCAGCTGCCAGCATCGTGAGGGGCCATCTCAGATACCCCCCACTCATGCCCCAGTGGCTCTAGCCCCAGCTGACATCCGACTGACGCTGCGGGGTCAGACCCCAGCAAGTGCCACCCAGCCGAGCCCAGTCAACCACCCAAACCATAAGCGATAATAATAAATGTTAGTGTTAATCCACTAGATTTTGGGACACTATGTTACACATCAATAGCGAACTGGAATGCTACTCAGGAGAGCCCCATGAGGCCGAAACTCGGGCTGTCCCCATTTTACAGTTGAGTACACTGAATCACAGAGAGGGTGAGTGACCTGGCCAAGGTCCGCCGCAGGGGGCGAGGGTTGGAGTCAGGACCTGAACCGAAGCTGCCTGATTCCAGAGGCCACACCCTCACCCGCCCCTCCAGGCTGCCTCTGCCACCAGGCAACGGGCGTCAGGGCAAGATGGGGACCTCCGAGCTTCTCAGAGCCTGTTCATTCCTCCTCTCTACTGGGCCGGAACGCAGAGGCCGGTGCTGTCTCTCCTCAGAGCCAGGCTCTTCTCTGGTGCCGGGGCCAGAGTTTTGACAAATGGCCTCACACATATTAAGCGAGAGAGTTGACATGGCGCAGCCCCGGCAGGGCCACAAATGTGAGGGATGCAAAATGGAGCTGATCCATCTTGTGGCTCAGTGACAGGGGGAAAGGGATCAGCCCTTAAAGGGGCTGCACGGTGGGCCCCGGCCTTTAACAAGTCCAGTGGGAATCGGTGCCCCTCGGAGGCCAGCACCGAGGGAGCAGAGGGGCAGGGAAGCTTCCGGGGAAGGAAAGGTGCCCGTGGCCGACACCAGCAGGCTCCATTGCAGACACAGGGGCTTCTGGGAAGAGAGGCCTGGGGGAGAAGGCCGTTCTCACTTAAGGCTGTGGGACCCAGGGCAAGTGGCCCAACCTCTCTGAACCCCAGTTCCACATAGGCAACACGAGCTTCTTGCATGTGTTAAATTTCATGTCAGTAGCAGCAAGAAGAGCTGGTGTTTACGGAGCACTCAGGCGATCCTCCTGTCTCGGCCTCCCAAAGCGCTGGGGTTACAGGCATGAGCCACCATGCCCGGCCCATTCTCTCTTCTGATAGCAGCTCACTCCATCATCCCAGCCAATTTTCCATTTGGAGACCTCTCCTCCTCTCTCTGTCCAGAGTTTGGGTGGGGCCGCACCCTTCTCTGGACCACCTGACTCAGTCCAGGGCAACTGGAACATCTCAGTCTTCCCAGGGTCTAAATCAGTGGTTCAGAGATAGTCACATGACTTAAGATAGACAAATGAAAGTCATAACCAGAATTTTAGCTTGAAATGTTGGAAAGAAACCCCATCTCTCTGTCGATACTACTACATTTGTTAAGACGTAGGCCTGGAACTGGGTGTGGTGACCATTTTTGCTAGCACTTAGGGAAAAGCTGCTTGAGAATGAAGCCAACACCAATGCAAAAGGAACAGAGATGGGAAAAGGGGAGAGAATGAAATCACTTGACCACCTGGATCCAGCTGTTCCTGAAGCAGACCTTGTGGTAGCTCACCCAGCATCTGCTCCACCTGCTCGCCATTTGGGAATTTTGGACTGATTCCTGGCTTCAGAGGCGGGCCTGGCTGGGCTGAGCTAACAAGCTCATGACATTCCCCAGCCGCAGTGATGATTCAGGAGAGAGAAGGTGACTTCAGCCCATCAGAGGGAAGCTTGGGGATCCAGTTGGTGTTAGAAAGAGAAGCCCTTTCTCTCCTATATGTGCACCAGCCTCAGGAGGAGCTTTCTCACCCTCAAGGGAGAAGCCAGCCCAGGGACAGAGTTAACATGTAGAGGGGACCATGCTCGGAGGATCACAGAGGAACAGAACTCGGCCCTGGTGACGCCAGCCACACTGGATCAAACGGGCCCTGACGTCCACTTCTCGCTGTGCTTTCCCCTTTCATGGACCGCTGTATCTCTTTGCTTAGACCGATGTGGGTGACTTTTCTGCTACAACCTGGAGTTTCCCACCGGGACTGCTCAGTTACATGAACTAATAATAAACACCCCTTGCTTATTTAAGCTTGGGATTCTACCACTCGCAGGCAAAAGAAACCTGACTAATTCCGCTTTTCTTGTGCACACCCTGCTCGGAGGTGCTGACCCACTGCCTGTATTCAGGCCCCTCGCTGGGGTCCTCCCACCCCATCAGACCACCCGGAACACTCCATGGCTCTCCTGACTCCAGGTCTTGCCGGCTTCCATTTCCCCTTCCAGGGCAGGTCGCTAAGGCAGGGGTCGGCAAAGGACCAGAGAGTAAATATTTCAGACTTTGCTCGCTGCTCAGGCTGCCATGGCAGTGTGAAAGCAGCCATAGATAATACGCAAACAATGGGGCTATCTGTGTTCCAAGAAAACTTTATCTATGGACATTGAAATTTGAATTTCATATTATTTTCCCATGTCACAAAGTAGTATTATCTTCTGGTTTGTTTTGAAGCATTTGAAAATGTAAAACCCACCCTTAGCTCGAGGGCTGCATAAAAGCAAGTGTTGGGTCGGATGTGACCGGCGGGCCGTGTTCGCCAATCCCTGCTCTAGGGTCTCAAAACACCTGTGGGCGGTTACTGCCCCCCACCCAGCCTTCTCTCCCCTCCCCGACTGGGCTGAGCTGCTGAAGTGGCAGCAGGCCACAAGGCTCTGTTGCCTGAAGGTCAAAAGCCACTTACCAGAAGGACCACCCGTAGTCCCAGGAATGGGGTCTCCAGTCTTCGGGGCCGAGGCTCACGGTGACCTGGAACACCTGCGTGTACATCATGTGGGCCACCATTCCCAGGAGGCCTGCGGGGCAGGGAGCAGAACAGGTGTCAGGGAGCAAGGAGGGGCTCTTCTAGGCTTTTCCTGCCTGCTTGTTAGTGCTGGGGGAGAACAGGGACCCCTGGGAAAGAGAGAACAGCAGGACCAGAGCATGGGAGGCCACAGAGGCAGTTTTCTGAGCGAGGCCAAGGAGCTTGAGTTGGGGCCAGAGGGCCAAGGGAAGCCCTGGAAAAACTGAAGCAAAGGAGACACAGAGTCAGACCTGTGTGTGCATCAGCAAACCCTTTCCGTGAAGAGCCAGGTAAGGAAATACTTTAGGTTCCGTGGGCCATGTGGTCTCTGTTGCAGCTACTCAAGTCGGCTGTTGTAGCACAAAAGGAGCCACAGACGATACGTAAATGAAAGAGCTTGGCTGTGCTCCAATAAAACTTTATACACCAAACAGGCATCGGGCCAGATTTAGCCTGTGAGTCGTAGTTTTCGCACACCTGTGTTAGAAAGTCGATTTGAGGGAAGCAGCCTAGAGACTGTTTTTGAAACTGCAGGTCTTGAATCATTAGACTAGCGGGTCACGAAATCAGCTTCATGGACTTTTAGCGCAACCAGCATAAAAAAAAAAAAGGAATGTGGAATGGGATGGGACTATCTGATACCATCCAATGCAGCAGGAGGAAGTATTGTTTCCTGAAACTTTCCGCTTCTATCCATGTGTGGGTGTGTGCAGTGGTTGTATTCATAATATGAAATGTCTTTTCTGTGGCTCCCAAACCCACTGGCTTGGAGAATTCTGATCCCAGAGGATCTGAGTGGGAATCCTCTCCCACCACACTGTCCCCTTGCGGCCCTGGGCAAGGCCCCTCACCCCACTGAGCCTCAGATCGTTCAATCGGAAGATGAGGATCACGACAGGTATGGTGGAGAGTCAGCGAAAGGAGGCAGGGCAGCCTTAGGTTTCTGGCACTCCCTTTGCTGAGGGCTGGACCTTGCCCTCCAAATCCTCAGTTGCTGCACCTTCTCTGAGTCCCTCCTCACTATACCCGCCCAGATGCTCCCTGAGTTTTTTGACCTCTCAGTGCCTTGGTTTCCTCATATATAAAATGGGATCGTGGTAGACACAGGAGCATCCATTGATGAAGGAAAACATTCATGAGAAAGACCACTCCTTGTATCAGGACAGTAGGCCCATAACAGTATTTTAATATAAAACCTCCCAGCTAGACCCAGAAGCTGGACCCAGCCTGGCGGCAGAATAATTAATTTTCCAAATTCTTCGTTTAGAAAGGCATTGATTCTTAAATTGAATTCTGTTTATCGCCAAATATGAAAAGCCAAGCCTTAAGAAAATTCAATACATGAAAATTACAATTCACTCAAAGATACCTGGGTGGAACTCTCTGCATTTTAAAGATTCTGCTTCAAAAATCTGGCCCTTGTCCACATTCCTAGAAGCACGTTTGTTCTGCAAAGCAAGGTCCATCCCAAGCATCTGTCCTGTGAATCCTCGGTAGAAAGGATCATTTCCAGCTCAGCTGAATTAAAAAGTGACTTTCTGCTGAGTTACAGCACCTCCCAAATTAGGGACGACTAAATGAATGAGACTTTCCTGCTGCTGCTATTACTTCCTGGCTCGGACGCACACCAGGAAAAGCCACAGCTGTAAATATCTCATAGTGGCTTCCGGAATCTCCCAACTGGAGTGGACATGTTAAGTATGGCCTCTGCTGGACCCTGGGGGACCCTGAAGGACATTGAGGGCTGTGGGATGTTGGCCAAAGGGCCAGCGCTGGGCCGGCTGTGGCGCCACCCAGGACAGGAAGAGCTGCCATAATTCCCAGCCCTGCTCTCTGTGGGTCACACTGGGGAAGCCGAATTCTGTCGTCAAGTCTACAGGGCCAGCATGGGCTCAGAATGAAGAGACAATATCAAGAGCATCAGAAGGTGCGTGACATCACTGGCATACGGACGATAAATAATACTATGTGCCTCGAAGACGCCACCTGGAGAGAGACTGTAGGAAGAGAGGGGCAGGTGCCGGGAAGGAGGCAACATCTGGCGCTTCAGCAGAGTAAGAGGGACAGCAAAGGACGCTCAGAGGCCAGGGAAGGAAATTAGGAGGAAGACCAGTGCGGGGTCGCCAGCTGGGACAGGTTGAGAGGAGGACAACAGAAAATGACAGAGGGTGCTTTCAAAGCCTCATGCTGCCTGGAAAATGGGGTGACAGCTGGAGAGGGCCTGGGATTCAGAAAGGGATTTTAAAGATGGGAGACAGAGAATGTTTCCACGCCCATCCAGAATGATCTAGCAGGAGAGATGGATAGTGCAGAGGAGCGAGAGGGTGATGGTGGAAGCAAGGCGGACAGAAGAGGAGCAGGTGGGGCAGGTTCTAGAACACAGGGGGCTGGTTTTTGATGGGTGCCTGGACGCCTCGCCCAACGGAGCCCGGGTGGGAGAGCCTGCGAGTGAGATCCCAGTTCCTGGGCAGATTCACTTCCCTCTTCTCCAGCAAGCGTGAGACAAGGTCACCAGCTGAGAGTGAGGCGGCAGATGGGCGGCGAGGGGGGAGCGAGGAGAAGGTGCGAAACAGTCTTTTCCAGAGTGGAAAAGCACGAACACAGCGTGCAAGTGCATGCGGCGCTCGGGCCAGCGTTGCGTGCCGTGTGAGATCGTGCTCGGGAATTCAAAGTGAGCCCAGGCAGCGACGAGGCTGTGGCATCCAGGTGGGGAGAGAGGAGCCGGCCTGGCAATGGGTCTGGAAGACACACAGGACTGACATTTGGGGTGCCCCACATCACCTCTTGTTTCGTCGCTGGGGGAAGGAGCGGCAGGTTCCTGGCTGTGCCTCGAGGTGGGTGGACCAGCACCCCGGTGGCCCCTCCTGAGGGAGCCCTCTCCAGCCTGGCCCTGCCGCCAGGTAAGGACACAGAGCACAATGGCCATCTGAATCCCAGACTCCTCGTGCCACCGGCCTGGCTCTCCGTGGCAGGGTTTAGATGTTTTATGCGGATGCCATGCTCCATTTCATTGAGATATCAGGGAGGTAGCTGGTTAATTAATTTATAATAGGGTTTATTATTAAAGATGCTAAGTTATTACTGAGAACACGTGGAGAGCGCTCATGTCTAAATAAATATTCTTGTAGATGTCGGGCACGGAGCTGGACGTGCCAACATTCCAAGCGTGTCATGTCGGGGACGTGAGCCACAGAGGGGCTGGCGGGGAAGCTGGAGCCGGATGAGATGGGGCAGGACCGTCGCAAAGGGAAAGCCCTGACATTCGGTTAGTCACTGAGCATCTGCTGTGCACCAGGCTTTTCTCCTGGGGAGACGGGGGCTTCCCTCCCAATGCTCCAGGGGGATGGGACGGACGGACACAGGAACTGGGCACCACTGTGTGTCACAGCAGCCAAGAGGGGAGGTCCAGGGCTCTGGGGGTGGGGAGGTGAGAAAAGGCCCCTAGAGGAGGCAATACCCAAGCTGAGAGTTGGAAGGCAGAGGGAGGAGGAAGGCAGGGCAGGCAGGGAGCCCGCACGCGGAAAAGCACAGGCAACGTGGTTGGGTGTGGCTGCCACAGGCAGGCGGGGCACGCGGGAGGTGAGAGGTGCTGCTGGAGGTATAAACAAGGACACTCCGTGAGAAGTCCTAAGCCATCTGATGGAGGCTGGACTTTACCCCACAGGCAGTAGGCAGAAATTGCATCATTGGAAATCACTGGAAGGGGCAGAGGTAGAACGAGCATCAGACATGCTTGGTTAAAGCCCCCTCCAGCTGCCAGGGAGGCAGGGCGCAGGGTGTTTGGGGCTGGGCAGCTGCAGTCCCCCCAGGCTGGCCAGGTGCTGAGATGCAGGCACCACTGAGATGGAGCACATCCCGGCAAACCTTCAGACACTGGGGTGCCCGGGCTCAGGAATGCGGAAGGACTCGGGGTGATGGGGAGCAACTGGGAGAAGCTGTGGGGACTGACCCAATTTACATGAGCCCTGGAATGAGCTCCCACAGAAAGAAAACCTTGAAATCCTAAAGCCTGGTATTCCATGACACCAGTCAGCTGGGGGCAGGTGAAAAAATAAATCCTTTATGCACACAGATCTAAAATATCCAGCTGCTGGTCACGACAGAGACCAAAGGCCGACTCGTCCTCGTGCCCCGCAGCCTGGGGGACCCCACATGGCCAGGTGCACCTGCACTTAAAACCAGCCCCGAGAAGCTGAGCTGATGCTATGTTTAAAGCTTGCCCAGACCTATTTTTAAAGAAAAAGCTATTTTTAGCCACTCTCTCGAGAACCCACAGCCTCTCTTGGTAGCATATTTCAGGGTTTAAAAAGTTTCTCCTTACACATAACCTAAATCTTTCCAGCTCCAATTTGAGCTAATTTCTTGCTCTGCCCTCTGAGGACGAGGGAGGTGAGCTGGCTGGTGTCATTCTGAGAGGAGCCTTTCGGGAGCACAGCAATTACCCAGGTGCCCCCAACCTCGTCGTGTCTGGACCACTCCAATTTCTCTGCCCTTTCTCCAGAGGGCTCGTTCTAGATTACTTGAGTCATTAGCGTCACTCTTATTTGGATTCTGCCTTTTAAAGTGAAGTGGCCAAATGGAGACAGCATCTAATGGGGACCTTCCAAGTTCAAGCAATGGGTTTACTGAAGTCCCACCAGCCTTGCCCACCCCACCCGGCCCTGAGGCAATGAATTGGCTCAGACTCCCCCCCACCCCCCCGCCAGGTGGGGGCCCAGAATGAGTCCAGAGGCTCTGATCCCAGGTCTTCGTGGGTCTTGGGGTGGCCCAGGGCCAATTGGTACAGGGATGACTTTTGATACTAATGGCTATGCCCCTGCACCCCCAGCATTGCCTGTTGCCCGCTCCCCTCCCCATGTGGATAACTAGACACAAAGCATCCATGGCCTCAGGGCACAGCTGTTGCAGAAGAGAGAAAACAAGAGCCAAACTCTGGCTTCGGGGATTTCAAAAGACTGTCAAGTGCTGGAAGAAAAAGGTTTGGAAGAATACAAGATCGGGTAGGCCCCATTTCTCTTCCGCTTCCACCTGCAAACCAGGTAAATGAGCCTGCCTGGGGGACAGCGGGAGGCAGGGCAGGAGGAAAGGGGGTGGGAGGGTGGCAAGTCCCAGGAAGGAACATACTAAACTAGGTAGACATGAAGCAGGACATCCCTAAAGGGCCCCAGCCTCCGCTTCCAGCCCCTTCTGTTACATCCCCGGAGCCACGACAAGTGAAGTTGGCACCCCCAGAGGGTCCTTTCCCGTCTGCGTGGACAGCGAACACCCAGGGAGTCACCGACACAGCTGGTGTGTCCTCCACCTGCATCCACCCGTGGCCCTGACTCCCCAGTGCCTCTTCACATGCGCTGAGCCCCACTGTGGTGGCCTGGGATGCCCCTGGGCCCCAAGAGCTGGGATCCTCACCTAGAGGATGCTGGTGGGAGGACAGGAGCAAGTCCCCGAGCCTGTGCTTGGTGGGAATGCGTAAAACAAGCTGGAGGTCTCGCACAGAGAGCCAGGACACAGGCGAAGGCGCCCTTGGGTGTACACACCCCTAAGTCACTGCCCTGCCCCCTCACTTCCTCCCTTCTCTCACGCCACGGACTGTGCTCCTGACGTTCTGCCCAAGGCTTGGACTCCGGCTGCCCCTATGGGGAATGGCCTCTGACCCTGGACGTGATCCCCACGCCCCGTCTGCCACTGGCCACCTTCTTAGCAGCCCCCAGCCAGCCCAGCCCCCGCCTGGAGACGGGCTGCTAACAGCAGATGCCGTGCACCTGCATGAGTGGGTCAGGGAGGGTGGCAGCAAGGAGCCCACCCTAGGGCCTGTGCAGATGCCCCGTCAAGCCTCCATCACCTTCTCCGCTCGCCACGTGCCTCACTGGACCAGAATGGCAGAGGGTTGGGGACCCATATAATGCACGGCCCAGGCAGGGACACTGCTGAGCATGAACAGGGGCGTTACTAAAGATGACCCTGGGACAACAGGTGTGCAGGGCACTCGCTCATGGAGGCAGAATAGATGAATGCGGGGACAAGCTCCCAATCCACAAGGGACCCTTCTGCTTTCGGATGCCCTTGCTTTCCCGAGAGCTTGTCCCCTGCCAGGTACCATCTCTCTGACCCGCACAGCAGGCCTATTGGGTGTGCACTGCACAGGTGAGAACCAAAGTGGGCTGAGGCGAGGTCGGCTGCCTGGCAGGCCTTGATGAACCCAGGGGCACAGTGCATGTCTCATCGTGGCCCGACCTTCATTCATTCATTCCGCATGCAGCTCTTGAGCCCCCAGTAGGAGCCTGGCGCTGTGCTAAGGACTGGAATGAAGGACCAGGGACAGTGTCTGCTGGGAGCTCCCACGCTAGTGGAGGAGACAGACACAGGCAGGAAATAACCGTCAAGGGGCCGGAGAGTTGGAGATGGCGGTACAGGGGTGTCCTCTGCCCGGGGAGTCAGAAGGCTTCCCGGAGGCGGGATGTTTCAGCCGCACCTGAGGATGACGAGGGGTTAACCAGGTCAGAGCTGCCCAAAGCACGGGACACCCCCTTCTGGGACGTGCAAGCTTATTTTAGAGCAGGATTTCTAAACCTCAGCACCGCTGACATTTGAGGACAGAGAAGCTTTTGTTGTGGGGCCCTGTCCTGGGCATTGCAGGACGTCTAGCAGCATCCCTGGCCGCTATTCACGCGATGCCAGGAATATCCACACCCCCTGCACACACACCCCAGTCTCCAAACCTTGGCCAAATGTCCTTGGGGAGGGCAGTGAGGGGGCAAAATCGCCCCCTTGGTTGAGAACACTGGTTTAGACACTCCACAAACATTTTTACAATGGTAATTTTTTTTTTTTTTTTTACAGTTCTTTTCTATTTATTGCAAGTGATACCGGCTTTTCATTTCCGGTAGTAAGCTGAAGTTTCCTTTCTGAATAAATATAAGCTGCGAAAAAAGTGAGTGATTTAGAGAAAAATGCTAAGTGAGCCGTGCACGTGTGGCAGGTGGATGCAGCAATAGTGGTGGTGGGGGGGGATGCAGACAGGTAAAAGGTGAGAAATGCCACGTCCGGCGGGGAGGGGGCAGGTCCCACCTGCACGTGGGGGTGCGCTCTAAACGTGCTGCACACGCGTGACAGGCCCGGGAATCCCTCAGGGAGATGCCACCTGGGTGTGCACATGCTTTCTTTCGGAAGTTCAAGGCCAGCTTTCCTCCAGCCTGGCAACAGATTCTGTCTCTTTGGTCGGGCACCGTAGAAAGGGTTTGGCTCCACTTTGGGGGAAAGATGAGGATCTTTGGACACTAGCATGCTCTTTGAGGCAAGATGCTCACACCAGGAAAGGCGTGGAGGGACCTGAAATCAGTGCAGGGGTGGGCGGTGGCCTGGACAAGCCTGGCTCCTTTTCCTTCTGGGGACACTGGGCAGAGTCCCCCTCTCTGGGGTGTCTTTTTTCTTTCTCTCTTTCTGCCTCTTTCCATCTCTGTTTCCCTCATCCCCTCTATCTTGCTGTTGTCTTTCCCTCTCTTTGTTCTCTCTCCCTCTCTCTCTTTCCCTCCTTCCTTCCTCAGAATGTCGAGTTAAATTCGCCCAGGTTACAAGCAGGAATATTCGCTGAATTCAGGCATCCACGGTAAGCCTCCTCCTCTCCTCCCATTTTGCCCACCAGGGCCCCTGACCTGCACAGGGACACCTGGGACAGGTTGGGGACTGCAATTTCAGGTCCCACCTCGACCCTGCCAGCACAATCTTTCCTGAGCAGCCTGGAGAACCTTCCTCCCAGCGCTCCCCCTCCAGCCTCTGGTCGCATTCGCTGAAATGCTCATCCTACTCTTCTGGCCAGTTAGGGTTTAAGTCCTCTGAGCTTCCGCACCTCCCTGCAGCAACGCTGCTGCCGCGACGCCATCCGATCAGTCTCACTGCCCAGGAACTAATGGAGCTGCCTGCGCCCAAGAAAATGAAGGGATAGCCTTACCACAAAGCCTCCCAAAAGGCAAAAAGGGCAGCCCCTCTTCCCTCAGGCTCTTTATACTTTATAAAGCATTCAACCATCTCCTGTCCTATGTAATCCTTGCCTTACCCCAGGAAGGCTAGGTTTGGTTACACCCTATTAGACAAATGAGAGAATGAAGCTCAGAGAGGTGGAGCAGCCCACCCACGGTAACACAGCATGGCTGAAAAAGCACATTTGAGTCCAGGTCTGCCCAACTGCCAGTCCAGATGCTCTGCCATTCCATCACCATCACGACCTCTTCTATTCATTCGTTCATTCATTCAACAAATATTTATTAAGCACTTATTGCATGCCAGGCCCTCTTCGTGGCTCAGGAGATAAAGGCGTCTATAAGACAAACAAGGTCCCTGCCGCCCTCCTGAAGCTGACATTCTTATGAAGGAAGATAGGAAATAAACACACAAATTCAAACACTCAGAGTTTAATAGATGCTCTGGAGGAAAAGAAGGGGAGGTGGAAGAGAGCGACGGGGTCAGTGAGTTTAGCCAAGGACGTCGGGGCGGGCCTCCCTGGGAAGGTAACAGTTGAGCTGAAACCTGAAAAATGTGAGGACCTCTGGGGAGAGAGGCCCAGGCAGAGCGAATGGGGAGGCGGGAAGGAACACGCTGTCTTTGCAGGGTCAGACCCAGGGCCAGAGGAGGTGGGGAGGCTGCAGATCGGGTGGGAGCGGGGCCCCTCGAGGAGCCACGGGAGGGCTTGAGGGTGTGCGAGGGGTGGGAGTGACTCTGCCAGCCTGACCTCAGAGTGTCCCGCAGGCCCTGGTCTTCCTCTGACCTCTGGCCCCAGGGCCACAGAGGGGCCCAGACGCCAGTGGACGGCAGGCCCTGCTAGGCCCACCTCTGTCCTGGGAGCCCCTCTGAGCATGGGAGACGAAGGCTCAGGCGAGGGACAGAGGCAGGTGAGGGGAGGTCCCAGAGCGAGGGGTGGCTCTGAGCCAGCCTTGGCTGGGCAGCCTGCAGCTCGGGCTCACCCAGGCTCAGCCCGGCCCTGAACCAGGCCTGGCCGGGCAGCGGAGGTACAGGGGGCCCCCCCTCCCAGAAGTGGGGTCTGCAGGGGTCACACAGTGGCCGCTCCGTGGTCTCTGTCCCGGTGGGTCTCAGCCCTGGGCCTCTCTAGCCCCTGTAATACCACACGGGCACATGCGGCTTGGCTTTACCCAGCGGGGGGAGAACGAGAGGACAGCAGCCCCTCCTTCCCGACAAGGTGTTCTCTGTTCTCCGGCAGGACCCCGCCAGCCGGCCACCTTCCAGGGACAAACACTGGGTAAACACAAGCTCCCACATTGTCTCAGAGTGGCCATCAGGGACTTTCCAATCCTGGGAAAAGCACATGGAAAATGTTGTTTGTGAGAATTTTCCCAGCGTGGAGAATTTCCATCCGGGCAAGTGTCCTCTGAGGGGCTCTTGCCGCCCCCCCCCCCCCCCAGCCATCTGCAGCGGCAGAACAGCCGTCTGGAGGGAGGGGCCGGGGACCGAGGGACGACAGCAGCCCAGGGAGACGACAGCAGCTCTTCATTGTGAAGCCAGGACAGGACGCCAGGCCCAGGCAGGGACCAAGGAAGTCACGGGCACGGAGGACCCTCAGAGGGGCTGGTGGGGGTGTCAGCTCTCTGGGAGGGGGGGCCAGAATTTGGCAACGACTGTCAAACTGAAAATGTACTTTCCGCTCAACCCAGCAATTCCACCACTGGGAATCTGCCCTCAGACATATCTGCAAGTGTGGGCAAAGATGTATGGACAAGGGTTTTCACTGCAGCAGAGGACTGAAAATACCCTAAAAGTCTACCAACTGGGAACTAATAGATTAAGCTACAGCAGTGGAAACCTACATGTCCACCCCTGACCTCAACTTCTGCCCCCTTCCCCACTCTGGCCTCCTTGTTCTCCCTTGAATATCACAGGCATATTCCTGCCTCAGGGCTTTTGCACCTGCTGTTCCTGCTGCTTGAGCCCTTCTTGCCCCGGATATCCACATGTGTTGTTAGTTATCACTGTCTCAGGTCGGATTCCAGTCCTCTCCACAAGGGTGGCTGTGGCAATTTGAAGGCCGTATTGCCTGGGCTTGAGAAATGCCAGTATATATTCATCCACTCTGGGGGGTGGCCAGAGACCCTCAAGCTGAGAGGAGCCGGTGGCCTAGGGGGTCTCAACTACCTAAGAGGTGACCTAGCCTGAGTGGATGGGTCACACACCATTCAGCTTTCTAGTTACAGGGCACCATCTGCCCAGCCTGCCAAACTGCCATTTATTAAGGCACGGCGAACCAATTCTCATGTTCGCCTTCGTGTAGTCCCTTCCGGCTAACTGCAATATCAGTAGGCTACGGCAGAGGGGACAGGATGTATGTGATTACATAAGATTGTGACGCCTCTCTGGCAACGGGACTCTCCTTCCCTTGATGGCTTGATGAAATAAGCAGTCACATTGGGGCTCCACACAGCAAGGGGCTGAAGGTGACCTCCTCAGGGTGGTCTCCAGCCTACCACAGGAAACTGAAGCCCTGAAAGGAACTACAAGGAACCGAAATCCCCCAGCAACCATTTGAGCTTGAGGTGGACCCTTCCCCAGGGGGGCTCCCGGGGAGAAACCAGCTCCGGCTGACACTTTGACTGCAGCCCTGCAAAGACCCACCCAGGCCAGACCAGGACCCCCAACCCACAGAACTGAGCTAATACATGTGTGCTGTTTGAAGTTGCTGAGTTTACACAACCACAGATAACAGGCACACAGGTAAACATCTGGAAAATACAGCTGTGAGCCCTGAGCCAGGCCCGCCTAGGGCAGGCAAGATAGCCATGGGCTCAGCTCAGCTGGCTGGGGGGGCTGGGCTGGTTGCTCTCCTCCTGGGGGGACCCCCGCATTCACGGCCCAGCCCAGGCCACACATAGGGTCTTGACACCTAACTACCCTACCGAGATTAGTCCCCTCAATCCCCGAACCCCAGCCTGGCTGCAGCCAGTTTCTCTTTGCCAGCACCTACACCCTGGCTACACATACAGACACACACAGCACACAGAATACCACAGAGCCTTGGAAACAGAACAAGGTGTTACAGGTTCAAATCCCCACTCCAGCGTGTGTGTTTATGTTCTATATCTGTGGGCTTAAAATAAACCTGTGTTCTCTAGGGTCTTTTGAGCGGTGAAGGGTAACAGAGTTCTACATATTCTTAATAATTTGAGCTTATTGATTGTATTGTTTAAATCTTTAGTGGTTCAGCTGAATTTTTTCTGTTTCTCTGTCAGTTTCTGAGATGTGTGTATGTGTGTGCTAAAAATCTCTATCATTTTGATTTAGCTATTTACTTTTGAGGTTCTGTCACTTTTTGCTTGTTATAATTTAAAGCTTATGTTGTTAGATAAATATATGCTTATGATGAATAATTTTTTTCTTGCTTTATTACTCTTTTTACCCATCTATAATTTATTTATTTGTCCCTTATAACTTTTTGGTCTTAAATTCTATTCAATCAGATAACAAAACTTTAACCCAGCTTTCTTTTGTTCAGTTTTCCAGCCATATCTTTTTTCCATTCTTTTCTCTTCTACCCTTCTATGTCTTTTAAAGTGTGCTTCTTGTATGGTTGGATCTGGTTGCTTTTATTTCTATAGCCCAAGAGCTCTGAATTATAATTGGTGAATTTAACCCGGTTACATTTATTGTGATTTGAATTTATTTCTACCAACTCCAGCACTTACTAATTGTGCCACTGAAAGAGGCACAGTCCGGCAAGGCAACAGGGGGACCCAAACGCAGAGGCCTGAGTCAGCTCAGGGAAATATTATAATTTAGAGGTGACAGCCAAAAGCAAGCCCAGGCTCCTCATATTGGGGCAGGAGAAATAGCGTCAACGGCCCAGGGAATTCCTGTGGCCCTGGCTCAGCTCCTCTCAGCTACGCTGCACCGAAGACCCGCAGTACTTTGTGGCTAAGCCTATCCCAGCTGTATTAGGATTCAGTGTCACAAGTGGTGGCAACACTGCGCAAACTGGATTTAAAAGTGGAGGAAATATTAAAAAACTCATGTAACTGAAAGGTCCCTGGATCATCTGGTATTAGGTAAAGCATGATCCAGGTGCTCAGATGGTGAGGTCAGGAATCTCTCTCAAATACTTCTTTCCTCTGTGTTGGCTTCATTCTCAGGTAGGCTCCCCCCACGGTGAAACCATCCGCTCCAAGCTTACACTCTTTCATCTGAGAAAAGCATTTCTGTTGTTCCAGCAGTTGCTACAAACATCCTAGAACTGAACCTCACTGCCCTGGTTTGTATCACATGCTCATGCCTGGACCATCCGTTGTGGCCAGGGTGATGGAACACTTTGATTGGCCAGGCCATGGGGCCACTTCTGTAGTGGGTGGGGTGTGGCCCAAAGGAAAATCACGGTGTTCTAGGAGCTGAAGAAGGGGAAAAGGATGCTAGAAAGAAAAAAACCACAGACAAAACCACTACAAACATTGCAACACAGAGATAGTCAGAGGCTGGATGCAACACGGCCCTTCACTACCTCCCTCCTAAGACTGCCACGGCCCTGTAGTTCTTAGCAAAATCCCGCAAAGCCAAGGTCATCGACTGGATTTAATCTTCTCAAAGGCAGCTGCCCTCCCCTCTGCCGACCTGCAGCCACCACCAAGAAAAGCGTTGTGAGATGAAATTACAGACTGACCTTTAGAAAGGTATGGCTCTGCCTCAGATCAGAAAGCTCAGCCCCTAGGACCACGAGACAACCAAAACCTAGGAATGAGACCAAGAAGTCTCTGACACAGCAAAATGGAGGTCACAAAGCCCTCCTGTGAACCCTCAGGAGAGCTGTGAACCTCAACCTACAGAGCTGAAGGTGAAACCCTGCTCTCCTGGGCTCACCAGGAAGGAGCCCAGACTATGTGACTGGGCCACCTCTAACACCACAATCACACCCAGTCACTCATTCATCTGACATTCACAGAGGCCCCACCAAGCCCCACTGGGCTTCAGAGACACGGAGATGAACAGAACGTGGTCCCTGCCATGAGGCTCAGGGTTTGATTCAGGATTGGGAGACAGGTTTGTTTGGTCTCCTTTAGATTTGGGGCCAGCTATGATGTCTGGTGCCTGGCATCAAGGTGGCACCAGCTCCACCCTTTCTTCTGTGAGCCAGCCCGACCCACCCCTCCTGGTCACGCTGAGCTCCAGGCCAGTATCTCCTGGGACCCTTCTTACTTTCCTCCACCTCAATCCCGCTGTGCTCAGGCGTGCCAGGCTCTGACCCTTTGCCATCCACTCCTGGCCTGGGCCTTGGAACGTGTTTTCCTGAATTGACTGAGAATCACCCACAGGCTCCTTTGGCTTTATACTCTCCTGGTCACCTTGGGAAGAGTCCTTTGCCCCAGCATCACCCAAGGTCCAATCCCTGGCTGTTCTGATCACGTGACTGGGAGCCCTACAGGCCTTCTCAGCCCCTAGGGGATTGAGACAACTGCCACAAGGTGGGGAGTGGAGGTGGAAGTGGCCACACTAGATAAACGTCAATACCTCTCTCCTCTCTCTCTCTGTATCTCTTTCTCTTTCCCTCCCTCCCTCTACCTCTATCTCCATCTCCGTTTCTGCTTTAATCACTAGCAGTAAATTCATTTAGTCTCTTTTTCTTTCTCTCTCTAGTTCTGCCTTCCTGTGTCTCTATTTTTCTCCTCTGTTTTTCTCTGTATGTCTCTCCCTGCCTCTCTCTCTGTCTCTCTATCTCTGTCTCTGTCTCTGTCCTCTCCCATACAGACACATCCTTCCCTCTCTGCATCTGATCTGGTCCACGTCCCCCACCCCCAGTACATGAGCTACATGTGCTGTCACCGTAACACCAAATCATGACACACCATGAAGGTCTCGGAGCTGCCACGATATCACCAATTCTGTTCTGGTCATCACCCTGAGAGCCAACCACACACCAAGCTCTGTGCTGAGCTCTTTACACGTGCTCACTCCTTAGAGCCCCACAGTCTACCCCACAGTGGAGGCAGAGAAAAAGAAGAGTCCTCAAAACCCCCTGGTAGGTATGACTGTCATCCCATTTTGGAGATGGGTAACTGAGGCTCAGGGAAGATGGAGAACTTGACCAAAGGCACACGCTGGTGGTGAGGCCAGGACCAACACCTGGGCAATGAAGCGTCCCACCTTCACTTTTCCAGGCCTACAGTGGAGCATGTAGAGAATGCCCAGCCCCTCCCCAAGAATGAGTTCAGGCTGATGGATACGGCCCACGCCAACCCCCTCCATTCCCCACCAGTGGCCCATCCTGGCCCAGGGGCAGAGGAGAGAGCGGCCTATTTGAAGGGGCAGATTCACATGTCTCTCCCTGTACCACCACCTCCCACCACACACAGCACCACGGGCTAGAGTAGGGAAGGTTTCTGTTACACTCATTCCTTCAGCAGCCTTTACGGAGGCCAACTCTGTGCCTGGTACGAGGGATACAGGAATGACCAAGACAGACCAAGTCCTGCCCTAAAGCTCACACTCTAGCTCACACCTACTCAGATCAATGGACAAGCTCGTGTGAGAGCAGGCAAGTGATGTGGTGTTCACACTGCATGGCTCTAGACCCAGCTCTCCCACTCACAGCTGTGTGACTTTAGGCATGTTACTTAACCTCTCTGGACCTCCTCCTCCTCTCTAAAATGGAGTGAGATGCCTGAGGGTCTGGCCCCTTGGCAATGAGATGGGAACCCCTGGGAGGCAGAGGGTAGGCCCGGTCCCACCTGGATCAGTGGGCCCCACCCCACAGGCTATGCCAGGATTCCCCAGAGCCTGGCTCTCTTCATCCTGGGGAAGAGACTGGATTAGACTCTCTTCCGGAGGCTGAGCCTCCGGAACCTCAGCCTTTCCGTACAGTAGGGGTTGGCCTCAGTTTCCCCGCTTGGGTCCCTACCCAGCCCACTTCCCTGGGGCTGGATCCCACACCTGTACTGCCCTCTGCTGGACACCAAGAAGAGTGTACATATAGCAAGCACAACCAGAGGCTCTCCCGCGGCCCCGCCCACCGAGTTGATTTCTTCCCGAGGCCACGCCCCTCAGGACCAGACACTTCCTGGCCACGCCCCTCAGACCCAGCTTCCGGTTGGGGCGGTACCAGGGCCTCCCTCGCTTTCCCCAGACCACGCCCCTGAGTTCCCAGCATCCCTTGCTACACCCACCAAGTACCTTCTCCATTAGAGGTTTGCTTCCAATTTTTATTAAACTTGTTAAAATTCTTACCTCTTCCCACCTCCCCAGAGCCCAGTTTCTACCTGGCCCTGTGCCTGGGGCCAGGCTCATTTGTATGAAAGGCCCATGGCCTGCAAACTCCCCCAGTCCTTGCTTTTAGGAGCATGCAAAGGATGTGGCAGAATTTAAATTAAGAATGACCAGCCTCGGGTGGGAGGACAACAGGACACAGCCTGACCCCTCCCGTCCCACCTCCTGAAGACTCACTGGCTGCCCCCAGCTGACAGGTTCCGAGTTCTAGAATCTTCAGACCGCTTTGCAGGCCACCGACTTGCTTCTAACACTCCAGCTCATTCATTCAACTAACATTTATTATGCATCCTCTATATGCAAAGCACTAGGACACCACTGGGGATACAGCCGTAAATACAGCACGGCCATTCCCCGAGGGCTAACGAGGAGAATGACATAAACAGTGACGTAGAATCAATTATTACAAATGCTAAAATAGAAATAGATACAGCCACCATCTAAAATTGGCAGCCCATGGGCCAAATCCAACCTGCAGATGTTGGCAAAAGCTGTAAAAAAAAAAGTGAGGAGTTTTAGGGCCAACATTTAAAAATCTGGAGGATTTCCATGAAAAGATGGGGGTTTTGGCTTCTCCTGTAAAAATCAGAAACTCCTGGCAACACTAGATCCACATTTTCTCTCTGGCGACCCTTGGCCGGAGCTGGCCCACTTAGGGCCTGCGGCTGCCAACCCCACAGCCCCATGGTGGCCATCCACTGTCCGTCCACTGCCCTTTGCTGTGGCTCCTGCAATATCCCCAGCTCACTCCCTCACCCACGTTCCCTCCAGCTGCTGAAGGCATCTGAGCTTCAACCCCTGAGAGTTGAAGGGGCCTGAAGGAGAGAAGAGGTCAGTGTTCCCGGGCATAGGGAAGCCCTCCAAGAGGAGGTGAGCTTGGAGCTGGGCAGGGAAGGCCCAGCACACTATCACCAGGAGGCCGGAGGGGAGGAGGAGGAAGGCAGGGGCAGTGCGGCAGCCAGAGGCGGGACTCGGGGCCTCCCGGTCCTGCCAGAGCTGGGGGTCTCCTGACAGAAGATGGTCCCAGTTCCCCTTCTGCCCTAGACCTGCCCCGGACAGATGAGAATAAGGCCACAGGCGAGTGTAGGCCACAGAGGCACAGGGGACATAAAAAGCAGGGTCCTCAAGGTCCTAGGAGTGGGGAGGGGGTTTTGAGAAGCATCAGTGACCCTCCCTCCTACGATTAACTTTGGTATCAGGCTGGTACACAGTAGGTGCTCAGTAAATGCTGGCTTCTTTGCTGCTGTTTTCTCCCTTGCTTCCCCTTCCTGCCCTTCCTTCTCTCCCTCTCTCTCTCTCTCTGTCTCCATCTGTCTCTCTGTCCCTGTCCCTCTGCCCCAGTGGCTCTGTTCATCCTCCTCTGCCTCCCATCTCATGCTCCATCTCCTTCCTCACTGGGGCCTTCCCCTCTCCTCTCCTCCCTGCCCCTCCCTCCCAGCCCTGCAGAGACCCAGACGTGATGATAATGCATTTCCCACGGGGGGGCCCACCTGCAGCCTCTCATACCCAGAATGCACCTGCTGTCCCCCCCCTCCAGTGTTCTTGACCTCAGAGGACATCTCCCCCATTTCCCCATCACAGCCACAACCTGGGCATCCATGTCCTCAGTGACACCCACCCCTGCCCTCCAGTTCATGGATCATCGAGTCCTGCCAATTCTACTTCTCTCCATTCCATCCACATTCCTCGGTTCCCTCTGCCACTATCTCCTCGTGGCCAGACACCTGCAGTCACCTCCCAGCTGGGATCCCTAATCTGTGCCAGAAAGAACAGTCTTTCTAACACTCACCCTGACTTTGTCACTCCTTCGCTCAAAGCCCTCAGTGGTTCCCCGTTACACTCCCACCCCGGGTGAGGCCCCCATGTCCTAGCCTGGCACCGGAGGCCAGCCACGATCTGACCCCACTTTCCACTTCCCCATCCTGACTCTGCATCCGGCCACTCGAGGGGAGCCACCTTCCCGAACATTCCCTGCTGAAAACTCAGAGTTGTCATGACTTGGGAGGGATGGCTACGGGCATCTATGGGATCAAGGCCAGGGCTGCCGCTGAGCAGCCTGCAGTGCACAGGACACCAGGGAAGGCGCTGGCCCAAGACATCAGCAGTGCCAAGGTCGAGAGAGCCTGGTCTGGGGAATCAGGAGCTCAGAAAATAAACGAATGAATATATAAGTTCTTTTAGCCATTCAACAAACATTTATTGAGTGCCTGCCATGTTCTAGGCACTGTGGGGAAAGCGGTGAGTGTGCATAAGAAACACAAAGCAGGAGAGAACGGAAGGTGGTGGGAGAGCAAGGCCTGAGCACCCGGGGATGTGACAGGGAGACAGTGGGGGAGAGGTGGAGGGCTTAGCTGGGCAGGGACAAGCTCTGAGGGTGTGAGGAACAGCAATGAGGGAGCCTGGGTGGTAGGAGGCGAAGTCAAGGGAAAAGGCAAGGGCCACATTTTGTTGTCATGGTAAGGAGTTTGGATTTTATTCTACAAATGGAACATTTGATAAATACCAACTAGAAATGACAGAAACAGACTTTCTGATAAATCCTTAAAATGGTCAAATTTGGGCTTAGGAAAGACTTCTACATATTTTTACCTCTCTAAAGGGGCTGGAAGTTTGTTACCACACAGAGAGCTGTACATTCGATGAATATCGACTTTAAGGCTGTCGTTAGCACACAAATGGATCATGGTGTAAAGGGCTACACCTGGGTAATATTCTGAGGTGCTAATTTATGTTTTCTGCCTTTCCCCCTACATTTTCCCACTTTTCTTTCCTTTCATTCAGCAAGTAGCAGGTTCTGGACTTCCTGCCCCAGAGATTATGCCCGGATCTCTGTGGCGGGGAGGGAAAGAGTAGTTGTCTTCTAACTCTCAGGACAAAAAGACACTGGGTTTTCCTTGGCTGAGGCAGAGGGGAGAGCTGAGGATCTGGGGTGATGTTTTGTTGGCTGGTACAGGGATTTAAAACATTTTGAATTAAAAGTTAAACATAGAGTGACCATGTAATCCAGTAATTCCTCTCCTAGGTTCTGACCCAAAAGAAATGAAAACATACGTCCACACAAACACTTGTACGTGAATGTTCATAGTAGCACTATTCATAAAAGGGAAAGGGTAGAAACAACCCAGGTGTCTGTCAGCTGATGAATGCATAAAGAAAATGTGCTACAGCCACACAATGGAATATTATTCAGCCATGAAAAGGAATGAAATACTGATATAAGCTACAATGTGCATGAACCTTGAAAATATTATATTAGGCGAAAGAAGCCATTTATACAAGACCATATATCATATAATCCCATTTATATAAAATGTCTAGGATAGGCACATACATCTACGGAATAGAAAATAGATCAGTGCTTGCTTAAGCCTAGAGCGGTTGGTGGAAAAGGAGGGACTGCTAGTGGGTATGGGGTTCATTTTGGGGATGATGTATTAATGTTTTGAGATTATTAGGTTATGGCAATGGTTACTAAAAATCACTGAATTATTAATATATACTTTAAACATGATATGTAAATTATAGCTCAATAAAGTTATTTAAAAACATTTTGAAGTAAAAATCAGATTTTTTTTCCCACAAAACCCCAGACTTTGGCTTTCCTTGAATGCCACGCACATTTCTCTCTGGCAGCAATGGGCCGCTGATGGGGCGTGGGCTCCCAGGTTTGACACAGCCCCACATTCTCTCTTGTGTTATATCTAGGCAGCTGCATAAATTTATGTCACCTTTGTGATCCCTGTGGGCATTAGACATGAGACCCCCCAATCTGGAGTGATGAGACCACAGGTACTGAAGGTCCCAGCCCCATTCTTCCATCTCACGTCTGGCCCTAGCAGCAAAGAGTCCTGAGGACCAGAAGCGACCGTGTGGACAGGGCCGTAGATGCTTAGTGGTAACCTACATGGACCAGTCTAGTAGCAAAACACATGAGCTTTAAAGCCAGCATTGCCACTGACCAGCTCTGGGCCTCGCTTCTCTCAACTACAAAATGCAGACAAGAGCACCTGCCATCATAGGTCACAAGAAATGTGCCTTGCACACAGTAGGTGCTCAACAAATGTGAGCTATTGACTCCATGACTCCTTGTTTGCAGTTTCAAATTCCCAGCAGTTCTAAAATGCAAAAGCTTTTTCATAACTCATTTGACCACAAGACCAAGGACCATTTGGCCTGAACTCCTTTAGGACATAAGTGTGACTGAGTGGATGTGAGGCTGTTATCTACTGTCTTTGTTTATCCCCCCACTGTGCATATTCATGTGTTTGGCTGCAGAAATGTGAGTGTGTTTGATTACAGGGTTCTTCCCTGGCCCCTGCTGGGTGTTATGTCATAGATGGTCTATGTATTATGCTACCTTCTAAAATCTGCAAAGTTCTGAATTCTGGAACGCTTTTGGCCTGAAGGGTTTCAGATCGGGGACTGTGACCTGCTTGATGAAGATGATAATGAGAAAAACCAAACCACTTCCCCTCTTAGCCTAACATTGCATAAGACCATAAAATTGTGGCACAGGCCTGGGCAAAGCCAGGAGTTAGAAACCCCCCAAAATTCTGAAGATAAATCTTCTACTGGCCCAGGGGGGTGGGAGCTTAGAGTTAAAATTAAGGACCTCTCCAGAAACGAAAGAGCTGTAGCATTGCTTGCACACCTAGGTCCAGAAGATGAGAATAGCACTGGCCACATGGGTTTTAGAGGACTGAGTTTGAAGAGTCTCAGCGTCGGCCACCATCTCATGGGCAGAGGGGCAAAGCTGCAGCCTCCAAAATTCACAGGGACTCCCCACCAGGGCCCAGGCCAAGTGGACCCAGCTCTCCTGCAAATACTAAAGGCATTTGCCCCAGATCAGGGAAGACTGTCCAGGCCCCTCCCTCCTTCAAACGTTATCAATGGCTCCAGTCTGCCCAAACAAAACACAGCTGGGAGCAGGTGACAGCTCAGCTGCAGATACTCAGCTGCAGATACTGCTCCTGTCTGCCCAGCCAGACCCCCTGTTGTACAATAAAGAATTTAACTGGCCCTTGTCTCTGATTCCTGGGAGGGACATTCTAAATCCTTGGAATTTCCTGAATAATAGGAGTGTCTTTGTTATTCATGAGCTGGATCCCATCGGAATTTATGGCAGTGAGATGAGATGACTCTGGATGGGGGTGGTGGGCACCAGAAGGACCAGCCATAGGATTAAAGAGCAGAGGCTTCTGGCCAGGCTGAGCTCCAGGATGGAAGGGCGGCTGGAGACTGAGGTCACCGGCATGGCCAGGGATCCAGTCAATCATGCCTCTGCCATAAAACCTCAATACAAACTCTGGACACTGAGGCACAGGGGAGCTTCCTGGCGACAGAGGGTGACGTTCCCTGATTCCACGAGGAGAGGGCACAGGGGCTCTGTGATTGGACCTTCCTGGACTGATTACAGTCTTATAATAAAACTATAATCCTAAGTATAGCCATTTCTGTGTGTTGTTCTGGTGAATTATCAAGCCTGAGGATGGGGATCCTGAATTTGTAGCCAGTTGGCCAGAAGTGAGGGTGGCCTGGGGACCCCCTGAACTTACGGCTGGCATCTGAAGTGGGGACAGTCTTGCTGGGGACCATGCACTTAAACCTGTGGAGTCAGATGCTGCCTCTGGGCAGTCGCATTACAGACACCAGCTGGTGTCAGGACACGCCCTCTGTCTTGACTGGACTCTGCAGCAGACGTCTCAGACCCCCACCCACACCCCCTTGGCCCTTGCCAGGGGTCACCTGCAGTTTGGGCTGGGAAGATCCCATGCATGTTGGTGGTTTCTGTCCTTAAACACTTGCTTTCTTAGGTTGGGAAGGCTGGAGACTGTGGGGAATTAATGCCTCAGGAGCAACCCTAAACTAACAGCAGATGAGAGCTGGGAAATACACAACACTGCTTGCTCAGCCCTTGAGTGAGCAGGTCAGAGGTGTGTTCTACAAGTGGGACTGAGCCCAGTGGGCCACAGTTGTCACCTCCTCATCAAGACTCCCTCTGTTGGCATTCCTCCCTTCCAGGTCTCCTTCTCCGCCCTCCCACACTTCCTGGATCACTTCCCAGATAAACTACTCGCACCCCTATCTTCGTCTTCAGATCTGCTTTGCAGGAACTCAGATTAAGAACTCAGCCATTTCTGGGCCTCTGAGTCCTTCAACCCCACCACTGACCCTCTGATAATCTCCCAATTTGACAACACATGTGGACTTGTAGTCAGCCAGTTTGTTTGGGCAACCACTTGTCCATCGTTGCGTAATAATCCTGCCTGGTCTGTGACTAAGCCCACACCATGGGCATGCCTGGCCTCAATCAGAGTAGTTCATCTCTGGCATGATGACTGGTTCAGAAAGAAGTTATGAACCTAGTTGGTCCAATCACAGCCCTTCTTGGAGAAAACTCCAGGCAGGAGCTATTGGAAAGGAGCTCTCGCTACCTCTGGAATCTTACGTGAGCCTGAAGCTGCCTATGACCATCCTTCTCTCCACGTGGACAGAGCCAGACTGAGAATGATGCTGACACGGAAGAAGGCAGAGTTGAGAGATACGGATAGATCCCTGATTATACAGTCTCCTGGAGACAGCTATGCCTGAAACCTACCACTGTACCTTTCAATTACTCAGTCGATAGATTTCCAGCACAGCCCCCTTTTATTCTTTCAGCTAATTGGATTCTCATCACTTGCAACCAAAAGAATCCTTAATAATACGTAAATACTCATTTCTCTGATTTAGACCCTCTGCATTTTTAGACACAAAAATACTTACCCTCTAAGTTCTGGGCAAGAGACTCAGTCTGCCAGGGCGGGGGGACTGAACAGAGCGGGGTATGGTGGAGGATTCTTTCAGCACAGACTACGGTGGCAGAGGTGGCTAGTGAAATTAGGGTCCTAAAATAATTTGTGGCAGTTGATTGTAAGAAGCATAAACTCAGTGAAACCACAAATCACTGCAACAAGAACGGGCTCCAGGAAAAAGGCAAAGGATGAAGGGAGGGGTGGAACGGGCAGGAGCCTTGCTTGGGGGAAGGAACCGGGGCAGAACACAGAACTCAGACCTGGGCTTCCTGGCAGCCGATGGAAAGGCAAACCTGATGAGCCACAGGCTCACGTTCGCTCCCAAAAGGCAGCGCAGGCCAGGTGGCCAGGCAAGCGGCTCTGCAAACGTGCTTTTCCGGGTGGCCACATGCTTCCTGGGTCCCGGGGCTGGTGATGACCCAGGGGAGTAGCACTCCGCCTGCTCACAACCTAGTTCTCGAGCATGTGGGCGTTGGCAGTGCAGCTGGGTCTGTGTGCTTTGTCCCTTGGGCCCCAGGGCCTCCAGGTTCCCAAACCCGTCACTGTTGCTGACTTCTCCACGAAGCAGATCATTTCCAGACATGGACGGGTTTTTCTTGGTGCTGGTACATTTTTACTAAAAGCCCACAATTAGCTGGACCATGCAGGAATTTTCTAAATGACTTTTTTTTTTTTTTTCCTAAGTAGATCAGCCTCGTGTTTCGGAGGAGCTGGAGAAGAACAGAAATCTGCCAGCCTGCTCTCACAGCCCTTCCGGGATCTGGGACCCTCTCACCTGGGGATGAGCAGGTGATGGGGCCCTGTCTCCTCCTGCACCTCTCAGCTGCAGTCACAAGACAGGGACTGGGGGACACAGGCGCCTGGTCTGGAATTAGTCTTGCTCAGTCCCGAGAGTCTGAGAAAAGCCGCGGCCCAGTTCAGGACCCGTTATGACTTTCTTGGGCCTGTTCCTCCGTAAAACATACATTAAAAATTACCTTTTATGACTGTAATGGTATAAAGACTAACGCAATTCAGTCCAGATTCATTCTTATATCTTCATTATTATTATATTCATTATTTTCTCCTGATTTTAAAAGAAGTCAAAGTTAAACATTTCGTGGGTCCCTAGAGGTACCCTGAGCTCAGAGCCCTGCACCTGCTGGAGCGGGCAGCTGTGGGCCAGTGGGAATAATCATAACGGTGGCTCATGCCTGCAATCCCAGCACTTTGGGAGGCCAGGGCAGGAGCATGATTTGAGGCCAGGAATTTTATACCAGCATGGGCAACATAGTAAGACCCTATCTCTACAAAAAAAATTTCAAAAGAAAATTAGCCAGGCATGGTGATGCACCAGTAGTCCCAAGCTACTCAGGAGGCTGAGGCAGGAGGATTGTTTGAGCCCAGGAGTTGGAGGCTGCAGTGAGCTATGATCACAATATTGCACTCCAGCCTCAGCAACAGAGCAAGACCCTGTCTCTAAAAAAATAAAATAAAATAACAAAATAACCTGAAGTCCCAGGTGCTAAGCCCTGCTCAGAGCACTTCAACATGGCAAACTCTAGAGTTCAACAACGTACTAGCTAAGTGACTACAGGCAAGTCGGTTTTCTCATCCATAGAATGGACATAATGTTAGTCCCTCCCTCACAGGGACACTAGGAGGAGTAAAGATAGTAACACATGTGGCAGGCTTACCCTGGGGCCAGTGCATGGTAGCATCTATTAAAGAAAAAATTATTCGGACACTTTAGCTAAAGACAGGAAGACCTAATTCAAGAGGGACCACTGAAATGGGGGTTTTGCAGTAGGGGAGAGAGATCGGGCTCAACTCCGAACACAAGGACATGTAGGGCTTTATAGCCAAGGAGCAGGGTGGGCATCCGTGGATGGAAAATTACTAGGAGGACACACGAGGGGTAAGGGGGATTATGGCTAAACCGACTTGACAGGGTTCTGCTGAAGGAAGGCTAAGGTGTGATAACATAATCGAGGGTGAGGGAGGAGGAATCTGGTCACATAGCAAGGGTGTGGAATTTTCAATAAACTCATCAGCAGGGTTCTTGCTAAAACTGGACTAAGTGAGCCAAGGATGGAGCCCAAGGTCGGGCCTGGTCAGAGAGAGGACTCAGAGGAGCCGGATTCAAAGTGGATCAAAAGAGAGAGGCTTTGTCACATTTCAGTCCACATTGGCTATTACGGTAAGTCATAATCAGTTAATTATAATAATTAATTTTAATACAGTGGTCCCTCTGTATCTATAGGGTACTGGTTCCAGGACCTTCCATGGATATCAAAATCTATGGATGCTCAAGTCTTCAATATCTGCAGTCCCCCACCCCCAGGCCATGAACTGGTACGGTCCGTGGCCTGTTAGGAACCAGGCTGCAGCAGGAGGTGAGCGTCAGGTGAGCCAGCGAGGCTTCATCTGTGTTTACAGCCGCTCCCCATGGCTCACGTCACCGCCTGAGCTCTGCCTCCTGTCAGATCAGCAGTGGTATTAGATTCTCATAGGAGCAAACCCTACTGTAAACTGCACACGTGAGGGATCTAGGTTGTGGCTCCTTATGAGAATCTAATGCCTGATGATCTGAGGTGGAGCTGAGGTGGTGATGCTAGCGCTGGGGAGCAGCTGCAAATACAGATTATCATTAGCAGAGAGGTTTGACTGCACAATAACTGCAGTGCACTTGAATCATCCCGAAATCATCCCCACCCTCTGTCCGTGGAATAACTGTTTTCCATAAAACCAATCCCTGGTGCCAAAAAGGTCGGGGACCACTGCTTTATACGAAGTGGTGCAGCATTTGTATATAACCCATGCACATCCTCGCCTATACTTTAAATCATCTCTAGATTACTTAAAATGCCTAACACAATGTAAATGCTAGGTAAACAGGTGTTATTCTGGATTGTTTTAAAATTTGTATTATTTTTGGTTGAATTCATGGCTGTGGAACTCTCGGGTAGGGAGGGCCGACTGACCGTCACTGTTTGAGTAGGGCCTGCCCCAAACTCTGCTTTCTCCTCTACGCCAGATGGCACTGCCCTGGGGCTGAGCTGGTCCAGCAGACGTCAGAAACCAGCCTCTCCCCAGGCGGACGTGGTTGCTGGTCTGTGCCCACCGCTGCCTGCCAACTCCTTCCTAGACGCTGCAGCACTGCCCCGCCCACAGGAGCAAACCAGAGCCACGCCGCCTCCGCCAAGCCCCTCGCCACCCTTGCCCGTTTCTCGAGGGGCTCCCTAACAACCAGCCTCCCATTTCTTCCTGGCCAGGCAGGGCTCTTTCCACGGCAGCCTTCAAGTTTATCTCCCCGGATCCTGTCTCTCTCCTGTTTACCTCCTCCTGGGCGTGAATACAAAATCCTTTCTCTCCACCACTTGCTACTTTGGTCTTATTCCATCATCTAGCTGCTACATACTTCTCGGTTACTGTTTTCTGAGAACTTAAAAAGTCTTCTTCCTCCCAACTGGTCACTCCCGCAGTGTGACACTGTGAAAAAAGTACTGGGCTTTGAAGCTAACCGGAGGGGCTTTAATCCCAGCTACATAATTGACCAGCTGTGTGCTCTTGGGCAAGTTAATTAACCTCCCTGATCCCTGGATTGTTTATCTGCTGGAATTACGGAGACAATCTTATTTGCTTTAGTGGTGGGATTCCACTGGGAGGAAAGCTGGGGTTTTTGGAGGGATATAAACTTTGATAAGACCTTGGAGGTAGAGGAAAGAGCCCCCCACCTCCCGCCCCAAAAGGAGCCTGCCTGCAGAATTAGAGGTGGCTGCCTTGGGCCGGCAACCGACTTTCGTTGTGTAACTGGAGCAGGCTGGTGGAGAGGAAGGGCTGCATGCCTGGGACAGTAGAGGGGACTCTCTGATGCTTGGTGGAAGGAAAGAAAAGGAGGGGAGCTGAAGCCACTGACAAAGGACAGAAGCCCTGATGCCCCACGGCATGGTTACGCCCAGTCTGTCCGAAACAGACAGGTCATCTCCTCTCCGGCTCTTTTCCTGCCTTCCCCATCTGGTGGGACCACAGTTCATCCCATCCCACGCCAAAGGACAGCCAAGGCGTCACCCTGATCTGGGGCTCTCTGGCCATCTGGACGCATGTTTCCAGCTGCGTAAAGTAAAATATGTAGGATTACAGAGGAAACTGATGACACGAAATACAATTAGCAAACTATTCAAACACACTGTTGTCTAGGAATTTATGTGCTGTTTCATTAATATATCAAACGACATTCAGTAGAAGCTCTAAGAAGCACACTGTTAGAAGAGAGCATTCCGAGACCCCTGCAAAAACGTTCGTGTGACACGAAAAGGATGGGTAACTATCAGTGAGTATGTCACAGGTCTTGCCCCCACTACCGCGATTTGTTTAAGGAAATGCTACATGACAGTTTTGAGTCAGAGAAATGAAGACGTTATTGTCCCCCATCCAGGCTCACGGACCTCCTGAATTCTGTGGACTCTGAGCTAGGAACCCTTGACCTTGACTCTCTTTTTTCTTCAACCACCTAGTTCCCCCACCCCCCTAACCAGCCCCCAAGGCTTGCTATTTTTACCTCCTGTCCCCATCCCCACCAATACTCTCCTGGGGCCTCGTCATTTCCGGCATCCCCTCTGGCTGGTCTCCTCACCGGCACTCTTGCTCCATGCCGTCTGTGCCCCACCCAGAGAGATCATCCCAAAGTGCAAACCTGACCATGTCACCCCTGTGCTCCAGATCCCTCGGTGACTCCCTATTGCCTGCATGGTAAAATCTAAAGACCTCTGTGAAGCACCAAGACCCACCAAGCTCTCCAGCCTCGTCTCTCCACACTCCCGCTCTCCCCACTCTCTGCCTTCCCACTCTTCTGAGCCACGTGACGTTCCCAGAACACACCACCTCCCCCAGCCTTTGCCCATGCTGTGCCCTCCAACTGGAATGCCCTCCCCACGTTGTCCACCAAGCAAACTCTCACTCGTTTTCCAAGTCTCAGCTCCCCACGCTCCCCCTCTCCCATCTCCACTCCCTGGGCAAATGTGGGTGCCCCCCTGCAGGGCTCGCCCCACACCATAGAGGTCAACATGCCTCTCCACAAGGTCACAAACTTCATGAGGGTGAGGACTGAGCCTTTTTCCCTTGGCTCTCCCAAGCCTAGTACAGCACCTGGTTCCCAGCAGGCCTTCAATGAACTTCGGTTGAGTAAACAAATAAAAGGTGAAAAAAAAAATAATAATAAACAGGCTGTCAGTCCTGCATAGCCAGGAATGGGGTAAGTGGGCGCCAAGTTTGACATTGTGTGTGTCATGACGACTGTTCTACTTTTCTTCTTTACGATGATGGTGAGATTTCCCACACTGTGAGAATGACAAGTCAGCATGTTTTGATCTGTGGCGCGTGCTATAATCTCCTCCACACTCTCTATTCTTTGAGGGGGTCCCCCTGTTATACGTACATAGCACATTTAGGGAGCGATTATTTTCCTTACCCAAAGCCTCATCGTTTTGGTTTCATTAAGTAGAGAGTTCCTCCAATGCGTGAAGAATAGGATTAGATTTGTAGAAATTCAATTTACATTTGGCTTTTTAGGAACGAATGTCTTACACGTCCAAGCCACTGCTTTCTGTGTCAGGCTTCCTGAAGTTCTAGTTTATGGGCTTCCTTTATTCCTTTCTGGCGCACTCCCCGCTTAACCCCTTACGACCTGAGTCTCTTGAAATGACTCTGGGCACCTGGTCACCTGATCCCGTAGCTTTATCTTAGAGTCCTCAGTCCCACCTGTCTGCATCATGTGATGCTGTTGGCCATCCCATTCTTCCTAAAATCCTCAAGACCCTTGGCTCTGTGGTCTCTGCCCACCCCCAACTTGCCCTTGAACTTCTGGATGCGTTTGATCATTCAACGTCCTACCTGGAATCTCCCTGTGGTTGTCTCAAAGGCAAATGAGCTCAAGCAGAGTAGTGACGTGCCTGTCCTCCACCCCAAACGGGCTCCTCATTAATGTCCCCATGAAAGGCACCACCGTCAGCCCACTCTGTGCAACCACTGCCCTCTCCCGCACCCCACAAATCCAGTGCATCAGAGACCACATGGCGTGTATCTCCTAAAGACATCTCAAGTTAATCCGCCTCTCTCTCTCACATGTGTTACACTCCTTGAGGGCTGGAACTGGCTGCTTTTATTCATCACTATAACCCCGGTGCTTGGCACAGTGCCCGGCATGCGACAGTCGAATGAGTGAATAGTGAGGAGACATTTCTACAAATGCTAAAACCGAGGCTCAGAGAAGTGATTCACCCAAAGTCTCCCCACTGGTTCAACCTGGACTCATCCCAAGGGGGGCTCCAGTTCTCCCCTCTGTTCTCAGCACCTGAGTTAGGTGTGCCCTTGGGCTGCTGGCCTGAGGCCCACGGCCTTACCTGAGAGCACCGTGAAGACGGCCGCGAAGGCGTTGAGCTTGAGTCCGTCGATGACATTGCTGGAATGGAAGAGCTCGAGACACATGAGGCTGAAGCCGACCACCAGCAGGAGGATATACAGCACCTCGGAGACCACCGACAGCCACAGAACCCCTGTCCAACAGAGGAGGCAGAAAGGCCGTGAAACAAGGGGCCCACCCGGCAGACTCTCCCTGTGTCCATTCCACCCCACGCAAGTCCCATCCCGTCAGCAGGGACCGGCTCAGGAGCCCAAGCCTAAGTCAGTCAGAGCGTGGCATTCTCTGGATGGTTGTTATTGGGGAAAAACTTTTATCCTGTGGCTGGACGAGATGCTCCCCTTCCTCTTCCTCACCTGTTAGATGATTGCTACTGGGAGCCATTTCAGGGCCACGAGGCATCAGTTTAGGATGGAGCTGATACTCTTGTTGCTGAGCAAGTGGAGTGAAGGAAAGATGACATCGCCAGGCCACTCACCAGCCCTGAGAACTACCCTATTCTGGACTTTCTCTGTGAGACACATTGCCCTATTGTTAAGTCAGTGCGAGGTTGTCTGTCACCTGCAGCTCTAAGTATCCCAAATCATACACACACATTAGGCTTTCCCTCAAGGGACACCTGCACTTTTGTCTGCCCTGTACCCTACCCCACTTTTTTCTAGAAACCACTGTTACTCCAACAACTTCAACCACGTGGTTCTCCCGGGAGCTGCCATGTTCTAGTGTGATCCCGCCCTCCTGGGTACAGATGATTGGTCCACTCTGATCATCTGACTTAGAACTGGCCAATCAAAGCCCTTCTCTAGGAATCCGTGTGTAGAACCACACAAGCAGACCAGGAGGGAGAAAGAAGCCCAGACGAGAACCTGAGGACTGTGACCTCGAGGACTGTGACCACGAGGACTGTGACCGCATGAACAAGGCCCACACTTTAGAGAAGGGACTATGGAGCAGGTCTGGCCAGTCGGAGCTGGACCTATGACCCAAGTCCATTCCAGGAGAGTCAGCCACGGGACTTTTGCAGGGAACTATTAGGAAAGAGAAGCCCTTTCTTTCTACCAGGCTTGAGCCTGGAAGGATGGAAGGACGGAATTTACTAAACCACCAGGTGGCAAAAGCCTTCCTGAGAGTGAAGCCAATGCCGAGGCAGGCAGAGCCACGGGACAAAGGAACACTGTGTCCTGATGACATTGTTTAACCGCCCAGATCCCGCTGTGCCTGAAGTTACCAGTCCTTTCTTCTTTCAATCTCGTGAACCAATTAATTACTTGTCTATGCCTAAGCCAGTCCGAGGTAGAATTTCCATCACTTGCAAATAAGAGCCCTCCTCTTCAGCTTTTCTGTTCTCCGAAGCTGTCAAACACGTCCTTTCCTACCTCTCTCTCTCTGCCTTTGCACAAGTTGTTCCTTCTACCTGGAATGTCCCGGGGACATCTGATAAATACTATTTATCAAATGAAACAAACAAACAGCCTATGCTGAGTCCCTATCTGCTCCCTGATGAAGAACCCAAATTCTGAAACACCCACTAGCCTTGCTAAGCACAACAGGGCTTCTAGAGTTTTGGAGAACTTTTCTTTTTCTCTTTCTTCCTTTTTTTTTTTTTTTAATGCTACAAAAATATCGCATCTCCTGGGCAATTCCCTGGATTTCTATAAGAGAATAATGTGCTCTTGGCAGCCCGGATGTTGTTAAAACACCCCCTGGCACTGCACACGCACAGCGTCTGAGGCCCTTCGCTGGCCCAAGGCCCACCCGGCAGCAGGGTGGAAGGCAGGAAATTCAGAGAGCACTGAGCCCTGCCAGGAGGGTGGCTGCCCCCAGGAGGTTGCGTCCCCAACTCCAAGCCTTCGCTTCAGAGCTGCTGCTGCTTCTCTCGCTGCGTTTCCAGAACCCTCATCACAGTGCAGCTCACTGACTCAGCGGCCACCCTCGCACGGCCCCCGTGCCCCAGGGGGTGAGCTCATCCCTGCCCACATGGGCCCCGGGCCAGGCCTCCCCCTCCCAGCCCCCCTCACAGCAGGGCCAGCTCTGCTCTTTCAGATGTGATGGCAGATGGGGGGCCGTGGGGGCTGGATGCTGTGGAAATAAGTTTACCGTGAAGAAACTGGCACTGCTGCTCGGACGCCGGGCTGGGGTTGTGCTAGATCGCCAGGTTTGTTTCCTTGTCTTCTTGCTGGGCTCGGGGGCATCTGTCTGAAAGTTTCAGCCCAGCCAAGCCATGGAAATTCACAACAATAACAATAATAATAATTGTTGCTGTTGTAGCAACACCAGTCAAAATAAGGGCCAAAAGTTATGAAGTCTTTATTACAGGCCAAGTCAAAAGGGACAATGTTGGTGTCCCACCCGATCTCCTTGGCTTTCGTTTTAGAGTTTCTGTCTTTGGAAGACTGTCCATGGGCAACGGGAGCCCATTTTGTCCATGTTTGTTTGGAAAGTGACTGGGAACTTATATTTCCCTTTCGGCACTGCTGTCACCGAGTGGCTGACCAGCAGGGTCCTGTCCTGTGGCTTTGGCTGGGACAACTCTGAGAGGTGTCCCATACTGCAAAGCCCCCACGGGGTCAGAATGGCCTGACATCATCCCCTCACTTTCCCTTCTCTCTTCCCCGTCCTGCGACCCCATTCCCTCCCCAGCCTCTGCAGGGAGCATTTCCCTTGCAAATGACGTTGCTATGTCCTCATCTCAGGGTCTGCCTCGAGGGAATCTGACCTCAGACTCAAGTGTTCACATGAATTATATCCCCAAATCTTCCTAACAACCCTGCAAGGTAGCAATGCATCACCCATTTCACAGATGAGAAAACTTAGGTTCCTAGAGATTAAGGGACTGCTCCACGCAACTAGGTCGTGCACAGTCTAGATTCAGATTCGGGCCTCTCTGGCTGCAGGACCCATGACGGGTAGTGTTAAATTAAGTGAAAGCTGTCTCCGTACGTATTTTAAGTTCAGCCTAAAGGTTTCTCTGTACATAGTGAGCCGTAACCTAACTGGATGTGTCGTCTACTCCTGTACCAATCACAGGGTTTCAGCCCATCACAAGCGGCCAGCTGTTCGAGCCATGTTTGAGTAGGGCAAACGCCCAGCTGTCACCAATCCAGCTGTTTCTGGACCTGACTTCTGTTTTCTGTCCGTCACTTTCTTTTTTCTGTCCGTAAACGTTATCTGGCCACGTGGCAGCCTCAGTCACACTGAACTCTGGTTCTGGTTCTGGGAGCTGCCTGATTAACAAATTATCTTTTGCTCAATTAAACTCTGTTAAATTTAATTTGTCTAAAGTTTTTCGTCTAACAGTAGGGAGGCTGCAATCGGGAAAGAGTAGCCACTTTGAGATCGAATTCTCCCGCGCTCGGCCCCGGCCAAGGCTGTCGCTGGAGATTTCTCCAGCGTCCCAAGCAACCCCTGAGCCGGGGTTCCAGAAAAAGGGTGGCCACTGAGTGGGGTGGAGCGGCCCTTTGGTTCCCAGAGATCCTGAGCCCAGCCGGCCACCAGGCGGGTGATGCGGAAGGAGGCTACAGGGTGGAGAAGACGGTCTTGAGGACTCAGGGAAGCCAGGCTGGGGAAGCCGGGCGCGACTCGTGCTCAGAGGCAAGTGAGGGTCCGTGCAAGAGTGGCACCGTGTTCCCGGCCTGGACACCTAAGCAGACAGTGATATTCTTTGCTGAGCATGGGAAGACACCAAGGGCGATGACTGCAGAGTCTACATTCGCTGCGAGACCTCCAGCCGGGATGTCCAGGAGGCAGCTGTAGCTCGGATAGACGGGGAACGCTGGCAAGGCATAGGCACTCACTAAGCATTTGCTGCGATTGCAAATAGATGGTACTTGGAGCCGAGGGGAAGCTTATGAAAGCATGTGGGGCAAAAGAGAACAGGGTGGGACCCGAGGGGACATCAATACCTAAGAGGAGGGGGCAGGAGCAGAGGGCTGTGAAGGTACAGCAGGTATGGCGGGTGCCCACCAGCCGGCACCTGCATCTCTCTGCCTGGGGGCTTGCCCTCACCACCGGAGCCCACTCTGCCCACCTCGGAGGCAGGCTGGACACACTGGGGCATGAAGGCCACCCTGCCCCCACCCCAGCAGCAGCCCTCCCCTGTGCCCCGTGAAGGAGGTGGGATCTACACATCGTGTTTCCCACCAGGGGAGAGGTGGTTTAAGGTGGTGGTGAGTCACAACAGTAAGCTGTCCGAGCCAAAGAGGGAAAAAGCTATTCGGTTTCTAATTATTTTTAAAATTCTTACTGCCTCAACCAAAAGAGTCTCTGTGTGGCGCTAATATGTCCTTAACACCTTGCTAACACTTGTCAATTTTTCAAAAGAAAGACAAGGCCAGGCCCCAGGCTCAGAATCTTCCGCGTTCCCAGCCAAACTCGAGTAACATTTTGACAGTGACCTTGGGTGCTCCTCCCCCCGCCCAGACCAGGAGTCTGGCCCCTTGGAACTGTCACCCAGGCCCCCCGCCCTGCCACTGGGTTCAGCCAATGGGAGGACCAACTGGAGATGGGCAGGGGTGCGGGGGGAGGTCGGGGTATTTCTTCCCTGCTCCTTCCCTGTGTGAGCAACGTCTGTGCATGGCCTCGTCCTCCTGCCTGGGGCTACTGCTCCCCGTTTGTCCTCTAGAACACTGTTCCTGTCCTTTTCCCCTTCCAGCCCAAGGGTAGCCACAGCTCCCCAATGCCGCTAGCCTTGGGGGAGCCTCAGGTTCTCTTAACCCTTCCCACGCCTCTATAAGGAGTTCTTTCATTAAACTGTCTTCAGCTGAACCATCTGGGGAATCTATGTCCTGCAGGGACCCTCAGTGACACACCCATTTTTTTATGGCCAAGAATCCTGGTTTCCACTTAAAGCAGTGATCTAAGCCCGTGGGTCCCAGCATGGTTCCCGCCAGCAGCATCAGCATCACCTGTGAACTTGGGGTGCAAATTCTCCAGCCCCAGCCCCGGCCTGCTGAATCAGACACTCTGAGAGTGGGACCCATTCTATGTTTTAAGGGGCCCTCCAGGTGATGTGGTACCCGCTTAAATTTGGTGATCTAAAGTCCTATTTTAAATGTACATGTGAAAAATGAGTCGTCTTAAGGAAAAACTGAGTCAATGCTAGGGTGGTAGGTGTTGGCGTCTGGCAGATGGAGGGTGGCAGGGGAATAATGACAGAATTGGGAATCATTGTAGAGTGCCTGGCCTGCGGCGCACGCTCACTTCGTTACTGATGCTACGGATGCACACGCGTGTGAGAAAGGCAGGCAGAAATGACGGCCCCCAGGCAGGCCAGCCGGGCCTTGCCTTGGTGACACTGGGGAAAGGCTCATCAGTGGTGGAGATGATTGTCCCAAGCCTCTGAAACTTTCGCTCATGGCTCGATTTGCAGCGGAGAACAGGTGACCTCTGGGGGACAGAAGAAATGAAATGATTTCTCATCAGGTTTGGGACTGTGGGGTGACAGCTAATCCTGTTAGCTGCATTTTTTGCCTTTTTCAAAAACAGCTTCGTGACACCCATTCTGACCCTTCATTGATGGAATTGATGGGTTTGCGAGAATGATTTCCCTCTCGCCCTGGATCCTTCCCTTGTGGAGGGAGTTTCCAGGGCCAGCTCCTTGGCCAAGCGGGAAAACATGGGTGGGAACCGTGTCTTGTGTGACCTTGAGTGGCAGCCTGACCTCTCTGTCCCTGGGGGTCCTCATTCCTAAAAGGGGCATAACAGATTAGTTGTGAGCATTCAATGAGACCATGTGTGTAAATCACACAAGCCTGGCACTTGGAAAGTGTTGGAGAAAGTTAAGCATCACTATTACTTGTTAATAAGTATCCTTATTAGCCATTATAATAATTATACAAGGCAGTAAGGCCCAGGGGTGAAGATCATGAACCTGGGCCAGCCCAGCCAGGTGACTCCCACTTCTGCCAATGACGAGCTAAGACACCAGGCAAATGATGTGTCCCCATGAACCTCAATTTTCTCACCTATAAATTGGGCATAAATATAGTACCCAGTTCACAGACTGCTGTAAGGATTAAGTGAATTCACCAATGAGTGTTTAGGGCAGTGCCTGGCCCATCAAAAGTGCCCTGTGAGATGTTACTGTTGTTGTTTTTTCCTAATATGATGTAGAAGGATCAGGAAGCCTGGAACAAATGCCTATCGGCCCTCGGACAAATAAAACCTTTACGAGGATCAGAGGGAAATTGTTGCAAAGTCATATGAAATCCCAAGATGCAATGGCATTTCAAGAGAAAACATTTTTTTCCCCTCAAAAAATCCATCAGTTTAATACATCAAATCAATAAGGCACAGTGCAGTGGCCGCTGGCTGCAAGATGGGTGACAGGCCTCCTGATACTGAGCATGTTAAATCATGTAAATGATGTGGGCCCGGACCTCTGGGGCTGGGAACGGCTCGGTGACAGCTGCCGTTTGCAAAATGTCAATACTGGAAGCTGAGAGGCAGGGATGCTCCAGGGCTGGAAGGAAAAGGCCAGAGGGACTTTGGGTTCACTGAGCCCCCATCCCTCCTTCTGCAGATGAGAAATCTCAGGCCCAGAGAGAAGCTAGGATGTGCCCGTGTCACAGAGCCAGTCGGGGACAGAGCTGGGGTAGGAGGCAGGGACTCTTCCGCCGCCCAGGCTGGCCCCATCGGAGGTATAGGGGCTGGGATTTGGGGGAAGGGGATGTAGCGAGATCAGCACGGGGTGGCTCCACCAGGTGTCAGCAGCCTGGAGCTCAGACCTTGCCACCACAGACCTCTGGAAGGTCCCTTCGCTGCCACGAGCCTCAGTTTCCCTCTTGGCAAAGTGAGTGGATTCTCCAACAAGCTGCCAACAGGCCGAATGCAGCCCACAGAAATGTCTTGTTTGGCCCACACAGTCTTTTAAAAATATCTGAATTCATTATCAACATTTAAAAATAGGAGACTTCACATAAAAATCCAGATTTCTGGATTCATTTGCAAAATAGATGGATGCCGCAATACTGGACCCGCATCCTCACGTGAGAACAACTGTGGGGCTGAGCTGAGCGGCCCCCTGCAGACAGGGCGCACGGACCCTGCCCAGCCCCCTCCAACCCTTCATGGCTCCCGCCTGGCTCTGGTGAGCAGCATTTGCAGCCTTCCTGCAGGACGCTATCTAAGTCGTGTCTGTCCCTGACATTCCACAGCAGTGCAACATTTTAGGACCCTGTATGGTCCCTCGGTATCTACAGAGAGGAGTGAATATCCCACGAACTCTGTTATCCAGCTTTCTCGGGGACCAGGGTTCTAGCAAACGCCACACCGTCATCCCATACACAAGGGTGTCGATTTTTGGAGGTAGATTAAAAGGAAGGACATTCAGCTCAGATGCCTGGGTTGACTTATCTGAGCCAAGAGCACTGATCTGAGCTCTATTCCCGAGAGTCATCCTGTCCAGACAGCCCCACGTCCTTTCCACAAACGCCCAGAGAGGGCAAATGAGTTGGCCAAGGACACAACGCTTGGAATCTTCCTTTAAGGAGTCAGGGAACCTTTCAGACTTTGACTCAAGGTCACAGAGAGACTTTCAGGGGCTGCTCTAGTGGGACGTGCAAAAAAAGCTGGGCAAGGAAGCACTTGGGAACATAACAGCACTCCAACACCAATCCACGTGCTACTTTGGAAACACAGGGCCTGGGTGGTGGCGGGCGGTGGGGGAGGGGGGGTGTTGGTGACTGTTTTCTGTGTAACGGTCTTTTCTGCAGCCTCACGACTCAGAGTGAGGGCCACAAACCAGCAGCACCAGCGTCAACCTGGGAGCTTGCAGAAAATGCAGAATCCCACATCCCACCCAGATCTACTGACCCTGGAGCTGCACGCTAACCACAGCCCCGGCTGGCTCTGATGCAGCGCAAGGGTGAGGGGCACTGCTGTGGAGGGGGACGTTCCAGTGTCACCGTGCAGCATTCAGTGCCCTTGACAAGACGGAAGCGCAGCTGCCGGCGGATCATTCTATCCCCTCATGCCCCACCCCTCGGACTGCTGTCCCTTTCTAGGGGCAGCTGGATAACGACCCCCAAAGACATCCACATCCTGATCCCTGGAACCTGTGAACATGTCACTTCACATGGCAGAAGGGACTCTGCAGATGTGATTAAAGTCTTGAGATGGAGACAGTATCCGGATTATCTGGGTAGGCCCCACGTGATCACAGGGGCCTCGTGAGAGGGAGGCAGGCGGCTCGGAGTCAGAGGAGGTGAAAGCAGGGGTAGCAGTGATGTGGGGCCATGAGCCAAGGGATGCAGGTGGCCTCCAGAAGCCAGAAAACGCAAGGAAGCACATTGTCCCCTGGAGCCTCCCGGAAGGAACATGGTCCTACGACACTTTGATTTTAGCCCCATAAGACACATTCAGGAATTCTGACCTCCAGAACTGCGAGATAAATCCACGTTTTTTTTAGCCACTAAGTTTGTGGTAATCTGTCACATCAGCAATAGGAAACGGATACCCCTCTTTCTTTGTTCAAGATCACCTCCTCCAAGAAGCCTCCCCTGACCACCCCAGTGCCCTGCAGCCCCCAGACAGACCTCAGCAAAGAAGGAAGCTTCTCCATCACCTCCATGAGAGATACCTTGTTGTGGTGGGAAGAGCCTGACTTGGGGTCAAACAGGTCTGGCTTTGACCTTGGCCCTTACCCGACCTCTCTAAGCCTCAGTCTCTTCAGCTATAAAGTGGAGTCAACACTACCAACCTTACAGGTTTTGCCGGCAAGTTCGATGAGGTAATGGCTGCAAAGCCTCAGACTAGTTCTTGGCACGTGGCAGGTCCTCAGTAAACGGTGACCATCAGCTGATGTCCTTTCTCTGCCACACTCACAACTGAACAAACTAGTTTATCATAGGAAGGGAGTTTGACAATGTCTTATTGCCCCTACTGTTCCACAAGGCTCAGTCCCTGTCAATTCAGAGATGTCTCTGGCAGACGTGCCCTTTAGAAATGGCTCTGTTGGGACCTGGGGACAATCACCGAGCAGCTGAGATGTGTCATGGTGACTTAGGCCTTCTGCATCAGACTACAGTGATTTTTCTGTCTCTTCAGGATCCACAAGCGAATTTTGAAAATAAGCTCTGGCCACACAGGCTGGGGGCCTGGTGACTCAGAAGAACTTAGAAGTCCAAGGTTGAGCTCTGGCCCCAAAGGCCCCCCTGCCCTGCCAGGCTGCCTGGGGAAAGTCCTCTCATCTTTCTGGGCCTCCCTTTCCCATGTCTAAAAGGGGGTGGCAGTGTAGGCAAAGGAACTACGATAGGGTAGGTCAGAAGTCCCAATCTGGCCCAAAGACAGGTTTTTGAGAGTTTTTGTTTCATTTTGTTTTCTGTT
This sequence comes from Lemur catta, assembly GCF_020740605.2. Lineage (NCBI taxonomy): Eukaryota > Metazoa > Chordata > Mammalia > Primates > Lemuridae > Lemur > Lemur catta. The sequence goes on from NC_059129.1 coordinate 18,071,980, forward strand.
GGTTTTATCCCCTCCCCCAACCTCTACCTCCTCCTCCTCCTCCTTCTCTCTCTCTTTCTTTCTCTCTGTCTCCTCCTCCCTTTCTGTCTCTCTTATTGTCTCTCTTTCTCTCTTGGTACAAGTGGTATTTTTAAAAATTTGAATCAGACACCATGCCAATATTTAAAAGTGGGAAAATCACATGAAACTCGAGATTCTTTGGAAAATCTAGCAGACCAGGGCCATATTCCCACATGAAGACGGGCTGAGCCGAGTGGTGCTGCTCCCTTCAGGTGGGGTGGGTGCGCTCCTGTTTGCCGCAATCCCCACTCCTCCCTATTGTCTCCCACCAAAGACTCCGAGGGCTACAGCCCAGAGAACCATCCCAGAGTGCGGGCAGGGGCCTTTATAATGAGAGCTGTAAGCAAGCAGAGAGAGGGAAGGAAATGCCAGGCGGTGTGCAGTCATGGAGGGCGGAGGTGGGCAGGGCTCAAGGAGGAACCTGGCATGGGACACCCGCTAGCTCCCACTCCAGCTGCCACCTGCTGCCACCCTCAAAAACATGCCTGTGAACATGATATGGGGCTGCTCACTGCGGAGTGGAGGGGAGGAAAGAAAGAAAACGCTTACTTGCCGTGAGGTGGCAGTGTTACCCGGTGGTTGGGGGGTGGCCTGGGGCACCAGACCACCCACAGACAAGCCCCGGCTCTGCTACTGGCTTGCCCTGTGGCCCTGGGTGAGCTTCCTCCCTGGTCTGAGCCTCAGTTTCCTCATCCGCCTTGGAGGGTGGCTGTGAGGATTACGTGAGACGCGTACAGAGGCACAACCCAGGTTCACGCGTGATGGCCCCCGATCCGTGCCAGCTGTCCCCGGGGAACAGCTGAGGCTTGGAAAGAAGAACAGGGAAGAATACTCGGCTGTCGCAAGCCTGACAGAGCCAGACGGAGTGGGCGGTGGGGAGACCCGTGCCACGTGTGACGTGGGTTCAACATTGGCCCGGGCACTCGGGACCGGGCAGGCTCCAGCCCCTGCCCCTTGCTTCCCTGCACCCCCCACCTTGCTGAACCCGGGGTCCCCTGCACCCTGGTGGTATTCTGCCTCGCTGTCCCCATCCTGGGTGCTGAAGTCCCTCCTCTCCTAATCCCACCTGAAAACTAGCAGTCACTGCACCAAACAAATGTCCCAAACCCAGACTCTGTGTCAGGCACTATGAGGTTGCAGATGGCAGCACGATTTGACTCCAGGCCTCTGGGAATCCCAAAATGACAGCCACATCCTACAGCACCCAAGCAGAGCCGAGCACCATACCACGTCCTCACAAACAGAAACTCGTTCCAGCTCCACGACTACCCTGTGGCTTGGGTGTCCTTGTTATCTCCAGGTTACAGATGACAGGGCCAGAGCGGGCAGGGAGGGGGCAGCTCTGGGAGAGTGGCCGGGATCCAAAGCCCCTCCCTGATGCTGGGGGCCTGGCTGGTCCCTTCCAACCAGCATTTGAGGTAGGGGCTACGGGCTCCATGTGACAACTGAGAAGCTAGCGAGAGTAAAGATGTCACATTTTGCCACCCAGGTTCTTAGAGCCTCTGGATTGTGTCCATCAACCCCTTGGGAACAGCCAGGGAAAGAATCCTGACTGAAGCGGTGGTTCTCAAGTTTATAAGTGTCTGTTAAAATGCAGCTTCCTGGGCTGGGCCCCAGGGAAACGGAGGCTGCAGGTTCGGGAAGAGGCTGGGATCTGCATTTGGAGCAAGCGCCCCAGGTCATTCTGAAAGACGGGCCCTGTTATGAGAAAGAGGTGTGTTTTTAAAATGTGAATCCCGTCGAGTCTCTCTCCTGCTGCAAGCTCCTGTGACTTCCCATTACACCTGGGGTAGACCCCAACTCCCTGCCGTGGTCTTTGACGTTCCACCAGACTGTCAGGCCACTGCCCACCCTTTGTCATCCCCTCACCCCCAACACTCCAGCCACACGGATGGTTCCCTTCCACTGAAGCTGCCCCAGGCCCTTTGCACTTGCTGTGCTCACTGTCCAGAATCCTCTTCCCCTGGGTCACTCAGCTGGCTGCTTCCCAGCTCAGATATCACTGCCCCCTTCATCTAAGGTAACCTCCATCCCATCACACCATCACGCATGGTCACTTTCTGCCCTTCCTCCTGTTGGATTTTCCCCGCCTGCATCAGTACGGGAAGACGCATTATTCATGGTTCGCTCAGGTCCAGTCTGCCTCACTCTGTAAGGACAGTTCCAGGCTAGCAGGATGCTGTCTGCTCCGGCTCCCGGAACAGCATCTGGCCTGGCACGGGAGGCACTCAGCAAACACTTGCTAAATGAATGAGTGAAGAAATGGCAGCAGCCAAGAGGAGGAGGAGACAGCCAGATTCCTCAGCAGCAGAGGGGCCAAGGGAAGAAGCTGCTGCCAGGAGGAGGGAGCCGCCACTGTGAATGCCACCAAAAGGTCAAGGAAGGGAGATGAGGATTGAGACTTGAGAAAAGGCCACAGGCTTTGGTGATTTGGACCTTCTGGTGGCATTTGGGGGAAGGGAAGGAGATTCTCCAGGGAGGTTATTGCCAAGGGGAATCTGACTGCAGGGGTGGGGAAGGAGGGGCGTGAGGCTGCAGGGCAGACCCCAGAGGGACTGATGAGCCCCGGGAGGTTTACTCAAGCCTCAGAGCAGAGGCGGGAGGAGAGGAGGGCCACTGGCTTGGTCACCTGGTTCCACTGACTCACTCATTAATTCACTTTCGGCAAGCAGGGTCGAGGGAGGACAGGGGCAGGGCCTTGGAGCCGGGTGGGGTGGGTTCAAATCTCACCCCTTCCACATACCAGCCGGGTGACTTGGGCAAGCAATTTAAATCTTTCTAAGCCTCAGTTTCCCCATCTATAAAATGGAATGATAACGATCCCCACCTCAAGGGTCGTAGAGATGGTTCAGTGACGTTTGTGGAACACGGCGGGGGTACCAGGACGTGCCCGTAAGTGTAATCCTTTGTCTCCTTGTTGCAGCTGGGGGCCGGGCCACAGAGACCAGCAGCTTAGCGGCAAACCAGCCACACTGAGCCAATGAGCCAGGTGAACAGGAGTGTGGGGACCGAGAAGGGACCCGCCTGGCCCAGGCTGGGGAGTCCCCAGGGTTTCTGGAGGAGGTGCTGCCTCCCTGGGCCTTCAAGGACAAGCGGGAGTCCAGGCAAGGCGAGCCAGACCCCGGGAGCGGGACCTGGGAGCTGGTGCAGCGCGACCCCGAGGCCAAACCGTGAAGAGCGGCCAGAGGAGACTGCTTGATCCCGAGGCAGCAGGGAGCTGTTGGAGGCTCCCGCCCGGGGAGTGACACTGTCAGCCCAGGACTCATGCTGGCTGCCACGTGAGAGAGGGAGGGGCAAGCCTGCAGCCAAGGCCACCCTGTGGAGAGACTCCCGTGGGGATCCCCGCGAGCAGTGCCAGTCACCTGAGCACTGGCCACCAAGGCAGCACCTGGCAAGATGGACGGACATCCCCAGGAGGCAGCGGCAGAGGACTTGGCCCCTGCGGACGCCGGGTCACGTGCGTCCGATGTGTCCCACAAGGACAAGTACCTAAAGGACCGTGGGACTCTCCCCAACTCCATCAACCCTATTCCCACCACTGCATCCCGGCCTGCTCACGGCGCACGGGGAGGGGTCCACTGCTGGGACGCTGGGGCGGTGAGGGGAGCGTGGCCTCAAAGCTGGAATGAGCCCCCTGGACCAAGCCCTCCAGAGTAGGCCGGGAGTCAGGGGGTTCGTGGTCAGAGGGGAGTACCCTGGCAGAGTTCAGGGCTGTCAGATTTGGAAGTCCCAGACCCAGGAGGGCCCCAAACAACACTGAGACACCCCCCCCCGACCAAGGTCCTCCATGAAGCCACTCAGGGTGCATCACGCTGCCTGGGCATTCAGTCACCTGCTTGGGACAGTAGCCACCTGAACAATGGCTTTGATCTCCCCCTCACCTATGACCCCATCTCCTGCCCCCTCCTCCCCCTGGCTCACATCCCTCCTGTCACAACAGCCTCCTTGCTCTTCCTTAAATGCACCAGGCACGCTCCTGCCCCAGGGCCTTTGCACTGGCTATTCCCTCTGCCTGGAATGCTCTTCCCCTGGGTCTCCCCAACCTCCTCTAAGTTTTACCTAAATGTTACTTCTCAGTGATGTCAGCCCTGATCCCACTATTTAAAATTGCCAACACCCTTCCCTAATACTCCCTAGCTACTTCCTTTTTGTTCTCCCTAGCATTTATCACCATTCGGCAGCCAGAGGGATCTTTCTAGAATGTAAAATTGAATCTCCCCTCCTTAAAGCCCTCCAATGTTCCAATGGTTTCCCATCCCACTAAAAAAAAAAAAATCCAAGTTCCTTCCAGGACCCTAAGTGCCCTGGCCCCACCTGCCTCACCAGCCTCAGCCCCCTTCCCTTCCTCTGCAAAGATCCTCCCCATCCACAAGTGGACAAAACTCACTCCCACCTCAGGGCCTTTGCACGTGCTTCCCCTGCCTTTGATAGACACACGGCGATGAGAACTCTCTCCCTTTCCTCCTTAAGCAAGGGCACGAGTACAATAATCAAGGGGAAGTAACGCTCTGCCTGCATGTCAAGAAGACAACAGAGAGTCGTGGCAACTGCAGCCACCCGAAGGGCCCACATCCAGGGAGAGGCCACCGCTCAACTCCAGCCAACTCTCTGGAATGTGCCCAGGGCTGCCAGATCTTCTGACTTTTCAAAAGAAGCCAGAAACCCTGAATTTTATGTGAAATCTCTCCATTTTGAAAGAACAACGAATTCAAATTTTTTCAAACATCAGGTGTGTCAATGAAACACATTTGAGCAGTGGCAGGGCCCCAGGACACCAGCCACGACCCTTCACAGGGCTCAGAAACCCACTGGCCATTGAGTGCATTCCACGTCATCATTCAGATGGTAAAAAATTCATTCCAGAGAGGGAACGAGACTTGAGCAGGGTCACACGGCTCCAGCACGGGACTTCTGATTCTTAACGGCAGATGTTTCCAGAACTCCTACTATGCACCCGGCTAGACCACACAAAGGGGAAAATGCTGTTCAGGTTCATGTTCGGCATCTTTAAGGCGAGGGCAGAATAATGAAAAAAATGTTTGTGGGCAGAAATGTTTTAAGGCTTATCTGCAAGGGTACATGAAGGGCTGTTTTGGCACAAAGGATGGACTTCCGTCTGAGTAGGACATTTGTCTTGGCCAGGAGTTGGCGGGAAGTAATGCACGATCCTTCCTGAGTCTATTGTGTGTGCAAAATGTCTATTTTTTTTTACCCTGGAACCAGACAGCATCTTTTTTCTCACTACCCCCCACTTCCCACCACCACCTTGACCAAAAGGATCTCTCCGGCAGAAGAGTCTAAAAATATCTAGACTCACAACTTCAGGGGTTTGTTCTCTCATCTGGGAGGTACCCACAAAGCTTTTGCCAATATAAATGGCATTTCCTTTGGTATTTTTAAAGATCAGAGAATCCAAGGGAATATGCTAGCTGGACGGGGCCTTTGAGATCGTAGCTTCCAAATGCCTTCTGTTTCAGGTTTAAAAAAAAAAAAAAAAAAAAAAAGTTTTCTAAGGAGGCCTGAAAGGTTAGATTTCCAGATAGTTCACAAAAGAAGAAACCAACCTAGTTAAAATGACATGGAAAAATAGATTCAACCTTACTAGTAATAAAATTGAAATTAAAACACCCATGAGACAGCGCTCATCGCCAGCATATTAAGCAAAGATCTTTCAAATAAGAGCTTGGGGTAGAATCAGATGGTGAAGGGAGAGTGTGTTTCTCTTGCGGAAACATTTACAAACTTCTCACTCAGGAGCCGGGCAAGCCCCTCCTTTCCCAGACTCCCTTGCAGATAAGGACGGCTGTGTGACCAGTGCTGGCCACCAGGCACTGAGCAGAAATAACATGTGTCACTTCAGGGATGATGCATAAAATAGCTGGTGCGTGACCTGCCCAGCTCTTACCTCCTGCCACCTGCTGGGGGGCCTGGGGAGGCCGCACGTTGAGATGTTAGTGTGTCCATCAGCCTGGGTCCCTAAGAGACCCCGTTTGCTCTCGCCTGGGGCCCTCTGCACCTAGCTGCTCCCTCTGGAACGTTCTCTCCTCTTATACGTGCATGGCCGGCTCCTCTTCTCCATTCAGATCTCAGTCCAAATATCAGCTCCTCACTGAGGTTCCAGAAAGCTCTCAACCTCCCCACCTACCCAGTGCTCCCCTGGCCCGGACACTCCCCATTCTGACATGTTGCTCAGCTGTCTTCCTAGCGCTGTCCCCATTTTGAAATGATCATATCTTTGCCTCAGTTTCCTCATCTGTGAAACGGGCAGTCGGACTCAACAATTCCTAATTCTCTGACATGAGAGAGCCTAGTGGGCAATGACACCCTGTCTCCACCACCACTGCCACCCCTCCTGCCACCTGGGCCAGCCAGCATCCCTCTTGGGAATAGAACCTGCTCTTGCTTTCAAAGACCACCCCACTCCCCCATTATCAGTCCTTGTGGTGTGAAGAGGCAGACCCTCTGCTCCCAGCTGCAGGGTGGGCTATGCCCCAGGCTGATCATCAGAGTCCTCCATGATTGGTTCAGGGACACTCATGTGACTGAAGCTGGGCCAATCAGAGCCAGTCCTGGGACTTTGTAGAAACATCTGCCAAGAGGCGTTCCCTTTCCACTAGGGGTTTCTAAACAGGGGAGTGGGGGAAACCTGGAGCTGCGGGAAGCATCCCCTGCCAGCACGTAGACCAGGAGAGCTGAGCTGAGAGGCAGAGAAGCCAAGAGCACCGCTGGAGCACCTGGACCCTGCCACACATTATCGAGATCTGTCCCCGATCCCTGAGTTACCTGGGCCAGTAAATTCCTCCTTTGGCTCAAGCCTGTTTGAAATGAGTTTTCTCTCTCTTGCAGCCAAAACAGACTTTCACCTTCACTGTCCCTGTAAGGATGTCTGTCCTTACACACAGAATGTTTCCTTTTTGGTTAGTGTTCCCCTGGGGCTACGAGCTCCCTGAGGCCCAGGAGAGGGCCCCCAGCCCCTCTGCCCCTCCACTGCCCTGCGTAGCCCTGGCCAAGTGACCAGAGAAGACAGCAAGCTCGGCAGCTCCGGGGCCTTAATTGGGGAGCTGCTCTGTCGGTCCCGGAAGCGTCAGACTGTGTGATCTGAGCAATTAACCTTTCTACAGAGGCCAAGGCCAATTATATCCCAGGGGCCATCTGTGACATCTGTGTAACAGACCAAGTGCCTCAGCCTGACTGTCTTGGTTTTTATAGGACAAATGTGGCATAATCCATCTCTTCTATCCCCAGCGCTGTTGCCCTGGGCGAGGCCTGTGTCCTTCCTTGTGGTTGCAACAGCTTCCTAACTCCTCCCCACTTCCCGCTGACCAGGCTTGTCCACGTCCACAACTTGTCCCCAGTGACCCCTGCAACTTCATCTGTAGCTTCCCCAACCCCACCCCACTCCCTACGTGGCAGATTGCAAGCTGGGTCCCAAATTCTTCACCCCTACTGGGCCTGCACTCTTTGCAGCATCCTCCCACTCTGACATTGAGCTCAGCCATGGGACTTGCTTTGGCCAATGGGGTGCTGTTGAATGAGACACAAACACATTGCACAACCGGTGCAATGCCTCTTGTTTGCACCTGTTATCACCACAGGGACAGGCCCAGGCTAGTTTTCTGGAGGACAAGGGACCCATTGCTCAGGGCCGCGTTTTAATCATCCTCACTGAGGCTGGCCGAGGTCAGCTGACAGGCAGTTTGCACCTAGACATGGGAGCAAGCCAGCCACAACCTGCACAGCCATCTAGCTGACTTCCCCATATGTTTCAGCAATAAGCACTCCTTCTTGCAAGACCTCGGAAGGCTGTGGTCAGTCCACAGCATTATTGTGACAATAGAGAACTGATGCATGTTACAGTTTCCCCCAAATCCCTTGAGCCTTGGCAAGGGCCCTTCCTGTCTCCACTTTGATCTGTGTCTTGGTCCGTTTTGTGCTGCTATAACAGAATCCCAAGACTGGGTAATTTATAAAAAACAGAAATTTACTTCTCGTAGTTCTAGAGGCTGGGAAGTCCAAGATCAAGGCGCTGGCATCTGGCGTGGACCTTCTTGCTGCACCCTCCCCTGGCAGGAGGTGGAAGGACTGGAGAGAGCTCCTGCCAGCCCCCTCTGTAGCCGCGTTAATCCACGCTTGAAGACAAAGCTCCTGTGGCCTAAAAACCTCCCAAAGGCCCCGCCTCCCAGCACTGTTGCATTGGGGATTAAATCCTAACACGTGAATTTTGGGAGGGGACGAAAACATTCAAACCATAGTGCTTGGCCTGGCCAACTCCTACACATCCTACAAAACTGAGCTCAGTGTCCCATCCAGTGGAGGCCTTCAGCAACGTCCTCTTCCGGCCCCACTCCACAGGGTGACAGCTCACTTCCCTGTGCCCTGGCAGCACCTCTGTGTCAAAACAGGTTGGACTCAGACAGTGTGGCACCAGCATTTACCAGCTCTGGGGACTCTGGGCCCATCACTCAACTTTTGTAAACCTCAGTTTCCCCACCTGAAAATGGGGATGATGACAACATCGCTCACCTCACTTCACACAGTGTCCAGCACATAGTAAGTGTTCCCAATAGTAGGTGTCATTCTTGTCACTGTGGTGCTTATCTCATCAAAATGCAATTATTCACCTCCCTTATGAGAAGCCAGGACCCTCACCTGGTTCAGCACTATCTGTCCACAGCCCAGCGGGAGAGGACAGTTGTAATGGAATGATGGAGAAGGGGAAGGGACTGACCGGACACCTGCCCTGACCTGGCACTGCACCCGGCTCTTTATAAGCCACCACTGCTGGTTCTCTAAAGGGGGAATTCATTTTATTGTTCAGAAAACCAAGTTTCAGGGAAGCAATGTACCCTGTCCATGAGCACACAGCAATGAAGTCACGTGCATCCTTCCATGCACCTCCTGGGACATATTTGGGAGCCCTTCCCAATCAGGTACACATTTGGGACAAGGACAAATGTGATATTCACAGGAAATGAATGATCCCCTTCAGGAGAAATACTACTGCTAATGATAAAAGCTAGTGTTTATAAAGCATTCACTACTAGTGCTGTTCTAATCACTTGACCCATTTCAATTGATTTCATCTTCACCAAAACCTCTCTGAGGTATATACTATGATTATCTCCATTTTACAGCCTAGAAAACTGAGGCACAAAAGGTTCATTGACTTACTTAAGGTCACACAGCTGCTAAATGGCAAAACCAGGATCTGAAGCAGGCCACTTGGTGCCATGGAACTTTCTAGGCCCAGAGGCTGAAGGGTTGTGGAGGAGGACAGGATGCAAGGGGTTGAGAGGGCAACCTAGCACCGCCGCTTCGGCCTGGGGCTCATGCTCTGTTCTGGGCTCAGCCTGGCTCCCCCGGCTCCTGCTCCAGGCTCAACATGCCCCTACCTGAGCCCCCCTAGCCTGTGAGTTCTGGCATGAGTCTCACTGCTGCAGACCATGAACCACACACTTCATGATTATAGGTACACTCACCCCTGGTCAGCCTGCATTATGGAAGTAGGAGCCTGCCTCAGTCTCCCCAAGAGCCCCAGTGCCCTGCCCAGAGCCCCAGGACAGCCACAGTAGATCCTGCCCATCCTAGCAGCTGCCAGCCCCCGCCCCCAGCCCCAGCCTCACCGCACTCCCTCTGGAGTTTCCTGGCGGCCCAGCACAGTCCGGCCCCCTTTCCTCCGTAGCCCCATCTCCTCTCACTCTCCTTCTTGCTCTCTTTACTCTGGGCATATTGGTCTCCTTGCTGCTTGGCTGCTCTTTGAATATACTGGGCATTTCCGTGCCACAGGGCCTTTGCACCGGCTGTTCCTGCTGCTGAGAACATTCTCCACTGCACATCCTCATGGCTTGCTCCTGCACCTCCTCTGATCTTTGCCCAAATGTCACCTTCTCAGTGTGGCCCTCTGTGGTGCCCTCTCACTCCCTGCCACTCCTTACACCCTCACCCCTGCTTTATTCTTCTCCACACTTATCTCCATCTAATAACACCATGTGACTGATGACTGACGTTTTTGAAAGTTTGTTTCTCTCTTTGGAGAGTGTTAGCTCCATGGAGGCAGGAACTTTTGTGTCTCGTGTACACCACTGCACCCCAGCATTGTGAGCCATGCCTGCTACATAGTAGCATTCCATAATTACTTGTTGAATGAATGAACAATTGGTTTGTCAGCTTCAAATTCCAGCTATCAGGACACTCGCCACCTGCTTTGGGAGGGTCAGGCTGGGGCTTTGTGAGTTCCCACAAACCCTACCAGGGTCTGACACCCCCATCCGTGCACCCAAACTCCCATCATGCCTCAAGGCCAAGCCCACCCAAGATCAGACAATTGTCGTGAAGACTAAAGGTCTGGTTGTTATGTCCTCAGATTTCACAGATCTTTGGTGGTTAAGTTAATATATTCAGTAACAACATTAAGATTAAAAATTTTAAGGTATGAAGATAGCAAGTGTTGGTAAGAATGGGAAGCAACGGGAATCTCGACCCATGGTAGAGGGAGTGTGGATGGATGCTACTGCCTTGGAGAGCAATTTGGCTTTAGCTAGTGTGGTTGAAGATCTTCTTGTCCTATGTCCCAGTAACCCCAGTCCTATTTATATAATTGAAAGACATTCTTGCACCATAATACAAGTGCAAGAATGTTCTTAACAGCACAGTTTAAAATGGAAAAAAAAACAGAAACAACCAAATGGCCATCAACAATGGAATGGATAAATAAAGGGCGGTGTATTCACACAATGGAACGCTACGCAGCTGGGAAAAGAAATGGATTATGGCTACAGACATCCACATGGAGGCATCCTAAGAAACTGCAAACAGGTTAACATTGTGTGCATAGGTACCACGTTAATTTAACATGCTAACACATGCACCATGGTCCAGTTTATCTAAAGTTCAAAGATATGCAAAACAATGTATTTAGAGATACTAACTTGGGGCACAGCTAGGAACAAATACAAGGGAATGTTATATACAGAAGTCAAGAAAGAGGTTCCCTTTGAGGGAAGGAGTTGGGATCCAAGGGTGGAGGGACCCAGGAATTCAAAGCTAATAGCAATGATGTTACTGCTTAAACTGGTGATTGACTGCATTTTTGTTACTGGTATTTTGAACTTATTTTCATAAATATTCTTTTGTATCTACTCCAATATTTAATACAGTCAGTTTATAAAAAGAAAATAATGATATGGGTAAGGCTAAACCAGGGGTTGGCAAACTACAGCCCATGGGCCAAATCTGGCCTGCCTCCCATTTTTGTAAATAAAGTTTTATTGGGACACAGCCATGTCCCTTCATTTCTATATTATCTATGGCTGCTTCCGTACAGCAATGGTACCATTGAGTAACTGCAACAGAGACCGTATGGCTCACAAGGCCAGTACTTACTATGCAGATGTTTACTATCTGGTTCTGTTGAAGAAAAGCTTGCCCAGACCAGAGCTAGAGCAATGATCTAAAATTACAGACTAAACTTCATTTTTTAAAACTATTTTCTATTCATTTTTTAATTTAAGGGTAATACATGCTCACTGTGAAGAATTTGAAAAATAAAAAAGTTTTTCATATAAGGCCACCACCCAGCAATAATCATTGGATCATTGGTTAAATTGGGAATGATTTCCTTCTAGTTTTTTTTTTTTTTCATATTTAAGTTTCCCCCACCCTCAATAATAAGGAACATGTTGATTATGCAATTTTTGGACCCTGATACTTTCACTTAATATCATCTCAGGAGCATTTTTCTGCGTGTCTTCATAACATTCCATTTTTGCTATTATAAATAATGAGGCAATTAGTATCCTTGTACACACGTCTTCGTTGACAACATGAAATATTACATAGTCGTCCAAAATGAATTCTTCAAGGAATCTCTGATGATATAGAGACTGTCATGGCTGCATTATTTATACCAGCAAAAAGACTGGGAACAATATGAATGGCTTGGAGGTAGGAGAGTCGTCGTATGAACTTGGCACATCATTGGATGGAATATTCTTAGCTTTTAAGTGTGATCATGAAGAATGGAAAAATGGTTATCTCTGTGAGCCTCTCTCTCTCTGAGTCTTGGTTTCCTGATCTGCAAAGGGAGGATAGTGCCTCCCAGAGTTGTTTTAGGAGGATTTTTGAAAGCATCTAGCACAAATGAGCCTGGCATATAGGTTGTATTCCCTATGCTAGAGTTATTATTATTAAATAATGATAATATTAAATTGGGGGAAGGGGGGAAGGATACAACCAGGATGGTAGGTCGGTCCTGCATCCTACCAGCTGCTAAATATTTTGAAGATTGCCCTGGCTACACCCCACTTAAGTGAAAGTAACAAGTGTCTGGAAGGGGCCCCAGACAAGTGGCAGGTGTCACTCTTCTGCCTCGACTTTGAAGCCTTGTGATTACTGTCCCCTTATCCTCTGTGTGATAATAATTGAAGGGCTGTGATCCCAGATGGGCTTTGATGAGAATCTACTGCATGCAAGAAAGGAGCAAATGGCTCTCAACTGCAGACATACGTAAGCCACCACCAAGCAGTTATTGATCGGTGCTGAGCCCAAGATGAGCAATGGGGCATCTAAAAAGGGACAGAAGAACAGGGGCATCTCTCCCCTCAGAGGACACGGACACACACAAACACACGCACACCTGCTGGTTTTGAAAATTCACCAGAGAATAGGGAAGGAGGGGCGGGGTGGGGGTTGAAAAGCCAAGGGAGTCTGGTGATTTAGGGACAGTTCGCCAGACTTTCATTTCAGTTATAAAAGAAATATTTGAAAGCAAAGAAATCCATGAACAGCAGAAGGCTTCGTGCGGCTATAAATAAAGGTTGGGCGTACAGGGCAGGGCACTAAACAAACAGCCCACAGGAAAGAGCGTCAGCTTGGCTTCGCAGCCCATAGTCACATGGTCCTCATTTATTCATTCATTCACTCGCTCGCTCTGCAAATATTTCCTGAGCACCGACTGTGTACTGGGTGCTGTTCAAGGTGCTGGAAACACAGGTATGCATGAAACAAGTGAATCTGCTCTCTAGGGGAGGTAGAAAAGAAGCTTTCCAAAGTCTATAGAACTTGGGAGGCTGAGGTGGGAGGATTGCTCAAGGCCAAGGGTTCGAGGCTATAGTGCCTTATAATTGTGCCTGTGAATAGCCACTGCACTCCAGCCTGGACAGCACAGCCAGACCCCATCTCTAAAAAAAAAAAAAAAAGTCAGTAAGATCATGTTAGATAGTGACGGCCACACCAGAGCCATTGAAGGCACAGACTCTGGAGCCAGAGAGATAGCCTAGGTTCAAATCCTGGCTCTGCCACTTACTAGGGGAAGCCCTTAGGAGAGTTATTTAACCTTCGCAGTGAAGGACCCTGGTGCCCTACCCAGTGGGTGCATGACCCCCTGGCTGCCATGACTGGGCCACTAGTCTCCCACTATTCTCTTCTGCAGAAAATTGTGCCCTTGGCTAGATTGGAGCCACCTCACCTGGAAGGTTATTCCCCCTTACCCCTTAGGCAGCCAATGAGGACAAAATGTTTGCCCCCTTCGCTAAAGGTGGAACCAACTCTGTGGCACGGTCCTCACTCCAGAGCCTCCCTTCTCTAGGGAGACGACACCCTTGCTCAGCCCCTTCCCTGCCTCATCCTGCCCCCTCACTCCCCTTTGCCCAAGAAAATCTCCTTAAAAAATCACAGGTGCCAGAATCCCCATCTCAGGCTATGTTTCCAGGGAACCAACTTAAGATACTCATTCTTCATTGGTAAAGGGGGGGGTTCCTCCCTTAGGGGCTTGTTAAAGATGAAATGAGTCAATATATTTCTATATATGCTTAGGAGAGTATGTAGCACATTATAAGTGCTATTTTAGCACTGATCATCATTACTGAAAAAAATAAAATTGTTTAATGCAAGAAAAAGTGTTTAGAAAGGGGCTACATTAGTTAAGAGTGTCCAGGGAAGGTGTCTATGAGGAGGTGACGTTTGAGCTAAATCCTGAGTGATAGGAAAAAGTTGGCTAAGTGTCGAGCTAGATGAAGAAAAATACACACATAGCAAGTGCAAAGGCCCTGAGGTAGGAACAAGCTTGCTTTGGGCTTTGCTCCCGTAACAGAAAGGCCAGTGTGGCTGGAATTTCAGATGGTTTTAAGTAAGGATGTGGCCTAACTTAATTTGTATTTGCAGTAGATCACTCTGGCTGCTGGGTTGAGAATAGATTTGTTGGCTTAACAAGTATTTCCTGGTGGCCTATTTTGTGCAAAGTGACACAACCGGTATTTTGAAGGATTTGAAGATGAGCCCGATGCATTCTCTGACCTCAAGGAGCTCAAATCCAGAAGGAGCAGTGACCCGGGGCCCTATGACTCTACAATCTACAAAGTGCTGTGTGCTGACAGGGAGGGGTGGGGAAAGTTGGGGAGAAACATCTGGACCTTAAACAGTGACAGGAACGTAGATGTGGAGAGAGAAAGGGTGTTCCAGGTAGAGGGAACAGAATGTGCAAAGGCACAGAGGAGGGAAAGAGGTGGCTTTGTTGAGGACAGTTAATTAACCCAGAGCACAGGAGAACTTAATGCGAGGCCAGAGAGAGAAAGTGGAGCCAGATTGTGGAAAACCTTAGACGCCAAGTGAGAATTTGGACATTCCTCCCAAGGCAGTGGGGAACTATTCCCAGAGTTTTAAAGACATGAGTATTAAATCATCTTTTCTTTTGCCTACTGAATATAAAATTTATATCAGGCCTCTCTTAGTTGCAAAGGACAGAAATACAACCCATACAGGCTTAAACAGAAAAATAATTTTTCAGCTAAAAAGTTTAAAGGCAGATCTATCCTCAGGCACAGCTGGACTGAGGACTCAGGCTTTTTCTATCTTTTGGTTCCACTTCCCACTTTGTGGCTTGTGTCTCAGGCTCCAAGCAGTGGTGAGAAAGCAGCTGGAAGCCAACCCAGCTCTCAGGGGGCAAAAGAAAAATCCCTGATTTGTAGAAAATACTTCTACTGTGGCTTATTTTGAATGCCAAGTTGAGAATAAATGTGCAAAATTGGTTCTCAATTTTGCTTGTCCATAGGTAACAGCCCCGGCACACCTAGACCCATATCTTAGCACCCTCAAATCCACTGGGCACAACCCCCTTTCCCCTGAGATTGCAGCAAATATTTTGTCATATCACATAACCTCTGATTTGGTCATGGACCCATCTTTCAACCAATGCCAGGGTCAGGGGATTGTGATGCTTTGATTGCCACGGGCCCAGGTCTCCTGCTTCATCCTTGGTCCCAAAGCACATGGCCTAAGCAGAGGAAGGGACTGATGCCCTGGAAAAAACTGGAGCATGGTTACCAGAAAAAGGGATGCTTGAGTGGGAGGCAAACACAATAGATTGTTTTCCTATTAAGACAGCGTGAAGAGGACAAGAGGATCCAATGAGGAAATGGGTGTGAAAAATCTTTGTAAAATGCGAAGCCCCATATAGGTTCTCTAACTTGCTAGATGTTTTTATTCTTGGTCTGATGCTCTGAGCTGCTGATATATCTGACTTAAAGTTCCATCAAATGCTATAGGAGACACCTCCGGGAGCATGTGGTCTTGAGATGAATGATTCACCATACCCCTTCCTTTACCCAGGGCAGACGTGGCTAATCGATCACAGCACTCTCCCACAGAGCCTGGGAGATGCGTCTTGATCCTTCGTCACACAGCTGTCCAGGCAGGCACTACCAACTGAGCAAGAAGGGATGAAAGAGTGAATCTTCTGCTCTCCTTAAACCAGTCCAATTCCATCGTGAGCTAGAGTAGAAACAGGCCCGGAGAGGAGTGCAACCTGCCCATTTCACCAAGGCAGAGCCTAGGGACACCTGGAGTCTTCCAACTCCCAATCAAACCTATTCATATCCAAGATGCCTCAAGACGAAGGAATGAGTCAGGGGCAAAGAAGGTTCCAGGGTATGGGGACACTCAAAGTGGCAACAGCTTCCCACTGCTCTTAGAATAAACTCCAAATTCCTTACTGTGGCCTCCAAGGCTGTCCGTCATCTGGTCCCTGTCTTCCTCTCTGACTCCATCTCCTTCCACCTCTCCCTCCTCGCTCCGTGCCCCCACCATTCTGTCTTTCTGTTCCTCAAAACAATGCCAAGAAAATGGACATGAAAGCCAAGAAGATGAAAAACTCTGATGGGCCAGGCCGGGACCCCGTGCCCACCCCTGGAGACAGAGTGGGCCTCATGCTGCCCACACAGACTAAGAGGGACGGAGACACAGTTGCTGGATGGAGAACTCATGTCACATTGGCAAAGGAAGGGGAGTGGGCTCAACGTTATGCCCTAGTTGATAACGCAGAGTCCATATCATTTGATTTTCACCTGGAAGGAGGAACATGAGAGACAGGATGTTTAGAAAAACCCAGATCTTTCCATGCTTATTTATTTTCCCAGGAGCAAGGACAAACGGTGCAGAGGTGAGTGGATGTCTCCCATCCCTCCCAGTGTGGGTCCGTCCTACCCCACACCAGATGCCATGTTCAGAGGGGGCTGGGCTGGGAAAAGATTGTGGAATTTTGAGTAGGGGGAGTCTCTAATTGTCTTATTTTAAGCTATCCCCAAGCCCTGAATAGCCAGAACTCACATGAAGGCTCCTAAAACATTCAGACTTTGCCGTGCATGACCAATTAGCAACGTCTGCCGTGGCGGAGGGCGTGGGGAACAATGGTCTGCCTTCTGGGTGCTTGGTGACCCTAGTCTGTGGACTCTCTTGGACTGAAGCGTGGCTGCCTGAGGCCAAAAAGAACCCCACCTGGACCTGAGCTGTCAGCACACCAGGCTGACTTAATTAAAGCGAGCAGAATTACCAAGTCATTATTTAACGATGTAAAGAGTTTGCAGGAGTCTAGGAGGCAGGCACCACCTCCAGGGGAACTGCTGTGCTTTCTGTCCTCCGCCCTGGCTGCGTGGCCCTCTCTCTTTTATCATCCTCCCTGCTGCAAGTGTTTTCCCCATTTGCTATCTGATCTTGCAAAATGGGAGTGAGACATGTTTTGCTCAGGAAAATGCAGAGCAGCCTGAGAAGCGTGGGCCGGCCACTTGGTACAGCAGCCATACCAGGAAGTCGCTGTTCATCACCGCATGCGCCTGTCACCTTCCCAGCCGGCAGCCCGCAGGAGTCCTGTGATGGGCTGAAAGGCCCTCGGGGAAGCTGTAATTAAATCCCAGAAGATTGCCAATTCTCCTGCTGGTGAAGAGAGGAAAGAGCAAGACACAGCAGGCGTGTCCAGACAGGGCTGAGCGGAGACAACCAGCCAGGGACAGAGGCAGCTCGGGCTGCAGTGGCCAAGAGCAGAAATCATGGGGAGCTGGGAGATGCTTAGTCATAGGGAATGAGGGGCCAGATGGAAGCAGGTGATTTCTGGCCAGGCCCAGGCTGAGAAGGGCTGGAAACTTTCACGTTCCGTCAGATGGAAAGAAACCAGCCCAGGTCCCTACCCAGTCTGAAATTCTATCACCCATCCATCCACCTGATGAACAAACATTTGCTGTGGCCAGAGCCACTTTTCAAAGCAAAAATCCAGTTGTATCACTCCCCTGCTCCCCACTCTGGCCCGATGGCCGGCCAGTGTGCGTCTGTACAACCATTCTGATGGTTCAAATACTGAGATACTTTCATGCCAGTTCATACCAGTAAGTAGCTGCTATCTTGAGCACCTCCCCCCAGGTGTCGCCCTGTCATTCTCCCCTCCCCCCAACATACACTACTTCCCCCACCCCCACCCCAGACCCCGGGGTTTCCCTTCCAAGACTTGGTCCAGGACCATGGCCAGCATCTGTTCTGATGGTTGGTGCCTTGTGTTGTAACAGATTTTGAGTGATCTCTTAACACTATTTAAAGTCTATAGCCGTACATTGGCCATGTCCATCTTAAACATCGTCCCTACTAACTGTTCCAGTCTCATCTCTCACAGCACAACTACCATGAGCCCAGTGACATAAATTCCCCACCATTCCCCAAAATGAGACATGCAAGGCACATTCTCCCTACCCGGATTTTCCCTCTCCCTTCTCTTCCCTCCAAAACTCCTATTCATCCTTCAAAACCCTTCTAAATTGTGCCCCAGTTCACATAACTGGGCTTCCTGCTCAGTCAGAGAAATGGCTGGATAGCTTGGATACTGTCCTGTATCTATGTGTTTGTTGTCTTTCCAAGTTCCCATTTTAGGGACATGTCTTAGGCTCTAGCCTCCTCCCAAGACAAGGACCCTGTTTTGACGGTGCCTGTCTCACCCACCATTTTTGGCAGCAGCAAGAGACAGGGAGACTAAGGTATCAGGATGTCACAGTTTCTAATAACTCAAGCCAACCCTCAGTCAACCCTCCTCCACCAGAGGAGGTCTCCTCGCCTTCCTGAGTCCAATACATCCTCCAATCAGCTGTGCTGATAAACAGAACATAATAAACAAATTCATCAACATTCCGTTTATTTGCCCTTGCTGTGACCATGCCCACAGGCATCTCCTTATCCATTACTGTGCCTTCCCCCCTGAAAATGACTTATTTCTCTCTCCTCTGCACTCCCCTAGTTCCTCCATCTCTCTTGTGGCCTCAAGAATGTCAAAACTGCAGTTTCCTCCTCTTCATCATTCCTGCGTCTGCAAGTCTCGTGCTGCCCAAGATATCTGTCTAATTCTATTGATCCAATATATTCTATTTCTCCCAACAAAACATAACTACAAAATATTTCCCAACATGGATAGCCATATCATTATACTTTTCCCTTCACATACCTATAACCAATTACATTTTATATACTTCGTACTTAACCTAATAAGTTTCCCTACTCGATGATAATAGATCACCCCCAGGTCGATATTACCAATAACCTCTGTGGGAAGATGGGACTCTCTGATGCTGATGCTGGCCTGAATTCCCAGCCCCTGTGTTCCCCCCCGCCAACCCACCAACCACCACGCACATACACACTTCCCTCTGCTCACTCTGCACTCTTCTTCCTCTCCTGACTCATGCCCTTGCCCTCTGGACAGCTCCCCAGCACCATCCAATGCTGGATGACAATCAATCCATCCTACACTCCAGCCTCCTCCCCAAACACAGACAGACAGGTAGAGCATCCCATGTGAATGAAACTCCTCATCCCTCCTAACCTCCACCACTGCTCTAACACATCATCCTTTAAACATACTATTTATATAAACAGATCTGACAAATTGAATCAGTATTTATAGGCTGTGTAAAGCCTGGTGCTGGGACACAGGCTGGACAAGACCATCAAGCTTTGCTCTGCTGCTCCTGGCCAGGGTCAGGCATCTGTGTGGCACTCAGCACACCACAGCCATCTGGGGACCGTGACTGAGCTGCTGCCTCTGCCCCTATGCTCCCAGAAGGCTCCGGCTCCCCGGCACGAGGACCGTCCTCACTCCACATGCCTGACTCCCTCGGTCAGAGCCCCGCCCTCAGGGCACCCACAGTCCAATGGCAAAGGGGAGACCTCACAAGAAATCCGTGGTTCATGCCTTGCTGCAGAAAGTGCCAGGAAGACCAATTACAAATCATATCATGGGAGGGGAGCCATTTTTTCAGGTATGCTCAGAAAGAGTGTTCCGCAGTAATTAAGAGAACAAACTCTGGAGCCTGTGCCCAGATCTTGGCTCTCCCACTGACTTGCTCTGTGACTTTGGGCAAGTTACCTAACCTCTCTGTCCTCCTCAAAGTAAAATGGGAATAACAATAGTACTTATTCATAGAGTTTGTGAGGATTAATTCAGTTTAAAATTAAAATGCTTAATATTTATAAATGGGAATAAAGTAAAATGGGAATAACAATAGTACTTACTCATAGGGCTTGGGAGGATTAATTCAGTTTAAAATTAAAATGCTTAATATTTATAAATGTAGTATTTATACTTATAAGTGCTTAAATCAGTAAAAGTAGAATTATATATACACAAATATTCATACATGTATAAGCATATACAATGTATATATGCACAAATGTATCTTATATATTTAGTATATACTATATATACTTATTGATCTATATAGTAAATGTATGTCATTATAGTATACTATTTACTATACTTGATAGAGTATGTATATTTAATATAATGTAAATGCATGTGTGTGTGTGTTTGTGTACACACACCTTATTAAAGTTTGGAAGGAGGAGAGAAATGAACAAATTAACCATACCAACACAGTTATCATTTTAAAAATTATTTTCTTCTGATCTTTTTTCTTTGCATACATTTTTACATCATGATGGACCTACAGTTTTGTGTCTTAAGTTGTTTTGCATAAATAATTGCCATGAACACTGTTTCACGTGACTACAACAATCTTAGAGCTTCATTTTTATGACTGTGCAATATCCCAACAAGCAGGTAGACCTGAATCAACTTAGCTGCTCCCCTGTATCTGCCGGGGTGGTTTAGGCTGCAAGTAACAGGGAGCCCAGGTTCAGTTCCCTTAGGCAATAAAGGATTTTCTTATCTCACATAAAAGAAACCTCACAAGGAAAGCATCTCTGGGGTTGATTAATTTAGCAGTTCAACAATCCCATCATGGACAAAGGACCTTTCCATATTTGTGCTCTGCCATCTGAGGGTGATGGATGGCAGGTTGTCTCTAATTTTGACCCTCATGGCTGTAATGTGGTTGCAGCAATCCCGGCTGAAGTGGAAGAAGAGGCTAACTCATATCTCTTCTTGAGAGCGAGAAACCTTCCCACAGTCTCCCAGCTGGACTGGATCAACACACCCACTTCTACCCTCATCTGTCAAGGTGATGGGATAACCCTGTTGATTTAGACCAACCAGGATTCAGTCCTGGGCTGGGAATTTAAGAGCATATACCCCAAGAGTGGACAAGGGAAAATCAAACCCCTCTCCGAAGGAGAGCAGGGTGGACAGACACTGGGGAGAGAGCTAACAGTAACTGTTCCTAGTTTGGACACTTCACGTACATCCAACTTGGAGGAGCAATTAATTCTGAGTATAGGAATTAAAATTCTTAAAGGAGATGGCATTTGATCTGGATTTAAGGATGTGTAATGTCAACAGTGTGGGGGGGGCAACGTTTCAGGCTGAGGTTCCAGCACGAGGAGGTCACAGAGGAGCAAATTGTGGGGCATTTTCCAGAAAGGATGCGTGTCCCTGGGAGGTTGGGGTGTTGGGTGGTGGAAAGTCAGGCTAGATTGGGGCCAAATGAGAGAAAGTGCTTAAACACTGATGGAGGGGGCTGGACCCAGAATGTTGCGGCCATGGGAAGCCGCTGAAGATTTCAGAAAAGAAGAGAGACACGGAAAAGCTGAGCTCTGGGGAGAGGAAAAACCTGGCAGCGGATACAGGATGCACAGCGGGGGACAGGTGGGCCTGTCAGGAACATGTCATGACCATCCAAGGGTGGGACCACAGGCACATCCCAACCACGCAGTGTCCAAGGCAAGGAGGTGGGCAACTCCCCCGAGGCAGGAAGGTGGGCTCCACAGAACCAGTGGGCGCCTTCATGTTAGAACAGGAGCCGAGGAGCAGGGGGTGACAAGTTGAACGATGGCATCATTAACCAAGCCAGCAAAGGAGAGAAGACAAAGGATCTACCAAGAATCAGGCCCTGCCTGGGCTGTGCATAGAGTCCTGGGTTTCCAGGCAAGGTGCCAGCACCTCGCATGGTTGATGGCAGAGAGCAGCCCAGGTTGGAGCAAAAATGCATTTATGCTAAAATCAGAGGGGAAGAGAAAAAATTAGCTGAACGAAATGGTATGCATATTAAACTTTGGGTGTGGCCAGGCGTGGTGGCTCACGCCTATAATCCTAGCACTCTGGGAGGCCAAGGCGGGCGGATTGTTTGAGCTCAGGAGTTCAAGACCAGCCTGAACAAGAGCAAGACCCTGTCTCTACTAAAAAAACAAAGAAATTAGCTAGACAACTAAAAATATGTATAGAAAAAATTAGCCCAGCATGATGGCATATGCCTGTAGTCCCAGCTACTCGGGAGGCTGAGGCAGGAGGATCGCTTGAGCCCAGGAGTTTGAGGTTGCCGTGAGCTAGGCTGACGCCATGGCACTCTAGCCCCGGCAACAGAGTGAGACTCTGTCTCAAAAAAAAAAAAAAAAGTTGGGTGGTGTGCTCTGTGAAAGTTTTCATACATCAATTGATGTGGGATTTCTGGGGTTTTTACTGGTTTGTTTTTGAGACAGAGTCTTGCTCTGTCACCCCAGGTAGAGTACAGTGGTGTCATCATAGCTCACTGCAACCTCAAACTCCTGGGCTCAAGTGATCCTCCTGCCTCAGCCTCCTGAGCAGCTGAGACTATAGGAATGCACCAAGACACCTGGCTAATCTTTCTATTTTTAGTAGAGACGGGGTCTCGCTCTTGCTCAGGCTGGTCTTGAACTCCTGACCTCAAGCACCCCTTCCACCTCGGCCTCCCACAGTGCTAGGATTATAGGCGTGAGCCACTGTGCCCAGCCCAGGTGGGACTTCTAACAGGATTTTTAAACAAGAGACTTCATAAACTCAAGATACTGAAAAGGAGTGACAAAGCCTTTTCTACTGCTGTGGTCCCACTTTAAGGAAAGGCACTGGACATTAGATGCTGGGCATGGGACGCCACCACTGTGAGTTGTATATGGTTCTATGACCACCTGACCGCAAGCCAGTCTGGACTCCATCCTGGCTCTATAAAATGAAGGAGGGGTTATCCATTTGTTTATTCCTTCTCACATTCGTTCATTCATTCATTTATCCACAAACATTTATTAAGTACCTGCTGTATGCCAGTTACCGGGCTAGGAATGGATCCCTGCCCTTGCAGAGCTCACGGACAGTCTGGGGGGCGGGTGCGGGTAGGCGAGTGCAAGATGGTTGGTAAGATGCTTTGGTAAGGAATCCCAGAGGAGAATCAATGGCTGGCAGACGTGGCATCTGGGGTGAGTACTTAGCAGTGAGAGGGACTCACATACGTAGAGGGCTGACATCGATTAAGTACACACTGGGATAGAAGCATTATAATTATGTCCCATCTAATTACCCCAATACCCCTGCAAGGTGGGGTACTATCCCCATTAGTACTATCCCCACTTTTCAGGAGGGGAAACTGAGGCTCAGGAGGTCCGAGAGAAGCAAGTCCCAGAGTGTGGATTCCAGCCCCATCCACCTGACTCCAGGACTCGCCTTGCAGAGATTTCTCCCTCCCCAACCCTGCCCAGCTCCTCAGGACATTGTGAAAAACAGCATCTGCAAAGATGTCCCCCTGAGCAAGGCTCTCTTAAGTGTGTGACCTGGTCCTTCCAGTCCCTGGGCCCTTCTGAGACAGCCCCCAAGCCCAGTTGTAAGGGAAAACAAAATTCTTGTGAGTGCAGAGAAAACAAAACAAAGCCCAGGCTTGGTCTGTCTGGCCCACCTCACCCCAGGGAGAGGCCACTAACTGGATTCTGTACAGCCGCCCCCAGCTTCCTGCTGACACATGGCTGGCTGGTGGCGACATTCGGCGTGGCAAGGGGCTAAGTCAGAGGGTCGCCGTGGGGGCCTGGTCCTTGGCTAGTCCGGAGCAGGGAGTTTAATGTTGGCAGCTGTGATGCATGTCAAAAGCCACACTCCTGTGGGAGCTGTCCTGATCTCTGTCCCAGGAGACCGGACACCCACCAGGGCTCAGTTTAATATGAGCCAGAGAATGGCTAAGGGGCTTAGATAGAGTCCAGCTGGGGATCCTTGTCTCTCTTCCTCCTTACAAATGAGGAGACTGAAAAACTCTTTCCTAATCACAGAATGGTAAGACACAGAGTCCTTTAAAGGCTGGGGACCCAGGAGAGGACTGGCTCTCTCGAGAACCACTGTGCTAGAGGACAAATAAATGGCTCCTTGGAGGTGACAGAGGGTGAAATCACAGTGTGTGGGGTGGACCCATCCAGCCCATTCTCCCTTCTTCTGGTAACAGCCGACTTACAGAACCCTCCTCCCCACCCCCAGTCCCTGTGGTTTGAAACTTTTGGTCTCTCTCCTAGCCCCAGGGATGGTCACACAACCAAGGATTGGCCAGAGTTCTGAATCTCCCTAGTGACAGTGATTGATTCAGAAAGGGCTTGTAATACAAGTCAGCCCAGGGAGAATCAGCCCCGGGGCTTCTGTGAGTGCTGCTGAGGAAGAAAAGCTCTCTTCCCTCCAAGAATGCTACGTGTGGAAATGCAAAGTCAAGAGCTCAAAGGAGACAGACTCATTCTAGTGATGTAGTTTGAGTCCTGGATCCAGCCATGCCTGAAGGTTGCTTGCAGTTACTAAGGCCCATAAGTTCCCTTTTTCCTTTCAGCCTGCCTGAGTTGTGTTTCTGTTATGTGTGGTTTTTAAAAGTCTTCACTGATGCAGTTGTTACTGGCATGTCTGCTGCATGGTGAGCCGGGGCAGGGAGGCTGTGGCTCAGATTCCATTCCTCACGCCCCAGAGTGCCCAGCATGGAGCGAGAAGGGGTGGGAAGGAAGGGGTGGGAAGAGTCCCATGCTCTGCCCTCCTCCACTGCACCCTCTTCCTTACTGTCATCTTCCTTTCCTGCTCGCATCTCTTACACCCCAGATCACACCCCAGAAAAGACCCTGTGCAAGTCCTGTGCATGCGGCAATTCCCGGGGGCCCCACTCTGTGTGTGTTAGAGTCAGAGACTTGGGTTTGAGCCCCAAGGCCCCTTCTTGGCCAGGGCTGGGACTTACGTGCCTCTGAGTGAGGGTCTCCTCAATTTTTGTGCCTTAAGTCCCTAATTTTCATCCCAGCCTTCTCCTAGCAGCTGAGTGACTTAGGGCAGGTCACATAACCCCTCTGAGCCTCCGCTTCCTCAATTTGAAACTGTAAGAACTGTACAGAGTGCCTGGGAGGTGTCAGGTGCTGCTGTCATCGCTGTTCCTGTGACGTCTCCTTGGCCCACGTGGCTGCCCCCTCACCTCCCGTGGACCTTTACTCAGGTGATACCTTCCTGGCAAGCGCTTCCCTGGGTCCCTCCATTCACAACTGCAAGCCTCCCTGCTTGTTTCTTTGTCCCATCTAACATGCTCCACGTGTCACACATGCATTTTTCATCCGACTCCCCCCCACCGGAGTAAGCTCCAGGAAGGTAGGACTGTTTCTCTTTTATTCATTCACTGCTGTATCCCTGGGGCCTAGTGCTGTGCCTGGCACATAGTAGGTGCTCAAGAAGTGTGCACAGACAGAATGAATGGACTCAATCCTCACAAGCAACCAGTCAGGGAAGTCCTATAGCATCCCCAAGGTGACATCATTCTCCCTGAGAATTCCATGTGGAGGAGGTCCCGCGCCTACGGCAGGTCCCTGATTGATGTGGCTCTGAAATGCTCTTTCCCTGGTCTGCAGAGCCAGCCAAGGAAGAAGAACTCGGCGGTGGCTTTGCCAGATGTCTGTCCGGGTCATTCATAATCAAGCAGATCATTTGACATCTGCTCCTTCACTCGAGTCTTCATGGGGCTAATCAAGGGGACAACAAGTTTCCCATCTCAGAGCTGCTAATGGAGGTTAAATAATTAATGCCTGGGACAAAGAAGGATGCGCCTGGACCTCTTCCCGACTGAGAGCTCCTGCCCGTGCCCACGGCTGTCCCGCTCCGACCTCAGCCCACTGCACCCAGATGGTGCCTCTGTGCCGCTGCCCCCCGCCCAGCCCCGCCGGCCTTTCTCCTCCTCGTGGAACGCACAATGGGAAGGACGGGAAGAGGCAATTTCCAGAAGCGGAAACCCAAACCCGAGGAGCCCATGAGGACACACTCAGACGCGCCGCTAATCAGAGAAATGCAAATCGAGGCAATGAGACATCACTGTGCTCTCCGCTGATTAGGTAGGCAAACATCGGAAAGCCGGGCGGGGCCCCGCGTTCGGCTGCACGTGGGAACCTCAAGCAGGGCTGGCGTCAATCTTGCAAATTAAGTATAATCTAGCCTGTGACTCCGCAGCTCTGCTTCTGGGTGCACCCCCAGGGGGCTCTCACACGGGCCCTTAGGAGGACAGCCCCGAGGAGGTTCTCTGCAGCATCGTGCGTGGGGACAGGGAGTTGGAAACAAACTCGGTGTGAGTCCCTAGGAGAACAGACAGGCGCGCACAGGAGAGCTCGACACGGAGCATCCGGCGGGTGTCGGGTCAGCTGTAGACACAGCCACGAGGATGGATCTGAAATGTGGAGTGCTGAAGGCTGAAGAAGTAGGATAAGACCTGTGTGTGACACACACAGATCCACTGGATTACTGTTCAGCAAACATTCACAGCCTCACTCTTGGGGCAGAACATGCTTCTCCACCCTACTAACTTTGGGCCTGACCACGTGACATGCTTTGTCCAGTGGAACAGGTGCAGAGGTGACCAGATGCCATCCCCCAGTCAAGGCTCATGAGGCATCACAAACTGCTGCTCACCCTCTGGCGTTTCCGCCGTCGCCAGCCTGGACACTAAGCGTTTCACGTGCCCAGGCCAATCACACCCAGGCAAGGGAGGGAAGAGGAGGTGTCATGCTCACAGAACCCCTACTTTGGGATAGCCCTGTCCGCTTCCCAAATCAGGCGACTGAAGCTCAGAGGGCCAAGGTTGCCCAGCTTGCAAGTCAGTGCCGGGATATGAACCCAGGTCTTGGGTTCCTCTGGCTCAAAATCATCCTCTTTCTATTAAACCAAACAATGGTGCACGTTCCATACCCAACCGGAGTAGCCAGGCCGAGCATCACCTCCCCAACCACACCCACTTCTTAGCAAAACTGACCACAGCCAACCACACCGCATGCTCCCGCCCCCTCCTCAGCTCATTGGACCAGAGCTAGTCCAGTTCCAAATGGACCAATCAGAATCTCTATCCTGGGATTTTTTTTTTTTTTTTCTCCAAAAAAGATCTAGAGTCTTTGTGACCTGTGGGGTGACAGGGAGCAGTGCTGAGCTGGAAGGTGGGGTAGACCACCATGGCCCATGGTCACCATGTGCAGAGGAGTCGAGGTGAGACCCCTGGTAGTCAGACAGAGGGAGTCCCCGTCTCATGCTCTAAGGCAGTACCTCTTGTCTGGGGCTGGTGACAGTCCCCTGCATCTGCTCACAAACTCCCTTGTAGCTGGGCTAGTTTGAGTGGGCTTCTGGCCCTGGTAGCCCATCTTTCTTCTTCTTTAAAAACCCACCAACCTCAACCCAGCAATGGTGCCAAGGATTTAGGAAGCACTCTTCCAATCTGTCCTACCCAGAGAATGACCTAGAGGTGAAAGATGGCCCCTTTGCAGAGACCCTGTCAGCAAGGGAGGTGGGCCCATGAGAGGGCAGAGGGTCAGAGAGGATGACCATTGACTTCCTAAGGGTCCAAAATTCTAGGCTCCCAAAGGTTCCCATAGAGACAAGCATCCCCCGATGGGCTGGCTGGAGCCTTGGGAGGGACAGATGCAGATGCCCTAACGGGGAAGGAGATTCCAAAAGGCTGCACAGGCAGCACGTCGGGGTGAACACTAGGGAATGGCAAAGGCCACCAGGATCCTGTCGGGACAGGCAGGCGCCCACACGGGGGGCTGAGTTGCGGAAACTGCTAGTGCGCGCAAGAAAGGGCTCTTCAGTTACGTTCAGGACGGGAATCACAAGGCAGGGCTGAACGGGCTGCTCGGAGCCAAAGGCAGAATATCAAAAGCAAGACATGAAGTGAGCAGAACTCCCCCAGTTCTGCTTTCTTTCCGACTTCTCTGGCAAGAAAGAAGGTGATTTAAACTGAAAGGGCAGAGGGAGTACTGGCAAGGCGGAACCGAAGTCCAAATGCAGGCCAAGGTTCTACGCTTTCTGAACTTGCTCCAGCCTCCCAGGACGAACAAACGCAGACCGGGGCACGGGGCCCTCTGCGTGGACTGACACACCCTTTGTCAGCGTGCACCGGGGACTCCCAGGGAACTCGTGAAGAACCCAGCACCTGGAAGCACATAACGATGTTCCAATTTCAGAGAGAGAAAGGAGAATCTGCAAACAAAGGGTGGCAGACTCTGCAGCCGAAATTCTTGAGTTATGATGAGATAAATGTTAGACCCAAGCTGAGATCTCCCCACGCCTTTCCTTTAACTTGTCTCTACACCCCCCGCCCCCACCCACTGCCACATGGGAGGATATGACACAGTGGTGAGCAGGGAGCTCGCAGGCCACAAAACAGAACTTTTGAGTTGCAAGAGCCTGCACAGGTGGGGAACCCGCAGCCTTCTGAGTTCAAGACTGCTCTTTTTCAAGCACCAAAGGAGGCAATAGCAGCTTCATCTTTCTCTGCTGCACCCATTTTATTAAAAGGATTTGTTCTGTAAAATTTGGATTCAGTCAAAAGGCTGCACTCAAGGATCCAGAAGGCCACAGGTTGCCCATCCCTGCTCGGAACCTCCCCTGGCCTGGGGGATGGAGGAAGCAGAGTCAGAGGGTATGACAGAGACTTCTAGGAATCACCAAAATCCACTTCTTTTCCTCAAGGGCACAGGGTGGAACTACACTTCCTGATCTCCCTCACAGCTGGATGTGGCTGTGTGACTGAGTCCCAGCTACTGGAATGTCGGTGGAAACGAGGGAGCCATGTGCAAGCCTGGCCCGCAGGGAACTTCCACACCACCCCCTACTCACTCTCTTTCCCCATCCCCCGGCTGAATGGAGAAGCCGCCAAAGCCCAGCACGGGGCAAAGCCACCAAAGGGAAGGAGCCTGATCTCTGAACAAATACATGACAGGGAGCCTGTCACAGGGACACTTACCCTTGAGCACAAAGTCAACTTTCATCATAAAGAGCCCCCTGAGATTTGGGGGCTTGTTTGTTATAGCAGCTGGTGTTACTAACACAGGGGAAGCAAAGAAAGCAGAGATGCTGGAGTGGATCACGGAAGTGGCCCTGCACCCTCCCCAACAAGCAGACACACACACACTCACCAGCTTTCCTGCGAGGGAATAACCAACTTTAGAAAATCTCAAAGCAGAGAGGACCACTCTGCCGTCTCCCAAGGAGAGAAGGAGAGTAGCGAGATTCAAGAGTTATCCTGCACCCGGCACAGTGCAGGAGCTAATGAATGTTTGCAATGGGTTTCCAGACAAACAGCACTGGCACGGCCTTGAAGTGTTTTTCTCATGAGGCCAAAAGTGACATGGATGCAGCTGGAGAATTGGCAGAACTAACAAGGCTTTGAGGTCCGATTAAGAAGGACCCAGTAGGACCTGCACAGATCAATCCATATATTCCCAGTGCCTGACACATGGCAGGAGCCCAATGAGTGTTTATTTAATGGAAGGATATATGGGTGGATGAGTGGATGGATGGATAGATGGGTGGGTAGATGGATGGATGGATAGAGGGGTGAGTAGATGGATGGATGGATGGGTGGATGGATGAATGTATGGAGAGATGGATGGATGGATGGATAGGGGGTGGGTAGATGGATAGGGGGTGGGTAGATGGATGGATGGGTGGGTGGATTGATAGTAGATAGGGGATAGACGGATAGGTAGAGATGGGAGGATGGATGGATAGATGGGTGGGTAGATGAACGGATGAATGGATGGATACGGGGTGGTTGGGTGGGTGGATGGATGAATGGATAGATGGATGGGTGGGTGGTGAGTGAGTGTGTGAATTAGATGAATAAGTTTTGAGTGTGCTCATGTCTTTGTCTGTGTGCCAGGCACTGTTCTAAGTACTAGAAATACAGTAATGAACAAAGCAAACATAAATCCCTTCCTTCGGTGGCAATTATTAGTCTTTTATTTGTATTGCCACAGCTAAGCTTCATTGCAACTCTGCCAGACAGATGCCATTATTAAATACTATCTCATATTACAGATAAGTAAACTGAGGTCTAACAACATTTAAATAACTTTTTCCAAATCACATAGCTGGAAAGTGCAGGTGGTAGGATTTAAACCCAGGCAGTCTGGTTCCAGAGCCTTATGCACTTCACCATTAGTACATTTTTTTTTAACACAGATAAAGTCTCACCATGTTGCCCAGGATGGAGTGTAGTAGCTATTCACAGGCACGATCATAGCTCACTGCAGCCTTGAACTCCCGGACTCAAGGGATCCTCCCATCTCAGCCTCCTGAGTAGCTAGAACTACAGGCACACGCCACCATGCCCAGCTCCATTAGTATATTTTTTAGCTGGATGGGTTCACACCAGATAAAAAAATCCACATTTCCAGTTCACTTGGCCACATCGGGCATACCTGGGCCCCCATGTCTGCATGGCAACAAGTGGCTAGAGCTAAGTAGCAGCTGCCCCCTCAGGTGGGGCATGTACAATCCAGGTTGAACTTCAATGATTACTGAGCACCTGCTATGCATCTGGCTCTGATTAGACCCTGGACCCACTTCCCTCATCCAAGATTTCTGTCTGTGTCCTGTTGGTATTTAATTTGTGACCCCTGGAAGAAGCCCAGGGACATTTACTGTGTGCCAAGTTAATCAGGGGCAGGAACCTACAATTCCAGGGAGAGGGAGAACCAGTGACAATGGAACCGTGGAATGTGTTTAAAGCAAAGCCAATCCCACTGACACGTGGATGAACCTTGAAGACATTATAAACCAGACACAAAAGGTCAGATATTGCTGATTTTACTTCTGTGAGGCACCTAAAGTAGTCAAGTTCATAGAAATAGAAAGTGGAATGGTGGCTGGCAGGGGTTGGGGGAGGGGCAAATGGGGCATTAGTGTTTAATGGGTACAGAGTTTCAGTTTGGGAAGATGAAAAAGTTCTGAATATCGATGGCAGTGACAGTTGCATAGAATGTGAATATATTTAATGCCACTGAACGGTACACTTAAAAACAGTTAAAATGGTGAATTTTACATTATATATATTTTACCATAATAAAAACAATTCAGAAGTTCTGTTCAGCAAAAGACATCTGAGAAAAGGCAAGCCACAGAGTGGGAAAAGGTATTTGCAATACATATAAGCAACAAAAGATTATAGCATGTAAAAAAAAAAAACCTCCTATAAATCAATAAGGAAAAGACAGACACAGGCAAAAAAATGCAAACAGGCACTTCATGCAAGAGAAAATCCAAATAGCCATAAACATGAAAAGATGCTCAACCTCATTAGTAATCAGAGATATGCAAATTGGAAACACAATGAGATGCCATGTCTCACCCACCAGATTGGCAAAATTTATAAATCTAATAATGCCAAGTATCGTCAAGGATAGGGAGATGGGAATTTTCACAGCATGCTAGTCAGGATGTAAATGGGTACACACACTTTGGAAAGTGGGGTGGCTTTACTTCGTAAAGTTGAAGATACACAAAGTCAACCCATCAATTCCACTTCTGGGTAAATACAGAGCAGTGGTTCTCAAGCTGGAGTGTGCATCGGAATCACCCAGAAGGCTTGTTAAACACGGTCTGCAGCCCCCAGACTCAGTGCTTATGGTTCGGGAGGTCTGTCGTGGGGCCTGTTCTAACAAGCTCCCAGGTATCGCTGATGCTGCTGGTCTGAGAATCACACTTGAAGAACCAGCAGTATTATTCATAATAAAAACTGAAAATGGGCCGGACGCGGTGGCGCACGCCTGTAATCCTAGCCCTTTGGGAGGCCGAGGCGGGTGGATCGCTCGAGGTCAGGAGTTCGAGACCAGCCTGAGCGAGACCCCGTCTCTACTAAAAATAGAAATAAATTATCTGGACAACTAAAAATATATATAGAAAAAATTAGCCGGGCATGGTGGTGCATGCCTGTAGTCCCAGCTACTCGGGAGGCTGAGGCAGAAGGATCGCTTGAGCCCAGGAGTTTGAGGTTGCTGTGAGCGAGGCTGACGCCACGGCACTCACTCTAGCCCGGGCAACAAAGTGAGACTCTGTCTCAAAAAAAAAAAAAACTGAAAATGACCCAAATATCCATTACAAGTAGAATGAACACATAGAAGGTGGTTGTCATACAATTGGATATTACACAGCAATGAAAAGAAACATACTACAGTTACATGATCAACATAGTAGCAGGCAAAAGAAGCCAGACACAAAAAACCACATCGATCACATTTATGAAAAAAGTTCAGAAACAAGCAAATCTAGAGCGTTTAGGTTTGGATACTCGGTAAAACCATAAAGGAAGGTCAGCAGACTTATTCTGTAAAGGGCCAGAGAATAAATATTTTATGTTGTGCAGGCCAAATGGTCTCCGTCAGGATTGCTCAGCTCTGCTGTCATAGCACAAAAGCAGCCACAGACGAAACAAAAAGGAATGGGCGTGGCTGTGTTCTAATAAAACTTTATTTACAGAAAAGAGACAGTGGGCCAAAGCTTGCCCACCCTTGCTATAAAGCTGAACAAGGCAGTGAGGAACCTTCTCCTGGGGAAGGGATTTGGTAGTGGCCAGGAGCGAGTCTCCTAGGAGGCTGACAATGACCTACTTCCTGACCTCAGTGGTAATAAAGTTTTTGCTTTACCATAATTTGTTAAGCTACATATTTATACATTGTGTACTTGTCTGAGTTTTTACTGTATTTCCCGATTTTAAAAAAGTTTTAAAAATAAATACATAATGAGCAGATCAACATGGTTGACCCATGCAATACAATATTTTACTTGGCAATCAAAAGAAATGACACCGACACATGCTACAACACGGATGAACCTTGCAAACATTATGCTCAGCGAAAGAAGCCAGCCAGTCACAAAAGGCCACACGTTACAGGGTTCCATTCACACGTGCCCAGGACTGGCAAATCTACAGAGGCAGAAAGTAGATGAGCAGTTGCCTCTGTCTGTCGGGGATGGGAGGATTGAAGAGTGCTGACTACAGGAAATGGGTTCTTTTTCGGGATGATGAGAATGTCCTGAAATTAATAGTGGTGATGGTGCACAACTCTGTGAATATACTAAAAACCACTGAATTGTACGCTTTAAGTGGGCAAATTGTATGGGAAGTGAATTACATCTCAATGAGGCTGTTACTAAAAATTTTTCTTTAATTTAAAACTAATGAATAAAATCAACAGCCTCTGCCCTTGTCACCAGGCCTGGAAAGGGGATGTGCCATGAGATCAGCCGGACAGAAACTGGCTTTGGAGAAAAACCTCTTGTCCTTTCTCCTGCTCCAGAAGCCCCCAACCCTCCACATCGAGTCCTTTGGCAAAACACGTGCTGAAAATCAGAAGCTCCAGAGGCCAGCGACGATACCAACCAGCCGGGGCCAGGGCATTCCCGCCAAGAGATACAGGCCTTTTTCAATTCGAAATGAAATTTCAACAAAAGCCTGGGCAAAGCCAAGCCCTGTGGGAGTCCGGCTGGCTGCGGAGCCCGAGCCAGGCTTGTGAAGCCGATTCCTGGGCAACCGGGGAGGGGGTTCCACCACTCTAGGAGCATTCCCTGTGAAAGGGCCTCTCTCCCGAGTTTCTGCTTCCTAGTGGCTTCGAGGCGTGGGCAGGGGTCTCAGGGCCTCAGCTCCTCGTGCAGGCTGAAGGTGGCATGTTTGGAGGTTCTGCATGACATTCTAGACTTCGCAGCGCCTCCAGAGACCCTGGCAGATGGCTGCAAATGATGAGGCTGCAGGAGCCAGCAGATGGGATGCGTGAGGAGAAGAGGATGACTCGGGTCCCCTCAGCTGCCACCTCCCTCCTGCTCCACGCAGGCCTGGACAGCTGTGGGCTAGGGGGCCTCCCAGCCAGGTCAGAACACACAGCAAAGCAGACGGAAGAACTTCCCAGGCCTGAGAAGCAGAGGAGGGACCAGGAGGCACCAGGCTGGGTGGAAAAACCCATGAGATGTGGCAGAAATAGCACAGGACCAATGGGACACATCACTTTGCTGTGTGACCTCAGGCAAGTAGCTCAACTTCTCTGAGCCAGCTGCCTGGCAACTCCCCTGGAAACCAGAGATAATAGCACCCACCCCAAAGAGCTGTCAACAGAATTAGATGAAGCAACGGGTGTGGAAGTACCTGGCAGGGAGCGGAGTTCTGCGCATTATTCAATAAAGGTTAGTTGAATGTTAGTTGAGTAGAAATAAACGCAAATTGAGTTGCTTTCCAAGTCAGCTTTCCAGCTGGCTGGGCCGAACTGAAGAGAGGGGGGAGATACAACAGGATATTCAAGCTGGCATTTAGTGAGCCAAATCTTGCACTAACTCCGTTTGCGGATTATCGCATTTGCTTCTCGAAAGAATCCCAGGAAGTTGACGCTGTGATCCCCATTTCACAGATGAAGAAATGGAGTCGGGAAGACGACGAGGTCCCACAGCTGGAAAGACAGCTGGAAGTTAAACCCAGAGCCCGTGTACGGAAGGTCCACATTTAAATATAAGCTCTGCTGTCACCTTAACAGAGAAGTTTCTTAACTTCTCTGAGCCACAGCTTTGCGACGCGAGACAAGAGAAGAGGAACACCTGCTCTGTGGGCTGTCAGGAGGGTTAAATGGAAGAACATGCCTGAAAGGGCCTGGTATGCAGTAGGCGCTCAGTGAGTGTTCACTCTATGTGTCAGGGCCAGGCCAAGGGAGGCTGCCCCTGTGTGGGGACCTCATTTCCTAGGGACTGGCGTGCAGGAGGCATAGTTACTATCCTCAGTCCACGGCACCCACAAAGAGTATTATCTTGGGGCTCAGTTTCTTCATCTGTAAAATGGACCCAGTGAGACCAGCTGTCCGAGCCCTTCACACCCTGACAACCTGTACGTGAAGCTCAGTCTCCTTTCCTGGAACTGGAAGCGCGACAAGAAAGCAGAGGGAGAAGTGCATGAGGCCTGAGGGCCTTGGAGAATCACGAGTGTCACCCTTATGGTATGACAGCCCTTTCTTAGTCCCCAACCCACCTGGCTGACACTGACCTCATCCTTCCCTCTCACCAGATTGTACTCCTTCCCCAGTCGAGGCGTGGCTGGGGTCTTTCCCACGTGCATAGCTCACATGGGGCAGTGAGGGGAATGGGGAAGCCCGGGCCCTGTAGGCACCAACTCAGGTTCAAACCCACCTCTGCCACTTACAACCCACGTGATCTTGGGCAAGATGGCATGACCTCTCTGGGCCTCAGTTTCCCCATCTTAACATGGTATAACAACAGCACAAACCTCTTCAAGTCGTTGGGGAATCAAGTGGGCCTGGCATGTTGCTAACACAGAAATAAGCTTTGGGTATTACTATTTTTATTATTATGAGGCTAAAACAGTTAGATTTTTTACACAGCCCAAGGCAGCACAAAATGAAAATGCGCAGCCCCTTTTTGTAAAATTATTAAGAATTTCAAGACCAGTGACAGTAGAGCAAGGAACCAACTGCGGGGTCCTTCTATGTATGGGGCCTTATGTGACCGGGCAGGTCACCTGCCTGCAAAGCTGGCCCCGGTTCTCTACCTTAACAAGAGTAAGGGTTATATGGATGCCTGCATTTCTTTAAACTCATTGAACAGTACATTTAAAACTTGGGCAATTCACTGCTTGTAAATTATACCAATGAAATTATATTGCTTATAAAAAAAGGAAACATGACAAAATAGGGTTACAAATTCGCAGCACATCACAGGCAGTGTAGTTTAGCAATGAGATGCAAGTCTAGACTTGTACGATGAATGTTGTCCTCTGTGTATCCCGGACCCCTTGTACAGTTGTGCAGCATGTTCACTGAACAACCCTATGCCACTCACATAGACCAGAACAAATCATAAGCCTCAGAGCTGCACAGTCATTTCTCACACCAAAGTATGGTAAGACCACAGAGCTATTTAGAAATTTAAATTACCGCTGTTTACCGTTAACGGAGTCTTCTCACCATGGAGAAACGGTTTCCAATTATGAAACATGAGAGCCGGGCACTGTTTGGGGTTAATGTGACGCTCTGCGAGAGAGTGAGCAGGCGAGACTGCCCAGATACATAATTACCTGGAAAGATAATCTTGAATAATTGGAATTAGAGCAACTAAAGCAATTATTAGATGTTGTGATCTCCAGGAGCAATCCTCCACCAGGCTTAGGGATTTAATCACCCTCAGTAAGAGTGCATAATTAGAGGAATCCAGAATTTCAGAAAAGAAAGTGGCAGAACCAGCACTTCAGAATTAAGGAGGTGGGAGGGCCAGATGTGAGATATTCCAGCAAACTAGGCTGGAGGGATGGCTGGGAAGGAGGGGTGGGCAGCAGGGCGGGCGGGCAGGCGCTGCTTAAAAGACCTCAGGAGCCTGGCAGGTGAGCCAGACTTGGATCTAAACCTGCTGTGTGACCTTGAGCACAACACTTAACCTCTCTGGGCTCTCCCACCCTTCAGTCATTCAGCAATATCCACTGAACACCTGCCACGTGCCCACCACTGAGACACTTGGTCTCGTCCCTTTGCACGAGCTGTTCATTCTACCGGGAGTGACTTCCCTGCTGCCCCTTATGTACAAGGAGTCCACTCCTCCTTCCAGAACCTTCCCCCATGGTGCTCCTCCATGAAGCCTACTCCTTCCAAAGCCTTCCATCCCCCCTCATGGACTGTGACTCTCTGTCCCCTTGTGTGTGTCCCCACTGGAAGGTGAACATCTCAAGAGCAGGGACCGGGGGCTTCTCATTGCTCCTGCCCCTGACACACAGCCTGGCACCGAGGGACACTGAGCACTGGCAAGGCGGACGATGGTCCACCAGAGCCCATTCCTGAAAGCCCGGCTACCGTCTGCCTTGCCTCTGAGAATTATTAATAATTGGCACCAGGTTCGCTGGCCTCTGTTGTGAGTTTATTCAGAATGTCCAGGAAATGACAGGAAGATTCCAGAGCTCCACAATGGACCAGGGCCATTCAGATGGCTGGCAATTCCCATCGGGGGCCAGATGGCTGTGAGTATTACTAATAATTATTCCCATATTATCTGGGAATGGCAGGTGAGAGGGAGTCATGGACATGTGGACCACTTGGGCTGGTCTCCTGCCTCTCTGTGTCTTGACATGTCTGTCTCACTGGGATAGATGTGATCAGAGCTCCCATTTTCCTGGGCCCGGGACCACAGGTGTGCACCCGGTCACCTGGGAGCACAGAGTGGGAGTAACTGACACAGTCCGGGGGCGGGGGAGGGCTTCGTGGAGACAGAGCCTTGAGGTTGGCTCATGAAGGTCGATGGAGCGTTGCCCAGACAGCCAGGGCTGAAAAGACCATCCAGGACTAAGGCAGGTACAGGATGCACGGGCCACACGTGCATGTTCCTGCTGCAGCCAGGAGGCTGACCTGTTTTTGGCTCCGATGTCAGAGTCTGGGCAACCGCGGAGGTTAATTCCCCTCTCCCTTCTCTGCTCAGCATGTTCTGATCTATGCACGTTTCAGTTCTATGACATAAATCAATAAAATACACTAAACAAATTAAGTGAGCAGGAGAATTGTAAATCGATTTCAGGCAGGGAACAGAGAGGTTGAGGAGACCAACAAGAGGCTATTACAGGAATTGAAGTGAGAAATGACTCACGCAAGACTCAGGATTGTGGCCGCGGAGCCTACCACGTTGTTACACATCCCTGAAATATTAAACAAATGAAACCTACAAGCTCTGGAGACTGTTTCACAGAAATTGCTGGCTGGCGGCTGCCAGAAATCCTGGCTCACTGGGGAACAGGGGCAGGTAGCAGGGAGGACTTAAAACACAGCTCAACCCAGGTGGGTCAGAGGAGATCATAGCTTCAGGAGTTGGATGCACGTTTCTAAACCCAAATGGGCCACGTAGTATCCATAACGTGGTCCCTGTTCGTTCCTTCCTCCCTTCACTCAACAAACCTTTCCTAAATTCTTGCTCTGTCCCAACCTCATCTGGGGCATGGGAGCTGCAGAACACAAGATGCAGTGCCTGGTCCTCAGGGAGTGTCCGGGCTGGTAGAGAAGGTCACCTCAATACAGTGTGATGGGCGCTAATAAGACCAGTCACTGTAGGTAGGTGCCTCTGGGGGTTCAGGGATGGCTTTTCAGAAGAGGTCATGTCTAAGCTGGGTTTTGAAGGATGAATAGAAGTTTGAAAAGCAGTCAAGAGGTGGCAAAGGCAGATCAGCTGGAAGAAACAGCACGTGCAAAGGCGCAGAGGCACGAGAGAGAGGATGGAGAGTTTGGGGACAATGCATGCGAGTAGACAGGCAGGACTAGAGCATGAGATTTAGGTCACAGATTGGAGGAGTGGAAAAGGCAGAAAGGAATACATCGTGACAGACCATGAATCTAAAATGCCCTGTGTAGCAAGTTTGAGAGCCATAAAAGATTTTAAGCAGGGGCCTGTTATAATTAGATGTTCACTTTAGAAAGATAATTCAGAATTCAGTGTGGGAAATATTTTTCTTTCCTTTTTAATGAAGGATAACACATACAGAAAAGTGCATATATCATAAGTATACAGCTTGATGAACTTCCATCAGCTGAACACAGGTACAAAACGAGCACTCAGATCAAGAAACAGGACATTGCCAGCTGCCAGAGCCCTCCACCAGTTCCCTCCAGTTACACCTTCTCCACAAGGGCAACCACTGCCCTGACCTCGAACAGCATAGATCGGTTTCCCATGTTTTCCTGTTTTATAGGAATTGGATCATAAAGAATTTCTTTTGAACCTGGCTTCTTCTGCTCAACATCCATGTTGTTGTGAGCAGTGTATGTTGTTCATTTTCGTTGCTGTATAGTATTCCACTGTGTTGACGGGCCTTGAGGAATGGGTTTTGAGCAGCCCAGACTGGAGTCTGGGAGGCCAGCTAAGAGATCATTGCCATATTCCAGGAAAGAAGTGATGAGAAGCTGAATAAGGCAGTGGCAGTGGAGACAGAGAGGAGGACAGATGTCTCCTAAAAGATATTTAGGAGACAAAAGAAATTGAACTTGGCAAGTCATTGAATTTGGAGAGCGAAGAGTTAAAGACAATGTTCTGGTTCCTGGCTTAGGCAATGGATGGAAAAGGAAAAGGTCTAGCGATTTCCACTGTGGACAAGTTGAGTTTGCAGGCCCTGGGGGCATTCAGGAGAAGGTGTCCAGCAGGCAGCTGGAGGGAGAGTCTTGCACTCAGGGGAGAGGTCTGGGTCCAGCGAGTCAAAGCAGGATTGAACATGGCGGTGAACCAAAGCTTGATCTCTGCCCTCTTTCCATGCCACCAAGCATTACAGCAGAGGAATAAGAAAGTCGTAAATCCACAGCACAAAGAGGGTGGGAGAGGAGATGACAACAGAAAAAAGATGCAACGACCATTTTACAAGCTGGAAAGTTCATGGATCAGTGGGTAGTGACTTAACAGACAGAAGAAAGCTGAAAGCCAACCACCTGCTTGGAGGAGGCTGGTGAGAAAGAAACTTTGGAAAGTCCTTGGAACAGAGCACCAGCTGAGTTCCACACTGAACACCAGGCACGAAGAGGAAGTCTACATTTGGGATGCTGAGATACCTGCCCACCTGGCACCCTTTCCCTCCTTGATTCAGAATGCTAGTGGCTCAGTTAATCCACTGGAGATAGGAGGTTTCCCCTTTGGGAAACTGATCATCGCAAGAGAAAAAGCCTGGTGAAGGTGGGTACAGGTTGACCGGATGAACTTTTTGGATGGGGTTTATTGCCTAGATGTTTGGGAAGCCCATTGGTCAATGTCCTTCCCCTATCCCACACAGCTGCACCTTAACCCTCAAAATAGCAAGTTCATGCCTCACTCTTACATACGAACATCAGATATTCGAGGAAAACTTACAATAAGACAGAGGGAAATATTAAAACCAAATAGACAAAAGAACTTGGAAGAAACAGAGACATTAAAGGATGTAGAAGAAAACTTTCAAAAAAATTAATATCCTTAGAGAAATATGAGAAGATACCGTGTCAATAAAACAAAGGCAGGAGACTATAAAAAGGAACATTCAGATAACAAGGAAAAGCTCTTAAAATTAAAAATATTACCGCAGAAACTTTAAAAACAGAATGGCTGAGAGATGAAAGTTGAGTAAAGAATCTCAGGATTAAATAAAAAGGCAAATAAAAATGAAAATAGAAAATAAAAAAAAATAAGAACGGAAAATAAGATGTTAAAAGCTTCCAGGGAGGAAAAAAATCAGATCGCACAAAAGAATGTGAATGGCCTTGAACTTAACAAAACGTTCCTGGAAGCGAGAGGACAAGGGGGCAGCCAACACTTTCCCAAATCTTGTGGGAAAATTATTTTCATCCTAAAATTTTATACCCAGCCAAATATAATACTGATTCGAGTGTGACAGAGGAGTAAAGTCAACAGTAAGCATGCGAAGTCTCAGTCAGCCGTGCTCTATTTTGCAGGGAGCTACTGGAAGATATTTTCCCCCAAAATGGGGAAGTAAACTGGGAAAAAGATTACCTGGGACTCAGGAGGCAGAGGATCCAACAGGAGAGAGGAGAGGAAATTTCAAAACAACGGTAAAGGGGCTTCCAGAATAACAACCCTAGGCAATCATTGGGCCAAACTGGGCTGCAGCCAAAAGGCTCCATAGGAAAAGTTCGGAAGGGAGGGAGGAAGGAAGGGAGGTGGGAAGGAAGGAAGGAAGTCCAGGTCGTGCAGGACCTTGTAGGCCACAGTGAGGATGCGGACTTTTACCCCAAGTGAGATGGGAGCCACGGGAGGGCTTTAAACCCAGGACTCACACGATATGATTTATGCTTTAAAATGATCCTTTGGGACACCAAGGCAATCGGGAGACAAAAATGGAAGGAGGTGATCAGTTACAAGATTATGGCAGGAATCCAGATAAACAACAGTTGTGGCTGAGGCAACGGTAAAACAAAAAAGATATTCCCCACATGAAATACAAAACCAGAAGAGCCAGACAAACAAAGCCAAGTGCATCATGCCATGGTAGGAAGCTCTGAGCACAGACAAACATTTTGCCAGGGGGAAGAGGGTGGGTGAGCAGGGGCAAGAGGATAGTGGAGAAAATGGGACGGAGGAGGTGGCCTTTGAGAAGGGCCTGGAATTGTGCGAGGTGGGAAGAGCTTCAGACAGGAAGGGAAGCGCTAGGCTGGACGCTGCCCAGAGGTCGTGGTGAGGATGACAGGTGTATCCCCCCAGGCCTTGGGAGGCCCAGCTTTTTAGCAGAAGAACCAGGGGTTTAAGAGCCAGACTGCTCAGGTTCAAATCCCAGCTGCCCCGCTTCCCAGCTATGCGGTCGCTCTGTGCCTCAGTCTCCTTATTTGTAAAACAGGGATTACATGAGCCAATGTGTATAACGTTCTCAGAATAATCCGGGCACACGGTGTGCACTGCCTGAAGGCCAGTTAGTGTTGGTGTCATGATTATTATCGTATTTGGAAGACCAGAAAGATGCAGGGGGGAGGTGATGGGGGAGCAGCCACAGGGGCCAGAACCGGTGGGGAAGCACACTCTTTGGGTGGGAACACACCTGGATGCAAACATCCACCCAGGCTCTCGGCGTGGCTCGAAACAAGTCACTCCATCTGTCTGCCCTCGGGTTCCTCACCTGTGAAACGGAGATTCCACATGGCGAGCAGCCGGCGAGCACATGGATGGATCCAGAGTCGCCCTGTTCCTACAGGTGTCTGCTGCGAGGGCCACACGGGCCGCCACGGACCAAACCCTGCCAGCCCAAGCGAAAGCTACAGCGTTCGAGAAGCAAGGAGTTCGACAACTAGGTGGCAAAGTCAGCCCACTCAGCCTCTTTGTAAACATTTTTATATACACAGCCAGAAGGTTCTCGGTGTGGCCGCCAAGTCCTAAAGTAAATTCACAAGGCCAGTAAAATACAAAGATACAAGCTCTCCGGGACCCTCGGTCCTCATAAAAGAAGCAGGAATGAAGGTCTGGCGCCTCCTGGGAGCAGCACGAGCAACCCGCCTGCCACTATACACGGGCACACGCACACACTGGCACACGTGTATGCACGTCCACATGGGCACACACCCGTGCATGCTCACACTTGAACACATCTGTGCACATGCACACACAGGCACACATCTATGTTCTTGCATGTGCACGTATGTGTACACACCTCCACACCCATGCTTATGCACGCTCACGCAGCTCACCCACCGGCATGCACACACACAGGAGCACCTGCTCACGTGCACACTTACCCTCAACAGGGGACGCACACACAGGTGCACACACACAGGCCCTGCTTCCTGGAAGCCAGATTTGGAGCCGGGTTAACCCAGGAGCCATGGAGACTATGGGATGTGCATCCGACAGAGGGGTGTGGCGCCTGGGTCTGGATTAAACCCAGCTGTGCCCCTTATGAGATGTGAGACTTAAGTGACTTAATCTCTCTAAGCCTCCGTTTCCTCTTCTGCCAAGTGCGACTGAGAATGACAGCTCCTTCCTCATGAGGCTGTGAGGAGCTTTCTCAGCTATATGTGTAAATGCCTGGCACAGGGCCCGGCACATAGTAACTGTTCAATAAATACCAGCCATTCATTGGTAATAGTGGCAGCAGTGTTTCCTGGAGATCTTGATTTGGAAGCTGTGGCCCAAGTTGTGCAGTCAAATGTTTCAGAGATGTCCACACATAGGAATTAAACAGGATGCAGCCATGGGGAAATCGAGGACACAGAGGAGGTCCCCTACTGCCAAGAGCTTGCTTAGGGGGGTCCTTGCCTCTTTCTGGGGCCTGAGGGCCCAGTGGGTTCCCTGTCACTTTCCCCTCAGTCTCAGCAGCTGCCAGTTAGCTGGAGCTTGGTGAAGATGGCATCTGCAAGACAGTATCGTCTCCAGCCTCCGTGACACATAGCCCCTTGGGCCCCTCTGCCTTTGCTGACTACCTGGGGAGTAAAAATACAAGCTCTGTCCCACCAGCAGTTGGCATGGGTGGCCACACACCCTGGACTTAAGCATTTCCCCTGAGCCAAGCACCCCACACTCTCCATGTTGGACAAGTTACAGGACTGGACTCCTGCCTCAGTTTCCCCTCCCCTGACTCCCAGGCCCAGAGTCCTCTCTTAATCTCCAGGCTGTTGGAAGAAACCTGCACACCTGTTTCTCTCTTAGCAGCCTTCCTCCTAGGTGGCAGGGGTAGGCAGGTGGGGAGGTGGCCACACTCCCCTACGTCCCTGTGGCAGGCTATCCTCCAGTGTCCATTCTCTTATTCTTCCATAATAACAAAATCCCTGACTTCTGGCTGGGCACAGCATCGCTCAGGGTAAAGACCACATTTCCCAGCATCCCTCACAGCTGCATGTGGCCACGTGATTAGTTCTGGCCAAGGAGATACAGGCAGGTGCTGTGGGGCAACGTCTGGGAACCTTAGAGTTGACATAAGATCTTTGCCTTTTCTTCTTTGCCCTTCCTCCATCCTGCTGCCTGGAATGCAGGTGTGATAACTGGCACTGTAGCAGCCATCTTAGACTGTGAAGACAAAGGCCATGGGATGATGGAGAGGGCAGCAGGGGCCTGGATCCTTAGGACTTCATGGAGCAAAGCCTGCCTGGATCATCTATACATTCTTTCTCTCTCTTTTTTTTGTTTGGTGTTTTCTGTGTTGTTTTGTTTTGTTTTGTTTTGTTTTGTTTTGTTTTGTTTTGAGACAGGGTCTCCCTCTGTTGCCCAGGCTAGAGTACAGTAGCATCATCATAGTTCACTGCAACCTCAAACTCCTGGGCTCAAGTGATGCTCCTGCCTCAGTCTCCCAAATAGCTGGGACTACAGGCATGCCCCACAACACTGGGCTAATTTTTCTATTTCTTGCAGAGGCAGGGTCTCATTCTTGCTCAGGCTGCTCTCGAACTCCTGACCTCAAGCAATCCTCCCACCTCGTCCTCCCAGAGTGCTAGGATTACAGGCATGAGCCACCGCACCTGGCCTACTTTCAAACTTTTATAAGACATATAAATAAATTTCCTCACTGAAGCCAGTCCTTTTGGGTCACTATTACTTGCCGCTAAACCTAATCCTGACTACTATCCCTGCCGCTGGGGCTGTGGC
This sequence comes from Lemur catta, assembly GCF_020740605.2. Classification (NCBI taxonomy): domain Eukaryota; kingdom Metazoa; phylum Chordata; class Mammalia; order Primates; family Lemuridae; genus Lemur; species Lemur catta. Next base: position 18,115,841 of record NC_059129.1, read on the forward strand.
AGGCTCCTCACCATCCAATTACCGCCCCACACAGCTCTCAGCAATGCTGTGGGCTCAGAGTCCCTGCTGTGGGACCCTGCACACCAATGAGACCTCTCTGGATGGCAGCATCCAACCAGACTGGCCATCCCCACACCTGGGAGGCAACAGAGCCCAGACACCTGGCTCCCCTTTCCCAAGGTCAAATCCTACAGCTGGAAGCAAACCCCCACACCGTGGGACTTGCCTGAGCCCAACTTCAACACACCCAGAGTCACAGGTGCACTGGACAGAGTGGAAGGTAACAACTCCCAGGACGGCCCCACCAGACAGGGAGGGCACACAGCCCCCCTCCCCAACCTGTCCAGCCCCACTGAATGCTCAAGAAACTCAGGGCTTTGCAACAGAATCTCTGGCTTCCGGGGCCCATCACCCAGGAAGATGCTGGAGGAGAAACTATCACAGGCCATGAGAAGCCACCAGGGCAGGGACGCTGTCTCCAGAGAGGGTGGGGCTGCCACACGGAGCTGGAGCACACTCACCTTTCTCCGACGCTGGGGCCAGGTCAATGAAGCTGCGACATGTTTCACCTTTGAAAAGAAAAGAAGGGTTTTCAGAATACGAGAAGACACGTGGCTTCGGGAGTTTGCCTGCCCCCCTCCCGTGAGCCCTGGAGCAAGCCGGCATCTCTGACCCAACACGAGGGGCATCTTTCTCTAACCCTGACTCTTAGAAACCCAACGTCCCGGGAACATCGACGGCAGACCTGCCGACTCCCTCCCGCCCAGTCCAACCCAGCCAGTCCTACTGCTCCCACCCCCACGACACCCCCTGTTCTCTTTCTATGCACCCCCCAGCCCAGGCTTCACCCCACCAGTCTCCCCAGGCCTCTGCTCTGTCCCATCCACTGTCCATGCTGCGGCTGCAGGGATATTTTCAAAACGCACAACTCTGGTCACGTCAAAATCACGCACGCACGCACAGCTTGCTCCTGCTGAAAACCCTTGATGACTTCCCCAAAAAGTAAAGTCCGAATGCCACACACGTGGCCTGTCTGACCACACCCCCGTCCTGCTGCCCTCTGCCCCAGCTCCTGTGCGCCCCGTGCTCCCTCCCGCCACGAGGCTTTGCACGTGCTGGTCCCCTGCCTGGAACACGGACGCACTGGGACCTTGGCCTTTTCCTGTGGGGCACCCGGTCACCCTCACGTGTGACTCTTGTATGCACACTGATAGTACTGAGATTATAAACAGCTGAAAGAGATGTTTGCTGACCCCCAAGAACCGGAAGGGAGGATTAACAAAAAAAGTGAAAACCAAAGAAGTGCTGCGCTAGAGTAGATGGATTTTGAATGAGTTATTTTAAACTTCCTTTAATGCCATATTGTTCCCTCAAAAGCTGGAGGGGAGAAATGTAGTAGCCAAATTCAGACCAGCACCCAGGGCCACAGTAAGACTGTGGTGGGCCCTTGCTAAATAAATTTTAAAATTTTTTTAAAAACTAAGAATTATTTTACAACCACGTTGGTATAAAGATGAACGTATTAAGTATGAAACATTTTCTTCACCTGAAAGGTTTCTTTTTTCTTCTGATTTCAAAGGAAATTAAAACATTTTCATGAGCCTTTAAAAGTATTATGGGCTATCGGTTCTACACCTCCTGAGCCCTCCTATACCAGGCTCCGGCCCCCACCACCAACTGGGCTCCTGAGTAATATTTAAGATTTATGTCTTAGGCATTTTGCCTTCTCTTTTCTTTAACAGTTTGTTTGTTTGCTTTTTTGAGACAGAGTCTCACACTTTGTCACCCAGGCTAGCGTGCAGTGGCATCATCATAGCTCACTGTAACCTCACACTCCTGGGCTCAAGCGATCCTCCTGCCTCAGCCTCCTGAGTAGCTGGGACTACAGGCACGCACCGCTGTGCCCAGCTAATTTTTCTATTTTTAGTAGAGACGGGGTCTCCCTTTTGCTCAGGCTGGTCTTGAACTCCTGAGCTTGAGCGATCCTCCCACCTCGGCCTCCCAGAGAGCTAGGATTACAGGCGTGAGCCACCGTGCCCAGCCTCCTTAACAGTTTTATTGAGATATAATTCACGTGCCATACAATTCATCCATTTAAAGTGTACAATTGAATGGTTTTTAGGATTTTCTTGGTATATTCACAAGGTTATGTGACCATAATTAATTTTAGAATATTTTCCTCACCCCAAAAAGAAACCCCCTACCTATTAGCAGTCACTGCCCACTTCCGCCAACCCTCCCGGCCCTAGGCAACAACTAATCTACTTTCTGTCTGTATAGACTTTCCTAGTCTCAGCATTTCCTACAAATGGAATCATCCCACATATGGGTTTTGGTGATGGACTTCTTTTACTTAGCGTAACGTTTTCAGAGACCATCCACGTTGTAGCATGCCTCAATACTTCAGAATGGCTGAATAATATTCCATTATATGGATATGACACATTTTATTTATCCATTCATCCATTGATGACCATTTGGGTTTGTTTCTACTTTTGGCTATTTATGAACATTCATGTACAAGTTTGTGTGGGCAAGTTTTCATTTCTCTTGGGTATAAAACCAAGAAGTGGAATTGCTAGGTCATAGGGTAGCTCCATGCTTAACCTTTTGAGAAACTGCTAGACTGTTTTCCAAAGCAGACGCACCATCTTATGTCCCATGAGCAATGTATGAGGAGGGCTCCAATTCCTCTATGTCTTCACCAACACTTGCTATTATCTGTCTTTTTTTTATTATAGGCCTCCTTGCCAGTGTGGTATGGTATCTCATTGTAGTTTTAACTAGCATTTTCCTTAATGACTAATGACATTGAGCATCTTTTCATGTGCTTATTGGCCATTTGTGTATCTTCTTTGGAGAAATGTCTATTCAGATCCTTTGCCCACTTTTTAATTGTCTTTTCATTACTGATTTGTGAGTTCTTTATACAGTCTTCACACAGTCCCTTATCAGATAGCTGATCTGTAAATATTTTCTCCCTCTGTGTCTCTCCATTTCCTCTGTCTTTCCATTTTTGGGAAGCAGATGAGTTTTTAATTTTAATCATGTCCAACTTATCTATGTTTTTTCTTTTGTTGCTTGTGTTTTTTGGTGTCATATCTAAGAAGGCCTTGCCTAACCCAAGGTCATGAAGATTCACTCTTATTCTTTCTCCTTAGAGTTTGGCAATTTTCACTTTCCCATTTAGATCAATTATCCATTTAGAGTTGATTTATGTGTATGGTGTAGATGGCTTCACTCTTTCGTATGTGGATAACCCATCGTCACAGCACCATTTGTTGCAAGACTGTTCTTTCTCCATTGAATTGCCTTGGTATACTTGTCAAAATTAATTGGTTGTAAGTGTGAGGGTTTATTTTGTATTCTTAATTCTATTCCACTAATCTATATATCTATACTTTTACTAGTACTACACTGTCTCAATGACTGTAGCTTTGTAGTAAGTTTTGAAATTGGGAAGTGTGAGTTTTCCAACTTTGACCTTCATTTTTAAGATAATTTTAGTTTTCCTGGGTCTCTTGCATTTCAATATGAATTTTAAGATCAACTTGTCCATTTCTTCACAAAAGCAAGTCGGAATTTTGATAGGGATTGCACTGAATCTGTAGATCAATTTGGGGATTACCATCTTAACAATATTAAATCTTCCCATCCATGAACATAGACTATCTTTCCATTTATTTAGATCTGTTAATTTCTTTCAACAATGTTTTATAGTTTTCAGAGTATAGGTTTTATACTTCTTATGTTAAATTTATTTCTAAGTATTTTATTCTTTTTGATGTTAATATAGAATTGTTTTCTTAATTTCATTTTTTGGATTATTCATTGCTAATGTGTATAATATGATTAATTTTTATACATTGATCTTGTACCCTGCAATCTTGCTGAACTCATTTATTAGTTCTAACAGCTTTTAGTGGATTCTTAGGATTTGCAATATACAGGATCATATCATCTGCAAATAGATACAGTTTTACTTCTTCCTTTCCAATCTCACTCTTTTATTTCTTTTTCTTGCCTAATTGCTCTGGCTAAAACTCCAATATAATGTTAAATAGAAGTGGCAAGAGCAGACATCCTTGTGTTTTTCCTGATCTTGCAGGGAGGGGGGAAGAATTCATTCTTGTACCATAAAGTTTGTTGTTAGCTGTGCGGTTTTCATATATGCCCTTTATGAGGCTGAGGAAGTTCCCTTCTATTCCTAGTTTGTTGAGTGCTTTTATCATGAAAGGGTATTTGTCTTTGCTTTAATCCCACAACAACCTGCAATGAGAATCCCCATTTTAGAGACAAGCAAACTGAGACTCTGAACTTTCAGTGGCTTGCCCAAGACCACACAGCCAGTAAGTAAGTGATGGACTAGGACTCGACCCAGGTCCATAGACTCCAAACTCCACGCTCTACAATCTTCCCAGCTGTCTATGCCCATGTGCTATGTCAGGATTTCCTACAACAGCCAGCTGCTCCCGCTGGGGACAGCTGCTGGGTCCCGAAAGGAATCCCCTGGGAACATACCTCTGTGCAGACAGGAAAAATCCACAAGAGGCTAAATAAGTGGCTTTCACGCTTCTATTTCTGCTACGTGGACGAGGCTGAACAGAAGATGTTTGAGCCAAGATGGTCAAACTTAGCCCACACTCCCTATGCCCGGCAAAGCGGAGGTTTAAAGAAAAATCGTAGAGATGACACCAGTAACACAGGCTACTTCAAAAGTCTAACAGCTGAAATCCAAACACAGAGATTTTTCTTCTCCAAACCCTTCGTCTCCATGATAAAGATTAGCTAAGGATTAACGAGATAAACATCAGCTGTACCATATTGACTTACTGCTTCTGGAAGTGACCCATAAACCATTAACATCAATGTCAATTATTATTAAGTTTATATGTTTAATTAAGGGATTTATTTTGGGTGTAAAACGGAAGAGCACTTATCTCTCACCACAGGCACTTCAGACTGACGCGTGACAGTGAGATCGCAGAGCTGTGGCAGGTTACCGCCACCTGATGGCAGCATACCTTTCATAAGCCACGGAACTTGGAACCCGGGAAGGGTCCTACCGGTCATTCAGTTTAAGTGGTTCTCAGCTCTGGGAAGCCCAGGTGCCACCCACAGAGACTTGGATTTAATTGGTCCAATTTAATTGCACACATCAGTAGGGTTTTTAAAGCTGCCCAGGTGATTCCAGTGGGCACCCAGGGTGAGAATCACACTCCAAACTGACTTATAAGAAATGGACTTTCAACATTAGTGAAACAGTGCGTCATTTTGGTGGTGGTTCATGCAATCGCCCTGGACCCTCCTTCAAGCAACAGCATTTCTGGGGCAGGACAGTGGCCAAGGGTCTGAGCTCTGGAATCAGCAGAGCTGAGTTCAAATGCTGGCTGTGTCACTTCCTGTCCTCAGTTTTTCTGTGCCTTGATTTTCTTGTTGGTGAGATGGGCACAGTACCTGTAAAGGTCTTGTGAAGACTCCCCATGGGCAAAGAGCTTAGACACGGTGCCTGGAACACAGTAGATGCTTAGGAGATGGTGGCTGTCATCATTGTCACTCCTGCCCAAGTGTGGGTCAGATGAAACATGGGACACCATCCTCTGCAATCTAACTCAGGGGGACAAGAGTGACATGCAGGCACCATCAGAGACTAGCACAGGGGGGGCTGTCGTGCACTGGTTCAGAGCAGGGACTCTAGAGCCAGGCTTGCCTGGGTGCAGTCTGGCTCCGTCACTTACTATTAATAGACGTGTGACTTCAACATGACCCTTTTGGTGCCTCAGTTTCCCTATAAAAAAGTGAAAATCTCCAACACTGGTGTTTCGACAGTGCATTTTGTAGGGTGGACCAGTAGGGGCTGGTGTCAACCACCAGGCGGTACAGCTGGGACAGCTCAGCGGGCAGCAGTGCAGACCACCATGGCAGCTGCAGGGGTGCCACAGGCTCCTCGAGGGGCCCCTGCCTGGGTCGTGGCCCTGTGCCTTCCGTTGTCTCCCCCATACCCAAGGTCATTGGCTGGTGGTAGCTGCCTCATGTTTGCCCCTTGGAGATGCCCTTGCTCCCGTCACCCACTCCCTGGCTGGCCCACTCAACTACTAAGGTGAAGGTGCATGGGCGTCAGCACCTCCTGTCCCAGAAGGGACAGTCCTGGAAGGCCCCTTGCATGCCCAAAGGCTCACAGGAGGATAATGTCATCCCGCTTCAGGGAGCGGGGAGCAGAGGAGCTTGGCAGAAGGGAGGGGCCAGCAGCCCCCAGGGGAGAAGTGGTTTGGGATCCACAGCACGCCAGGGGATGTCAGCACGTTCAAGCGGAAATGTTTTGGGAGCACCGGGCTTTAGGGCCAGGGGTTATAGGCTCAGCAACAAGGGGCCAGCAACCCCTCAGCCGTGGGGAGCAGAAAGGCAGGTGAAGACCAGAGGTTCTCCCAAAAGCTCTGAAAATTTCATACGGCCCAGGGGTGACAGGGAACCTCAATCATGTAGAGACTGAGTTGCCAGCGTCCTATTCTACTAGAGAAATAAATCGATGGGACATTCCTTGCCTAGAAGTGTGAGTGCATATTCACACCCACCATGCCTTCAGGGGAAAACTCCTCACGCGGCTTCACAAGGACCCAAGTTCAAATCCCCTCGTGGATTTGTGTGTGTGTTTGTTGTTTGTTTGTTTGTTTATGCCTGTTAAGGCTGATTATTCCAGCCTCCCGCGATTGTTGTGAGGGCTAAATAAGGTCATGGGTATAAAACACGATGTCTTCAGTTAGGATTTAAATCAGAAACAACATCTGCAAAGGGATCAGCTTAGTGTTTTGACACCCACACCCCTAATGTCATTCGTGACAGGTCTCAAGGCTCCCTCCTGGAAAGGAGGTGATCTAAGGCAAACGGAGGGCTCAGAAGCCACAGGACGTGAGTTCTAATCCATCCTCTGCCTCCTCCTAGCCATGTGCCCTCAGGGAGTGGCTTTACCTCCTGGAGCCTTTTCCTCACTTGCCAAGTGGAAGTCACCAGAGTACCTGCCTTCCAGGCTTGCCAAAAGGATGAAACTAGGAGGGAGTGTGTGAAAATGCCTGCCTCGTACTTGGGCCCATCAATACGAGGTTGTTTGCAAACCTGTGCATCTTCCCAGGCCAGGAGCAGGAGGCTGTAATTCTGCAACCTCAGCCTGGGCAGGTGGAGGGACCCTGGCAGGGCCACAGGCAGAATCCAGGGAGGTGGCCAAAGGCAGATACCTGACGCTGGCAGAAGGTGTGCAGAGCATGGAGGGTCTGCCAAGTTACCCTTGGCACGGACGCCGGGAGCCCAGGGCTTGGCCGGCAGTGGAGATGTGGACAACGAGGGGGAGGAGCACAGAGGAGCCCAGCAGCCTTGGCTGGGTCCCCAGATCCTGGGTCTGAGGATAGTGACTTCATTCCACACCCCACCAGATGGTGTTGCTGAGGTTTCTGCAGAGCAGGGGGGTGGAGAGAGGCTGGGGAAGGCAGGGACAGCAGAGAGAGGCAGTAACACTAGTCTCGTGAAGTCTGCCAACAAATAACGTGTGCTCACATATATCGTACACACACTTTGTGCCAAGCCCTGGTCTAAGTGCTTTACGTATATCAACCGACCAACCTTCACAAGAGCCCTGTGCTCTTGAGTGGTCCTACTACCACTCCCATTTTACAGAAGAAGAAACCAAGGCACAGGAAGATTGAGTCACCTGTCTAACAACACACAGCTAGTGGTGGAGCTAGATAGTTTGGCACAGAGCCATTGTTTTGGCCACTACTCTGTACTCCCTTCTCAGCAGAGTAGGCAGGCTCTATATAAATCCATTCTTCCTAAGGGACATCCAAGGTGCCCTCCAAAAACTCCACATGTGGCAAGAGAAACCAGCAGGCTTCCAGATGTGGCTGCATTTCAAAATGACCAGCCAAGGGGACTCAAACCTGGCTGGTTCTAAGTTTGACTCTGGTTCTGGGACCCACATTCCATGAGGCGCTCAGCTTCCTGGCAGGCGCATGGCTGGTTTTCTCTATAGTAGGTACTTTCAACTTGCTGGGAGGGCAAAATAGAATTGGTCCTGGGGCCCCCAAAAATGTGGCCCATGTGAAACCATTTGAACTGTCTGGCAAGGGCAAAAGTTCACACATCTTCGCCAGCTGGATTCAAGGAATTCGGCACCAAGAAGCTGGGAGGAAAAAAATACCAACAGATCTTGCATGAAGCTCCTCTCGCTATCGGGGCTGGCAGTAGAGGCTTGGCAAGCGCTTCCTTGGAATTCTCCGGAGGCTTCTGCCAGTTCAACTGACAGGGCAGCAGATGGTACACACTTATCTGCTGATGATATTTTGATTTATTTATCTCTTACAGATGGTACCATGCCTTGATTTCTGGCTGGAGTCCAAAATGTGGGTCAACTTTCTGGGAATGATCGTTTCTACAAGTGGATAAAATACTGAAGACTAAAACCCCGCCTGGCATCGTGACTGCATTGTCCCGGCCTCCAGACATCCCTTGCTTGGGCATTTGGGGCACTGTGGGTTAACCAGGAGAAGAATTGCAAAGCGGAAGAACCTACAGGCTTATCTAAAATCAACACCGCAGTGGTTAAATGTAAGAGCTCTCAGCTTGCAGCATCCCAAGTTCAAGCCCGAGCTCTGCTACTTATAAACTCTATGACTCAGGGCCAGATGCTCTGGGTCTTAGTTTCCACATCTGTAAAGTGGGTGTAACTGTCATCTCCACCACATATGGTGTGACAGAAACAGCTGGCTGTCCACCGACAAAGGTGCTGCTCCTTCTGTAGCGTGAGCTGTTGCTCAGAAGTGGCTGGCCAGCCAGCCACGACATTTTTCCCAGCAGCCCCTGCACCCTGGTGGGGTCATGTGACTGGCTGCTGCCTGTGTGATGTGCGCGTGAGTGTGGGGAGGCGCTTCCTGGGGGCGCCATCATGTTTGAAGTAGGTGTGTCTCCCCTTTCCTCTCCCACCTCCACGCAGGGGGCTCTACGGCCCTAGGAAATGGCAGGGCCACAATATGGAAGTTGTCCAGTCCCCAGATCACTACGTGGAATAAAATTGCCACCCGTCAGGACCACGTGCACTGAAGTGTCACGTGAGCAAGAAATAAACATCTGTTGTTAATCCATCGACATTTCCGGGCTTATCTGTTACAGCAGCTGGTGCTACCCTACGCACGGGGCAGCTGGGGCTCAGATCAGGTAACTAACACGGGTGAGGCACCTGGCACATGACAAGGACTCAGTTATGACTGTTATCTTACAGGGAAGCTGGATACATAAAGGGTTTAGTGAATTTTTTATGCCATCCCATATGCTGGGTTTGGTCTAAAGCGAGGGAAATCTCTCTCCCCCATACCTCACTGTCACTTCCACCCTTTTATGACACTATGAAGAACCCTTCACGAGCTGCCCTATCTCATTCCCCAAAAGCATGTTTTGAAAGAGAAATCAAAAAGCAGGAAGGGCTATTGGGTAGTTTTTCTGAGGCGTACAACAGCTAACGCTGAGAGATTACTGCCCACAATTATCCCCGCCTCGGTTTGTAGGAAAACAGCCTGGTGCTTGGCGAGAGTGACACCATCTTGAAGCGAAACTGCCGTGGTGACTGATGTTTGACTCCTGCAGCAAGGTCATTAAACAATGCCCATAGCATAGACAACCCCTCATAAAGACACTTATCTAATCTTCCCAGTGGTCACGATCCTAAGAAAATCTGAGGCAGGACCAACTGCACGTTTTACCCTAAAAGCTTGCTACATAAAGGACACTTTCTGCTGTCTTTTGCACTGAGCCCCTGATCTCTTTGGCTTCAGGAGGTACCAGGGATTACTCTGTGCTACGAGACAACGTGACCCCTGAGTGTGCAATGGCTGGCAAGCCACTGGGGAGGTGGCTGACAGCATTTACAGTGAGTGGTTATCACTGCAGGGGACTACCCATTTCTTTGTGTGTTTAGATAGGGAGAGTGTGGTTTGAATACCTAGAGGTTACGGAGACACTGGACACCAAGGGGTAAGACTGCCATGGGGGATGGGCTGACCACAGAGTGGGCCGATTGGCACTCGGCTGCCCACCAGCCTCAGGGGACTGTCCTTGCGGCAAGATGCACTGTGGAAGTGTTACACTGTCCAGTCCCATGGTGCATCCCTCTTTTTGAGGACCCAGGATTCAGTGGGTCCTTGATTTTGGGGGACCTAAGTGTTCTGCTTCCAGCTGTGCTTGCCTTTCACATACTGTAAGTATTAGGCCCTGGAAACTGCAAATGCTTCGTTGGCCCTATTTGTTAACGGGCTCTGCCCTGAGCTCAGTGTTCCAGTTAGAAAACAGAGACTAAATTAGAAGCTAACTCTCTCAATGAAATTGGTCTCCTTATAAAATCCTGTGGTGATTTCCTATGATTTTGTGTTACCTTGGCATTCATTTTTAATCTTCCTCTAACCCATCCAAATCCTTCTTGAAAAAGCTTAAATTCTGGCTCTGTACTTCAATATGTAAATTTGCTACCTTGTTTTCTCTAAAACTTAGTAAAGGCTTTGGCCATGTGGAACGGATAAACTAACTTTTTCCATTTATAAAGTTTGAATCCAACTGTCCTTTTAAGCTAGTGAGTTTTGCCTACCGTGTGATTAAAATTTTAAAATCAAAGCTATAAAATCTTTATCTGTATTTTTATGCATGCCTGTGCACCTGTCCGTTTGTATATTGTCTACATGGTACCAAATTGACTTATAAATAAATGAGTGGCCACAAATTAATCAACACAACTATTTTTCAAGTTCACGTGACTTCAGTCATCTTCAGTAAATAAAACTAGTTTTTATTTTTATTTTTTATTTTTTATTTTTTTTGGAGACAGAGTCTCACTCTGTTGCCCGGGCTAGAGTTAGTGCCATGGCATCAGCCTAGCTCACAGCAACCTCAAACTCTTGGGCTTAAGAGATCCTATTGCCTCAGCCTCCCGAGTAGCTGGGACTACAGGCATGCACCACCATGCCCGGCTAATTTTTTTTTTCTATATATATATTTTTTTAGTTGGCCAGATAATTTCTTTCTATTTTTTTAGTTGAGATGGGGTCTCACTCTTGCTCAGGCTGGTCTTGAACTCCTGAGCTCCAGTGATCCGCCCGCCTTGGCTACCCAGAGTGCTAGGATTACAGGCGTGAGCCACCTTGCCCGGCCCAAAACTAGTTTTTTAATTGTTGGTAAAACAAAATAGGAATGTCTTCAGGATTGTCAGTATTTAATGTAAGTCAAACATTTTCACCTGGGTCTACTGGTCAGACAGATTTAGGCTATCTCTGCTAGATGTTCTAAGGTCATAAAACTGTTGCTTCTGTCTATGAACCTATGTCATAGAGCCACTAGTTTCTGGGCTCTAAACAAACGGCCATGGTGAGGCCTAGGGACATATGTGGAGTTCTTTCTGGCCCCTCTGTGCCTCCTGGCTATGCTGTGAAGGGTCAGCCATTATCTTCCCAGCTCTGTCCTCTATATACACTTGGTGTATAAATTCAGGACCCAGATGGGCCCGGCCCCACCCTTCATAGTCATCCTTGGGTGCCACATGGGTACCTGGGACCCAGGATGACTAAGGAAGACACCAAAGAGAGCACCTAGGTCATAGTTTCAAAGTTCTTTTCAGTAATTTAGAATGTTAAAGTCACATGACATTAAATGAAGGAACAGATAATCATAAAATGTCTGAGTCATTTCTAGGTAAGTTAAAATAATGGAACATTAATTATCAAACATAAGTTTAAGTATATATACTTTGGCATGTTATTTTTATATAGAATAGAAAAGTTAAATATATTTAGATCTCCTCAAACAAAAAATTGAGGACACATCTTTTTGAAAAATTATGAAATGTCTTTCATCTGCAAATACTGATCTAAAATAGTTTAAAATTACTTACTTCCTAGGTGTTTTATTTGAAATTAGTGTTACTAAGAGTTAAAATTGTAGTTAATACATGTAATTAAAACTACTAGCTATAAGGGAAAATTCTATATGGAGAGTTTATAAAGAAAGTAAGATGTGTTTTGATGAAAAAGGTTATAAAAAAGACATGAGGATGCAGTTTTGATAGAGGAAAAGTAGTTTTGTCTAATTTAGAAGTTATTTAAAGTTTGTTTCAAAATGAAGGAAAAAATGATAGAGAAAACTAAATGGATCTAAGAAGTTGGGGAAAAATAGAAAAAAAATTATAAGAGGTTATAAAAGCTTTATGGAAATTTCATCTTGTGTGGTCGAAAGCTGATTGTGATTGGATAGATTTGTTTATAAGGTTTTATTAAAATTAGCTTTAGCATTAATACACTAATATGAAAGTAAAATTTGGTTTTCTGCTTTGAACATGTATTTCATGCAGTATTAATAAGAGGTAACATTTTTTGTTACCTTCGAGTAAACTACAATTTTTTTTTTAAAAGGAGAGAGGGAGAAACAGCCTCATGCTGTCTTTATTAGGTCTTTTGATTGTTTGGAAAACTGAATCTCCTCTCCATCAAAGAGTAAAGGTTTTTGCTTTTAGAAATCTTTGAATTATCACTTTGGGTAAATGAATGACTATTATTTTACAGTGACCTGGGATCCTATGTTGATCAAGTGTTTTAAACCTTTCTTATTTTGATACTAAGTGTTTTAAACCTTTGCTATTTGACATACTTCCCAAAATCAAATTTCAAATTCTAAAATTAAGTCTTTTTGACCTAAACTAACTTGGTCATAACAAATAGGCCCCTGAAAGGCCAAGAGAGACATATTAGGCTTATTTGGCATGTTAAAATTATACGGGAAATATTGTCAGATAAGAAATGGTATTTAACTTCCTCTGAGTTTTATTTGTATAAGTGTGTTATTAATATGTATTGCATGTGGTTCCTAAAAATCTGATATGTCTTGGTATATGCAGTAAATTCCTTTATTTTGATGCTGTTTTCTAAAAGCTTTTTGCAAATTCTAAAGTGTTACACCTTCAAGGAAATTCATGGAAAGGACCCTGACAAGTAATCTTGAATACAGGTGTCTGATAACTTTGGAGATCATACCATTGGACTAGGAAAAAAACATTCAGGGCTCTAATTAAAAAGATGATTATTTTCATGAGGATTGCTAACCCAACATCAAGCAGAACAAGAATTAATTACATGGGACAGAACTAATAGAGGACTGAAATAATTTTAATGACTCTTTTGCTTGAAACACTGCTAATTCTTTTTGTTTTGTTTTCCAGAGTCAAGAAAAATTTTTTTTCTTTCTTTCTAGCTATTTATAGCTTACAGTAATTGGTTAAAATAGACTTTTGTGAGCAAAACTGAAACATTTACCTTTCCCTCTAACCTGATTTCTCCAAAATTTGGAAACTATTCGTGAGTATTCTTATTTTATGACAATATAGTTATTTGCATAAGTTCAATAAGAATATGTTTTCTTTTGTAGCAGGACACATTGGAGACACTGGTTATTTTGCCAAGGTTCTGACTGAAATGACATATTTTCAGCTATGATGAGACTACTTTGAGGAATTGAGGTTGACTTTATAGAGCCCATAAAAGGCCCCCTGGAAAGATTGGCCTGGTGCCTTGTCTATACGGTTCCCTTACCAGGTTCCTGACCTTGCAGTTAGTAAAGTATGTGACTTTCTAACAGGCCCAGGAACTTCAAGATATTTTTGGACCTCAAGAAGAGAGGAATTAGCGCAATTTGTACAGGCATTGTGGGTACAGTCTGATGGCAAATTCTTGGCGTGGCTTTCTAGCCTCAAGCAGCTTTTAAAAGTCTAATCTGAAATTCCTTATGAAAGTTCCAGCCAAGCCAACTTAAAAAGAGTCCATATGGCCAATCACAATTCTTGTTGCAAATCATTATTCTTGATGCAAATAATCAGGCCAAGTAAAATAAAACTAAAACTTATTTTGCAAATGAGTTGATCTTACTATGATTTCTCTTCGGTAAAAAAAAAAAGACTGGAGAGACAAAAATTATGTTTCAGAAAAGATTTAAGGGACTCAGAAGAAAACTACAACACACTGTTATTAGATTCCAACCCTGACCATTGTTTTCGAGCTTTTGTTATTTGCCTACAATTTGGACTGAATCCTGAATTATTTCCTGGCTACAAGAAGTCTCTAAAGAAGAACTGGGATTTAGTTTTCTTCGTGATGTTTTTAGTTGGCTACCTAATGGAATAGGTCTTCTTTTTCCCTGTTCTGACATACAAATTCTCGTTTTTATTGTAATCCTTGTGTACAATGTATTTCTACTATTCAAATTATTAATGTCATGTATCTCTAGTTGTTTTATGTCTTCCAAGAAAACCAAGATCATGACAGTCCAAAGGCCAGAGATGATTCAACAAGGCCTGCGAACCTTCCTCCTGTGGAATCCCCCGGGCCGGATCTGTTTTCCATTGCAACGCACTGCTGGTAATCCATGCGATATCAGGCACCCTCCCTCTAGGCCCAGAGATTGTTGTGGAAGAGGTGGGTACATGAGATCATAAGGGCAGGTTTCAAGAGGTGGAGAAGGATAGGAAAACAGCTTGTTGCATGGCAAGAGTGGCGCCATCTTGAAGCAAAACCACCATAGTGGACCACAACGCCTGCAGCAAGGTCTTTAAACAATGCCCATAGCACAGACAACTCCTCATAAAGAAACAATGCCCTAATAGAGATAACTCCTCATGAAGATGCTTATCTATCTCCCTAGTGGACATGAATTTTGCAAGAAAGTCTGAGGCATGACGCACTGCACGTTTTACCCTGAAAGCTTAAGGAAAATCCCCATCTATTACTTAGTATAGTAGCCACTTGAGACTCTCACCCCTCACGGAAGACCCACATCAACATAATACTAACCTAACACCTGGCCCATCAACTAATCTACTACCTGGAGCATCAGCATAACACTAAACCTATTACCTGGTGCAGCAACTCCCTATTACCTGGTGCAGCAACATAATACTAACCTATTACCTGACACATCAACTAACCTATTACCTGGCGGTCATTAGTCACCTGAGGCCCCACCCCTTGGATCACCCCAACTTAATAAAAGTGGGAAAAATTGGGTATACGGGGCTCAGAATTTGGTGCCAAGACCCCCTCTGAGCCTGCAGGCAAATAAACCTTGATTCTCTGACTCTCCATGTGCTGCATGGTTTGTCCTCGGGACCACCCGCTGTAACACTCGCTGTGACAATATAAAGGACACTTTCTGGAGGATGGGTGTGGGGATCCACCATGTCACAGCCACCCAAGACATCATCTCTGTTCAGAAGTCCCTGTGAAATATTTCTTTCTGAGAAATTGGAGTTGTCAGCCTCTTTCTTTGGCGTCTCAGCTCCCTCAGCCTTTGGAGGTAAGTTTGCGTAGACCTGCCCACCACGGAACACGATCCTTCCTCTGTCCTCCCTTGGAATCGAATTATCCAGCTCTGCTACAGATGGGAGAGGGAGGGATGTCTGGATCACAGAGCCCACCACTCTCAGTTTCCAGTTGCACAAACCAAGGCCCAGAGAGGTTCTTAAGTGGCTTAAGATCTCATCGTAAGTCAGATATTAAGCTGAAGTTGGGATCCAAGTCCTCCACCGTATAATCTAGAAGAAGGTATGAGAGCACAGGTCCCCACAGTCCCCGGCTACAGAAAATAATAACAGCTAATACTGATTGAGAACTTACTATGTGTCAGGGGCTGTTTAAATGTCCAGATGCATTAACTTGTCTCATTCTCATAACAACCATATTAAAACAGTACTCTTATTTTCCCATTTTTTGGATGAAGAAACTGAGGCACAGTAAACCTTCATCAGAGGCGCAGAGAGATCCTGGTGGATCCGGGATTCCAACCCAAGCACTACAACTCCAGAGCCCCCACTTTCAATCCCATTTGGAGGGACAGAACTTGGAAAAAGGATTTC
Organism: Lemur catta; assembly: GCF_020740605.2. Lineage (NCBI taxonomy): Eukaryota > Metazoa > Chordata > Mammalia > Primates > Lemuridae > Lemur > Lemur catta. The sequence continues at coordinate 18,131,763 of NC_059129.1, forward strand.
ATCTATTCTACTTGACCCCAGGAAGCAGAACCAAACCCAGTGGGCCCAAGGAGCAGGACTCTGTCCAATGCAATCAAAGAACCGTCCAGCCTCGGAAAAAGCCCCTCTGTGGTGGCATTAAACTTCCCAGCAGCAAAAGGATATAAGAAAGCCTTGGACCACCACGTGAAGCTGTCACCAAGATGTTCAAGCCGCTGGTGGAGGATCGGCTGGGCCAGTGTTTGCCCAGGTCCCTCGGATGGGTCATGATGAGGGGACGTGGTGTTAAGTTACACTGAATTGCATCGTGGGGAACCATTCTACCTCCCAATTCCTTTCCAACCCTTCAGATGACTTCCAGGAGAAAATTTCAGTTTCATGCTAGCCTGTCCTTAACACCACTCTAATACTGGCTGATCTACTATTTTAAAAAGAGAGAAAAGGCCAAAGTATTCAGCCAGAATTTGATAGCATTGTTTTTGTTTTACGCTCACATGTGCACACGCGCATGGACACATACACCTGTACATATATCTTTCTTCTATTTTTAGCAAGTTGCACTGGTTTTCCACTTCCAATTATGATAGAAAGCTTTCCCTTTTAAATTCATTTATGTAAGAAAATGGGAGCCAATGTAAAGAAAAAAAGTCATAGTAGATAGAACAAGGAATGTGGCTAGGAATAAATTTATACAGGTGAAATAAAAATGACCAGTCTAGAAAACACTGGGATAAAAGAATTCTATATTCCAGGTCCACTCCAGGCCGAGAGTTCACAGTACCTAAAACTGGGAGCGCCGTTCGCATTGCAGTTTATGGGAATGACATTCCCCGGAGTCATGCAGTGCACAGCCTAAACGGCTGTACACAGCAGCCATGGATATTTTTAGAGTAACAAATATCCCAAACATATGAGGGAAGAGAAATAGATAATTTCTTGGTCGGCTGCCCTAAAATTGGCAGCCAAAGTTCCTCAATCCAAATTATGTTGTTTTCTGTTCATGATCCTCTTATGGAAGGAGCCACCAGGCAGCACTGGTACCCAACCCATCCTCAGGAGGAAGAATGGAAGAAACAAGCTCAGGGTTCTTCCCCAGGGAGACTCATGAACACAATCCCGGCGAGGCTGCAGGAAGATGAGCTGCATGTTCAAGTGTAAAGGCAGCAGGCAGACGTCCCCAGACGTGAAAGCACTTGGAGACAACAGTATCCACGAAAAAGCTAGCTGACATTGAAATCCAGCTCACCAGGGAAGCATGAAAATAAACCCAAAGATGGAGAATTCATAGTAAAAACACCAGGGCGAGTAAGGAATCTATGAAGGGACACAACCAAAATGAAACAATTGGAAACACTGTAGTTGGAACACCTTGATACTATAAAAATCATAGAAAAACCAAAAATCAGGAGGTGAGAGGCAGTGTGAATGCTAATCACCACGTATTTCTTACAAGTGGTTTGATACTGGAAACATCTGTTTTAAAGACTGCAATGACACACGTCTCTTCTTCCCTGCCCCCTAAAAACCACCAAGTTATCTACCCAGGGTCAAAATGACCAGGCAGGAGAGAATGAAGATTAGAATTCAGGACTGACGTGTGAACACACAGTGGGCCTCACTTGTCCTCAGGGACGCCATCCCCAGTGGCTCTCTAACCCAGGGCCATTGAAGAAGGACCTGTCATGTCCAAGGAATTGCCCATGCTGATTAAAAAAAAAAAGAAAGAGAGAACACACACACACACACTTATCTCCCTCCAGACCCGCTGTCTCTGCACCGTAGCCACAGGAGTGTTTGTAGAGCCCATACCTGAATTCTGTTTGGGAACCTCCACTTGCCCTCAGTTCTCACCACAATCATTTAGCCCTCAGACATTTATGGAAAATGCAGACTCCTAAAGATGCGTACCCTTTGTGACCCAATGATTTCATTTCTGGGAATTCGTCTTACAGACATTCACATGTACAAAATAACACAAGGTCAAGATCATTCATTGCAGCATTATTTTAATAGCAAAGGACTGGAAATAACCTAAATTTCCATTAATTAAATAAGAAACATAAATTCAATTTATGGAAGGCTCAAGCCCATTAAAACAAATAAGGCAGCTCACGCTCTCTCTCTCTCTCTGATATTAAAACAGACTATCAATAATAATTAAAATTTACACAGAATATTAATATTACATAACAAAGTGGGGACCCCACTGAAGTTTGAGACCCACTGCTCGTGCAGAGTAAATCCAAACGTCTCTGCCTCTCCCCCTGTCCCCTGTGGTCTCTTGACATCCTCAGCAGATACTTCATTAGTTTTCTATTGCTGCTGTAACAGATTACCACCAACTTCATGGCTTAAACAATACAAAATCTTTTATCTTATAACTCTACAGGTCAGCAGTCCACCACGGGTCTCACTGGGCTACAGTGAAGGCATGGGTGTGGCCACGTTCCTGTGTGGAGGCTCCAGGGAAGACTCCAGAAGGCTTTTCCAGCTTCTGGCCGCCTACGTTCCTTGCCTGGTGGCTCCCTCCCTCCACTCTAGGAACCAGCTGTGTTGAATCTTTCTCCTTCCACCGACACACCTCTCTCTCTGACTACAGCTGGGAAAGAGTCTCCACTTTTAAGGACTTGTGTCATTAGGTTGGTCCCATCTGGATAATCCAAGCTAATGTCCCCACCTCAAAATCCTTAACGTGATCACATCTGAAAAAGTCCCCTTCACCATGTAAAATAACATATTCACAGGGTTTATGATGTGGATGTCTTTGGAGTAGGGGACTTTAGTTTGCTGAGCAGAGTTACCCCAGACTCCAGCCACCAAAGCACTTATCACATCTCATCCAACACAAGACCCTCAGAACTATGTACTGGTCCCTCTGCCTGAAAAGTCCTTTCTCATCTGCCCGAATCCTGCTCAGACCTTCAAGGCTGAACTCAAAAGCCTCCTCCTCTGTGAAGCCTTTCCTAATTCCCCTAAGCAGAATTAGTGACACGGCTAGTATGTTAAGACAATCTCTATGATACTTGTCACTTGGCATTTGAATTATGTGTCTACTTGTACATCCCCTAGTAGCCTGCAAGCAATTTAAGAGTAAAGCTTGATTTATTCGGCCACACGTCCCCACCACTCATCACAACGTCTGGTGCAGTGTAGGGTTTAATAAACACTGACGGAATGAATGACTGAAACTTCTCTGTTTTACTGTGGAATGCGCTATTCAATATGTAATCCAAAATATGATTTTATGTGTCTGTTGTTGCTATTCCACATGCCTAGCCCATGATGGGACCTCAATAAATACTTGCTGAGCAAATAAATTAATACTCACATCTAATATATACTAAGCATTTTCTATATGTCAGACACTTTGCTAAGCTCTTATAAGATCTGCCTCCCTCATTTAATTTTTCACAATAATTCTCAAGGAAGCACTACTGTGTTCATTGGGGGAGTTAATACCAGCTCCTGGTACAAACACCTCAAAATCGTAAAGGTTTCTTTCTCAGCTGCCTCTCCTGCGTGGCTCACATCCATGCAGTGACTCAGGGACCCAGGATCCTTCCATGGTGTAGCTGCATTATAGATGAGGGAGACAAAGTAGGGGAGGGCACACTGTATACACACCCCCCTCAGCCGAGAAATGACACACGTCACTCCCACTCATACCCCATTGGCCGAACTAGTCACGTGGCCAGTCCAAGTGCAAAGGAGGCTGGAAAATGCACAGCTCATGGCTATTGATAAGCATCGCAGTTACAGCCACAATCATTGTCTTCCTGATCTTAGAGCTGAAGAAACAGAGGTTCAGAGAAACGGAGACATTGCCCGAGACCTTTCAGCTAGTGTGTGTGAGGGCCAAGTTCAACTGCAGATCTGCCTGCCTGCACGAACCACGCTCTTCACCACTGCTTGTCCACATTCTGTGTGCTCAGAAGTTGGAAGGCAAAGCCTAGTTCCATGCTGCGTGGCAGGAAGGACTCCACCCCGGGGTGGGACATTTCCTCTGAACAATCCCCCAGCGGACAATCCACCAGGAGATAATCGGCAGTTGGCTGGGTCCCGAATTTCACGATCTATTTGCTCATCCCTGCCAGTGTCAGTTTATTCATAAGCGTCTAAACGATGACACGAGGCAGATGTTATGCGCTGATTTTCCCCTCCAGACTGTTGCAAGAGGGGAAACAAAATCTATTTTTTTAAGCGAGCATCAGATGAAGCTTGAACAAAACCAATAACTCTTTCAGGACGAGCAGCTCTCTGAGCTTCCCACAGACGCTCTCACAGTGTCATTTCTGGGGGTTATTTGGCAGTTGTTTACTGTCTGGAAAGAAACATCGCTCCTTCCTGTATATGTTGCTCCCCTCCTCTTCCCTGCAACCTTCCCCAGCAGCGTTAGCCCTTTGCCCTTGTAGTTTAAAATTGTAATAAAAAATTTCCCCTCGTCCCCCCAAGCCTCATCCCCCACCCCAGTTGCTGTGTCTGGCATCAATGCAGAGTGGCAGCCCTCTCTCCAAACCCCTCCACTCTCTTCTGCCTGTTCCTCGTCTTCCAACGTCAGCTTATCTATGCTGAGACAATCGCAATTACAAGTCAATTGTCAATTATTCAGGGCTGATTATTCAGGGAGTGGATTGTTCAGGCTTTCTGCTTCCCCTTTCTCTGTGGGCTTCCTACTACTCATTAACACCTCCACAAGCAGGCAAGAAAGGAAAGAAAGTTTTCCAAACTCCCATCCATCAAAACCAGCGGCTCGTTAGCCATTTGTGTTTGGCCAGGGAGGCGACTGGGATTCTGGACTTGGTCCATTCCTGCTGCCTCTTCCCCATTAGCATAGATAATTCAGATTTTTCCAGGAAGGAGAGGGAGGTACGGCCAACACACCAGCCTGGGTCTTTCATCCCCCAGGGCTGCTCCCACCAGCCTGTGACGTCTGCGTGCTTGACAACAGTGCATGCCCACGTGTGAGTGTGTGCGTGTGTATGCACAAGACACCCGATGTTGTCAGCTACCGCGTACGGCTTGATGGCAGGGGCTGTCTCTTTGCAGCATGAAATATGTCGAGGGACCATTGTGTGATGGCATATCTAATAAATACAATGAATTTTAAAAAACAGAGCAGAGAAAGAGACAGATGGAAGGTAATTTGCCCTCATGTGAAATGGTCTCTGCCGAAACGGGGTTTGTTTTCAGATAAGAGGCTCTAGGCTCTCCCCCAGACCAAAACCCCCTGGACTGTGAACCATGGTCCCTTATAGACGGACTGCAGGACAACTGGGGATCCTTTTGGGGAGATCATCCCAGGGCCCACAAGAGAAAGAACAGACACCAGACCTGTGGACAGAGTGTGTGTCAGCCCAGAAGGGAGCCAGAGGTCAGCCCAGGCAGAACTGAGTCACCTTGGCTACACTTCCCACCTCCTGCAGCCCAGCAGCCTGGTCTCCACCCGCTGCTTGGCAACTTTCAGAATTGCAACTTTCTGTCATCTACAAGGTCAGAGCAGCCTATGGGCAAGAGTAGAGATCCTGTGGGAGAGAACAAGATGGGTCCTTTAACTATCTTCCAGCAAACCCAGCCAAACTCCTGGCAATCAAACTCTGGCCCCTTCCTGCCTCATTTTTGCATTCAATCAACAAACATTCATTAAGCACCTACTATGCGTCAGGCTCTGTTGGAAGCACAGAGGATTCTGTGGTGCACAAAACATGAAGTTTTCACTCCAGCAGGGGAGACAGACAGCAAACAAGTAAATAAATAAATAAACAGATGGTGTGTGCACCCTGAATAAAATAAAACAGGTGCTGCGATGGAGTAAGTGGGTGACCAAGGTTTCTCTGATAGCCTTAGCAGGGCCTTTTCTCTGATGAGAGAGCATTCCAACCAAAACCTGATGAGGATGAGCCAGCCTGCAAAGATCTAGGGGGACAGCATCCAGGCAGAAGGCATATCAAGAACAATTCCCTGGGGCAGGAAGGAGCTTGGAGTGCCGAGGAGCCACAGTAAGGCTGGAGGCCTGGGGCTGAGAGGGTCCTGGGGCCACAGCAGGAGAGGAAGCTGGAGGAGTGGGCAGGGCCGGGTCACTCGGCCTCGGGCTGGGACAGCTGCAAGGAGCAATGCTGCAGCTCTGGGAAGCTGCTGGAGAGATCCACGCAGAAGAGCACTGTGATCTGATTTACATTCTTAAGAGCTTCATCTGGAGGCTGGGTGGTTGCAAAAGGCAACCCACTCACACAAGTTTGAGCATGGAAGCTTGTTAACATGGACAGGTACAAGAGTGTCCCGCTGAACCCAGGAGCAGAGACTGCAGGGAGGGGAGGGGAGCCATTGGAGCCAGGGCAGCCCCTCTCTGCTCCTCTGAGCACAGGCCTACCTCCCACAACTTCTCCAGCCCCTGCTCTGTACCCAGCCCTACAGAGCCTGGCCAGTCTCTCAGGGTCCCCCAAATTCCCAGGGGAGAGAACCTGATTGGCTCAGCTCAGGTCAGGTGTCCAGCTCTACCAGCCAATCAGCATTGCCCAAGGAAACATGGCTGCCAGCAAAGGCCATGACTGTGGATGGGGGCATCTCAGAAGAGGACTGGGGTGGGCAGGCCTCTCCAAAGTGTCTACTCCTTGGCCCTTCCCCAGAATTCCAGGTTGACTTCCTCCATCCCTGTCTCCATCTCAATCCCCACCCCCAACTCAACAGGGGGACCAGGGCTGGCCAGACCATGGCGCTCCTTGGAGCGTGGGGAGTAGGGAGTTTCCCATTGGAAGCAACAGGGGCCCCAGAATCAGGAGCAACAGAGGGTAAAGGCTAAATCTAAAAGGTGGAGGCTAGGATCTGGAGGGCAGGAAGACTGGTCTGAAGACCCTGAAGCTAGGAACCAGGAGCATAAAAACGAGAGTCCGTGTGGCAGGGTGACACTGGTGGAACAGCTGCTGGTGCCCATGGCAGGTGTCATGTGCCAGCAGGGCTTTGGTAGGGCAGCTGGGCTGCCGGCCACTCAGCCCAAGGCACCCGTGTGGAGCGGGCAGGAGAGAGCCCTGGGGGTTGGGGGGCCAGCTGGGCTCCTCCTGGAGGGGGAAGCTCTCCACCCACTCTTCTCAGCACTGGCGGCTCTCTTGAGACCCCAACGAGCCAGGGCGGGCATCCGGGACGCTGGCATCTGGGCCTCAGTCTGTCGCGGTTTAATTACAAACGGGTGTTCTGGGAGGAAGAGCGGCTGGAGGGGCTGGGAGGCAGTGGTGGGGCCCCTGCTCTGTCTGCAGGGCCAGGAGGAGGGAAGGAGGGAGGCAGGGAGAGTGAGCCAGAAAAGAAAGATCAGGGCAGAGTAAAGCAGAGACCAAGAGACCAAAACGGAGAGAGATGGAGACAGGACCAAAAAGAAAAACAGCCGGAGAGCCACAGAGGGAGAACTGCCAGGGCTCAGGTCCAGCTGCCACAGCTGACAAGTGACACGTACTCAATTGCTGGAGAAGCCATAACAATGTGCCACAAAATGGGTGGCTTCAACAGCAGACATATATTGTCTCCCGGTTCCGGAAGCTGGAAATCCGAAACCAGGGGTTCGCAGGGTTAGTTCCCTCCGAGGGCTGTTGCGGGAGGATCTGTCCAGCCTCTCCTTGGCTTGCAGACGGCTGTCCTTGCGCTCAGCAGGCGTCTGCCCTGTGTTTGCATTTCTGAATCTCCCCCTTTCATAAGGACGCCAGTTACCTCCATAAAGACCCTATCTCCTAATGTCACATTCTAAGGCACTGGGGGTTAGGATGTCAATATATGAATTTGGGGGAGACACAGTTCAGCCCATCACATTGCTTAAGCTCTCTGTGCCTCAGTTTCCTTACTATAAAGTGGGCATAATAATAGTACCTTCCTCAGCGGATCGTTCCCAGCAGTCAGAGCTACCAAACGTACAGCCCAGCGAGCGGTCTAGGCTTGGGAAGTGTTAGTGACGTTATCATTGTTCTTCTCATTATTTGGTGTGGTAGGCGGAATAATGGCCCCAAAAACATCCTTAGAACCTGTGACTATGTTACTTTACAAAACAAAAGGGACTTTGCAGATGTGATTAGGGTTGCAGACCTTGAGATGGGGCGATTATCCCGGATTAGCCACGTGGATCCAATGTAATCATGAGTCCTTAACAGCGTAGAACCTTCCCCGCGGTGGGGAGAGAGGGAGATGCCACGTGAGGGCTCAACCCCCCACCGCTGGCTTTGGAGATGGAGGGGGTGCCCAGCCAAGGAACAGGGTGACCCCGAGGAGCTGAGAACAGCCCTCAGAGCCAGCGAGGAAACGGGGACCTCATTCCTGTACACTGGGGAACAGGAGTCTGCCAGCAGAATAAGCAGGAACAGATTCTCCCCCAGAGCTTCCAGAACGGACCTGGCTTGTCCTTTAGAGCCAGCTGGGGAGTTTAAAAAGTACTGACACCTGGACCCCACGTCCTGGACGTTGGTTCTTTTCTAAAAGCTCCCCAGGTGACACGAATGGACACAGAGGGCTGAGAACCAAGCTGACAACACCTTAGTGTTAGGGGGATGTGACTGTACCAGATTTGTGACCTGCAGAACCGTGAGATAATAAATTTGTGCTGTTTGTGGTCCTTTGTTACCGCAGCCACAGGACACTAATACATTCTCAAAATGTCAGTCAAATGCGAGTGGGGGATCTGGTCCCCCGAGCCCGCCCACAGGATACCAGGTGGACACTAGCGCCCCCTAGGGGCAGGGAGCCGCTCTAGTGGCCACAGGGAGGGAGGACCCCTCAGGAACAGCCGTGGGACCAACGCCCTGGCCTCTGAAGCTGGCACAGCATCTGAAGGCAGAGGGAAAAGCCAAGGGGCATCTGTGCCCGGTCCAGGCAGATACCTGAGGGCGCCCACGGGGACAGTGGAGGGCATTATTCAGCCAAGCACCGCCAGCGTCCGCTCTGTCCCGGTTCAGACACTGCACCTGCTTGCCCTGATACCTTCGGGGCTTCCTCAGACGGAGGCCTTCTTGACCCCCCATTACAAATAGCACCCCACCCCTGCATGCGTGCTCGACTGTGGGGACAGGGCGTTTGTGTGTATGAATCTGTCCCCTCACTAGGCCTTCAGCTCCAGAGGGCAGGATCTCACTCCGCACTGACTCCCCGGCACAGAGCGCAGGCTCACTATGTATTTGTTGAATGACTAAACGAACGTTTTGCTGTCACCCGTGGTCCCAGGTCCTACCAGGGCAAGGCTCACCACGGCAGCAAACTCAGGACCACACTCCAGCAAAGAGGCTTCCACAAAAGGCAGAGGTGCCCGGCGGGACACTGACTCCCAGGCTGCACCTCACCCCGCGGGGTGACCCTGAGGGAGTCACTGCCCCTCTCCGAGTCTCAGTTTCCTCATCTGTAAAATGGGGGTGGGGACAATGCTTCAGCCCACTTCACAGCTGTTAGTGTGACCAGGGGAAGAAACTGTCTTGTCCTAGCTGCCAGCACCGGAATTCCTCTTGGGGACAGAAATGACTTTGCGGAGAAAAATGTTTTGACAAGCGCTTGAGTAGAAGGCGGGTGCCCCAAAGTGTCCGTGCACGCATGCACACGCACACACACGTGCACACGGAGTTGTGCATTGGCTGCCAACAGAGAAGGTTCGAGAAGCAGCTCTGCATGAGCGAGGGAGAGGCCCGGGAACCCCTCGGGAAGCCCAGGTGGAAGGAGGAGGGTGCCAGGTGCACGCTGGAACCTGCACTGTGCCACGGAACCTCCCACGGACCTTCAGTAAAGTCAGCTAAGTCCTCAGACGCTCTTTGAGAGGGATTTGTCACTATGGAAACCCAAGAAGGGACAGCATCTCATCTTGAAGCTAACCCCATTAAGGAGGAGTCAGCCATGAGGAGCCCAGACCCCAGATGCAGAGGAGGCCTCTTGGGAATCTGGGAACCGTGGGAGGGCTTGGATCCCAGAGAGGAAGGCTCTGTGGGGAATTTTGCCAAAATGTACCCGGTGGTCCCCAAGGGGGCAGAGGAAGCTCCAGCTGACCTTTTGCAAACGACAAAGTGCCACTCAACCTTGAGGTGCCACCATCCCCAGGCTGCCTCCTGCCCATAGGAGCCCTCGGTCTCCATGAGACCTGCGCCCACCGGGAAGCAGGCTGCTCTGCTCCCAGCTGGGGTGTACGCATTCATGTTTGCCTCTGAAAGGAGAAGCCATTCGTCCCCTGTCCTGCCTGACGAGTCACAGCCGTGGAGGGCTGGGGTCAGGCGTGATGGCTACAGATGGCGGCAAACATCCCTGCGCAGGAAATCAGTCCTTGGCAACTGGTTCCCAGCAGGAGTGGGGAGGATGTCAACTGGAGCTCCCACGGAACTGTGGCTGCATCCACAGCCTAACTGCCCCGCCTGTGACACAAGTCTAAGCAGCCATCCCAGGTCACATGGCGTCTCCCCTGTGCCTGCTCAGCCCTGGGTTGGAGCCCCCGTGAGCGCAGACTCCTGGGGCAACAGATGGCAGCCCTGTATACAGGCCCAAAGGGGCATTAGAAGAGCCTCACCCTGATTTCCAACAAGGTTTCCTGGGGCATCTAAGGATCCTGAAGGCAGAGGGACTAGCTGGATGGCATCGCCAGGACAGGAAGGAAGGGTAGTCCTCATACAAAGCCAGTACTGTGTCGTGCCAGCCGCCCCTGCCTGAGTGAGGACCCCAGCTCAGCAGCTCACCTGGCACCCTCTGCCCGAGGTGGGGGCCATGAACTCACGGGCCTCGGGGACCAAGGGTGACAAAACTGAGCAAAGGGGCTGATGTAAGAGGATTTGACGGCAGCGGACACACCACCTGATGGTCAGGGACAAAAGGGGGCACTGGGGACTTTGGAAGAACTAGAGCACTCAAGGCAGACACTGCTCACCTCCAGCCTGCTGGCCAGGTGTGACCCAGAGCTGCTAGATCCTTCCTGATGTCCAAGAGAAGCCAGAACCCTGGATTTACCTGGGACCTCCTGACTTTTCAAGTTCAAAGTGAGAGAGACTGCTCTTTGGCCGTAACACCCACCCACCCCCTTTCTCCTCTGGTGGCTTCGGGGCCACCTTGGACCACAGGGACAAGGGTAGTGCCTCGGGGATGGCAGAGCAACTATCTGGAAGGATCCTGGGCCCTGGATGGGGAGCGGAGACACCTGACTCATTAGGACTTGTACGAGAGAGAGAAAAAAGGCTTCTATCTCGTTTAAGCCACTGTTATTTTTGGGCATTTGGCTCAGCAGTTGGACTTAAATCCTAACTAATACAAATTCCATTTTAAGATGCTAAGCGAGCCCGGCCAACTCCGTCAGCCAGCAGCCACCAGTCTGCAACCCTGGCCTAAGGTGATATTCTAAACGGGACCTACTGGATCACATCGCTCCCCTGCTCCCGAACCTCCGAGAGTTCCCACCAGCTCAGCTGAGCCCAAACTCCCTGGCACCCAAAGCAGGGGCTTTACAACCAGCCCTGCTTTGGTCTCCACTCTCACACTCCCACGCAGTCGCCGCAGCTGCTCCGAACTACCCACGGTTCTGAGCGCTCAAGGTCACCGCCTCCTCCAGCAGCCATCCCCCTCCCCCAGGCTGAGTCAGTCACGCCCTCCTCTGCCCTCCCACCACCCCTTAAACATACCCTATTAATACCCTATTCTAGCACACATCATGTGGCATTCTAACTGCATCAAGCTGTGAAAGCAAGGGCTCTGGAGGCAGGCACTGAAACCCCAGTGCCTAAACTCACTTGCTGTGTGATCTTAGGCCAACCACTCAACCTCTCTGAGCCTCAATTTCCTCATCTGTGAATTGGTGGCAATACTGACTAGACATTGAACAAGTATAGGCAGAATACCAGTGTACTAGGCATTATTCTGCTAGGTGCTGAGCAGACAAAAAGATACCTGTCATCAAGGAGCTTACAAACCTAGGAGTTTGGAGCAGGAAGTGGTCATTTTGATCTCGAACTCCTGAGCTCAAGCAGTCCTCCCCCCTTGTCCTCCCAGAGTGCTAGGATTACAGGCGTGAGCCAAGGAAGTGGCCATTTTGAGCTGCAGCAATCACAGAAGACTTCCTGGAGGAAGATGGCATTTGCACTATGCCAAAAGGAAGTCTGAATAAATAAAGGTGCATCCATTGGGGGAAACACTAATCAACAGCTATTAAAGACATGAGGCAGATCCACATGCACAGACATGGGAAAGTGCTTGGGTTCTGTTGTCAATGGGAAGAAAGCAAAAGGGCAGAATCACACCTCCATGCTTCCATTTCTTTACATAAGTGTGTGGCTGATTATAGACAAAACAACTGGGAAAATTCAGGCCAAACAGGACAGTGGGGCCAAGCACAGAAAAGGGGTGGAATTATCTTAATTTTCACTTTTTCGTCCTCCTGGGCTGTGACATCTTTGGAGGTGAATATCTATTATGGTATGATAGAACTTATTTGTATTTCTAAAGCAAGTTAGAAATGTGCTTGCCCTGTCCTCTCGGGAAAGGAGCTGCTCTCTGTACTCAGCGGGACGTTGCCCTTCCCTGACAGGTCATGAGCTCTGAGAGGAGACGCTGCTGTAACTACAGTCCTCCAAGTCCCATACAGAACTCAGGTGCTGCCAGGACAGAGACCAGCGCTGTCGCTCTAGGCATCAGTTTCCAATTAGATCTGAGCTCAGTGGTTTCACAGAGGCAAAAGTCTTAGAGGCAGGGAGTGTCCTCTCTTTGCCTGGGCAGAGAGCCCGGATATTCAATCTCCTGGGGCCAGGACACAGCCAACCCATGAAGGCCTGGGCAACGTCCTGTCAAACATGGGGCAGGTCCTTGTTCCCTGGTGGCACCAGGGGTGGATGGTGACTCAGAAGGGGGAGCTCAAAAGGGAGCCACTCAAAAGGTGGCCAGATGAATCCCAGCTGCTTCGATTACTCTTCAAATTGGATCTGTCCTCAGTCACAAAGGAGAAACTGAGGCAGCTTGGCTGGTGATGGCTCACTCGTACTTGCCAACTCTGTTACAGCAGCACAGCTTAATCCTGACCGACACTGGCAAAGGGCTGGGGCTGTGAGAACTCAGAGCAGGAAGAGGCCCTGGACATAGAAAACTGGGAATTTTCATAATTCTACAACAGGGGTCAGAAAACTTTTTCTGCAAACAGCCAGGTAGTAAATATCTCAGGCTTTAGTAAGGCCACACAGTCCCTGTCAAAATTACTCAATTCTGACGTTGTAACAAAAAGGCAACCATAGATAATATATAAACAAATGGGCATGGCTGTGTTCTAATAAAACTTTATTTACAAACAGAGGCAGTGGGCACAACACAGCCAACACACCAACACTACTGAACTGGACACGTAAAAGTGGTTAAGATGGTAAGTCTCATGTGTTTTTACACTTAAAAATTAAAATTAACAAAAAAACAGGTCATGGGCTGGATTTGGCCCCTGGGCTGGTTTGTGGCCCTTAGAAGGCACAGTCTGTTCTGCTATGAGGCAGTTTCCTTTAATAATTCGTGTTTTTTACTAATTCATGCATGATTAGTAAGTAAACGAAGGACGGTGACATAATAGGGAAAGTGTGTCCATACATGATTTTCCATAGCTTATTAATGTTTTTAAATAGTCAGGAACAAACACAATTAAAGAAATATCCTTAGCCAGATTTGAAGAACTTAAGAAAAAAGCTGGAGTCTGTAGAAGTGTATCCCCTTGGTACCAGTGGTGGCTGGATTAGTGGCTTCCAGAACCTCTGTGCTGTCACTGCGCTGTGTGGCCTGGGGACTTGGCACGTTTAGACGAAGAAGCTACAAAGCCCTTCCCACCTCTACTGAAATAATAAACTAATGGCAAAAGCTACACTTTTGATCATATTTTTAATGTGCATGAAAACGGTCCCAACTCAAAGCAAATGCCCTCCCAGACCTACAGCTCCAAGAAGGAAACAGACGCCTCAGGGTTGAAGGCTGAAATGTTTGCCTGACTGTGCGGCTGGGTGCAAATGCCTGTGCTCAGATTTTTATTAGGATGGTTATTGATTTGGTTGGTGCTCCAGTCGCAAGCTTCCCTGAGTTTTGCACCATCTACCCCATCTAACCCCAACACTATTTTGCTCGTAAGCCTCTTTCTTATTAGCACAGGATTTTACAGATCACGAGGTTTTATAGGAATACATATAGGGCATGTTAGCAGTAATGCCTGGCACTTTTCTCAGCCCCACCAGACCACTGTGCATTTGAGAAGTGCTACTCCTGCATTGTGCTAAATGACTTCTACACCCCCTCTCCTCACAGTAACCTGACATTATCATCCCCTGTTTTAGTAGAAGGGGAAATTCAGGCTCGGAGAGGTTAAATGATCTGTCCAAGGTCCGTCCCTGGAGCCAGGAGAGGACCCTCTCACCTTTCAGATCTTCTTGCCTGGCCTGTAATGTCCACAGCGTCCTCCTCTCCCTGCAGCATCCAAGTCTGAGAACCCTGGAAATGCCTGCACTTCAGAGTTGATTATTCCAAGTGCATAGGCAGAGAGGACTGAGGAGAGAAATTGGGCGCTGACCTTCAAGAAAAGTTCCCACTGTCTTGTGGGCAAATAGAATCAGGTACAGTTTTGATGTCTGATAATATCAAAGTGTTTTTTTCTCCTTATTGGAAACTCAGCAGAACCCAAAAATAAAGGCCAGGGATGAGACCATGGCCTTATTTCAGGACCCCAACGTCATTCTGGGGTGACCATTTAAAGAAGTATGAATGCTGATAATTAATGCCAAATGAGGCGAGGCATCTTCAAAGGTCAGAGGTCAACTTTGCTAGGACACAGGGCCATTCAGAACAGGACACACCCAGGACCTAATGTCAGTGAGGATGTGGGCAACATGAGTGTTCAGCCACTGCCAGTGGGAGTATAATCCAGTGCAGCCACTTTGGCAAACCTGCTGGCGTCACCTGTTGAAGGTCACGTGGGCACTCCCACGACCCAGCAACTCCACTCAAAGGTATATGCCCCAGAGCAACCCTTGCCCATTTGCACCCTGAGACGTGGACAAAAATGTTCAGAGCGGGCTGGTTGGTGACGGCGAAAGGACTGGAGGCATCCCAATTGCCAGCCGACTGCAGAACAAGTACACACCCCACAAGCTAATCTTACAACGCAGAACTGTGCAACTGTGAAAATGACATAGCTGCTCCTGCACGCATCCACGCGCACAAACTCAAAACACGATGCGCAGCGTGGAGGACAAAAGACAAAAGTCACAAAAGAATGGGTACAGTCTGCTTCCGTGTACATAAAATTCAAGGACAGGTAAAATTAAACATCATCATTGTTTAGGGATATGCGGGTGCTAAAACTATAAAGAAAGGCAGAAATCGATTTATGCAAAATTAAGGATAATGGTTAGCTTTGGGGAGGGGGCATGATGGGGAGGGGACACAAGGAGTGTCTAAGATTTGGTAACGTTCTAATCCTTAACTTAGGTGGTAAGTACATGGGTATCCTATTATTATTACTTAGCCTATACAGATATGTTTTAAACATTCTTTTGCATAAGTGATATATGTCACACTTAATTTTTTTTAATTTAGAGATTTAACTAAATAGAAAATGGTTCTAGGGATAGGATAGAGCCAGCATAGCCAAATTCAAGCCCTTATAGGTATTTAAGGGGCACCCAATTCTCTATGCCATACCCTCAGAGAACGTGCTCAAACGCTCCCTATAACATTAGGAGTGTAGCTTTGGGCTGGAACAAAAACCTAACTAGCAGTGGCTTAAATGACAAAGGCATTCAACTATCTCTCATAACAAGAAGGCTGGAAGTAGGTAGTTAAGGGTTGATCCAGTTGCTCAGCAATGCTAGGAATTTAAGTCTGTGATTCTCTGGGACTTCTCCTAGAGGCATGATATGGCTGCTGCAACTCCAGACATCACATCCTCATCCAACCACTTCCAAATGCAAGAAGTAGGGAGCATCCAGGAGGGTAAGAAAGACTTCACTCCTATGCCCACAACCCTCAATCAAGGGACAAATACATCCCAAAATGTCCCCAGCAGAGTCCTGCTTATATCTCACTGACCAGACTGGATCACAAAACCACTGCTAGCTGCAAGGGAGGCTGGAAAAGTATCTGCCCTTTCAACCTGCTTGTCAGATAGACAAGGAAGGATGACAAAGAAGAAGAGGGAATGGTCATTGGGCAGGAAACCACAATGCCTGTCACAACCTGGCCCCACCTCAAAGCAAGTTAAGTTCACCTGTCCCACTGTTAATGGCTTCAACCTGTCAAGTAACCCAGGTCCCACCTCACCTGGAAACCGGAACCCACACCACATTGCACCAAATGAACTGGTGACATGAGTCGGCTAGAGGGACGCTCTGAATTGCCTTTGATCTCCAGCCCGCAGCATGTGACCTGGCACAGAGTGAGAACCTCACGCTGCCAATCGACAGACGTTCCCAGATGAAGGAGGTCAGTAAATCCTCCCCATGGGTGGGGTGTGGCCTGGCGGAACCTAGTACATGGTGGGCCCTCCACGCTGGGGGCCCAGACAAAAGGGAGAAGCTGGGCAAGGTGGCCACTAGCCCCTGTAAACAATGGATGCAAATCAATGGGACAACTCAAGTGTCACGGGCCCAGAGGGCCACTGTGATGGTGCAGCACGGCAGCAGAACATGGAGAGAAGGGAGCAGGAATTCAGGCCACACTGGACCCCGCCACTCGCTGTTCTTTCTCTAACCCCAAGGCCAAGGGCCAACCGCTGTCTATCATCGTGCTCAAATGGCTCCTCTCACCCTTGGCCACTTCCTAGATTTGGGTCACCTGTCTGGCCTTGCAGGCACTTGAGTTTTGGAGCCTTCAACTAAAGCACTGAAGACGGTCAAGTTTCCTGTGCTATGGTGAAAGTAGCAAGTCTACTCTCGCATCAATGCCTTCGTTCGCTCTGAGGCATTGATGCGGCGACTGATTGAAGTCAAAGACTCAATGCCTGTCCCCAAAGAGATCAAAACCGGCCCTACTGTCTTGCTGGGCATTGGCGACTCAGTCCACGCAGTGAAGCAGACATGCAAAATGGCCAAGCAGGGTGCTGGCTTTGTGCAGGGACTCAAACGCGGCTCTGGCGGCTACTCCAAAGTGCTGCTATTCACAATCATTGTCACATGGGGTGTCGTTCCAGGGAACCTGAGAACCAATCTGCAATTCCAAAATTAGGAAGTAAAATAAAACCCAAAAGGATGCATAAAGGAGATGCATTTGGCAGCATGTCTGAAATAATAATGATAACGAGTGCCCATCTGAAGCTTACCACACGCCGGCCATTGTTCCAAGTATTTTTACACGGATTAATTCACTTAACCCTCACAAAAACAAAACAGAGACAAGGGTACTCTTGTCCCCATTTTAGAGAGGATGTCACAGCCAGCCCCTCCATGAGCCCCAGTGAGCCTCACACCTCCTGGTCTTCATGCCTTCGTGCAGTCCCCTCTCACCTCAAATCCGGGATGGCCCGCGTGACCAACAGAACTGCAGAAGTGACAATGTGTGACTTCCAAGACTAGGTCACAAAAGGCACTGCAACTCCTGGCTTGGTCTTTGGGTTGCTGGCTCTGGGGGAAGCCAGACACTATGCTGTGAGGACGCTCAAAGAGAGAAGGGACAACCAGCCGGCCCCAGCTTGGCAGCCGCGTGAGCGAGCCATCCTGGAGGGATTCTCCGGCCCCAGCCAAAGCCTCAGATGACTGCAGCCCCAACCTACTTCTCTCCTGAGAGACCCCAACCCAGAACCACCCACCAAACTGCATTCCTGACCCACAAAAACTGTGAGAGATAATCAGCATCTACTGTTGTTTTAAGACACTAAGTTTTGGGGTGACCGGCTAGGCAGCGAGTGATAATGAATACAGGTGGTAAAACTCAAGGAGGGAGACAGAAGGTAAGTGATCTGCCCAAGGTCACACAACTGGAAGGCGGTGGAGCCAGGACTTGAACCCAGGCCATCCGGGCTAGAGCAGCTGACCCCTCCACTATACACCACTCTTCTGGCTGCTTCCAAGAGAGATTCAGTTCGTGTTTCCCTGTATTCACCTCCCTCTGAGTGCCTGCCCCGTGATCCAGGTTTTCCCAACATTAACGAATTTCATCCTCCCAACAACTCAGGCAAACAGATCTGATTCCCACCCCCTTTTATTCTTTCTCTTAAAATTTAATCAGCCAAATAACACATCAATACATTTCTCCTTTAGGGAAATTCAACTAGTAGGTAAGACCCCTCAATGTCCTTAGAACACTCCTGCCCCTACCCCTAGGGCCCTCTCCAAAACTGACCTCATCCCTTCAGTGGGGACCTTTCCAGACCTTTCCTCCTAATCATTTACATTCATATTTATGTCCCCAAAACATTACACAGCAGAGCAACCATAAGGGTAAATCTCATGAAACACCACCGTGCAAGACCCCAGTCACAAGAGAACACCGATTCCTTTAATGCAAAAACAAAAAAAAAAACAGGCAAAATAATACCATATGATGTGTTTCGGGTTGTAGGCTTAAGTGGCAAAAATATAAAGTGAATCAAGGAATTGGCCACCATAACACCAGGACAGTGGGGTCCTTCTCAGGGTACCCGTGGGAGGACTGCTGGCAGAGGCATGAGGGGAGTTTCTGGGGTGGTGGCAATGTCCTGTTTTTGACCTCAGAGGTCCGACTTGGGGCATGAGGTCCAACTTGGGATAAAGCACTAAGCGAGGCATCTTTGTTTTGTGCACCTTCCTGTATACATGTTATAATTCATAACTTTAAAAGGTTTTTGTTCAAGAAAATATAAATTATTGTTCTTTGTTTTTGTTTCATATCAAATTTACCATTCTATTTTCTAAGTATCTTTCTAAACACTGCTTTTTTTCCCACTTGCCAATAATTTTATCCACTTCTCACCTGTAGATTCCCTGCATTCTAACAGCTGCAGCATATTCTAGAGTGTTCCACGGTTTATTTAACCATCCCCCTATTAACGAACATATTGTTTGCTTCTCCTTTTTCTCTATTTTGAACAAGGCTGCAACCAACATCCTTGTGCACGTGTGTGTTCCTCTGGATATGTCCCCAGTTGAAATTGCTGGGGCAAAGGGCATGAACATTTTTGGTTTTAATGAACGTTGACAAATTGTTGTCCATTGTGGTTGTACCAGTTCCTATCCCACCAGCTTTGTGTGAAGACTGCCATGTTCCTACTTCCTTACCAACTGATGATATTACCAAAGTGTTCCATTTCCTGCCATCTTGGGGAAGAAAAAGAGTGCCGCGTTATTGTCCATTTTGCAGATGAAGAAACTGAGACCACATAGCAGGAAAGTGTCAGCAAGAGGTCTTAAATTCAGACCTTTTGCCTCCAAACTCAAGCTATCGGACGGTGCTCCCTAAAGAGCAGGTGCTCCCGAGACATGCTCTGAGTCACCTCTGCCATGGGGCTGAAGGTACCTCCACGTCCCCAGGGTTCACAGTCAGGTAAGGAATGTGGAGCCCGGCTCCGGGGCTGGCGCAGATCCCAGAAGGCAAGTGGACCACCACCTCCATGCAAATCACCAGGGAGGAAATTAGCTCGAAATGGAATCGACAAGGTGCTGCCACCAACTCTGAGTGTAAATTAGATAAACTTGCATCTGACACGATGCATTTAGAGCAGGGCCACCGCCAGGTTCTCAGCTGCTCCCAAGCAACGAGCCACCGGGAGCGAAAAATAAAACAATCTAGGAAACGATGAAAATGCAATAATGAATGGTAACAGGCCCCGGAACAGCAGGGGAGAATTACTGGGAAATCAGCTAAGAGCCCATCAGAAGGGAGACCTTCGCTTCGGAGGGCAGAAGCTGGAGTCAGAGACGGCTGGTGTGAAGTGGCTCCCGCACTTGCTGGCTGGGTGACCTTAAACGTGTTTCTGAAGCTCTCAGAGCCTCGGTTTCCTTGACTATAAAATAGGAGTCAAAACAGACCGTGCCTCCCTCATAGGGCTGTTGTGAGGATTAAATGACATATTGACTAGGAAGACCCAGGGCTGCCAAGCACGGCTGTTCATGTTGTGCATAAACAAGGACACTTAGCTGAGGCTGAGCAGGGCTGCAGTCTAGCCCATCCTCCACACCCAGACGGGGAGGCTCTCTCAAATTCACCAAAGCCCCGCATGTACTGTAGCAACCCCAAGAGTTCCTGGCACATAGTAGGTGCTCAGTAAATGGGAGGGTTATGATCAGGGCATCAGAGTTCCTACCTGGAGGGTGCAGGCCATGCTGGCCACTGCTGTGACAACAGCTCCCCTTCAGAGCCAGGAGAAAACCAACCTTGCGGGACTGAGAGGAATGAGTCGTGACTCAGTGGCAGCCTGCACAAGAGGCTGGGGGCACCAGGAAGAGCAAATGTACCAGGAGTCACTGTGTCCTGTGCCTGCCAAGGAGGTGCACACAGAGAGCCACGTCACTGGGAAAGCAGGTGCAGGAAAGGGACATGAGGGAGCCACTGGGCCTGGCCAGCCCACAGCTTGGACTGGGATGGGGGCAGAGCCTGACACCTCCCCAGAGAGGTCGTGCTGTCTCCTCTGGGGGGCAGTGGACATGAGGACGTGAGCCCCACATGCAAAGGGCTGTGCTCAAACCCTATGTCCAGTCTCCATGTCTTTGTTTGTGCTGTTCTTTCTACCGAAAATGCTTTGTGCTGCATCGATCTCAGCATCCTCCCAAGCCCGGCTCAAATGCTCTTCCTGCTCCAGAAAGCCCTCCCTGGCTCCCCAGCGCCCCCCACCCAGGCCCAGGCTAGCAGGGCTGACTGTATCTTAATCATCTCTGTCAACCCCTGCCCACCCTAGCAGCCAGACACAATGGGCTTTCAATAGATGTCAGATAAATTCATGAATAAATGAGAGCGAGCGCTGGGCCTTTGCCTGGAACTCTATGAAGGAGCGGGGACCCCATCCCTTGTCTGTCCTTTTATAATTGGGACCGGCAAAGTCTGAAGTCAGAGAACAGGGTGTTGGGACAGAAGAGGCTGACAGTTGGGCATGACACTCCTGTCATTGTGATGGCCCCAGGGACTGCAACAGGAGTGCAATGTGACCCAGAGCCCAGGCAGAGAAATGCCATGGCAGACACTGGATGGGGGATAATGAGCGCGGGGAGAAGGCTCCTCGCTACACAAGAAGAAGCATCTCTTGAGTCCTTTGGCCTTGCCAGATGACCTGCATGGTGAGGATAGCACTTCTAGCCAGGGTCGTTTTTAAAGAAACTAATCAGACCAGCACATCGCTCTGGGTCCAAGGCCAGCCAGTAATTGACGAGCTCCCAGGTCATTCTGGGCCTGGGTCTGCCGGAGCCCTGGTCCTGCCGCGCCCTCATCACCTGCTCACCCATCTCTCTCCCCACGGGCTGGGAGCATCTTAGTACAGGGCCTGGGTCTTATGGGAGCTTGCGACTCTGACACCCGGCAAATCACAGGGCTCAGTCAATGCTTACGGCTGAATGAACGGCAACAAGCTTAAGAGAAATCAGAAACGCCACGTGCTCTTCTACTCCGCGTCCTGGGCTTGCTCTGCACAGGAGCGTGATCCTGCTCCGGATTTGCCACGCACCATCATGTGACCTCAGCAGATGCCCAGGGTTTACTATAGAGCAGGAAGTGGGACAGCACTGGGAAAAGAGGGTCAGGGCATGTGTGAGTCACCTTTGCTCCCACAACAGAGTCCTAAAATCTCAGAAGTTTCCATACCAAGCGTGTATTTCTTGTTCTTGCTGCATGAGGGCAGCAGGCCGGATGATCTTGGCTACTCTGGGCTCCATGTGTCTCCCCCATTCTAGAAACATGTTCTATGTGCTTTGCACAGGCCTAACCATCCCTACCATGGAGGTAGGGGTGTGATTTAAGTCAGCCAATCAGAGTACTTCATTCTCACCTGCAGGCCATGGTGATTGGTTCAAAAACAGACATGTGATATGCACCAGGCCAATAAGAGTCTTCCTTGAGCCTTTCTGCTGAAATTACAGGAAACCAGCCTGCTTCCCTATAGGGTTATAAGGCAGGGGGGGTTTGAGTGCAGGGCTTACAAGGGGCCGCACTAATTTCCACAGAGAGCAGCACAGCCCAATCTGGTGGTGATAATGGAAATGTCCTCGCTGTCCAACACGGTGGCCACTAACCACATGTGACATGTGGCTGGTGCAAATGGGGAACTGAACTTTAAATTTTATTTGGAGTTTAATTGAAATTGTATTTGGTTTCCAGTAACTTACATTTCAATCTAAGAGCCGGATGTGCATAGGGGCTACTGTATAGGATGGAATAGATACAGAGGGAGTCAAAGAAATAAAAGAGCCTTTTGTGACATTTTGGGGCCCCTGAGTCCAAGTGAACCTGATGTCACCTAGACTTTGTAAGAGCAAATAACTTTCTTTGCTTTGCTTAAGCTACTAGGGTTTCCATCGCCAGAAGCAGGTGTCTCCACTAATGCCTTTGCTCTAGTTAACTAACACCTCTATTTACTCTACCACACCACGAGCTGAGCACTCAGCTGATCACTGAACATGTGTCATTTCATTAACCTTTCCCAAGCCCAGGAGTCAGATACCTGGGTTTGAATCTCACTTTCACCCATTACTGGCTGTGAGGCTCTGGACTGGACTTCCAGCTGCCTCAGTTTCCTTATCCATCCATTGTGGATGATGGCAGACCTACCTTACAGCACTGTGAAGGCCAAGGGGCGTTATTACACGTGAACTGCCTAGCACAGAACCAGGCACGTAGTTAACGTTCCCTAGCGTTGAATATTTTTGTTATTTTTATCCTGATCCTGCAAGGCAAATAAGCTGAGGCTCACAGAGGGTAATTCACTTGCAAATCGGCAAAAGAAAGAGGTGACAAAGCTGGGATTGGAACATGGGCCTATGAGTCCAGTGTGTACACTCTTCACAGCTACATTAGTCTGTTTGTGGCTTTTTAACTCTGTGCATAGTAACAATGAGAGTAATATTAATAAGAGTTAGCACTCATTGCATGCCCGAGAGTTTAAATCCCAGGCAGTTTTGCTTCAGAGCCCCAGTTGTTAACTCTCAGAGAAAGAAAATTATTCCCTTTTTAATGTTCCTCCTGTCCTTCTGTTAATACCAAGGAGAAAGTCTCAGCTTGGTGCTGATATGTCGTTAATGCCTCTCTAGCACTTGCTAATCTCTCTTTTGAACAAAGAGAGAGTCAGCCTCAGGCTCGAAACAGGCTATCCTGTCTAGAGGGGACCTACTATGCCTTGTGCTTAATCTCTATGTTGTACACCCCAGGCTTATGCAGGAACTGCCTCCCTATACAGTTGCTGTGGCTCCCTGTGGCCAGGCAGGCAGTGGTTAGAGAGGGGAGGCCTGGGCTTCTGGGAGCTCTCAGAGCCTACAGTGGTGACCAGTAGCCAATCAGGCTCTCCTTCCTGGCCCGGGTATGTTTTGGAGGGTGATGGGTGGCAGGGCACCCAGGGAACAGCCTTCTGCAACACCACAGCCTGCATCAGCTGAAGAACAGACCCTCCGCCTGCGGAAAGTGGAACTGCAGGAAGCACCTTGCCTCACAGCACAGGGTTAGAAGCCAAAGGTACCTTGTCCACCACGTTCAAGGTGAAGGTCCTTGCGCTGTTTCCTCTTCTCTCCGGGCCTCGGTTTCCTTATCTGAGAAACAGAGATAACAATATCTACCTCCCAAAGAATAGTCCTAAGAAACAAATGAGGCCATGCCTGAGAAAGTGCTCTGTAAAGAACTAAACAAATGTGAACTGTTGCCCTTTGCATTTCTTGAGCATAAGTGCATTATTTATAAGTGGGATCATCAACAGAAGTCACTGACACTAGAGTGAGAAGGGATCACCTGTCTCAATCCGAATTACCTTTGTTCCTGTGTCTGTCTCCATCCTATAGTTTGCTCTCCAGGAAAGGGATTTTCTTATAGATCCAGGTAGCTCACTGCCTAAGGCAGTGCCTGGACCGGCAGAGGCATCAAAAAATATTTGTTAGATGGACGGATTATGGGTGAGGGATAAATGGATAGCTGGACGTGTGGATGTATGGGTGCGTGGAGGGGTGGCGGGGTGGGTGGATGGACGGATGATGGGTAGGTGGATGAATGGATTGTGGCTGGATGAATGGATGGGTGTGCGTGGACAGGAGGATGAATTCCTGGGTGATGGATGGATACTGGGTAGATGGATGAATGGGTGATGGACAGGTGATGAAACCCAAGTGCAGTTTAGGCTGCACCCCCTGCTGAGTCGGAACCTTACTCTAGTCCTGGCCACCAACAACACAAAACCCTCGAGCCACAAGGATCGTGTGTGTGTGTGTGTGTGTGTGTGTGTGTGTGTGTGTGTGTGTGTGTGTGTGTGTGTGTGTGTGTGTACACCCACTGCGCATGCACACGAGCATGCTGATTGGTTCTGCTGGCCTGAGGGAGAATTTGGCAGAGAAAGCAGGCTCTGGGGAAAAAAGTTCAAACAAGCGTGCACGTTAAAATCAATTTCGGGAGTATGCCTTCCGCCCGTCCGTGTGCTCCTGTATCTCCTAACCAGCCACACCGCAGCCCCATGCGAGGACGGCTTGTGTTTAGGAGGCTGCCCGTCCAGCAGGGTGAACGACCCTCCAAGAAGCACCCACTGTGCTGCTCAACACCGCACAGTCCTGGGAGCACTACTTTAGCTCAGAAGGATTTTCAAGAATGTTTGGGAATGAGAGCTGTCTGGCTCACTGTCCAACCCCAGAATTTTCCATTACCTGGAGTGGCCCATGCTCTAGGAAGCCTGCATATGATGGGTTGGTCTCAGAGGCTGCCCACCTCACCATAGGTCTCTTGGGGCCTCCTTGGGCCGGAGGTGGAGACAGGGAAATAGTCCTGTCAACAGGTGGTCATCTGGCGTGTCCCAATTCGCAGCCCCTCTCCCTAACCTCGCCAACGGGAACACAAAGGAGGAGTAGCTAACCACGTCTATGAGGGGCCGAGAAAGTTTTAGCAAGGGAGTGGTGTTTGACTTCAAGTTAAGGCTTGAAGAGGATGTAGGAGACCACCCAGAAGTCTTGGGGTGGCTTGCAGAGCACACAGTCCAGAATATTTCGGGGGCTCACCCTCATGCAGGCTGTGCATTCGCTGGTAAACAGTCACAATGGAATGTGGGCAGAGAGGTGACTTCATGGCTCCAAGCTTCCCTGGGAGCTGTGGAGACCCAGAGCAGGGCCCAGTAAGACACGCAGGACTGTGGGGAGGAAGAGACATCACAGACCGGGTGGTGGGGGGAGTCTCAGACAACCCTGAAGGACGAGGAAGAAGGAATTTTCCAGGAGGACCAGACAAGGCCATTTCAGAAGGGAACTGCTTGTAAAAGGCACAGAGGCATGAAGAAGCTTTCTGAAGAAAGGCGGAGCAGAGTGTTCATCTGCGCTGCTGTCTGCCAGCGTCCCTGACCCCCTTCCCTGGTCACGGCACCTTGACCTTCCTTTGGGGAGCCACGAGGTCAGTCTGAGACTCGGCTGGGGACAGCCCCCCCAGCTCCCGAGGGCAGCGGATGACCCAGGCCTGGCCTGTTGGGGCACCGCATCCCTCGCGCATCAGTGGCAGGCTTGGGGGTGGCAATGGACACAAACCTGGTGAACGAGAACCCTTTGGGGACTTTGGTGCTAAAACAGGTGGACAGAAACCTGGAGATGCTGGGGCCGCTGCACGAAGAGGGCTGCCGGAGGGGGAAACCGACAAGGGATGCAGAAGTCTGAGAGATAGAAGGAAAGAGAAAAAAAATCAGAGACGAGGGATGAAGAGAGGTCAAGAGGGAGAGAGACGCTAAAACTGTCGACGCCATATGAGCACCTGCATCCGGCTGAGCTCAAGCCACACTACCCTTCTTTTCACAGGAGCTGGTAAAAATCCACCGTTTTTGCTTGTGCTGGTTTGAGTTGGATTCTGTCATTTGCAAACAAACAGGTTTCCTAATTCATTTTTGGATCCCAGTGCCCAGGCCACGACTCAGAGCCACCACGCCTGGCTGAGACTGGGAACCCTGTGACTTGAGCTCATCTATTAACGTTCCAAGAGCTTGATTATAAAAGGATGCACCGTTTGTCCATTTGTGACAGGCTTGACCAGACGGGTGACCCACCCTTTCCTGCCTTCTTGGAGATCCCAGATTCTCGGTGGTAAAGCTGAGGGATACCTCCCTTCTGACCCTAGCACACGGTGGTGCTCCACAAATATCCGCTAAATTAGCTAGTGCTACCTTATGGAAACGCCGACACAGACACGGCCGTCGCTATCTGGATGTGCGCAGAGCTGTTTCTGACAGAAGGCAAACCCCGAGCAGCTGCCAAAGAGCAGGACTCCTCGTGCATTTCCTAATCCCTTGCCTTGATGTCAGAGGTCGACAAAAAAAAATATGTCCTGAGGCTTCTGGAGCTTCCACAAAGGAAGCATAACCCCACTGGAAAGGGAAATCATCTGGAAGTGGAGAGAATGAGGACTTCTAATGACAAAGCGACCAGAATTCATTACAGCGAGATCGCAAGGGAGCCGGGTCTCGTGGGTGTGCGGGAGACACGGAAGAGAGGAGACAGCCCTGGCGCTTCGCGGGAAGGTTCCTCTCCAGTGAGCACCTCTGACTTTCGAGGCAGAAATAGCTGCAGATGCATGAACATGACGGGGAAACCAGGAAGGCTGTTTTTCTTAATTTTGGTATCTGTCAGACTCGGATTCGCACCTCAGATTAGGTAAAGCCGCTAGAACAAGAAAGCCCCTAGAATCCAAATACAGGCGGTCGCACGATTTCTTTAAATTCACGATAGGCCGCGTTTGCTTTTGAAAATTACAAAATTACAAAATACGTAACAAAAATAAACATAATATGCAACGCTGGTGTAGTTAGGGTGAAATGAATAGATTCGTGCAGTAAGTGCTGCCCGGTCGTCTTAGCCTGTCCTGGAGCCATTTCAATGACGTCTCCAGCCTGGATGGCACTTCTGGGCTCTGGGACACATTTTGTTGTTCCCCTGTCTACTTGACATTGCCTCTGGGCTGTCACACAGACGTAACAAACGTTAATAGCCCAGCTCTGAATTCAAGATCTCTCCCCTCCCGCTAAATAATCAAACAAACAAACAAAAAAAAAAACACCAAAATCTGTTTCAATCTTCTCCATCTCAGTAATAGATACAACTATCTCTTCAAAAATCTAGGAGTTATTCTCAATGCCTTTTTCTCCTTACTCCACATTGAATTGGTCAGCAGGTCTTATGGGCTCTGCCTTCAAACTACATCCTGAATCCACCCAGTTCTCTCCATGTCCCCAAAGACCAAGCCACGGGCATCTCTCACCTGCACCTGTTAACCCTTCTATTTCTGCTTGCCTCTATGCAGGACTTTCCACCTCCCAGTCAGAATGCTCTTTTGTTAAATGCAAATCATATCCTAACACCTTTCTGCTTAAAAGCCCTCAATGGTATCCCTTTAGTATATTTAGAATAAAGTCCAAATCTTATACACAGCCAACAACTCTCCATGACCCTCCCGGGCAATTTGACCTCTTTCATTCCACAACAGCCCCACTGGCCTCCTTGGAGTTCTTCAAATCTGCCCATGGATTCCTACCCCAGGGCCTTTGCACTTGCCACCCCTTCTTCCTGTACCACTCTTCCTTCCACTCTGACCATCCTCTAGATAACTCAAAGTGTCACCTCCTCAGAGAGGCCTCTGTCTGCCCCATGTGAAGGAGATCTGTCCCCCATATGCACCCCCAAGGGCAGAAGAGTACAGACAGCGTGAAGCCATTTATAAAAAACAGATGTAGACAAACACTTGAAAAATGCTACCAACGGTTGCCCCTGGGAGAGGAAGTAGGTGGCTGGAAATAAGGAGACTTTTTACCAGGCATTGCTTCCCACCTTTGAACTTTAAACCGGGTCCATATGTTATTATTCAAAAAATTTATTTAATTAAATCAAATAAAATGAGGAAAGAAGGAGGAAGGAAGATGGGGGGAGGGAAAGAGAGGAGGCAGAAAAAGGAAGAGAGACAGAGAAATACTTAGGAAATTATCCTAAAGAAATAATTCAACAAAAATGTTCCATTCCAGAAAATAACCATTGTGTATTAAACTATAAGGAAACAAATAAAATAAAATAAAATAAATGTCCAGTAACACAGGAACGACTGAGGAAATAGTGCTTGGTGAACAGGATGGAGTAGTATGAAGCCATTAATAATGATCATTATTAGGACTGCGGGAATGTGGAGAAACGCTTATCAGGATAATTCATGGAGAAGCAGACTATCAGAGTATATTAAGAAGAAAAACAGTGCAGTGGAAAGTGGAAAACTGTTGAAGAGGGAAGGTCTTTAGCTTCCATCCCTTGTCAAGCGGATGGAAGCAACATGGAAAGTGCTGGTAACGTCTCAGCTCTGACCATCAGCCCATCTTAGACATCAGTGCCCGAGGCCCCCGAGCTTCCCGAGCAGGACTGGGGGTGGCAGCAAAGGCGGCTGCGATGCCAAGGTTAGGACTCGGGGAGATCTCAGCAGGGCCAGGGTTTCTCGGCCTCGGCACTGTTGATGTTCGGGGCTGGGTCATTCTCTGTTGGAGCTGCCCTGGCCTCTACCCCCTGGATGTCAGCAGCACCTCCAGGCATGACAAACAGAAATGTCCCCAGACATTGCCAAACGTCCCCTGGGACACAGTAGATAACCCCTATCCCAGGCAAATAACTTCTCTGACTGCCAGTTTCCCCTGCTGTACGACGGGGGTAGGAGGAGTACCCAGCACAGAGATAAGTTCTATCCCCTCCCCAGGGACGCACTAATTACAGCCATATGTTTTTAGAGTATTTACATTTTAAATGATTTTTAGAGTGCCTTTTAAATGAAAATAGGTGAAGATCCTTCTCTTACGGGAATCCCAGCTGCTAGCTTTTCAGTGGCGTGTCTCAGTGACAATTACTACTCACCATCTACTCATCCCTCCATGCCCAGACTGGTAGATTGTACAGCACACGTCTGCACCCTCCCAAGGACGGGCAGTGGGGGCTTTTCCGGGGCCATGTTTAATCAATGAAATATCGGGAAGCACTTTACTACGTAAAGTGCTCCATCATGGTCACAGCGCCGAGCTCCACACAGGGGTCACTGCAGTTTAATGGCAGCTCCAATAATAAATCGCTTTCAAGTCTCGTTCGAAGTTTCCCAGGGGCCGCAAATGACAGATCTAGAATTAGAGACTTTCTCACCCGACCCCTCTTTGTACAGATGGAAAGTCTGAGCTCCTCCCACCCCAAGGAGAGTGACCCGGCTGAAGCTGCACAGCACCTACGGGACACAGCCGGCTTGAGAGCCGTTCTCCTGGTTTGCTGGGCCCCTCCTTGCCGCCTGATCACACTCTCTCCGGAAAACACCGTTAATCAGCGTAGGATTCGTTTGGGTCAGCAAATGGGCACTTGTGACCGAAAGCTGAGCATCTGAGCGGGCTCTCCTATTTGGAATTAGCCCGAGAGTGAGGCTGGAGTGGGAGGTTGAGGGGGGAAAAAAAAACAGCTTGGAAAGTTATTCTTCCTCCGCATCCACCCACCTGCAAACTCCCCACATCATCTGTAGGATGACGAGGTCTGCGATTACATCATCTCTCAAGCGGGCAACACATACAAAACGCTTTACAGATTCCCTACTG
The DNA here is from genome assembly GCF_020740605.2 of Lemur catta. Classification (NCBI taxonomy): domain Eukaryota; kingdom Metazoa; phylum Chordata; class Mammalia; order Primates; family Lemuridae; genus Lemur; species Lemur catta. The sequence continues at coordinate 18,161,392 of NC_059129.1, forward strand.
CCAGAGTAGACTCTGCCCGACTCCTCACCAAATGGACATCCAGGCAGGCGCCACTTACATAACCCTGTGTCGGGAAACTCACCACTACCCCCAGAGCTGCCCCGAGCCCTGGCACTCGCCAGACCTCAGAAGGCCAGAGGTTCCCTGCTGCAAGCCCCTGGGACTCCCTCTGTGCCCAGCCAGCGAAGCCCTCGACCAATGGCAGGTGGGAGTTGAGGGGGAAGCCCCCAGCTCCCAGGGCCCTCCAGTAGGACTCCACATTGCCCCGAGGGACCCGCTCAAGAATGCTCACTGTTTAGGACTGGCTTCTGGGGGTCCCTCCCAGGTCATAGCCAAGCTGCCCAGTCCAGTTTGAGCTGAGTCCTTAGCATGTCCTCCCCGTCACCGTCTCCCTCTGATGGTGACTCTGGGCTCTCGAGGACAAATCAGGGCCCTTTTCCCCACAGACATTCAAGACAGCTCCCAGATGCCCCAGACGACTCCCACTCCCATTCTCCTCTTGCCTTGGCTTAAAATGCTTCTTTCTACATCATACTCCCCACCCTTTTAACACATTGCCCACAGGTAAGAGAGTCACGTACCTGGTTTATCGCCCCTAGAAGACTGTGCTCTCTGCCTGGGCACATTCATCTTTGTATCTTTCTTAATTCTTAGAAACACAAGCCATTAGTGGATGAATAAAACACAGCCTGTTTCCCCATGGATAAGTCACCCCCCAGTCCCTCTCCAGAAGATGCTAGCTCATTAAGGTCCCTCTCAATAGACGCCACCCAGAACTGAACCTAAATGTTTCAGGTGTGTCCCTACTATGGCAGAGAAGAGAGGGATCATCACCTCCCTCATGCTATATATAATATTCCTATTGATATAACCTAAGGTCACACTCTGGTTTTTGGAAACCATTTTTCACTGTTAATACAAAATAACAATAACAAAAATCGCAGCAGCAACAATAACAACCACAATATAAAGACCCATACATATCTTCATTATGTGCCCAGCCCTGTTCTCCTATCAAATTCACAGTTCACCAAAGCCCTAAGGAGTCTCTCCCATGTTGCTGCACTCACCCATTAGATCCTGTCTGTTTGCTCGTACCTAAGTGCCACAAGGTACATTTTTTCCATCTAATATCTCCCCAGTGGGATGCAGCCAACTCCAGCCTCTCCCAATCTCTGTGCACCCCAAGCCATCCCATGACTGCCTGGTATCTACACGTTTGATCAAAGTGCCCCATTCCCTCTTACAGATCATGGATTAACTGTGTCCCCATCAGCAGGCTGGGGATCTCTGCAGGAGGTACAATTATCATCCCACTACACAGATGAGGAGCCTGAGGCACAGAGCAGTCACCTTGTGGTCCCACATCCTGCGGTCCCACATCCTGCAAGGCTGAGCTGAGACGGAGCCCAGCCAGGCTGGCCCCAGCCCCCACACTCAGCACAACTCCAGGCCACGGGTCTAGTGCTCAGGGGCTCTTATTAAATACACAAATAAAACACAGCAAAGCCACACACAGAGCTGGGTGAGAGGACGTGGCAAATCTAGGGTTTAGTTTCTTTGGTTTTGTTTTGTTTCGTTGTAACCAAAGGTTTTGATTACTATAGTTTGGGGTCTCTGAGGTCCATCGCAACACAGCAAGTCCGGCCACACTGCGGAGTACTTGAGAGCTCACTGCTCTTCCCCGCTGTCGATGCAATGTGATCCCCTCCCAATCACCCTGCTGGGGAAAAAGGACTTGACCTTCGTTTTACAGATTAAGAAAGGCATCTCCCAGAAGCCAAGTGACTTATCCAAGATCACACTCAGGAAGGGGCAGAGGTGAGACTTGAGCTCCCAACACTAGAGTCCAGCTTCCAAGAGCCTGCCCCTCCCGGGGTTCTCCCCAGACTGCCCCCTTCTGCCCAAGTCACAGGGAGTCGGGGTAGAAGGGAGTGGGGAGGTAAATGCGTGGTGTGTACGTCTGCGCAGGAGAGTGGAATCGGCTCCACGGAAAGGAGGAGGGAGAGTCTGTCTCCATGGTTACCCTGAGCCTGAACAAAACATCACACACAGACTCCGCAGCCTTGAACATCGCCGCCCGTCCTGCCGGCAGTAGCCGGAGAGCCGACTGCCAGGCCTTCCAACCGGCCCGCCCGCTTCTGAGAGCCCTCCTTTTTCATCATTCCCGTGATTAAACCTGGCACTTTATAACAGCTAAATGTTTTCTAATTATTTACAGGTTCACCTTCACAGAGCCTCGTGCAATAATGATCCTGCTGCACATTTCTGTAACATTCTGCCCACCTCCAAAAACTCGAATTGAGTTACTGAGATTATCTCATTGATCCTCCCACTTAAGGCTCTGCCAGATCCACAGAAAACAGTTTGGGTTGTTTTCGTTTACACACAGGGACACTGAGGCATAAATGTGTAAAGAGTGCTGTCTACAACTTGGCTGCAAATCCATATGGGGGCCACAGAGAGCATTCCGGGTTCCTTTTCTCTATCTAACTCTAGAAGAGAGAGAATAAATGGGTTTCATCTAGATGCCAGTCCTAGTCATTGATAATGGCTAATGGTCGGCTGTGTTAAGAAGGATTCTGAGGCAGTACCTGAGAATCATAGGAAAAAGCAATGTGATCGATTAAGGATGTTGACCATGGGCAAGGAAGGGGGTGGTGCTAGAGCTGGTGCTGTGCATTTTCCATTCCATCCTATGCCAATAGTAAATGTCCCTAGGAAGGTTTCATGCCGGTTCTCAACCAGGAGCAATTTTGCCTCCCAGGAGATATTTGGCAATGCCTGGAGACGTTCACGGCTGGGGGTGGGTGCTACTGGCAGCTGGCTGGTAGGAGCCATAGAGCCTTCTCAAAACCCCACAATGCCCAGGACAGCCCCCCACAACAAAGAATGATCCAGCATAAAATGTCCACAGTGTCAAGGTTGAGAAACTCCCAGCAAACACACCCACACACACATTCTCACACCCACACCCACACACGTACACACAGCACTGTGGGCTTCTGTCTTCGATTCTCGGCAGGTCAGAGTGAATATGAGTATCTAGATATATCTTCATACATAAGAAACAAAACTCCTGATTTTCTCCCTAAACCTGTTCCTCCCCATTTTTCTCCATCTCAGTAAATGACATCACCCGCCAGTTTCCCAGGCCCAAATCCCGAACTCCTGACTCCTCTGTTTCCTTCACTGGCCTCATCAAGTCTCGTCAGTTCTTCCGGGAAAACACCTGCTAAGCCCATCACCATGGCTCAAGCTGCCATCATCTCTTCCACGAACCACTGTAATCACCTCCTAACCAGACCCCAGCCACGCACACCTCCCTTCAGTTCCCTGCACGCACCTCAGGACCTCTGCACTTGCTGTCCCCTCTGCTGTCCTTTCCCCAAATCGTTCCAGGAAGGCTCCTTTTCAACATTCAGGTCTCAAAAGAGGCCTCCCTCTCCTGAGCACCCCACCAGAACAGCTCCTCTGTGACCCTCCATGCCATCACTGGTTTTTTTCTTTCTTTCGTTGTAATTATCACTCTCTGAAACCATTTCATCTGTTTATTTATTGTCTGGCCACTCCTCCTCCAAATTAATTAAGAATTTATAAGAGTAGAGACCCTGTCTTGTTCACCACTGTATCCTCAGTATCAAAAACAAAAAGTCACTGCCTGGAATATAGTATGGACTCAAAGAAATTTTAATAAATGAATGAATGAAATGTCAACAACACATGCCCTTCCAGCAAACTGAGACTCCCAGGAGATGAAGATGCGCTCACAGCCCCCCTAAGCCTGAGAACCTTCCCTCCACTGGGCTCCAGAAGCCCCTCTGGTCACCTGGCAGGTGGCGAATGTGCAGGCAGGGTGGTGCTGGCCACCCGGCATCCATTAGAATCAGTTACGATCTGGCCAAACTCTATCTTCCCAACCAGTGCCCCTCTCAGGCCATCTCTGTGCATTCCAAGTGCCTAAGTAGACTTCGCAGTAGCAAACGTGTACCGTGTGCTGTGTCCTCTCAACCTCATGACAACTCCTAAGATGTTTGGTTTTTATCTCCATTTTATTGCCGGGTAAAATTAGGCACTATTAGGTGGAGTCATGTCCTCAAGGTCACACAGAGCTAGGAATGGCAGGGCTCCCTGCAGGACAAAGACCCAGTGCATTGTCGCTCACCTCCAGTAGCGATCGGGACAAAGGTACTCACGAGGACAGAGCCCCTGATATAATACTCGTGCACACCCACAGCTCACTAATGCTCACGGAATGAATGAGTGAATGTGAAAGTCAATGAATGAACACATGGACCACAGTTCCACTCACATCATTTTGATTCTAAATCCTGTGATGGCGTCTGCCGCAGTCTCCCCTGCCCTTTAGCAAAACCGACACTTCACAGGTGTCTCCAGGCCTATAACATTTATTCACAGATAGAGCAGGTGGGTTTTCTTTGAACCGCCTCATTTTTCACCTGATGGCTGTCAGATCCTTCCTCTCATATTGTCAGTACCAACGCTGGCTGGTGTCTGTAGCACTAAACTCTTTGTCACTCAAGACGCCAGGCACACTCCCTTACACCGGCAGCCACGTGCCTTCCCCGAGCGTCACAGATGCTGAATGGCTGGAAGTTTCTGAGCCGACCATGCATTCCCCGCTTCCATCCATTCAACATCTTGAGTTGCAAAAGAAAACCAGGCAAAGACTAGGAGAAATGTTGAAACGGTGCACGTTGGGAACTGTAGTTTCACATTAACCATTTCTGTTAAGAAAGGAACTACAGAGTGCTCCAAATAACACGCAGATGGTCCCTTTTTTCCATAATTAAACCACCAGGAGGTGAGAGAGGCGGATCCTACCTCCAGCTAGCAAAGCCACAAAATGTAAACCTGAAAGAACAGAAACCTGTTCGGTGATACAAACGCCAGCCAGTGGTACCGTGGAAGAGGAAGGCTAACAGCCACCCCATGAAAAGTGAGAAGAATCCAGGGGAACCCACTCACCCTACTTATGAGTAAACTCGAGGCCTGAGACCCGCCCACACCCAAAAGAAAACGGAGAGGAGGGAAAATCATTACAAGTGGGATGCTGCGGACAATTCTACAACCTAACTAGAGGAAGGATACACACAAGGTAGAGAATAAAAGCAGGTCTTTGAAATGTAACTATTAAGGGAAACACGAAATCATTCAGGAAACCATGTGTTTGTGTCCCTAAGAAAATATAAACGCCATAACTAAAACTTGGCAGATTGGAAGATAAGACAACAGATTTAGTTACGGAAGGCTGCCAGAAAGGCAGTCTAGGTGAAATAGAAGCCAAATGAGGAAAGGGAGGACTGAGAAGGAACTAAAAATGCAAAAGCGGAGTTTAAATACATATTTGAAGCAGCAAAGAGCAGACTCAATCCTACAGAAAATTGAATCAACAATGTAGAGTGTTTGTGACACTGAGCTCCAGAAAGTTAATTCGCTGCCAAGGAGGAGGCATTTTGATATGAGTCAGGGACATAATTAGGCACAACACTAGGGGCACAGAGAAATTTTTCTTTCTCTTATGTGTCTTCTCTGAGCTGGAACTGGAACTAGGGCCCAGAGCCTTCTCTCGCTTTGGTGGAAGTACCTCATTTCCCATCCTTAGAAGACCAAACAGGAGTCAGGCTGGAGCGCAAGGGGGAGGCAGCAAGGACGAGAGCTCTCAGTCCAGACAAAGGCATCCTCAAAGCTGGTCTAGCAGAGGCTAGCTTTGATGACTAGTGTAGAAAAGTAAAAAGGATTAGAGGCTTGGAGTCCTATCTCTCAAACATTCGGAGACACCAACAGCTGGAGAATGAACTTTCTAAAGTATAGAATACAAAAGAATGAGACAAAAAGAACATTAAAATGATAGACAAGAGGTCAGAGAACAGAAACCAATCCCATAAATAAGTGGTGCTCCTCAAGAAAAGCCTGGATGGATAGGAGGAAGTAGTAGGGAAACAGGATAACAAACAATTTAAAATGTAAAACCCAGAAAACTGACAACACCCAATGCTGGCAAGGATGTGGAGAAACAGAACGCTCACTCATTGCTGCTGGGAATGAAAAATGGTACGGCCACTTTGAAAGACAGTTTGGTGGTTTCTTATAAAACTAAATTATGACCTTGCCATACGACCCAGAAACCACACTCCTTAGTATTTAGTTGAAAACTTATGCCCACACAAAAAGCTGCACACAGATGTTTATAGCAGCTGTATTCATAATCGCCAAAGTTGGAGGCAGCCAAGATGTCCTTCAGGAGGTGAATGAATCAACTGTGGTATATCTAGGCAATTCCGCACGAAAAAGAAACGTGCTATCAAGCCAGGAAAAGACATGGAGAAAACTTACATGCATATTACTCAGTGAAAGAAACCATCCGAAAAGGCTACGTATATGATTTCAGCTGTATACATTCTGCAACATGCAAACTATGGAGACAGTAGAAAGATGTGTGGTTGTCATGGGGTTCGGGGGAGGAAAGCATGAACAGGCAGAGCACAGAGGATTTTTAAGGAGGTGAAAAACTGTATGATACTGTAATAGTTGATATATGTCATTCTACAGCTGTCCAAACTCACAGAACATGCAGCACCACAAGTGAACTCTAATGTAAAGTATGCACCTGGGGTGACAATGATGTGTCAAGGTAGGTTCATCAATTGTGACAAATGACCACTCCGGCAGGGGTGTTGATAATGGCAGAGGCTGTGCGTGTGTCGGAGGAGGGAGTAGGAGGGCTATGTCTGTACCTTCTGCTCAGTTTCACTGTGAACCTAAAACTGCTTTAAAAAGTAAAGTTTTCTCAATAATAAAAATTATGATAATACAATCAAGCCTTCCCAAGCTGACCTCAACAGGTGGCAGGCCAATGAGAAAACCAGCATGTCTATATTCCATGATGAAATTCTCTATTTTGAGGATGAATGGGGGAAAAAAATCATACAAGAATTCAGGAAAAAATAATAGTAAGCGGCCCACAAAGGAACAAAATTGGGCTGACTTCAGACATCCCTTTCTCAACACAGGATGCCGGAAGGTAGGGAGTGACGCCTGCGAGACGTTGAGGGAAAGGTTTGAACCTGTAGGTTCCCTGCTGCGCCGTGTCATCGTCCACAGCCTCCGGCCAGGAGGAGATACTCTTAGGTAAACAAGAGCTGACAGGGGCGACACACAAGCACTCGCCCTCCCGCTGCACTCACACCACTCCCTTGCTCACGGCACTCCGGCCACGCCAGGCTTCTCTCCACAACACGTGGCCTTTGCGTGTGCCGTGTCCTCTGTCTGGGCACCACTTCCTCTGATTGCCCATGGCCAGCTTCCTGTCACTCTTCAAGCTGAACTTAGATGTCACTTCCTCAGAGGAGAATGAACTTGCTTCCTTGTGTATGTTCACACACATGTACACACGTGTGCATGCATACACACATACATGAACACAAACACATGACTGCTAGTTCCATGAGGGCGGGAACCTAGTGGTCCTCTTCATCGCTAACCAGCAGGGATCTGGCACACAGCGTAGCTCGTGGCCAGCCCATGCACCGTCATATCTACTGTTCAAAAACCACCAAGACACATGAATAAAAAGAGGGACAAAGTTTCCTGAAGGGACTTACAGTTAGCAATGAAATTAGTTAAGAACGGAATTCAGTTGCAATTATTGTTACAAATATGAGTAAAAAACAGCATTGAAGAGCAACCAATTTGCCCATCCTACCAGGGAAAATGCAACATATACTGTTTTGTTCTTGATAATTATAAGAGAAATAGAAGTCTAACTCTTAAAAATAGAATTAACATCAGTATGTATGCTTTTTAAATCATTAGTAAAGAAAAAGGAAGCAAAACCTCATCTATAGTAGAAGATAAAACAGAGAAAATGTTTCAAGAAAAAAGAATTAAGAATTGAAAGCATTCAACAAAAAGAAAGAACTGAGATCAAAAGCATTTATTATAGAAATAAATGTTATTTGGTTAAGAGCTTCAGGTTGCACCAAAAATAAATAAATAAATAAAGCCAATTTAACTGTTCTTACCAGCTATGCACCTAACAGAGAGACATGGAAAAGTTAAAATAAAAAGGCTACTAAGAGATCTACCAAGGGAACACAAACAAAAGAATGCAGGGATAGCAATATTAAAATATGAAAAAATAGAATTCAAAGTGAAAAGCATTCGCTAGGGGAAAATAGTCATTTTATCTTGACAAAAGATAAAATCCACAATTCCACAATGAAAATATAACTGTCATGAATCTTTCTGTGATGAGTAACATAGAATCAAACTTTATAAAAACAAAAACTATCAGAAATTCAAGCACAAAGGGAAAGAATCCTATTGAAGAGAAAGAGTTTGACCTACCTCATCCAGCTTTTGGCAGATCAAGAGAGTAAAGATAAATAAATAATATAGAGTGCTTAAATAATGCTATTTATAAAGCTGCTTTAAACCACACAGGGAATATGCCTGTCTTTTCAAATAAAACATTTACCAACAAAAAAATATGAAGCAGAAATTGCACAGGCCACCTTCTCTACCATTCAGTAAAATCAGAAATTAATGGCAAAAATTTAGGAAAAGAACACAAAGCACTGGTAAATTTCTAAACACTCTACCAAATTATTCTTGGATCAATGGAGTAACAAAACTGAAATTTCAGAACTTTTAGAAACAAAACTATAATTGCAGAATTTTTAGTAAATCATTCCAAAAAAAGCACTACATTTTCAAACTCATAGGATATGGCCAAAGTGGTGCTCAGAGGCAAACTCATAGCATTAAAATGCATTCATTATTTTTTTAACTATGAAAATAAAGTTTTCAACTCAAAAACTTGAAAACAAGAACAAAACTCAGAAAAGTAGGCCAAGAGAAAACAAAGCTGTATCAGAAAATTTAAACAAACAGAATCAATAAATACAAAAGTACCGATTCTTTTTTTTTAAAGGGAGGGGAGAACAGGTGGGGAGCAATAAAATGGCCAAGCTGGCAAGATCCAGACTGGGGAGAAAAAGCAAAGAGGTAACTGGAACAAAATCACCAAGACTGGGGCCCAAGGATGTGAAATCTCAGTATAGATCCATGTAAAGGCATCAAGCCAGTCTGCTCTCTCTGCAAAGCGATTATCACCTGCAACAGACTTGGGCAAGACAAGGGAAAGAGGGAAAAAAAACCACACACACAAATATATAGAATGAGGAGTCAGAAAAGGAAACTCATCATAGAGGGGCTTTTTCTTTTAATCCCTAGAATATACTATGCTAAATTTTATGCAAATAAATTTGAAACTCTTGGTGAAGAAATGATTTTCTGAGAAAACAACAACTCACTACAAATTGGCTCGAGAAGTAGAAAACTGGTGACCAATCACCCAGTACAAACTTATTCTGCCAGGAATGCTTCCCCTCCCCCTACCTCCCAGAACTCTGTGTGGCTGGCCCCCTCTGGCCATTCATGTCTCAGTTCAAATGTCACCATGTCATAGAAACTTCCAGACATCCAACAAAAGCTCCCCCGTCAAAAGCGACCTCATGACCCTGCTTCATAGCATTCACTGCATTAGTGTCTGTATGAAACTATTGATTTATCTACGTGTGAACTTACTCATTTGGCTCTCCCTCCCCTGGAATGGAAGCTCCTTGTGGGCAGAGACCTTGTTTCTCTTGTTCACTGAGTATTCCTGGTAGGTCTATATGTGATGAATGAATGAATGAAGACCAAAGGAAGCAAGACAGGCTTCCAGAAAATCCTTCCAAGTAATCTCTTATGATATAAAGGAGGACAAATCTTTAAAGATGGTAATAACAGTCCTAGAAAATACTTCAAGGGTCAAACAACTTGGCCAGCAAGTTCATGGATGGGAAGTTGACCATGTGTCTCAAAATTCTACTCCATTATGATTAGAGGAAGAATTAAATACAGGCTTCAAAAGTCACAGAGACACTGTGACTGGCTTACACGATCAAGAGCCTGTTAGCTTCCCCCCGCTCAGAGGGGCCCAACCACTCCTCTGACCCCCTGAGTCCCAAGGGCCATTCTTAGTCTGAGTCTGGTGCTGTGTAAGCCACAGTCACCAATACATCTGTTCCCATTGTCTGTCCCCACTGGATGTAAGCTCCGTGAAGACAAGAGCTTTGTCTGTTTCATCCACCACTGAATCCACGGTGGCCTTGGGTGGGGCTCAGTAAATATAGCTTCCATGCACGAACAGAGAAACTCTTGTGGTCCGTCTTCCTTCTCTAGAATGTAAAACCATCATCTGTCTTGTTTCCTGCTATAATGCCCTGCACCCAGACAAAACCTAGCACATAGTAGGTGTTCATGAAAATGAACAAAAGAATGAACGAGAATTCAAAGCCTTTCCTCTAAGTAATTCCAACTGTTCATTTCCTACCTGTCCCAGGAAATGTGGCTTTTGGGGGAGGAGTGTGGGAGCATTTTTAAAAGAACAGTCGTTCTGACAAACAGAGCATAAGCCATAAAAGTGAAGGTCAAGTTCTAGTGGATCCCTAAGGGATAATCAAAGGTCAGCAACCAGAAAGCGAGGCCCCAGGTTCTCCTGCCAGCTCTGCCAGTGACTGGGGGATGGTTTGGAAAAGGGCCTTTTCCTGCAGAGACTTGAGTTTCCTTGTTCCTAAAACAAAGAGTTAATGCAAACAGTGATTCTCCAAGCGTGGGCTGCACATCACTGAGGCACTGAGGTAGATCCAGCGACTGGCAGCATGTCAGGTGGGGAGAACTGTTATGAAAAACAAAAAATGAAGCTGTGTAGTAGAAAAGGGTGTAGGCCGGGCGTGGGGGCTGCAATTTCCAACAGGGTGACCAGGGAAGACCTCACTCACAAGGGAGCTTCTGGGCCAAGTGAGGGAGTAGAAACTGGGGAAAGAGTTTCAGGCTAAGGGAACCTCAAGTGCAAAGGCCCTGGGGCAGGAGCAGCCTGGAGCTGAGTGAGCAAAAGGCAAGGGGACAGTGGGGCTGGAGCAGGGAAGGCGAGGAAGAGGTAAGTCAGAGAATAAAATAGAAGGGGATGGCGGGGCTTGGAGCCGCTGGGAGAACGTTGGCTTTGCCCAAAGTGAGATGGGAGCCGCTGGAGGGTCTGAGCAGAGGGACATCACCAGTGTGCAGGGGATTGCTCAGGAGACTGTGGGGACACGTGGAAGCGGGAGGACCAGGGAGGGGAGCTGGAGTTGTCAGGACAAGAGATGGTGCAGGTGCAGACTGGGTGGCAGAGGAGACGGGGAGGGAGAGATGGCCGGATTCTGTGGACTGAATGGTGTGTGTAAGAGAGAGAAGGAGAGAGAGCGCAAGAAAGGTTGAGAGAAAAGGAGACGAGAAGAGTCCAAGGCCTTTTGCCTGAGAAACTGGAAGGACGATGCTGCCACGTGTTGAGATGGGGCTGAGGGAGGGGCACATGGCCGTGGGAGTGTCACCTGTGCTGTCGCCATTGTTCCCAGCTCTCCGCTTTCTGGGCACATGGTGGGACTGCAATTCTCCAGTCCTTGAGCACGAAGAGGTGGCCAGTGAAATGCAGGCAGCAGGGTACGTGCCACCTGCAGGCAAGAACCCCTCTGCCTCCCCTGCCTTGACAGCCGTGGGACCCAGAGACAGAGAAGGACAGCATGAGATGGCCCCAGCTGACCTGCTGTGATGTCACCTGAGCAAGAAACAAACCACGCTCATCCGAAGCCTCCCAGATCGGCAAATCTGGCCAAGAAGGGCTGAGGAGGGCCGAGGAGCAGATGGCTGGTTCGGGACCTAATGTGAGATGCCTGTTAGGCCCCCGCATGGAGAGAGCCACCGAGCAGAGACACAGTGACTTGTGTCTAAGTCTCCTGTCCCCACTCTCCACCCAACTGTGATCTGGGGAGGCTCCTTCCCTGACCACCCGCAAGCTCTCCCGCGGGGTGGGGCTGCAGGGGACAAGGACACAGGCAGGACGGCCAGTGGCCTCCCCCTCCCCCTTCCAGCACGGGACCCCGTGGAGAAAGCAGGGTGCAGAGAGGCCCGCAAAGAAGGGAGACGCGGACACAGACAGGAGAGTGACAACTCCACGAACGCGTCCAGAGGGGACGGGGCACATTCTGAGTGACTTCCCACGTACGGGGTTTACTTAGAGTGTGGGAGTCTTGTAAAAATAGCACAGTTTTCCTAGGATGTTTTTACTATTCTATTCATGCTTTACCTAAGACTTGTTATTATTGCTGTGACTCGGGCAGCTTGGACAGGGGCCAGGGAGGGACTGAAGCCCCCTCGTCCAAACACTGCGCCCACCCACTGCCACCACGCGGTGTGGAGGAGAGGCTGGGGGACGGCATCCCTGCAGGGGCCTCCTCTTGCCTAGACACAGGCCCTGGGACAGAGAGAGTGGAAGGGGACATGTGTGCACCTCCCGCCTCCCCTCACTTGCCCCCTCCTCCCTGTGTGTGAGCACACGTGTGTGCTTGTATGTGTGCATGTGTGTGCGCACATGTCTCCATCTCTATTTCTGTTTCTATCTCCTTGTTTCTCTCTGTGTCTCCCCCTGTGTGTGTGTCCCTGTGTTTGTGCCATGTCCCTTGTCTGTCTCCGGGTCTCTATCTCTCCCCCTCTTTCCCTCTGCACATGTCTCCCTGTCCCTGTGTCTCCCTCTCGCTCTCTCTCTGTCCCCTCCATCTGTCCTTCTGGCTCCCTCTGTCCCGTCTCAGCCATTCCGTGTGTCCCTCTCAGAGTGCGTGTGTCACTCCCTCTGTGTCTGTCAGCCCGCACAACACCTGTCTCCTTCCCTCCCCTGCCCCATGGCCATCCCTGGCCCACACCCTGGGGAGGCTGAGACACGGGACAAGGCTGCCACAGCCACTGTCCTGCCCGGGCTCTGGCCTGAACACCCACCTGGCTCTGCATCCAGAAGCTGAGCACAGGCGCCCGAGCCCAGGCCCCACCATCGGGGAGAGGAACAGCCCCTGAGAGGGGACCCTGCCTCCCACAGCCATGTTTGGGGCCAGGCCACCTTCCACACCTCGCTGAATCCGGTGACAGAGCTCAGTTCCATTGTATTAGTTTTTGGAGTCAGTGGACGATTTTGGGACGGACATTCTGGCCTCTCAACTATAGTAGATAAAAAGCAATCAGGAATCACAGGAAGGAAAATGCAAGAACTCAGTGCCACTACTATCCCCACCTTTCAGGTAAGGAAACCGAGAGCTGTGTTTCCTCTGACAACCCCAGAGAGTTTTGAAAAACTCCAGCTTCCTCCATCCTGAACACTGTCTCCACCCCTGTCCCTCCCGGGCCACACCTTCCTCAGGACCCTGGAGCACCTGCCCAGGCCTCGGGTCAAGGGGTCCTGGAGCCCGGGCTCCACCCCGGAGGGCATCTGCCCTGGTCTGTGTGGTCCTGCAGTCACCCCCCCCACCAGCTGTCCCTGCTCCCAGTGGCCCTGAATGCTTTGCTTCGTGCACCTGCTCTTAATTCCATTTTGAGCATTTCCAAGGTAACGCGCACATTCCACGGAATGACCAGAGACACCCTGGTGAGACACGGGGCACCAGCCTTCCTTTCCAAAGGGATTCTGCTGCCTACTAAGGGCCACTGGATCCCGGGGACACCACAGTGGGGAAGTTAATCACGGTGTCTGCTCTGCTGATAAGGTGCTCACTGTAGGACAAGAGATACGAACCGTAAACACACACAGAAATAACGACACAAGGTCACTTCAGCAAGTGGTCCATGCAGTGAAGGAAAGAGGCCTTGAGAGGAGACAGCGGGGACTGGGGGAACCCGAGGATGTGGCAGCTGAGCTGACACCAAAAGCATAAAGTCTTCCACGTACAGAGAAAGGCAATTCCGGGTGAGGGACCAGCAAGAGCAAATGCCCTGAGGTGGCAAATGAGCCTGGTGTGTCCCGGAGCTGCAGGGGGGCCTGCGCGGGGGAGCAGAGTGAGAGAAGGTGGCACCAGGAGAGGTCACAGCAGTGGCAGGGGCTAGACCAAGAGCAAGCACCGGCTGGCGGCAGGGCCCTGGCCCACCCCCAGCTCTGCCCCGGATGCTACAGACGCCCACCCAGCCCGGCTGACTCTGGGCTGCAAAATGAAAAGGGACCAGGACACTGGCCCCCTGCCTGGCTGTGCTCCAGAAAGCCCTGGGGAGCCCGTTAGAAATGCAGATTCCTGGGCCTCCCCCAGATCCACCAAGCAGACGGTCCAAGGGCAAGACCCTGAGCCTCTAAATCTCGACAAGGTCCCTCAATCACCCTGTGGCACGGCCAAGTCTGGGACCCACCAGATGGATCAGAGCTCCTCACCAGGCTGGGGTGGGCTCCGGTGACGGCGCTGAGGAAGACTTGGGCCAAATTGTGTGTTTCCAGGGATGCACGTCTCTGGGAGGAAGGTTCTAGTGCACCATCATAGCGTCCTGTTACACCAAACAATAAAGACTTCTGAACTCAGGCACAGCTGCAGCGACTTGGCTAACAGGATGGAAGACGTGGCCACAGACTCCTTCAGTTTCCTCGTTGTGTGCCATCACCAGCACCTGTTGCCCCTTTATAGGACCAGCCCCAATTCTGAGGAATCACCTGTGGCAGAGTGATTGTTTTTCAGGCTTTCATTTGTTTGTTTGTTTATTTCTTGAGACAGAGTCTTACTCTGTCACCCAGGCTAGCGTGCAGTGGTGTCACCACAGCTCACTGCAACCTCAAACTCCTGGGTTCAGGCAATCCTCCTGCCTCAGCCTCCTGAGTAGTTGGGACTACAGGCTTGCAACACCAAGCCCTGCTAATTTTTTTTCTATTTTTTGTACAGACAGGGTCTTACTATGTTGCTCAGTTTGGTCTCAAACTCCTGGGCTCAAGCGATCCTCCCACCTCGGTCTCCCAGAGTGCTGGGATTACAGGCGTGAGCCACTATGCCTGGCCATGAGGTGATTGTTTTATGGCCCAATTCCTCAACCCTCTCTGTGCCCAGGCCCTTGGCGGTTGTAACCCTGCAGTGCCCTCCCACACCAATGCTGGGCTCAGCCACGCGACTTCCTTTGACCAATGGGATACAGGCAAATGCCATGTAAGTAGAGGCTTGAAAAGCGTGGGCACCACGTGGCTTGTTCTGGCTTTCACATCTCTGCCACCACTATGAGAATCTGGCCGGCCGGCCTATTGGAGGACAAGAGACACACAGCCCAGCTACCCCCACTGCTCCAGAAAAGCCACACACGGGAATGACCCAGCACAGCCCAACCTAAATTACTGACCACAGACTCTGAATAAATACTTGCAGTTGTGTGCCACTGAGGTTTTGCAGTTTTTGTTACACAGCATGACTGTGACAATAGCTAACCAATGCACCTTCTCTCCTACACGGTTTAGGTGGGGCTGTCCTCATCTCCTGTCCCAGGGTGGGTGTGTGACCAAGGCCTGGCCTTTCAACACACAGGCCCCACCGACATGTCTGGGGGTGAGGACACGACCAAGTGGATCCAGTGAGAACCAGTGCTGGGACTTCTGTGTACACCTTGGAGAGGAAGATCTCTCTTCTCCCCTGAAGTTAAGGATGAGAGGTAAGTTCAAAGTCTTCAGGGACTACCACACAGGGAGAGCCCACCTGGGGATGAAGCTAACCCAGAGCAGGGCAGAGCCAAGCGCGAGGAGGAGACAAAGTCCCAATAGCATTGCGTGATCCAGCCATGTCACCAGCCTGTACTTTTCTACCATGAGACTGCATGATGAGAGACACTTTTTCCGTGCGCCCACGGCAATTGAGCCCCCCTCACTGGCACTGAGCCCTGGAGTCCTGGCCACCAGGGCTGCTCCTTTGGGGTCGTGTGCCCAAGGCCTGGTCTGTCCACCCGTCTCAAAGTTCTGCCCACCTACCTGCAGGATGGGGATCTGCAGTTGACGTCCCCACTTCCAGCGCAGAGCAGCCAGGGCCGCCCGATCCACACTGTCCAACCAGACTCTCTCTCAGGACCGCGGCCCCTTAGACACGGGCACTGGAGCTGGCCCCCAATCCTGTGACAGCAAACCTCTGGCCTACAAGTTGCAACCTGGCAGGACGAGGGTCTGCCCACCTCTCGGAAGTGTTTGGTATTGGCCCGCAGACCAGGTGTCATTTATTTAAATTGAATTCGTCATCAAACGTTAACAATCAATCAAGAGATTTCATATAAAAACCTGGAGTTTTGACAAAAAGGACAACTGGCACCACCTGGGCCCCCATCCTGCAATGGTAACAATCATCACCTGGAGTGAGGAGCTTTTTGCCTCCGTCCTCCCAGCCCCCACCAGTCCCTCTTCGTGTCACCCTCTTAGGTTTCCAGCCTGGCCCCTGCGGGATTCTGGTTGGTGGCCCTGGACCGGAGGGAGGGTCCAGCCCCCAGCAGCCCAGCGGCCCTGGCTCTGACCCCTGAGGGCTGGCGACTTCCCCTTTCCCTGGCCCCTGTGAGCAGCAGCACCATCCTAATAAACTCTCCTTTACTCTTCTTTGGGGTCAAGCCTGTTTCTGTCACTTGGGACCCAAAGAGCTTAAGCACCACCATCCTGCAGGCAGCACAGAGGCCAGAGGTCGCAGCACCCCTGGGAGATGGTTCTGAGTCTGGCACCCCGAGATTTAAACATGGGATGACCGTGAGCCCCTTCAGCCCCTACAGTGTCCCACCAAACACCTCTTCTCAGGAGCAAAACAAGTTTCCCTGCCAGGGAAACTGAGGCCCAGTGAGGGCAAAGCCCTATCCAAGGCTACATAGCAGGCAAGTGATGGCTCATGGACTGGAACCCAAACTGCCTGGCCTCAAAAACAGTGATCAGCCACCTCCATCATCCAGACAAAAATAGAACAAAGCCCTCATTTCACACGTGAGAAAGAAAGGGCCAGAGGGGGAGTGTGACTTACCCCCAGGCACCCAGCACATTGGCATCAGAGCCTACAGTCAAGCCTGGGGTGCGTGACTCCTCCCCATGAGGCTGGATGGAGGAGCCCAGGGAGCCTGAATGAATGGGGGGTAGGGTTGAGGGGGCAGGCAGCACAGTGCAGCAGGTGACAGCCAGGCTCTGGAGCCTCCTGCCTGGTGCAGATCCCAGCTCTGCCACTTACTAGCTGTGTGACCTTGAGCAAGTCACTTCACCTCTCTGTGCCTCGGTTTCCCCATCTGGAAAATGGGGGTATAACCATGGCACCCACCTCATAGGGCTATTACGGGATGACACGAAGTAACACTTGTCAAGGGCTTAGACCTCGACACCTTCCAAAGTCCCAATCTTTGCCCGTCGGATGCTCCCACAGGAAGCCTGGCTAACATTACACCCCACCGCTACACAAAGTATACATGTCATGTCATGGAATTCATCTTGGACCCCCTCAATCTATTGAAATTAAAAATTTTAAAAACCAAAAAATATATATATTATACCAACATACTCCCAAGCACTAGAAACCTCCTGGTTGGGGACATCACATGGGTCCTTAAACTAGTGAAAATGTAGCATCATAATTTAGGGGACTGGTCAGAGGAGCTGGGATTCGCTGCAGCAAAAAGGGGAGACAAGAGAGGTACTGGGAGGCTAGTGGCGGGTGGGGGACCTCTCCCAGGCTCACATGAGGAGGGGAAGCGGGTAGAAGGGGCACCTCACTAGAAGGGGCAGGGTCTCCTGTTGGCCCCCTGCCTCAGCCTGGGGCAAGAACTGGATCCCAAGAGCGACAGCAGTAACAACCACCAAAGTACATGCCACAAATACTCACTGAGCACCTGCCACGTGCCGGCGTTCTAAGCACCAGGGAACCAGCAGCGAGCAATGCAGATGAAACATCAGCGCAATTCACAAAGCAAGTACCACTGAGGGAAGGTCAATGGCGGGAAGCACTTGAATAAAAGTTAAGCAGGAGATGTGGGGGGATCGATCTTGAATCAGATGGTTGGAGAGAGCTGAGCACAGGCTTGAAGTTGTGGGAAATGCTCTTGGGCACGTCTGCAGGAAGAGCATTCCAGGCAGAGGGAACAGCCTACACAAAGGCCCTGAGGCCAGATTGTGCCCAGGGTGTTCACTGACTCCACGCACCTCGGGCAGGTGCTAGCTGCTCCAGTCCTCGTCTACCAGGTAGCCAAGGGAGGCTCTGTCCTGAAGACACACTGCTAGTAAGAGGTGGAGCCCGGCCTTGAACTTCCACCTGTTCTAGAGTCCATTGGAAACGTGCTCCTCCTCCAAAGTCTCTGGGACTGTGGGTGGGGCCGCCACTGCAGGGCACGCTGGCCCCCAGCCTGGGTCCCACATGCACCTTGTGGCTTCACCTGGACACCTGGCCCTGTGACTGGTCTCTCCCTTCTTCTCTCTCCAATCCCACCTCCCTCCTGGCAGCCTTACAACCCGCCCCTGCAAGACCCTGCTGCCCCTGCAATCTTCCCAGGCCACCCATCTTCTCAGGCTCAAACGGGTGCAGAATGAAGTCCAATGCGTGGGCCCGATGCCCACGAATGTCACCTGTGCTTCCAGCTGGCGCAAGCCCCCACCTGCCCCAGCATCGCTCCTACCCCAGACCCTCCCTCTTCCCTCCTCCAGGCCTCTCCTCTGCCCCCCCACCCCCAGCCCTCAGAAGGCCTGCGCGCGCCCCCACCCCTACCTCCCCGCGCATCTAAACCAGAAGAGAAATCCAATTTGCGTGAAGGGCTTGGGGTGAGTCTGTGTCGAGGCCACGCTTCCCTTTCTGTGTGGAAGGCCGCCGATGCTCCTTCTTGGAGCAAGGAGAAAAGGTTCCTTTGTGCCGGGTCTGGTGAAAGTGTGTCTGTTCGGGGCAGGCTGCAGTTTCCTTTGTGAACGCTGGAGATTTTCAGTGTGGGAAAAAGGGCTTATTAGATTTCCCTGTAGCTGCCCAGAGCGGGGAGAGGTTTTTCCGAGCACAGAAAGAAATCACCGAACAGGCGAGCAGGCGTTCGAGAAGGAACAGTTAGCAGCCGCTTCTCACGGGGAGGGTAGGATTTGCGGGCTGGTGTTTTCATCGGGTGTATGGAAAACACAGAGAAGGGACGGAAGCTTTGCCCGTAGTTTCACGGGCAGGGAGGGAAGGAAGTCGGTTCATCCTCGATGTCTGGGGGTGGGAGGCGGGATTTTGTTCAGAGGATTGTCGGGGTGTTTTTTCCTCTTGACGTCAAAAAAAATACAATGGTCACAGAACCCACAAAAAGGGTTGTCATGGCAACAAAAGTTTGTGGCCAGGTACTTCCTAACATCCTTTGAGGACCGCAGCCTTGTGGAAGGCAGGATTTGGGCGCTGTGGGATCAGCCTCGGAAACCACCCCCGCCCGCTCCAGCCTTCCAAATTTCTCCCCGGCGCTGACAAGCCGATAACTATTTTCCAAGCTCCCAGAGAGGAAAACTGTGATTTTCTGAGAGGGATGATCTCTAGCCAACAGCGGCCAAGAGGAAATTGTGGGTTTGCTTTATTTATTTACCCGACAAATTAACCATCCGTGTTTTTAACTACCAGAGGACTGGGAGCGGAGGTCTTAGCTGGGGCCCCAAAATGTCCCCTTCTCTGACCTCCACCACCTGCTTCATTCTCTCCCAAGTCACTTTACTGGGATTCTTTTCTGTCCCCGAGAAGACAAGTCAGGCTCCCTTGTCAGAAACCTCTCTGAGCCTCCAATTCCTCGTCTGATCAAGTGACCCCACCCCACCCCCAAGAAGTGTCTACCTCAAAGGTGGTGGCCAGGACTTGACAAAATTCTGGAGGTGAGAAGTTTTAACAGGGCCTGATGCGTGTTAAGGGCTCCGTAAATGTTAGCTGACATTGTTTTTCAATATTTTTCAATTAATAATTTTTTTAATTACTCAGGCTTAAACATCCCAAGCCAAGCCCTGGATGAGCTACAAGGAAATAACTGCAAGCGTTGGGGCCATGACCTTCAGACCAGGAGAGACCGTGGACAGTTAAGAGGCTCAGCTGACCAGCCTGGGCCAGGACACTCCACAGAGGTGGGGACAGTGCCGGTGCCAGGCGTGGCGTTGTGTTTCCAAGTGAGGGAGCTTGGAGGTTGGGATTCCACACAAAGGAGAAACTTGGCAAGAGGCAGAGGTGTTAAGTCCTGAACCTTGGAAACATCTTGAACTTGGAGAAGGATATGCAGGGACCTCTGCCTCGAAGGATGCAGATGTTTCTGAGGACAAGGCCTCTGTACGAGAGGGCAGGGTTGGGCTGCGTGGAAGGCAGGGAATTTTAGCCAAGATGCCTTTTGAAGTTAATTTGTTTTATTACATCCCACAGTAAAAATTCAAGTCCTGAGTGTACACCAGAAGTGAGTGTGATGGGGTGGAACCAGCTGGGGACAGGATCTCCTCAAACACCATGTATCTTTCACAAACGGCCAGCACCACTCAAGTGGAGTCGCAGAAAAGTTCTATTGGACACCCCCAGAATCGAGCCAGAGCCAGCAGCACCCCAGGAAGCCTCCCGCAGTCCACCATCCCAAGTCCTCATCCAACATGTATTCTGCAAATACTTATTGAAAACCTGCTATGCACTAGACACTACCCAGAGGCAGGGGGAGTGCAGCAGTGAATGAGACCAACCCCGCCTGGCCCTCACAGAGTGACATCCTATGGGGACAGGGGCGACAAGCTCGTGACCAAGGATAGGCCCCAGAAAATGTCAGGTTGTGCCAAGCACAACAGGGAGGTAAAGGCAAAGACCACAAGACCCTGCCTCCAGAGGGGGGTCCCAAGGTCTTCTCTCCAGAAGATCCTGCCGAGGAAGGCAGGAAGGGGAGTCCCACCAAAGCTAATGGGGGGAGCCGGCCAGGGGAGGGAAGGGCCCCCCAGGCAGAGGGGCAGCTAGTGCAAAGGCCAGGAGCTCCTCACTGGGTTTACACCCTCACCCCTCTGTCCTTTAAGCCACTTAGGCCAATCGCTTATTCAGGGCAAACTAGGAGTTGGCGTCCACTCCCCTCTACCCTTGAGTACACACACATGCCAGGTCCACACGGAAGAGCTATGCATGCCTGGGGAGTTGTAACCTTGGGGAAAGAGGTCAATTCACTCAGGAGGGTCCCCACACCTGCCCGTGGGGCCGCACCCCTTTAAGGGACCGGGTCTTGGGGGCCAGCACCACCCTGGATCTGGCCAGGCAGAGGTCCCCGAGCCCTGCCATTGCCTAGCTGTCGGGCTTGGACACTCACTCCAGCCCCCTGACAAAGGGGTACAGGCAAGGGGGCAATTTGATCGGCCTTCAGAAAAGTCAGCCCCCGATTCCGATCGCAGCCTTGGGCTAAGCCAAGCCCCTCGGACTCCACAACCTGGAGTTTGCCGAGCTGCCCATGCTTTCCCGCCTGGCTCCTTCTCCCCGGAGGGGGCCAGGGCACCGAGGGCTTCCCGGCTTCTGGAAATAGGGGTGCCTCTGGGCGGGTCAGCTTTCCCGGGGACCCACGGGACTCCCCCCATTCCCCACTCCCGTCTGGGAGGTTCGGTGCGGTTGAAGGTGGGAGTAGAATGACCCCCTCGGCTCTGGCTCTGAGAATCTGCGGTGGGAGGGGCGGCTTGTAGCAGGAGCCCCTGCACCACCGCCACCCCGAGAGGTGCCCCGGGGTGGGTGGGGGTACCCGGCGCCCCGGGAGAGGAAGCAGAGGAGGGGGCACGCATGGAGATGAGTTCAGGCGCGGAGAGGAACGCGCGCCCCTCCGGCCGGCAGCTGGGGTGGGTGCCCGGGACACGCACCTTCCCGGCGCGCGGCGACGTCCCCAGAGCGGCCAGCGGGCGTTCACCGGGGGCCGGAGCTCTGCCCCGAACCCTCGAACGCGGGGCGTCCCGGACGCCCGACACTCTGGCCCCCGGACCTCGCCAACGCGCGTGCCCCGCGGCCGAACGTTCCCCAGCCCTGCCGAGCGCCGGGACCGGTGTCGCGGCGGCGGCGCGGGGCCCCTCGCCCTGCCGGGCGGAGGCAGCGCGGGTCTGGGGCTCGGGCCGCCGGGGCCGGGGCCGCCGGCGCCGCCACTCACTCACCGAGCCCGCCGAGCTCCTCCTCGCACGAGTACCAGATGCCGGTGTGGAAATTCCTGAAGAGGAAGCGGTCGTCGCCGGTCTCCCAGCTGTAGAGCGCGCCGCCAGGGGGGCCGTTCCCCGCGGCGGCGGCGGCGGCGGCGGCGGGGACGGCGGGGGCGGCGGTGCCGTTGGCCGTGGCGTTGGCGCCCGAGTTGGGGCAGTTGGCGCGCCCGCCCTGGCCACAGCCGGGCTTGGGCACCCGCTGCGTGCCCTGGCACCAGTACGTGGTGAGGAAGGCGGTGGTGGCGAAGAGCAGCGCCAGCAGGTTCAGGGCCACGGCCAGGAGCGCTCGGCCGCGGCGGCTGGTCTTCATGCCGCCCGCGCCGCCGGGACCGCACCGCCGGGCAGCTCCGCGCGCGAAGTTGGCAGCCCGCGCCCCGCGTCAGCGCCCGCTGCCCGCCGCGCCCCGGGGCTGAGGCGCCTGCGATCGGCGGCGGCGGACACGGCGCGGGCCCATGGCCCCCCCGGGGTGGGGGCGCGGGGGGCGCGGGGGGCGCGGGCGGCGCGGGCGGCGGCGGCGGCGGAGCGGCCCCGGCGCGCCCGGAGCCCAGAGCGCGAGTGCACCTCGGCGAGGAGCCGCCGGCGCCTGGCAGCGGCCGCGGCGCAGGGACGCGCGCCCCTCCGTGGGGAGACACCTGCAGGCGGCCGGCGACACTGTTCCGGCGCCCGCCCGCACGGGGAGAGGGGGCGCCCCGCGCGGGCGCGGGAGGGGCACTGGGAGAGCAGGGACGCCCCGAAAGAGACCCTCACCCGAGTGGAGGGGCTGAGAAGCAAGGACAGTGCTAGGCGAGGCGCTCCCGGAGAAAGGATCCCCACAGCTGGACGTGGGGCAACAAAAGCGGCCTGGAGGGGGCATCTCACTGAGACCCAAAGAGGCCCTGCCCATGGGAGACTGGGGCAGAGCCTGCTGCGGCTCCCCAGGAGGGGCACAGACCAGCAGAACCCTCTCCAGAAGGGGTCCCGGAAAGGAGCCCCACGCCAGACCCTGAGAAAGGAGCTCTCCAAAGGGTCGAAGCTGCAGAGCCTGCAGGGCTGCCAGCCAGGAGCTGCAGGGCCCGCGGGAAGGGACGCTTCATGATGCACCTGGAGTTGCAGGACTGGTCAGGGGGTATCCTACCGGGGACGCAGGGTTGTAGAGTTTGAAAGGTTTGTCTACCCCGGGGGTCACCTCCAGCGTCTGGGAAGGGGTCACCTCCGAGGATGAAGCAGTCATTTGTGCTCCCTGTCATGTCAGGGAACAGCAGGAAGAATGGCAAAGAGGTACCCCATATAGGGGCAGGACAAATAGGGCTTCTGCAGGTAGGCTCTCCCCACCCTCCTCCCAAGATCCGGAACAGCATGACCCAATGACCCAAGGAGGTCCCAGGCCAGACACAAAATTGTTGTGGGGCATCATACAGGGGCTGCCAACCTGAAATCTTCAAGGTTGGGTGGGGGCAGAGTGGTCAGGCATAGTGACTTTGGGATCAGGCAAATCTGGGGTTTGACCAGCTGTGTGGCTTTGAACAAGTCCCTTACCCTCTCTGAGCCTCAATTTCCATAACTATAAAAAGAGGAGGAATATACCTCAGAGGTATATCACATTGGCCTGCTGTAATGAGATCGTGCCTGTAAAAAACATTTAGCACATAGTAGACTCAATAAATGCTGGCTGCTATTATTAACATCTGAACAAGATCAGTTGGCCAAACTCACACAAACCTTTTTAGGCACTCTTGTGCAAAGTGAGAACTGTGTGCACCCCCATCCCCACCTCTGCTGGAAGATGACCATGTTCCCTGAACTCCCCTCACACTGCACAGCGCAGAGTGCCCGGATGCCCAGGATATGCAACAATTAATTGCATGTTGATTGCAAGAGCTAATTTGAATTCTGCCCAAGCTGAGAACTGTTCCAACAACCCCTGGCTTGCCAAGTGGCAGGCTTTGCAGAATTCAAGGTTAACAGATTATGAATTGCCTTGCTCCTGTGGGTGAGCCCACGCTCGCCGTCAGCTGCTGCTACTCTGCCCGGGGGTAGGTGACAGTAAAGCATCCTGGCCAGTGTCCCCGGCAGGAACCCACATGAAGGATGACCAGGGGTCTCCAGACTTGCTTATTAGAGCCTTTCTCTGGCACTAGGCAACAGGTTCCCAACTATTTTGAGGGAGAGGACTTCCGTGTAATAATGGTGACATTGAGGACATTGGATGACAGAGGAAATGTATCATGGCCAAACAGCTACAAGGAATCCAGTAGCACTTTTAAACAGGCATACAACATTCATCACAAGAGTGTCTGTAAGCCATTGAAAACCAGTCCCTCCGCGTGTGCTCTAGCAGGTGCTTCTCTGGGCCTGAGACTGGGGTTGGTGTGCACATGGGCGGGGCTCGGGGACCTACTGGCTGGGAACCCTCTCCTGGGCATCCAGAGCCATGGGAGCCCAGGTGAACTATGTCTCAGGGACCACACTCTTTTAAGGAACACAGAGGGATTTGAAATTTCTATCCACTCAGACTGAGCACCTGCTGAATGCTCAGCACCGGGGAGAAGGAAGAACACGAACGACATCAATAAGAAGGAACATGGGCAAGTGCGTAGGGTAAGGCCGGGAAGGAAACTACAGCAGGGAGGGAGGGAAGAGGGAGAGCCTCGAGGAAGGCCTCCGTGAGAAGGTGACATCAAAGCAAAGACCTGAAGGAGACTCAGGAGCAAGCCATGAGGATATGAGGGGGAAGAAAGTTCCAGGCAGCACAGAAGCCCTGCCTGGCCCTGGGGGCAATAACTGAGGCGTGGCATGGCCGGAGCTGAGTGAGCGAGGGGTGCTGGGGACAACAGATCACAGGTCTGCATAGCCCCTGCCGGGCCTCTGGCCTTTACTCTGAGCCAGGCAGAAGCTGGTGGAGGGTCTGGGCAGAGGGAGCCACGTCTGGCTTAGGGTCAGGTGGGACCACTCTGGCTGCCCCAGGGAGGAGGGCAGAAGCAGGGAGACCAGCCTGCGGGCTGGCGAGGGGGCCCTAGTGAGCTATGTGGGGACTCAGACCAGGGTGGTGGCAGTGGTGGTGGAGAATCCGGATTGGCTTTCAAGGCAGATGCAGCAGGATTTGCTCAAGGATGGGACGTGGGGTGGGAGAGAAGTAGGACTCCGAGGTGTCCGGCGAGAGCTCCTGCAGGGACAGGGTGGCGGTTTGAAACGGAAGCAGATCTGCAGCTTAGGGTGTCTACACAACCTTCCTGAAGTGAATCCAAACTTACCAGCAAGCCCCTTAGATAGGATGGGGACTTTTCTTTATCCCAAATAGTCATACAGTTGGAATTACCTTGGGCATGGACAAGGGTGGGTGGGGACTAAGATTTGTTTAGGAGGCCAGAAATTTGGGCCCAAGGTTCTGGCAGCCTGTGTTTGACCCCCAATTATAGGCCAAGGCCCCGCAGCAGCCTCCTGTGTCCCTCGTGTCCCCTAGCCGCCCCGCCCCCCCGCACACACTTGCTGCCAGAGAGAGCAGCGACACGTGCCTCTGCTTAACCTCCTCTGAGGCTCCAGCGCCTGTCCCGCCTCACTGCCCGAGTCAGCCCGTGCGGAGCCTGGTGAGTAGCTTCTGCTCACGTCTCCAGCCCCTGCCATGGTCACCCCAGGTCGCTTTGCAGTTCCCGACCACCCAATGCCTGGACTGAGCCCAGGCCTCTGCCTGGAAGATCCTTGCTGTCCTCACCCTGGTGTCATCCTTCAGGGCACCCACTGAAACCTCACTGCCACTGCAGAGCCTCCCTGACCCCGCCTCCACGCCCTGGCAGTCGGTCACCCCTCCACTGATCTTCGATGTCAGTGAATCACTCTGAACTGGGGTGTCACACCTGCCTCCCCACACACCTGGGGGCCCCTCCAGCTTGTCCCCACTGGCACCCTGCCCGCCACATTTGGCCCATAAGCATGTGTTGCTTGTTCTGGATGGAGTTGGACTCCACGACACGTTAAATTTTCATGAGTTGCCAACATTCCAGAATCATGCGATTTCACATCAAAATCTAGACTTCCAGCTTCTCTTGCATAATCAAACTACCTGCGGACACTGGGCCTGAGTCTTTGGCTACCATCAGCAAGCACACCTGTACAGGGGCAGACGGGCCTCCCAGCATTGAGGACACCTGTCCAGCCCCTGGAGCATTTGAATTGGAGAACCTGGTATTAAAGCCCAAAACGTTCTTGATAAAACCAATGTATGACGCTGAAAGTCAGGTGATAGTTCCCCTCAGGAGGTGGAGTAGTGCCTGGGAGGGGCCGGGAGGGGGACTTCTGGGGGCCGGTGACACGAGCCTGTTCAGGTTCTGAAATCTCATGGAGCTGTACAGTTGGAAATTGTGTACTTCTTTCTACTCCACAAAATTTACCAGAAAAACTGTTGCTATTAATAATGAAGTTCATATTTTTCAGGAAATGTGACTCTGCTTTGAAGGGCCACGTCCCAGATGCATTTCGCTTTCCACTTTTCCTTGTGGTCAGCTGCTACAAAGACATGCACTAGCTTTGGGGCTTCCTAAGTCACTTCCTGTTTCCTAAAGCTTCCAAACAGAGCTTGGGAAAACCGAACATCCCCAGCCTCCACGCCGTCCTAATTATACAAGGAGATTAGCCAATTTCCAATTATCAGGGAGGTCTTTTAAACGTTGACTCCCAAGGTATCGAGGCTTAATGCCCATTTTACTACCCTAGTTAACCCATCACTCTGCGTTTTCCCGGGAAAGCCAGACTCGCAGCACTGGTGTGTTTACGAGGCTGCTCGCTGGTGGCTGGTCTCAGGGGAGGGAACGCCCTGGAGCTCTGTGCAATCAAAGACATGCCAGGGGGTAGATTCTCCCTAGCAGAAAGAAACCAGCTTCATCAGAAAGTGATCAGCTGGAGCTCAGCGTGTTCTTTCAAACTGTCCTAGCTCTTTGGCTATTCAGGACATATTCATTAGCCCAGCTCTGCGCTGGGCATTCAGTGAACAAGACAGACCAGTCCCGTTCCTTCATGAGGCTTCCATTCTACAAGGGGAGACAGTAATAAACAAGGAAGCAGATAATAAATCCCATAGTCACAGATGGTGGTATATGCAGGGGAGGGAGGGAAAGAGGATCCCTGGGGAGGGATCGTTATATACAATGTACGCATGCACCATCCACACATCACACTGCGCCCCGTAAGTACGCAGAATTGTTGTGTGTCAATTATAAACTTAAAAATTACTTAATAAAAAAAAAGAACTGGGAAGAGTTAGAAGATGTTCCAGATCACGGGTGGGAAGGTCTGAATTCTAATCCTGGCTCTGCCACATCCGGGCTGTGCATATTTGGACCCATTCCCGAACCTCTCTCTGAGAGCCTTGGTTTTCTCATCTGTTAAATGGGATGGGGAAGGATCATCAACATGTGCTGAGTATCCTCGCCACTGTCAACCTTCAAGGGGTTAGTTGTGTCCGTTTTATAGATGAGAAAACAGGCTGCTCGGAGAGGTTCTATCAACTGCCCGGCGCCGTGCCTGTTGGATGGAGGCCTGGGGCACGTGCAGAGAAGGCTGGGGGCGCTGAGGCCAGGAAAGCTCCTATCCCAGGGCCCTCAAGACCAGCCCAGGAGCTTTGATTTTACTCGTCAGCGATGAGGGTCCAGTGAGGACTGTGGGGCAGGTGCCTGACGTGCCCAGGGCTGTCGGGGCTGGCAGGCAGGTGGATGGGAGGGGAGGCGTGTGCAGATGTGTCAGGACGCTCCCATGTGGTCCATGCCAAGCACTGAAGCCTGCTCTGAGTGATGAGAAGGAACTGCAAACTTGTTCCCCAGCCACGTTTTCAGAGAACCGGCCCGAAGCCCCGCCACACAAGGGCTCCAGAGCGTCTGCTGGAAGATGCCACCAGACCTCAGCAACACAGCAGCCAGCAAATGAGCCCTGACTCCGACTTCCAGGCCAGGAGGGGAACGGGTGCGAGGTCAGGGAAGATTTTGGTGGGATGGAACAGAAACACATCACGATGAGAAATAGTTACTCAAGTCAGAGTCTGTGAACATTGATTTGGCACCAACTGCATGTCAGGCACTTTGGCCAAAGGGATGCAGTTAAATAAACCCTTATAGAATCCTTGCTAGATCTCATCAGGAGAAACTGAGGCTTAAGGAGTGCCAGGACAGGGGTCAGAGTCCAGGGCCACCCTGAGTCCCCTCCATCGGTCATCCCTCTGTCGTCTTCAGATGAATCACGTGTTCAGGTTAAAGCCCCAAAGTTCAAAACGGGCCACGGGGGTCACTGACTCCCCTCCACGTACCCCTCACTCAATGGGATTTCTCTCAGTCCTCGGGGTCCGTAGCTGGTTTGCTTTACCCTGGTCCTAAGGAGGGACGGCAAGGAAGCTTGGAGAGAAAACAGACATTATAAGGTTTCTCCTGGACAAGCCGGTCTTGGGCTGTTTTTCTGCGGTTTTCAAAGCTGTTGTTTGCTTCCCTCTGCTGCCCTCTAGGGGCCATGAGCTGGGCCAGCAGTCCGGCTCACCTGGACCAAGCAGAGAGAGACCCCTGCCCGGCCTCCCAGCGTAGGAGCAAAAAATGCCAGGGAGAGGGACCTGGGATTCAATTAAGTGGTTAAGAGCAGAGGTTTCCAACTGGGTAGAAATATTTATAAACTACATGATGATGCACAAATATACTGTGAACAGTATATAAATCGTATGCAGGTTGAGTATCCCTTATCCAAAATGCTTGGGACCAGAAGTGTTTTGGATTTCCGATTTTTTTCAGATTTTGGAATATTCCCTTTATACTTGCCAGCTGAGCATCTCAAATCCAGAAAGCAGAAATCTGCAATTGCTCAGTGGAGCATTTGCTTTGAGCATCATGTAGTTTCAGATTTTCGGATTTGGGATGCTCAACTCGCATAAAACTAGAAATTGTTTAAGGAGGACATAGAGATTAAATAAACACTACTTTTAAATGTTTTTATTTCATTTACCAACAGTACAAAAAAATCTTCTGACTTTCATTTAAACATTCTTAATTTTTTTACTGATACCAATGAGATTGGATCTGCTCTTTTTATTTTTTGAAATGCTTGGGTTAGCGTGGGTGCTGTGGTGACTCAGGGTCCCGTATACTTGGTTTCAGTGGCTTTTACAGTGAAAAGCAATGCCTCACAGAGATTTGCAAATCCAAATGGAAACAGTATCTGAAGGCTGTACTTTCTAAATATCAATATTCATATTTTAATCCCATTTGCCAAATAGGGAACTATTTTTTTGCTGAAATTTGGCTAATACTGTATACATCCATCTTCCCTAATGTCCCTTGTGTGGTCTTACAAAGAAATCAGAAGATTGGCATTTGTGAATTTTTAACAAATGGATTCAAAATGCCCTAAAAGTTTTCTTTTGGAAGATTTTGAAATTGGCTAGAATGTTTTGTTTCCCAGTTTCTTAAAGTATGCAGACAGAGAGTTTTTAAAAGGAAACACACTTTCATTGCTTTTTGGCAATAAAAGCTCATAACGGGCCTGGTGTGGTGGCTCACGCCTATAATCCTAGCAGCCTGGGAGGCTGGGGAGGGAGGATTGCTTGAGCTCAGGAGTTCGAGACCAGCCTGAGCAAGAACAAGGCACCGTCTCTACTAAAAGAAATAATAATAATGGACAAAATTAGCTGGGCATGGTGGCACATGCCTGTAGTCCCAGCTATTTGGGAGGCTGAGGCAGGAGGATCGCTTGAGCCCGGGAGTTGGAGGCTGCAATGAGCTGTGATGACACCACTCTACCCAGAGAGAGACTCTGTCTCAAAAAAAAAAAAAAAAAAAAAACTCATAACAATGGAAGCATTTCCAAACATCTGCTTTCAAGATGCTCTTTCCAAAACAAGAGTTTCTCTCGAAAAGCAGTTACCTTCTCATTCATTGTTTAAAAATCACCTTCCTCTTGAAGAGGCAGATTAGCTGCTTTGTTTTGGGGCAGACAAATAGCTGACAGTCACATGTCACCCCAGAAGAGGTCAGCAAATGTGGGTGTTTGTCTTTTTCATAAAAGAAAACCATGACAACCCATCTTCAGGCTCAGCAGCTGTTTGGAGTTAGCCTTGCAGTCACTCTCTGTGTCATAACAAAATGTCATTGACGCATCTTCTCCAGGAAGGTCTCCTTTTTAGGAGTAATAGTATTGCTAATAAATAACAATAAAAAGGATTGCATCTGTGTCAGGCACTGTGGTAAGCAGATTCACAGGTACTAAGTCATCACGTCCACAGACAATCTGTGAGGCAGGTATGATTCTAGTCCTCTTTGACAGATGAGGAAACCGAGGCACGGAAGTGGCAGAACTGGGAGAGGTCACTTGGAAAGCATTTTAGGACATTATTGTTGTGAGTGTGACAGAAGATGCCGTCAAAGAGGAGACTGTTGGTGGGTCAGTCTGAGAACATGGGGACCCTCAAACCAGGGGACCAGAGCTTCCCCTTCCACCCAGGAGACACCGTGAGTTTCTAGCAGGTTTGGGTCCAGGCCTGTGGTTATTGCCCAGGGAACAAGGGACACGAAGTCCCAGGCTCTAACGGAAGCAGAGGGCCCAGAGCTCGGTGGGAAAGGGTGAATCCTTGCTTTCAGTGGGCACGGCCTTCTCTACCCGGGTCGATGATCAAGACGTATCTTCTGCAGCCCCTTCC
Organism: Lemur catta; assembly: GCF_020740605.2. Classification (NCBI taxonomy): domain Eukaryota; kingdom Metazoa; phylum Chordata; class Mammalia; order Primates; family Lemuridae; genus Lemur; species Lemur catta. Next base: position 18,192,033 of record NC_059129.1, read on the forward strand.
CCTTCCCTCACTGCACAGAGCGGGAATTAACTAGCGCAGATGTTCACTCCCCTGCATGTCTTTTATTGGTTCAGTCTCCCAAGTAAAGCAAAGAGAAAGACAATTTATTGAACATTTACTAAGTGCCACATAGTGGACCCACGGCCTTACACACATGACTTCATTTACTCCTGGCCACAGCCCTAGAAGGCAGGGGCTCTTATACCCCCATCCTCTAGATGAGAAGACTGAGGCTAAAAGAGGTGTGACCTGCCCATGGTCGGTGGCAGGGCTAAGCTTCAACTCCAGGTGTGTGACCCCAATCTCAGTGGCCCAGGATGCCTCCACCTGGCAGGTGTCAGGTCTCTCCAAGACCCCTCTGCGTGGTCAACCCCATTCTGTGTATTGAGAGTTTTTGAGAAAAGAAATCTATTAAATTACAAGAGGGTTTTGTTGAAATATTAATGGGTAAAGTCGGGAAAGCATGGCACAGAAATAGGAGGAGCAGAGGTGGTCCCTTCCTGCTCCCCAAGAGTGAGGCAAGCCCCGCGCGCAGCTGGGGTGCAGCCCGGTGGGAAGGGTGGAGCAGCACCTTCAGGGGATACCGACCTGGGGAGGGGCCTGGCCGGGGTTCACACAGGAGGGAGGGTCTGGGCGGGTGGGATGGGAGGAATACTTGTACCACAGGTGACGAGGACAGATCTGGACAGCCAGAATGACCTGCCACCACCACAAGGGGGCAGAAAGAGGAAAGGGCAGAGAATCCTGGCCAGAGGTTGGCGCCTTATGCCTGCGGACACCCCATTGGATCTCTGGGGCGATGCCCCTGACGACAGAGTTTGCGTCAAACCCAGGAGTGTCCCTGGGACCAACACTCAGAGACCATCTTTGATTCCAGAACAGGAGGGGCTGGAATGACTTATCTCCCACGCTAAATTGAGTCATGAAACTTTTATTAAGGGATATAGTTTGTCAACGCCGAGAAAACAAGGCAGCTCTGGGCAGAGTCATTAAGAGCAAATCCTTCTTCCCTAGCTCAGTCGCCAATTCTGACGGCACTGTGACAGGAGTGGGGAGACAGAGGGGTGCGCAGAAGGGGCTGTCCAGTCCGCCGAGCACGTGCAAAGTGCTTTCCAAGCCCCCTAAGAGCGTAGCACAGCGGCCACCTCCATTTTCCCACGGTTTCTCCACAGAAGAGCTGCCTCCGTCGCAGACACGAGTGACAGCCGCTTCCACCAGACGTGGGTGTGTGTGCCCGGTCACTTCTCCATCAACCAAGGAGGAGGATCCTGCATGGCTTTTTCCCTCCAGAAACCTGAATATCACCTTCCTGCCCCCTGCAACTGAAGGTGACCAGACGGCCTGGCCGGGCTAGGCGGAACCCAACAGTGGCGGGCCGGGGTGGGTGGAGGAGGCGTGGCCCGGTAGCTGGGTGGTTAAAACTGAGATTTACTCCCTGGGTGTGGGGTGCAGGATGTGGGGCTGTGGGTGTGGGAGTCCTGAGGTTTACAGCTGCAGTAGGAGTGATCAAATCCTCACCATAATCATCATAATCATAATATGGCCACTGTTCCCAAAGAGGGGAACAAGTTGCAAATGCAAGTTGTAGCATTAATATGGTCTTGCGACCCCCACCCAAGAACCGATGCAGCAAAGAAGACAATTTCTACACCACTGTATAGATCCGCAGACCCAACTGCCTAGCCTCTTGCCCGCCAAACTATCTTTCAAATCCATTCCTCTCCGATTTTCGGGGAGATGGATTTGAGCGAGTCCTTCCATCTCGCATGGCACCTGCGACCGTAAACGCTTTCTCTGCTGTCTCGGAGTATTGGCTTCCTCTCGAGCAGCGGGCAGTGAACCTGGCTGGGCCGTAACATTACCCCTTGTAATGATGGATAAACCAGATGCTTCCCCGAGTCCCGTGAGCTGCTCTGGCAAGTTTATCAAACCCAAGGAGGGGGCCGTGGCGGGGTCAGAGGCACAGGTCACATCCGGGGATGGGGGCTGGCATCTGGAGTGGGGGGTCTCGTGCAAGACTGAGCCCTCAGTCTGTGGGGTCTGCCGCTACCTTCAGGTGGGTGATGTCAGAACTGGATCGAATTAGAGGACACCGCGCCCGTGTCCACTGGAGAACGGGCTGTCGGTGGGGACCCACACGTTTTGGACCTAGAAGTGTTTGTGTCGAGTGTGAGAGTAGACAGAAAAGAACTGTTTGTTTTTTCCATCACAAAGTTGTTTATACTCACTATTTGGATGATAATACCAAAACAGCTACCATTGTTTTGATAAGGACACTAAGGTGACTCGTGGGAGGTCACTTGGGGAGTAGGCCATGGCGCTGGCATCTCAGCCCAGGGTCCCCAGCCCCACCGCTTCCTAAAGCACCTGCAGAAGGGGTTTTCTAGAAACAAAGAAGAAAAAGGGAGGCCAGTTGGAGGGAACAGAAATTCAGCCCGGCTGGCCCGGATTGAAGTAGCAAACGAGTTTTCCGTGACAGCAGGAGGCTTTGGAGCAGCTTGGGAGGGGCCGGCTGATTGTCCTGTTGTGACTTTCAAGGAGGTCAATTATCCCGGGGAACAGTCCCCACAAGCGCAGCTCCAGCGGGTGATTGGCAAATCTGTCGTGTGTCACCCGCACCAGGCGGGCCACACTGGCAAGCAGCCTCCCCGGGGGTCTGCTGCTCCCTAATGGGGCCAGAGGGCTGGGGGGCTTCTGGGCTGCCTGAGTTTGGGATGGGGAGCAGCTGATGGCAGCTGGATGATCTGGAACGTCCCATAGCTTGGCTGGGACAGCTCTGTTGATCTTGACGGGGCCCCTCCTCTGTCTAGGGGTGGCTGAGGTCTGCTGGTCAAGTCAGCTTGCTCACCGCCCTGGGCGACCTCCGTGGCCTCTCCGGGGTGTCCACAGCAGGCTGGTGTTGGGGTGAGGGACAACTTCCCCTTCGCCCTCGGGAGGTTCGCTGAAAAATCAGCTCACAATAAAGCAGATTAATAAGAGAAAATGTATTTATTTTTAACATGTATACATGGGCGGCTTCAGAATGAAAACTCAGAGATACAGAGGAAATCGCCCATTTCTATGCTTAGGTTCAGCACAGCAGGCACAGCCGTGTAGACACACGACTGGACAAGAAGGGTGCGATCTCATGCTAACACGCTGCATGCGGAACCCAGCAAGGCCTGTCTGTCTAGATTCTTCTTGGCCTCTCTGAGCTGCATCCTTCCTTCCGGGTGCGGGCAGCACCCTTTCTGGAACTCAAACAAGGTGGGTCAGATAATTGCTCCACGGCAGTTTTCACATAGCATAACTGTAGGTTGTATGGCTGGCTCTTGGGAAAAGGTGTTCTGGCTTTTATGAGCTGCCTTGGGGAGGCGGGATGTTAGCCAAAGGGCAGAATGGGACTGAGAGGCAGGAGGACAAGGGAAGATAAGAGAAGAACTTTAGCTTCTGAGGCCCTCGGGCAGCTCAGCTCTCTCTTCTCCGTGTGTCCTTTGTCCTCCCCCTGGGACCACTGGGACAGTCCAGGCACATGCTTCTCATGACAACGGCAGAGGTGCAAGAAGACAAGCATGAGGCCTCTGACGGCCTAGACTCAGACCTGTCACACCTGCCTCACTGTGCCGGCCAAAGCCAGCCATGTGTCCCAACCCAAGGCCAAGGGGCAGGGAGATACAGTACTCCTCAAGAGCCGCAAGCCACAAGGCACTGGCAGGGGTAGAATCTGGGTCAGTAACGCTCCCGGCTGCAGGGCGCTTGACTCCTGGAGTTTGGGGACACACCCGGGAGCCTGGACACTGCTCTCCATTAGAAGCGCCTGTGGGGCGTGTGCCTGGGGAGAATGAGGAGGGTCACGTTTCTTCTCTGTGACCTTCAAAGGGTGGGTAAGGACTTCCTCTGTCCCCGTGGAGGTTAGACAAGGAGAGGGAGCCATAGGACTGCTCCAGGGACCACAGAACCCAAGGACAGTGTAGACCCTCCACCCAGAGAAAGTACTGAAGGGCTGAGCCAAGGAGGGGGCGGGGAGGAAAACAGCAGCCGTCTCAATGCCAAAGGGGTCCAGGGTGAAGCTGGCCTCTGCTCCAGGAGAACCAAGCTCATGGCTAAGGCAGGGGCCCTCCATCTTCAGGGGACCCCCCCATCTGCAGGGGACCCCCCCCCCATTTGCAGGAACCTCTGTGCAACCCTCCCCATGGCTCCTCCCTGCCTCCAACCCCAGAAGCCACCAAGTGGGAGAGGGACTCGAAGGTGCCGAAGAGCAGGCTGACCCCCCACGCAACCCGCTCCAGCGTCCTGCCCGGCTCCAGCTGCAGGGGAGGAGGCGAGGAGGGGCCCTGCGCCCCCTGGAGAACGGGGTTTGCACACAGCAGACCTGGCCTCAGCTGGGGGGTGTGGCTGCCCCAGCAGTCAAGGCACCCAGCCACCGGGGACAGAGTGCAGTTGAGGGCACTTACTCGAATCATAACAGTAATGTAATTAATGCTAATGACAGTGGCTCACACGCACACGGGGCTCCCGGTGTGCCAGCCGCAGTGCTGGGCGCTTTAGATTCAACAACTCTTTTCATCTTCGTGACAACCGTGATATTATAATTTTTTTATTAATTGCTATAATACAGTCCCCGACTTATAATGTTCAATTTACAATTTCTTGACTTTATGAGGGTGTGAAAACCATATGCATTCAGTGCAAACTGCCTCGTGTCTACACCGCCCGAGGGTCAGAGGCTTTGCTCAGGCCATCCCCACCCTTTCCAGGTCAAGTTGTCAGCTGAAAGGCCATCACCACGCCCAAGCTAATGCAGGGAAGGCTGGCGAGTAAGGGAAGCCCCTCGGAGCCACCGTGGCACAGCTGCGGGTTGGTGTCCTCTGAGGACTTCCGGGGCAGCAGGACTGGCGCCATCTGTGCCCCGAGCTCGGGCCCTGCCCCTCTGACGTCACTTCTAATTGCCAGCTCCCTTTTCAATGGCATGGCCTCTCAATGGGAGCTGGACCCCAAGTGGGTGGTCGAGGGTGGGAAGCCCTGAAGGCCCCAGTGCCTGGGTGGACTGGAGGGTGGAGTCTGGCTTCAAGGGTGGGGGAGGAAATGTGCCATTCAAGAACCCCGGGCCCCCCAGGCCTGCCCCAGACAAGGCCCACAGGTGGGGCAGGGGACAGGGAGTGGCTGCAGCTTCTGCCTTGTCCGTCCGCCACCCACCCCAGCCTGGGAGGGCCAGGGAAGGCAGGGGCAGCCCTGCTCAACCCCTTTCCGCTGGCCAGCTCTCCCCCACCCCAGCTCCAGCCCCCAATGGCCTCCTGTCCCTGCACTCTGGGGATGTGGCCTGCAGATGTGCCAGCCTCAGAGACAGAATTGAGTCCATTTTGGATATTCGGTCCTGAGGCAGCCATGGCCTTTTGGTCTGAGGACCTAAAGTCCAAAATGAGGGCCAGAGGTCCCTCAGCCAACCCCATAGACATGTGAGCTGCCTCCCCTGAAGCCACATGGGAAAGAGGAGGAGAGAGGAAGGAAAAGGGAGACTTCTTGAGACCAGACAAATAGCCTCAGTGGGGAGTTTGACTAAACCACCATGGACAGCTATGCAGGTTGCTCACTGTGCAAGGAAGCAAAGGTGGCTGAAATCTTGTCCACTCACCTGGCACAGCTGTACCAGCTGCTTGAAGAAAGAGGTGCCTTTTGAAATTTCCACAAAGCCTGTCTGAAGTTTGAAATTTAACTGAATATTTTATCCAGAAGAAGCCATTTTAAATCTGGAGAGAATGAGTTCTGCTTAACTGGAAAATTTTTTTAAATGTTATTTTTCCTGCCATCAGTTTTTCAGTGCAAAATAATAGCAGTTATAACAGGTACATTTTGTGTGCATCTGAGTCAAGCCAGACTACAGAGTACCTTTTGCCAATCACCTTACACACACACACACACACATACACACACACGCACGCACGCACGTGAGTTATGTTCATGTAAAAAGCAACCTCGTCCAGCCCACGCCTTCCTCTCTGGAAGACAGAAACCACATGTCACCCATGCCTTGTTCCTACTTCTGGATCCAGCACCTGTCCTGGAGCAGAGCCTCAGGACTTGTCTAGTGACAAGACTGAAAGACTGATGCCTAAGAGATGCGTCCCTGAGCTCAGGGTGGGAGCACAAGGTCAGACATGCTTTGCCATCTGCAAAGGGAAGCCACAGCCCCGTCCAAAGACACCCAGGGACCTCACACTCAGGGACGGAGCTGAGTGCCAGGGCCTCCCCCAAGCACAGCCCCACCCGGGTCCCCTGCAAACCCGATTCTGTGCAGACAGCTCTCAAATCCACTAGGGGAAGCAGAACGGACAAGGTACAGAGCCAGGCAAGTCTGGTAATTGCTGGGCCTCAATGTCCTTCCGGTTCAATGGGAACAAAAGCCCTGTCTCCTTGAGCCATCAGAACGTGAAGTTTAATGAATAACTGTAGGGAGCACAGAGGGGATTCCCAGGCCCCTAAAATCTGAAGAGCGCACAGTGGCCTTGGTGTCCTCAGTGTGGCCGCGAGGGGGCAGACTTGAGCGAGCACTGGGACAGCACAAAGAAAGCAGGCTCCGAAGCCAGACCTGAAACTGGAGCCCAGCTTTGCCAGACTGGCTGTGTGGCCTTGGGCAAGTCACTTCCCCTCTCTGGGCCTCCACTGCCTCATGGACAAGCATTTGCTCTGAAGGCAGGGAATCCTAAGGGGTAGGCGGGCGCCTGCGCAAGGCAGCAAGGCAGCCCAGGCCGGTACCCTGCTGCTCCCCGGAGGGAAACCATCTTTGGAAATGCCACAGCACAGGTAGGTCATCAACATAATAAAAACCCCCAGAGCTCCGTCAGGGCTCCCGGGCCCTCCCCAGGCAGGCTTGGAGGGGGAGATTAAGATGCCAAGCGCATCGTTCCCCAGAGTCCGAGTCGTTTCACTCGCCGCCCTTCAGAGGCTGCAAGCAAGGTCGCTGAGACGCCAGAGCTTGGGGACGGACTCCAGCGAGGCACACGTGGCAGGGGAGGGCACGTGTGGGCAGCGCAGCCTCCGGACCTCTGGCTCTGCCTCTGCAAAATGGGGACTGTGCCATCCTCAGGGGCTCCGAGAATGACATCATATCTGTCACTGGCGTCAGCACCCCAGGACAGCTCCAGACACCAGCATGGGTCAGGGACGATGTTCTGCAGAGGCCACTCCCACCTGAGTGGGCCCAGCGCACGGCTTGGGCTGAAACAGCCACAGACAGCCAGGGTCTCTAGGGACCATGAGACCCACCAGGTGTGTGCGCCTCAGTGGCAGAGCCCGGTCACACAGGTAACCTGACCTTACTCCCACCGAAACAGGTGTGCGGATGAGCATGTGTATAAATACAAAGAAAGGTCTGGAAGGCCACCCATCGAGATGTTATTAAATGACTAAGGGAGAGTCTTATTTTCTCTTTTTTTATCTGCAAAGATGTATTATTTCTATAATAAAGAGCAGGAAAAGAAAAACTAAGCTTATTTTTAAAAGAAAATCTGTCGCCACGATGCCTGCGTCAGGCCCGTGGAGCCCCTGGATGATTCATTTAAATAATTTTCCAACCCGGCGCCTGGTCCCTGACCCTGACCCTGACCCAGCAGAAGCTCCCTGGGGGCTCCGAGCCAGGTTCCGACTGGCACCACCGGGGGCTCTCGGCGCACCCAGGAGGCCACCAAACCCCTGCCCACGATCAACCCCATCAACCCCGATCAACCCGATCAACCCCGCCACCTCCAAGCGCCTGGCCAATTAATTAACCAGGCTTTTCAAAGCTGTTTCCAAATGGAGTTTAAATGACACAGACAGGAAGGAGCAGGAAAGGGAGCCGTTGAGCTGGAGAAATTCTCCGCTCAAGAGCCTCTCACTTAAGTGCTTCTCCCCAAGGAGCCCTGGGAGGCAGGGCCAAGGCGTTCCGAGCAGACACTAAGGACGTGGATTCATTATGTAGAAAATTAGTCAGAAGACACCTCAGTGTGACGCCAGGCTTCTTCCTGTGAGGAAAAATCTATTTGGATAAATCTTAAAAATCCTCACACACTCAGCATTGGTGGGGGTCCTGCTCCGAGCCAAGCCCTATCCGGAGCGCTGGGGACACACACAGCCCCTGCCTTCGAGTCCTCATGTTGGTGGGACGACACCACAGGACCGGTGACAAGAGGGGCCGTGGGTCTGTGGGGCAGCAAGGGGGGCAGGGGCGCTCAGGAACGTTGCAGAGGACAGAGAAGCAGGGGTGGCGGCTGGGGAGGGGAGATGGCCCCGCAGCCAGGTCAGTCTGAGGAGCCATGGAGACCTTGGCTGCCCCCAGGCCTGGGCGTGGACATGAGCCCAACTGGCCACACGGCGTCTGGCCACGCGCTGGAGGGGCAGGGTACGCGGCTGCCATCACCGCTGCCTCGGTGCTCAGCCACTCGGAATGGGCATCTCCTGAGGAACCAGGCTGCTGCACATGAAGGGGAAGGAACGCTCCAGGGACTTCGTCCTCGCTCATCTTGGGTGACACAAGCCTCCCCGAGCCTGGCACTTTTCCATGACTAGGGAGACAGAAGTCCCCATTTACACCTGTTGTCCCAGAATTATTACTAATAATGTCTCTTGTCACTCACCACGTCCTGGCTTGGGACGGAAAATTACAGTCGTGCTACCTGTGACCACATCAAAGCTTCTTGGCCACCTTCAATGTCTCCTGTCAGCTGCCACCGGCTTATGCCAGTCTTGAAGACACTGTCACACCTCTGCCACTTCTCCCCTGTGGAGGAAGCCCTCGCCACCCCATGCACTTGCCTGCTGGTGAGCTCCTCCTCCTCCACGTGCTCTGGGGACCAGCCCAGACAACTGTCACCTGCAGTGACACCTTCCCTGATCTTCAGCCCCACCTGTTCCTTCTAGAATCCTCCCCAATCCCCACCACCATCACAGTACTTAGCACATCATTCTGCACAGTCGGTTTGCCCTTCTCCCCGCTGGTCTGTGCAGTCCTCTGGGGGCACAGGTGGTATCTTATTAGTCTCCCAGCCCTTCCCCTGCAGCCCTGCACCCGGCTTGTAGGAGAATTCGACAAATGACGTTTATTAAATTAATGAATAGCCATCAATCATGGTTCTTCCACCAAGGCCCAAAGAGCCAGCTGGAACTGTCGGCTCCCTTCCTCTCCTGGTCTCAGCTGCCCTGCAGAGGTGTCACACTGGCCTGCAGGGGCACCAGAAAAGGATGTGGCTCAGAAGTGAGCAGGAAGCCTGGCGAGGCCCTGCCACTAGGCAGTAAGAGCTCCGATCTCCAAGATCCACAAAACCAGGGAGGAGGAATGTGGTCAGATGGACCCAATGCAGCCTCACTGCATGGCATTTTGCAACCACGTCTGTAACATTTATCCTTCTTTAGAACAGAAATCGGGCCCCAGCAAGATCCATCACAAGCCTCAAACACACTTGCCCAGCAAGTTTCCGTGTGGAAATTTAACCTACAGAATCAATCAGGCGGGCACGAAGATTTCTATACAAGGATGCTCACAGCGGCATCACTTGTAATGAAAAAAAAAAAAAAAACTGTAAACACACGATGGTATATCCATATGATATGATGAAATACCACCTGCTGGTAAAATCGTGTTTTTGTAGAATATTCAGTAACATGAGAAAATGGCCACAACGTGTTAATAAGTAAATAAACAGGAGTCTACAAAACAGCAGGAGCTCAATTTTACCAAAAAAAGGAACAGAAAAAGCCAAAGCCCTACATATTTGCACACACAGGGAAACGTGGAAAGAAAACATACCAAAATATTAGCAGCGGTTTTTCTCTGGGCACTGGAATTCGATGACTTTATGTTTTAGAGTTTTCTGCATATTTTGCTTACTCCACAACAAACATTTTGTCAAGAGAAAAATTAAATGCCATTAAAAAAAGAATTCAAGCACGGCCTGAGGCCAATGGTAGGCAGTGGAGGAAAATGCTGGAAATTGTGAAGATAAAGCTTCATCAGGTCTCTTCCCCAAGCTAGGGGCTGTGCCCTGGGCAGATGTGAATGACAGAAACCAGAAGAAAAGCAGGCCACGGGTCCCCTGAATGGAGATAGGGCAGCCTCCTCACACTGGAGCCACTGCCTGACACTACCCCAAGGCACACGCTTGGCCATCTCTGTCCTCTTCCTGTCCCCTTCTCCAAGACGCAAAGACATTTTCTGGATTTGTCTAGGGCCTGAGAACTCATCCACTTCCGCCCACAGTCCCTAAGGCCTGCCCTGTGCCAGGCCCCATGTGGGCGCTGCAGTTGTACCTGCAGGACCAGATCAGGGACCTGCCTGCACGTCTCCAGGATGGCCACGCCCACCAGCCCTGGAACAGAAATACCCCAGCCCAGCCCACCTTGCTGTGACCTTCCCTCTACTCTACAGAGACCAGCTTGTGCTCTGTCATCTGGGGCTCACAAGCCACAAACCCCATCCCCACACCCTCTCTCCAGGCATATAAAAAGCGCTTTTACCATATGAAGCAGTGACAGCAGCCCTGGCCTTCCCTAGCAGGCAGGTAAGGTGTATTTATAGCCTGGGGATAATCGGATGTTAATTCCTTTCTGCAGAAGAGCAACTGGCATTTCGATTCCCTCCTTTCTGAACTCTTCAGTGAGGCCAGCCGCAGCGGGGAGGCTGTGACTGACACGGAGCAAGGGAACTGCGTGCGTACACACACAAGCATGCACACACACCTCAAACCACCAAAACCCCCAACTGATTCTTACAAAGCCTCAGAGCTAGAAGTCATGTGCCCACCACTCCCTTCTTCCCCAGTTCTACCAACAAGCCAATCCATGTTCACCCTCCCGCTTCCTGGACAACCCCACTGTCACTGCCAGGAGAGCAAATCTCTTCCTGCCAGGTGTTGTATTCCCTGTAAGAATCTACCCTGATCCTGCCTGTCCAGTTGTGACAAGTAGAGCAGAAGGAGCTGTTGATTCCTTCTTCTGAAAAATTCGAGGACAAGTGCTGTTTCCACACATGAATGGCTGGGCAAAGCCCCAGCTCTCAGACCCGCCCTAGAGCAGAGTCCCTCACAGAGCCACGCCCTCTCTCCCGCCCTCCTACCTCTACTCTCAGCCAGGCAATCCATCAAGACACCCCCACCTCCCTGCTGTCCTCAAGCAAAACCTCAGTCCACAGAGGGACAGTTCCTGGCTGGGCATCTTGGGAAGGGACCCTGGGAGGCAGGGCCCACGCGCTACCACACTGAGGAGCGGGTGGTGGACACCACAGGGCCCATGGGAGTCGGGGGGCTTGGACTCCACGCCTCCCTCCACCACCAGGTCAACTGTCAAGGGGACTCCCCATCTGAGTCTGAAAAATGGGGAGCCCGTTTCCTAATGTGGCTTAAAGAAGGCATCATGTAAAGAAGGTGGAAGATGGCCAGACGGACACGAGTCAGTCCCCCTCTGATGCGTTCTCCCAAGGCACAAACCCCGGCCTCGACGCCCGCCCCTCACTGCCCCACTCTCCCGCTAGGAAGATCGCCCTCACCGGGGCGCTGGCCCGGGTGGCTCTGAGTGGAAGGAAGCTCCCTAACCAGCATGTATATAACAACAACATAAGCATTTTATTTTCCATTAAGCTTCTTAGTTTCTTAGTATCACAATGGAATGATGAGAAAACAAGAACCAAAACATGAGTCTTTGCAAATCTCTGACAAAGAGCAGAGACTTGAAGGCAATCGGGGCGGGGGAGACTTGACGGAAGTGCCAAAATAGTCTGACGTCATGTCTCTCCTTGGCTGGCTGCCTGGGCCAAGGAGGGGTGGGGAGGTGGAATGGTGAGAAGGTGGCACTGTTGTAAGCTGTCCTTGGCGTTTCTGCCCCCTGACTGATATGCTCATGATCTGCACACATCACCCACGGGATTCCCTGGTGCCGCCCTGCTACCTGGCCACACGACCCTCCGCCTGCTCCAAACGCCCTGGCAATGCCAACCAGTGCTAAGACGGATCCTGAAGCCAGCACTGCTGGTGGCGGCGAGAGGGAAGTGGAGGGGCAGAGGCAGGCAACCCCACTCAGGGCGTGAGAATCCAAGGAGTGTGACCGAGACTCCTGTGGTGGAAGGTGGAGGTGATGCAGGTGGCATTGGCAGAAGTTCGTGTCCCTCGGGCGGTGAGCAGGCCGGAGAGGCAGGCAGGGCCGGGCCTAGAGCTTCACGGTGCCAGGGGGCAGGCTGTCGTTGCAGAGTCTGTAGTAGCGTAGGTCGTTGACCAGCCTGTGCACATTCTGGGTGAACGAGGGCAGGTCCTGGAAGGCAGGGGCACAGCTGCAGCCCGGCCCCCCTCAGGCCCACCTGCCCCACCGAGCACCCCAAATCACCCACCTCCCAGGCCCCACCAAAGAGTGCACTGGAGCTATGGGGACATTTTCCAAAACTCAAAAGTTCTACTCATTCTTGCACTGTGTGTCAGCAGAGGCTCTGTGCAAGGCACTGCGGGAGGAAGAGAGTACTAGCAAACACCTCCCTGGGCTGGCCTGTGCCACACGCTGTCGCAAGCAATAAAAAGATGTGAGCTTGCCAAGTCCTCACTACAGCCCTCTGATACAGGTCCTATCAGAACCACTGTTGTAAGGGCAAAGAAACGGAAGCACAGAGAGATGAAGAAACTTGTGCCAGGTTGTGCAGGGGGGTGGGGGGGGGTCCAGACTGGAATCAGCACGCTTGCTCCCGCATCTGGGACCTCAGACTGGAGTGGCTGCAGATACGGCCAATCAAGGTGACGCACTTGCATCCAGTGATGTCTGCAGAATCCTTCCCCCACCGGGCTCCAGGCAGCCCCTGCCACTCGGGGGTGACACGGCACTCATGCCACCTACACCTGTGCTGCCGGGAACAGCGTGGACTGCGGAAAGCACCCAGGCTGTGGCATGAGAGGGCCGGAACAGACCGACCCTGAACTACCACATACCACCACAAGACTGTCCTCCTTCAGCGTGGGATTGCCGAGTGCCTACTGCCTAAATCCACGTGAGGAGCAAAATAAAATGTACACCGAGCCCTGTCGGAGCGGGCGGGTGCCCTGCCCTGGCTGGTGGTGCTCAGGTGGTGCCTTCTTAAACCCAAGTGGCAGGACTGGGTACGGGGCACAGCTGAAGGCACTGCCGGCTCTCCTCCACCCAACCCCACACTCTGCCTGGCCGGCCTCCACTCTGCTTTCAGAATTCCACTCGAAGGCTGTTCAAACAGCCCTACTCCCTGGCCCTGGTGGCAAGGCTGGCGCCTCTGCCCCAAGCTCTCTCAGCGCCGCATCCGGCGAGCTTTGGGGAGTGTGTGCAGGCCCTGGAGCCAGAACGCCATGTCTGAATCCCGCTTCCTGGCTCTACCACTTCCAAGTTCTGTAACTGCCAGCTCACTGCGGACCTCCTGAGCCCAGGTCAGCTGTGAAACGGCCAACAGTGCCGAGCTCCAGAGGCTGCTGGGAGGCTTAAACACGCCAGGGCACATGAAGTGCTTGGCACAGTGTCGTCCGCAGAGGGCGCCTGTCTTCACTGAAGACCCGGTGAAGGCAGGGACTGGTGCCCCAGCACCTGGCATCGGGCCCGAGAAGCAGCCAGCTTCAAATACACAGTGAATGAACTAACAGAAGGTGGTGATTCCTGTTTCATCCTCCAAAAAACTAAACAAGGGCTATCTTTCTAATCAGTGGTTCCCAGATGCCAAACAAGAATCTCCTGGGTAGAACACAGGAGTCTGTTTCTCTATTTTTAATGCACCCCAGGTGTCTCTGACATATAATTGAATTTTGAAACCACTGCTTTAAATTAAAAAGTTGACTGATACTGACATCATCACAAACTGATCATTAAACATCAGGATCTGGCCTCTAGGAAGAAGGAAAAAAACACCTCGTGGCTGACGTCAACCTGAAGAAGCTTCGAAGAGAACAAGATAGATCTCAAGAAGAGGAAGATTTCAAGACAAAGGAAACAGGACTTGAAACTAAGAAAAAACTATCCTGGCACATATCACAAATGAGAAAAGCAACAAAGTTTGCTCCAGCAAGAACACATAAATCTGAACACCAAAGCGGACCAGTGGACAGACCGCTCCAGCACAAAGGGTCACATCAAGAACGCCAAGAGGACATGGGAGAAAGCGAGGATGGACGCCTACCCTAAACGTCACCCAGTGTGAGGTGGTGAAAGAGGAAAGTTACTTATTCTGTAGGAAAAGACCCAAGAAGAGCCTCTTGCCAAGAAGCAGAGATGCAGTCACCTGAAACAGAAAGAGGAGGGCTGGTGCGCTCCCAGGAAGAAGCCCCAGGATGGGGAAGCTGGGTACCCTGGGCCCCAACACACCAGCAAGGATGGCTTCGTGTACATCCAGCAACAGCTGCACCCCAGCCCCTGCCAGGTGCTACACAGGCTGGGACGGCCCACCTGACCTTCCCGGGCAGGCAGCAGTGGGACAAGAGGGTGTGTTATGAGACGATGTGGCAGCAGGTCAGCCCAAGCTGAGCCAGGGCCGGTCTGGGAAGAGCCCAGGGCATCCCAGGAACCTAGGTCCCATTTCCAACCCTGGAGACACAGAGGTGCAGCTCCCAAGCACCAGCCACCTCAGCCTGTCTGCAAATCTGGGCAGAGTGACAAGTGTGGCTCCTACCACACTTTAGCACCAGCCTCAGGGTTCACCACCCATGAGGAAACAGCAGGGCCCTGAAGTGCTCTGACTGGGGGTGGGGGCGGGGGGTGGTAAATTCAAAGATACCCAGACAAACCGGATGGACTGCTCGGGCCAGGGACTGGGAAAAAGCATGTGCCCCTCAATCCAGCCAAGCACTGAGTCATCCAGGCACTGCTCAAGATGTTACCAAGCTGCAGCATGGGTATAAACCATGCCCAGAGGCCCTGATGTGCCCCCGAGGCAGCCTGCCCCCTCCTCAGTGAACAGGTGCCAGCCATGAGATCCCACGCTGCCCCCCTTTTAGCCTGGCCTCTTTCTCTCCTCACCCGATCCATCTTGAAATTCCGCCCCAGCACATTCTTCTGGTTGGCATCCACACCATCACAGCTGGTCAGGAACTCTGGGAGGAAGGCTGCGAAGAAGCCATCAAAGTCGACAGAGGCCATGTTGTAAATGGCAATGCCAATCTCCTCTTGCAGAAGGTCGTGGGACTTATGAACCAGAACCTGGAGCAGCACATTCACAAACTGGAACAGCATGGTGGTCCGGAAGATCTTCTGCAGGTGAGAGACCGCGTGAGAGGCCGGCTGTGAGGGCTCACTCAGGCCCCTGGGGTCCCACCCTCCTTCCTGCCATGGTTTCTAGCAACTGGCCAGAGGGGGTGGGCTTAGCCCACAAGGTCCCTCATGAAGGAATCTTTCCAAGAGAGACAGCCACTTACCTTGTGGTATAGCTTCTGCTTGGTGTTGAGAGTCTCCAAGTAGAAGAGATTTTGTTTAAAAAGGTGGATGTCAGGCTGGAGAAAGGACTGTCCAAAAGCCTAGGAAATAAGACCACGATTTTATAAACAGCATTAAACTCCTCCAGACCATGCCCTTCTGGGACATCCACCCTGTGCCAGGAGAACTGATACGCCATGAGTGGCTCCTTATACCAACAGCTGGGGCAAAGGCACCCACTTTCTCAATCCTGAATCTGGTCAGCCCTCTGGAAGGCTCCTCGCCAGTCTTACCTCCTGAGTGTTCCCCTCTGGGCCTCACTTACTTTGGTCTCATCTTGCACCTTTTGTAACAAACCTCTAGAAGTCCTTCACAGGACCTGTCTTTGCAGCTCACGGCTCTAGTCAAATCCCTCAGCAATCTCAGCAGACACCAAGGCCTGCCTGCCTCCCCTCAGGCCAGCCAATCCCCTGCTCAAATCTCACGTCTCATAGCCACAAATCCTTAGAGGCTCCTCCACATCCAGCTGCCTCTGCCTTGGGGTTAAGCAATGGCAAATTTTAAACTGCTTTGGAATTTCTGGGTATAGAAGTTACTAGTTCAGAAGCAAAAAGAAACACATCCCCCAAAACACAAAGCACCTTGCTCCAAAAGAAAGTGACCACAGGGCGAGTGGGGGAGGCCAGTGGTCTGCAGGACCCCTCCCTAGAAGAAGGGGTGACTGCTTTGTCATCCTGTCCCTGGATGACAGAAAGGGATCCTGTAATCCCTGCTACAGTGATAAGATCTCCATGATGACCAATAGGTTCCATTTATTTATTATTTAAACTTGGGTTTACTGAGGTATAACACAAAACTTTTGAGGTTTGTCACTGCATGAATTCTGAACACCACACAGTGTGCCACCCGGCACAATCAAGACACAGAACCTTTCCCTCCCCCCAAGACGTTCCCCTCCCCCCAAGACGTTCCCTCACACCCCCTTTGTAGCAACTAGGCAAGCGCTGCTCATCCTCCGTCCCCACAGTTTTGCCTTTTCCAGAATGTCACATGATGGAATGGAATCATGTAGTATGTAGCCTTTTGGACCTGGCTTTTTTCACCTAGCATAACATATATGAATCATCCATGCTGCTGTCTGTACCAGTAACATGTTCCTTTTTGTTGCGGAGTAATCCTCCGTTACATGCATGCACCAGTTTGTCTATCATTCAGCTGGTGGATACTTGGATTGCTTTCTGTTCTTGGCAATTATGAAAAAGCTATATAAACATGTGTCCAGGCTGTGTGCACATATGCTTTCATTTATCTCAGGGAAAGTACTCAGCCAGTAGGCTGGCTAAGTAATATAGTAACTACATATTTAACTTTATAAGAAACTGCCAAACTGTACAACTACTTTCCACAGTGGCTTTTATCAGCCCTGAGTGGGGGACCAGGCATCAGGCTGCCAAAAAAGTCTTAAAAGCAAGGACGGAGCGGAAGAGGGAGACAGGAGAGGAGCAAACATGAAAACTGCAAACCCAAGCCCTGTGGGGGTGTTGGAGACGGAAGGACCAAGACGGTGCGTGTACACACACCCACATGTATGTTGTATGTTGGTGGGGAGCTGAAGGGAGGAAGCGTAGAAATCCCTCTGATTGGGGGGGGGGGGGGGGACAAAAAAAAAAAAAAAAAAAGAAATCCCTCTGGTTTCTCCATGAGGAAAAACAGCCACGGAAAAAACAAAAAGAGAGCCCTCTACTTAGACTGGGACTTAGAATGACAAAGTTATACACCTGAGTGCAGAACACAGCACGGCGCCTGAAAGCAGCCCCAAACCAGCCTGGCTGTCCTGGCAAGGGGACACCATCCCAAGTCTTCCACAGCAACGTGTGCTTCACGCCCTAGACAGCTCACTCCTATCGGATATAAGTCACAAAAATATAACTCCTATTCCGTTAATTTCCTAAGGTGGGCCCCATGTGACTCTGATACAGGCAGTCTCTTTACACATGGGGAAACAAAGCTATAAGGTAAAAAGAGGACTGACATTTATCAAGCATCTACAAGTGACATGTACTTTGTATATGTTATCTTATTTAACCTGCAACAAACTCATGAAACAGGCAGTATTACCCCACTTTACAGACGAAGAGACTGACTGAGGCACTAAGAAACTAACTTCATAGAGACTAAGAGGTATAGCTGAGCTTTAGATCCAAGACTTCAAAGACAGTACTTGTTCCAGTGGCCAGGTTAGAGGAAGTGGGACCATATGCCAGAGAAGCAAACCAAGGGATGGACAGGCCAACGGACGCAGGCAATGAAGCTCGTCTGTTCTCGGAACACACGGCAGCCTCGCCAGCTCTTCCACGTTACCTGCATGATGGCACTGAACTGGGGCTCGTTCTCCATCTGCTCCTCGGCAATCCCCCTCTGGACGCTGGCCAAGACGGTGGACTTGAAGAAGTACCTCCAGTTGTGATGCAGCGTCCGGAAGAGGAGCTCAAACAGCTCAGCTTTCACATCAGGGGAGGGACGCTGTGGAGACACACACAGCTCAAACCTGCAGCCTGGGGAGCCACTCACGGCTTGGGCCAGAGCAACAAAAAAGCCTAAGAGGTCCCTGGTAACAGCAAGCGGAGTGTCAGCAGTCCACCCATATTCTTGTCACTTCCTGTGCAGAAAGCATCAAGTCCCCTAGGGGGTCAGCAGTTTACAAGAGTACTTTGGCAGAGACATGGCCCACGTTTGAGACAGAATGCATGGGTCAGTGCCAAGGGCCCCCTTTTCTGATGGAGGCACTCAGCTTTTAACACTAGAAAAAAAAAAGCTACTAAGTGGATGAACAATTAAGAATATGGATTTTCCATTCGGAAAGCAGCTGGTTTGATCAGTCATATCTTTTTGGTGGTTCCTTTTCCCAGGATAAATGCTGCTGTCCTGGCTAACCTGTTGGTCTTATACAATCTCTGAGACTGAGGAAAAATACCATGCCTTAAAAGCAGTTCTGCTCTCTAAGGAAAAAACGAAGGTTTGAAGAGCACTTAGGAACCGCAGACAGAAGCTTGGCAGAGGCAGTGTGCTGCACTAGGGGCCCTCCGGGCCTGTCCCCTCCTGCTGGCAGCCAGGACTCTCAGAGCAGGAGAGGAGAAAGGGGGCAGGCTCAGCAGTATTTTCTAACTTAATCAAAAACCTCCAAGTCACTGGAGAGTATGCAGGTCACATTAGTCCAAATGTCTCCACAGAATTCAAAATTATAAGGCCCAGAAATATTTAATTTAGCCTTGATTAAAAATTAAATTGACACCAGAGGTCACAAGCTTCCTCTGCAGGAAGCCCTACAGGGCCCAAGTGTGTTTCATGACTCAAAGCAACTGGACTTGTTTTAGTCTTAGTCTGGACAGTCAAAAAGATTAGCTCTTATTTACATAATTATTACCATAAAATTTAAATTAAATCTATACTTACTCTGGATCTTGTCATGCTGAGTGCCTGTCTCTTTTCTAAGAAGGACAAAGAGCTTTCCTATAACACTGAAAGGTTTATTTGAATGGTTCTGAACACGTGCCTTGTATCCTTGGGACTATGAATATATTTAATAGGAAAGTACATTTGTTACAATATTTGCTGTAGAAAACCACATATTCACTTCAAGTTACGAATTATTTGCCACAGGAAACTGATCTTACTAACCAACCTTGTCATTAACTTGCACTGGACTAGTTCTAATGAACTCAACCAATATAAAAAGACTATACACCAAGCTAAAGGCATTCTTTTTTGGAAAAAACTATTTTACAAGAATATTAAAATAACTAACAAAGGAACCTTAAAACACAATGCATTTTCCTTGATATTTCATTCCCTCCCCAGTGTCGAGATGGGAGGCAGCATGGGAACCACCTTAGTCCCTCCTACCTCAGCAATGATGGGGTACACCTGCTCCATGCACAGGGAGATGATGCTGGGGAGGAAGGGCTTGAACACCTGGCCGGGCTCCTGGACCACCACCTGCAGGATCTTCAGGAACTTCTCCACCACCCGGCAGCCAGTGCTGCCTTCATGGAGGATGCTCTCAGCCAACTGCTCTCTACAGACAAGAGAAAACCACATAATAACCAAAGAAATGTTTCTTTGGGGAACCAGCATGAAAACCGATGCTTGCGGCAAGTGAAAAAAAGGAGCAAAAAGTCCCACACTTTGTAGCCAGGCCCCACTACTTCTCACTTGAATCTGAAAACCAGGGACAGCAGGTCTGTGGTTACCTGGTAAACATATTGAGGAAAGTCTGTATGATCTGCTCAGTGAAAGGCACGCCCATCTGTACTCTAAGGCCTCGAAACAGAGTGAGGAAGAAGCTCAGCATCTCATCAGTCACATCTGAATGGAGGGACCAAGCAAATGGTCAAAGGAATGCACACAGGGATAAACAGAAGCCCTTGGCTGGATCGACTTTCTTCTGCAGTCTGCACCATCATCTCTCTCTAAGGCTTCCTGCTGGAAAAATTTCCCAACACCATCACAGCCAGTGATGGGAAGTGGAAAATGATTAAGGACATACTGAGAAAATAGTTCTAGTCCAGGGACCCTCTGCCTGATGGCTCACTATAGGGAATGAAGGTCACAGATTCCCTAATTGCCCAACATTAATGATGGTCAGAGTTTTCGCTGCAGATGGATAATTTTGTGCTCACACTGATGGAACTACTGAACTGGGCCAACACCTGAGTGCTTGAGCCATTTCTGTGTCCAGTAATTCCTGCAGTCGGGTCAGGGGTTAAGTGGCTAAAAGTGGATAATGAAGGTGTATTTAGGTTGCATGGCCTTGGTCCATCAAATGAATTAATTGCAGAAAATACTGGTTACATTTAGTGCAGTTTCAAGTCTAGATCTCAACAATCATCTCATACAATGCGTTTTGGCTCTAACCGCACATAATCTGCTTGCAAGAGGCAATCAATGAATACTTGCTAACTAAGAAGTGCCTGATATTTCTCTTCTAAGGCTGATGAGACTACTATAAATCCTCTCCTAAGAGCTGGGCAAGTACATCCACAGAGCTAGAGAGAGCCTCTACAGTGACAGTGAGGGGAACCATCTCAGCAAAATGCACCTTGCTTGCTTCTCTTGTATAATGCCCCCGTTACTCCCCCATCCATTTCAGTTAAACGAGGCAGGAGGCCTCAAGTGCCTCAGTGACACATGACACAGGTGCCAAGGCCTGTACTGAGGGCTCTGCTCACTTTTCCATGGGACATTGGTCCCAGACCCTACAAACAGACATTGCTGCCCTCTGCCTTCAGCATCGGGTTTCCCTTGGCTGGGGAAGCCCAGGCCTGCCCTGCCCAACTCGGTGTGCCCGACAGATGTAAGCGGTTGTTCTGGCTCTCGTAGTACCACCCACCAGTGAGGCCTCAGGGCCAGCTCCTACCTGACTGGTGGATGAAAGCTGGAAAGAGGGCCAGGGAGACCTGAACGGATTCCTGCAGCGACTGGTAGCAGATCTGTCGGGACTTGGTGGACTCCCCAGAGATATTCTCCACGATATCATCTAAGACACTAAGTGTCTGGTGGATAATCACTTTGGCTGCAAATCAAGGTTAAGCTGCAGGTTATGACTTGTTCGAGGATAAAGCACAGTAAGAGGGAGGGGAGTAAAGCACAAGGCGAGGGGAAGACGCTTGCGAAGGCATCAGAAGTCTTGCTAAAGGAATGTTCCTGATTATGTTACACATTCTTCTGTCTGCATCCCTCTCTCTTTTAATTTTTGTTTTTGGTTTTTTTTCCATTTTACTGCCAGGACTCCAGCTGCCTGCCTGCTCAGGTTTTTGCCTCAATTTTGCCTCTATCACGAGCAGTAAGTACACAGAGAAGAAAAGATACAATGTATCTCCAGGTTAGGTGCCTCCTACTTACTCAAAACTAAAAGACAGTGAACAGACCAGTGACAAAAGTGTCACAAGGTCATTACCATAGCCAAGAACGGATACATGCAGATCAAATGTTCTCCTTCAAGGATAGAAACTACTGTAGCCAGGTAATCCACACAAACACCCTGTCATGCACGTGTAATGGTGCTGGGTTCAGGAATAAATGCCCTGATCAATCTTTCGCCTATCAGGCCTATAGCCTGATAACATGTATAATTATTATTATTATATTATTGACGATACATAATTCTAACAACACCCTGATGTATGAGTTCACATCGTGATTCCATATAGCACAAATAGAGGCAGTGGCCAGCAAACAGGCAGGAGGCCAGAGAACCCTGGATATGAGTCACAGATGATCACTAGATGGCTGTACACCGTAGTCAGGATCGGTGCACCGGGAGTAGCCAGCAGCCCCACCTTTGCAGGTGTACTGTAAGGATTTTAGAGACAAGGTTCAGAACAGTTCTAGCAATGCACCTGGCATATAAGAAGGTCAGCATGGGGAAGCAGTCTTCATCCCCCAGCATGAGTGGGGTCATCCTTCCCCTGAGACAAGGAGCTTCCCACCGGCCTCCCCAAGGAGATCCCTATGGCTTGCCTGAGCCTGGCAGCCTCAACTGACAACCCCAGGGGCTAAGCCAGAGCTGGGCTGAGAAAGCCACCCTCCACCTGGCACCACTCTCTGGACCGCCCTGAACACAGCACTCGCCAACCTTGATGGGGCTGGAGAAGCTTCCAGGGAAGGGTAAAGCAGAAAGGAGACATGCTTAGGAAAGCGAACAGAATCAGGGCTGGACCCTAACTTTGCTAGATTCTGAGTCTTGGGTTCCTCACCTGAAAATGTGGATAGAGAGCATCACCTCACTCACAGGACTGAGGACGAATGAAGACAATGGCTCATAACAGGCCTGGTCCCTGTCCACAGTGACTTTGGGAAGTGACGTTGAAAGGCACACCCACACCATTGATTAAGGAGCCACTCACAACTACAAGCAGCACATGGACTTTTACCAAGCCAGGAAATCACACTTAGGACAGACATTTCCTCAAGAAAGCACAAGCCCTAAGGGAAGCAGTTTAGGAGAAAAAGTCAACAGAGTCAAGAGACCAAAATGTGACCTCTGACATTGAAGGAAACTGAAACATGAACCAAGATTTATTTGCAAAAATGTGCAAGTGAAAAATTGAAAGCACTCTAAGTACGTACTAACAGGAGGATGGGTAAACTGTGGTACGCTGCAGGGTAGGTGTGTTGGTCTGTTTTGTGTAAAGGAATCCCTGAGGCTGAGTAATTTATAAAGAAAAGAGGTTTATTTGGCTCACACTTCTGCAGGCTGTACAAGCAGCATGGCATCTGCTTCTCCTGAGGGCCTCAGGGAGCTTCCAGTTGTGGTAAATAGTGCAGGGGGAGCAGGCGTGTCACATGGCCAGTGAGGAAGTCAGAGAGGGAGGAGATGGTACCCAGCTCCTTTGGACAACCAGCTCTGGTGTGAACTAATTATCGCAGCAAGGGCACCAGGGCATTCATGAGGGATGTGCCCCTATGCCCAAAATAACCTCCCACCAGGCCCCACCTCCAACACTGGGGATCAAATTTCAACGTGAGATTTGGAGGGGCCAAATATGCAAACCATATCAGTGGGATACTATAAAGCCATTAAAAACCATGCTTTCTCCCAGAAAAATGGATGGCTTAAAAAAAAAATTCATTTCCCAGTATGTAGAGGTGAACTGCTTTGTTTGCTTATACAAACACCTGAAATGGATCAATAATCTCCATAGGATTTATTTTATCTACAGAAGGCACCACCAAGAGTGTCTTCTACGGATGTTTTTCTCAGGGC
The DNA here is from genome assembly GCF_020740605.2 of Lemur catta. Classification (NCBI taxonomy): domain Eukaryota; kingdom Metazoa; phylum Chordata; class Mammalia; order Primates; family Lemuridae; genus Lemur; species Lemur catta. Next base: position 18,215,146 of record NC_059129.1, read on the forward strand.
CCCAGCATTTTTTTCATTTTAAATAAGAGAAGGGGCAGTGTGCATTCAGGAAATCTGTCCATCTGCTGTGTTGACTGAATTCCATAGACAAGCAGGATTCTGCCACCTTAGTCTGGCTTTCCTGCTTGGCAGCTACGTGACAATGGACAAAGGAATGCACCTCAGGAGCCTCAGATGCAAATCTCATCTGCCACAGAGGAAGAACAATGCCTGCCCCACCCCCCTCCCTGGGTTGTCCCTGCCTAGCGTCACTTACTGTCATCCAGTGGCATCTTTCTCTGTGGGGCAACAGCATTGGGTTTCAGGTTGCGATAGTCACGGGACAGTGCGGAGATGAGGCTGGCATGATTGATGGAACGCACAGGCCACTGCTGCTCATTCTCTGGAAGGTTTGGCCACGGAAGCAGCAAGATGTTGGAGAGAGCTCGGCAGACCAACACCTGAGCCTAGAAGACCCCAAAGGCACTCATCAGAGGTCAAAGAGCAACAGAGAGCAGAGCAGCTGTGCCTAACACAGCCTTCAGCACCCACTGCACACTTTTGAGCTCAGGCCCCCAGGCTTTCTTATAACCTGGGCAGGGCCTTTGGTCCACTCTAAGGCAGCCTGGGGAGGAAAAAGAAATGAACAAAAACACCCCGTCTGGGTATACCACAACCCAGGGCCAGTCTCAGTAATCACTCCTGGTGCCCTCATTTCCCCTCTAATCTGGTGCTGGAAGCATGTAGAGGAGGAATCACGCTGCAGACACTGATCTAACGTGTCCCTCAGCTGTTGGCTTCTGACACCCTCTGAGAAGCTACTTAGAACTGGGTTGTTAGGAGAATCTCAGGCCACGTGTCCTTAGCCCCAGGATGGAGCAATGCACTCAAATCCAGGTGCTCCTAAGTACCTGCTTCAACTCCCCTCCTCTACCACCCACCCCACCTTAGCCTCCCAGGAAGATTCTGAAGAATACACTTGACTGGAGCTTGTCAACCTTAAAAAAAAAAAAAACACTTAAACAATGACAGCAACAAAAAGCAGACTATTAGAATCAAAAAGAACACAAAGAGGACTCTCACAGCACCGGCCAAATTACCAGGTGACCAGAAGCTGTTACACATCCCAACCAGCACACCGACTGTGCATCAGAAAGAGCATTATAAGAACCACCGAGGCTATGTCAGGGCCACACCCGTAAGAAATCTACGTTGGCATGGCCTGTAAACTCTGAATGCAAAAATAAATTCGAGACTCTTCTTCCTCAGCTTCCTCAGGTCTAAGCCACCTGGCTCTGGGGGAGTTCTAGGGCCTCACCTTATCGACAAGTCGCTGGGCAGAGGCATCAGTGATTCTGTTGAACACTTTCTGCACTGCAGGGATGCTGATCAGAAAGACGGGCCGCACGGTGGTAGCCAGGGAGACCAGTAAGTGGCACGCAGAGAGCAGCAACTTGTCTTGGACCTGGAGAGGGAAGAAAACATCAGCTCACTACAGCCCCTGCGAGACTGGTTTTAGAAGAACTCTGCTGAGGTAGCCACGAGCTAAATATGGTTCTTGGCTGCCAGATGATACCACCTAGGCTCTAGCTCCAGAAATGTCCTCAACAGGGAACCCATCTTCACTGTCATGTCCATAGTGCCTGCTCTCACAGCTCCTCCTTCATAGTCACTGGCAGCTTTGAACTTCATCACTTCTCGGCCCAAGCGCTCCTTATCAGCTGTGAAATCACATAGCAAACTTGGCGTATCAGCCAACAGCCAACTCAGGCCCTTCAAACAACCTGGGACTCTTCATCTCACTCCTCAAGATCTCTCTGAATCCCCAACTTCCTGTGCTTCATCAGTCACGCCAGTCTCTCCTACTTTTCTCACCTTCACATGCCTATCAAATACTTGGTTCAATTACCATTGTCACTTTCAAATTAGCAAAAAGAGAAAAAGTTTATAGATTAGGACCTAATGCTAGTAAGACTGGTGAAAACAGCGCACCTAAGAGTCAGGGCATGTAGAATTATTTAGGAAAAAAACATTGGTATCGTCTCCTAGAACCACAAAATATTCCTAACCTTTAACCCACTTAACTCTACTTCTTCTAAGGAAATTAGGACAAAGCTACATTCATGAACGCACGAATTTCAGAATTGTCTTTTTTTTTTTTTTTAATGTAGGCAGCCTAAGAGTCTAGCAATGGCTAGGTAAATTACGAAACATACTTCCGATGGAATATTAGAATTCTTTTACAAATTATAATTATAAATACAACATAAATTTATGAAAAACAATATGCTGCTCTTATAAAAATAATACATTGCTAAAAGTGGTACGAAAGGCTATTTGTGATTAAAACTAAAAGAAAAAATCAGAAAAATAAGGATCTGTATGCTCAAGTAATATAAATTGGCAGTCTTCTTAGAGGACAACTTAATAGAATCTGTCAAATTTTCCATGGATATGACCTTTGACACAGTAATCCTACTTCCGGGAATCCACCCTACAGGCCCACTAGCGTATGTGGAGAAAGATGGACACAAAAGGAGCTCCTTTCCATCTCCAGGAAAATTACAACACATTCTCACAAAACACCATCACTGGGCAATTTAAAAGACTGAAGTCTCTCTACATACATATGTAAAGGAAATCAAGGCATATTGTTAGGCAAAAACAGCTCTCCATCTAGCTATCTACTAAGTTTTACCTGTTACGTAAAAATGGAAAGAAGTCTGGAAGGATGTAGAGGCATACCTCAGAGGTGTTGCAGGGTCGGTTCCAGACCACCACAACAAATAAATACTGTAATAAAGTGAGGCACATGAACTTTTTGGTTTCCCAGAGTATAGACGTTATCTTTATGCTATACTGTAGTGTTTCCTCTACACTGAAACGTGTTTAGTATAACCACCTTCATCCGTGATCTGCATAACCTGCTGCAGCTTCTGCATCGACACTTGCTCTTCACCCTGTACTGTCACGCTATGGAGATGGCTTCTCTCCTGAAACCTCACCAACCAACCTCTACTAACTTCAAACTTTTCTTCTGCAGTTTCCTCACTTTTCTCAGCCTTCAAAATTGCAATTAAGCTGCTTTGCTTTCTTATAATTCGTGTGATCACCAGAGTAGCACTTTTAATTTCCTTCAAGAACTTTTCCTTTGCACTCACAACTTGGTCAACTATTTGGTGTAAGAAACCTAGCTTTTATCCTCTCTCACCTTTCGACATGGCTTCCTCATTAAGCATAATCGTTTCTAGCTTTTGATTTAAAGTGAGAGACGTGCAACTCTTCCTTTCACTTGAACACTTAGAGGCCATCATAGGGTTATTACTGGCCTAATTTCAATACTGTTGTGCCTCAAGGAATATGAAGGCCTGAGGCCAGGGAGTGGGGGAATGGTCAGTAGTGGAGCACTCAGAACACACACATTCATTAAGTTCATGGTCTTCTACAGGCGTGCTTCATGCACCCCAAAGCAATTACGATAGTAACACTAAAGATCACCAATCACAAATCACCATAATGGATACAGCACAAACTGTTGGAAAAATGGCACTGACAGACTTGCTCAACGCAGCGTTGCCATAAACCCTCAATTTGTGTTTAAAAAAAAAAAAAGGCACTATCTACAAAGTGTAATAAAGTGAGGTATGCCTGAACAACCAACTCCTGACAGTGCTTACCTTGGGAAGGAAAATGTTTCAGAGGAAGGGATTAAAAAGGACAACTTTTTTTTTTTTTTTTTTTTTTTTTTGAGACAGAGTCTCACTTTGTTGCCCGGGCTAGAGTGAGTGCCGTGGCATCAGCCTAGCTCACAGCAACCTCAGACTCCTGGGCTTAAGCGATCCTACTGCCTCAGCCTCCCGAGTAGCTGGGACTACAGGCATGAGCCACCATGCCCGGCTAATTTTTTTGTATATATATTTTTAGTTGGCCAGATAATTTCTTTCTATTTTTAGTAGAGACGGGGTCTCACTCTTGCTCAGGCTGGTTTCGAACTCCTGACCTCGAGCGATCCACCCGCCTCGGCCTCCCAGAGCTAGGATTACAGGCGTGAGCCACCGCGCCCGGCCGTGGACAACTTTTTAAGCCTGTAAATTTGAACAATATTTTACTTCTACACAATGAGCATATATATATTCATGTGGGACTTGGACAACTAAAACAATAAAGTTATATTTTAATGTATGTGCACTACAACTCAAAAGGAACATGAAATAACACAGTTATATCAGTGGTAAGAATTATGGATCTGTGTAATATTTTGATTTTATAGTAAATAGATATACGGACAGAAGGACAGACAGAGAGTTAGAAAAAAAGTGTAGCCCTCGCTGTTGCAAGACCTTGGTGCTGATTAGAGGTGTGATTGCATCCATGGCAGTAGAGATTAGCGTCACAAACTGCTGCGTGTTCTGCCGATGAGCTTCGCTGCAGTACTGCGCTAACCAGTGAGAGTAAGCCTGGAGCGCAGCCAGGGACTGAGCATGCCTGCAGAAACAAGAGAAGATGGGATTTTAAAGGTTATGGTGAAAATTTATTAGCATTAAGCTTGTTTCCACAGGAGGTAAGAATTCCACCTGCTGCATTTAGGTGACAGTATGGAAATCATTTACTTGCTCACATAGGACCTAAATAAAATACTCATCATGTAAATACTGCCACTACTGCCTAGAACCCAGAAGGCAGTTAGCAGATGTCTATCAGATCTTATTCAGTCTTTCGGAGACACGTGTGAGTTCACCTGAGAGAGAATGGTAAAACAGAATCAAGGAACTTAAATGATGATGTTGACTTTAGTACTAGTAAAAATTTAACATCCATAGCTGCAGATCAAAGAGTGACTCTGTCTCCACCAAAAAAAAAAAAAAAACCACAATTGATCAAAGATCAATCAGTCTTAAACGAGGTGAGGCAATTGTCTCAGAGCTTGAAAACACGAGGCCTTCTAAGACAACTACATTTCTAACTTTTCAGTAATAATAAGTAAGCTGTGGGACATTTTGAGATGACACAAAAACACTGTTCCCCATGGTTTGGGGTCCACTGAAGATCTTTGCCTAAATCATTATTACATTGGTGGTGGCAAACTGGTGATTTTTCTTTTTCCTTTTCTGTCCATTAGCTGGCATTCCTCCGTAAAAAGAGCTTTCTCTCCCCTCATCGTTTTTTATCACTATGGATGCATGGGTTCGTTGTATTCAATATGGCATAAACCATTATTATTCTTATTTGCTCCTGATAATCAAATTATCAAGTTTGACCAGGAAAAACTCCTTCAAGTTAGTCCCTGTTTCCTTTTCACATGTTCCCAACATTCCCCCACCACCTCCTCAGGTGCTGAGTCACCAAGGTTCCCCAGAGTCACACTGCCCCACACTCAGGAGCTTTTCTCCAAGAAGCTCTGGATCCTTTTAGTGGAAAATGTATTCTACAAACCAAGACCTCGGTATAAGGGAGAGGATGGCTACTGGAGTGTCACCGCTTCTAGGACCTTTCAGTAGACAGAGCTAGGATATAGGCAGACACCACTTTAAAAATCAAATTTAGCATCAATAATTATAGGGAAAATTGATATTAAGAGCCTCCTATATGATGCAAGCCAAAAGGCGCACCACTGCCTATGCAGTAATCTCCCTAAAAATATTTAATCTGAATCTAATATGGTAGAAACAACTAGACATATCCAGATTGTTGGACATTTATTTAAAAAAAAAAAAAAAAAACCTAAGGTCTGGATCTACAGAAAGTCATAAGTCAGTCTCTCTCTCACACATGCTTACATGCACACACACATCCAACTGGGGAAACTATTTTAAATTACAGGAGATAAATTTAATGTGTGGTTCATGATCAGACCTTGGATCCTGCCCCCCAAAAAGATATGAAGAACATTCCTGGAACAATTAGAGATATCTGAATATGGACTAGATATTAAAGCACATTACTGTACCCATTAAATTATGTTGAGTATTGACAATGGGTAGGAGAATGACCTTATCCCCAAGAAGATACACGCTGAATGATTTATGGATGAAGTGATATGTTGTCTGCAGTTTATTTTCAAATGGTTCAGCAAAAAAATTTTTATGTACATATGTACAGAGAGAAAGCACAAGAAACAAAGGCAAATGTGGTAGAATATTTATAATTGATTATTCTAGGCTTAGGTCTAACAGTGTTTATTCTCTTATTTTTTCTATTTTCCATAGGTTTGAACTTTTTTCAAATATGATGTTGAATAAGAAAAGGTACTAAGTACCTTAAAGTAAGAAAATACAGATATTGGGAGTTTGAAATACATAGTGACCAGGTAGTTGTTTTGTATTCTATATTGAGAATTCGTTGATTATTGTACCCTTAAGTTCTAACTACCAAAACTAAGGAACAAAGACATCAAAGTTAGCCTTTGGACCCTGAGAATTTCAGTCAATCTAGCACACTGATAGAGCTCCACAGGTTGACAGGAAGGGCTCTAAAACTTCCTGGAATTTGCACACACTGTGTTTGTAAGCAAACTGGCATCTTTCTCAGGAGAAGCTTCACAGGTTTCTCAAATACTCAAAAAGGAAAGCAAGATAAAAAGAAAGTTTAAAACCACCATAGTAAATAAGATTCCCTTTTCATCATTTATCTAATCTGCAGCTCAAGAATGTTCCAAGAACAGGAACAGTAGACTTTTACTATAAAAACCAGAGTATAAATAATTTGGGCTTTGCAGACCACATACTATCACAACTGTTAATACTTAACTCTGCTGCTATGGTGCAAAAGCAGCCATAGATAATATGTAAATAAATAAGTGTGGCCATGCTCCAATAAAACTTTACTTACAAAAGTAGGCAGTGGGCCAGATTTGGCACAAGCCATAGTTTCCAACCCCCTGGCTCTAGTCTAGAGCAAGCCTTGCTTCTGGGCAGTGTAGTATCTGGGACACAGCCCCATCTCCAGTTCCTGCCCTTCCATCCCTTCCATATGTCACTTTGCTAATGGCATGTTGTTTGCAGAGTTTCTCAAAGTGTGCTCCCTGGATGTCCTGCTTCAAAATAACCTGAGGTTTCCACTTAATACGCAAATCTTGCTAAATCAGAATCTCTGAGAAAACATGTTTCCCAAGTATTTTTCTGTACCCGACAGTTTCAGCCAATCGTCTACAGGGTAAGATTCATGGCATTCAGGATGTTTCCACATTAGTCCCCATATACCTACCCAGTCTCATCTCCCACCACACAAAGTGCTCACCTCCCTAACTGCGTGACTCTGTCACAGCTTGTACTGTTCCTTCCTCCTGAAATGCCTACTCCACAGAACGTCCACTCCAGCTCTCATCTGCCTAATTCCACTTTCTCCAACCCTGAGACATACAATCAAACAATCTCTCTAGGTTTGGAGTTTAAGAGTTTTTTCCCTATTCATGTTCCCTCTTCTCTATGAAATCTTTTGGAGGTGGGGGACAAGGTCTTTTCTGAGAATGCACAAACACCAAACTCTAGACTTACACATCAATGAGGTCAGGCTTCAATACTGATGGCACAGCAGTTTCAATGTTGTACAGTTTTATCTGAGATCCATACAGAGTAACTTTGACCAACCTGTTGGCAAAGAAGCAGGTAAACAAGAACATTCAGCTTGTGGACTAAAACAGCAAAATAGACAAAGTACCAACACAGGTCCCAAGGACAGACTTTATTTCATACAAAAAAAAAAAAAAAAATCAAGACTAGAGACTTCAATTTTACGTCAAGGAAAATATCTGAGATGTGCATAACGATTTAAATTCAAGCATATTAACTAAAGCATTATTTACAGTGTCAAAAATTTTGAAAACAATATAAATATCTACTACAGAGGATGTAATACAATATATACAATATAAACTATGGTTAGAATAGTTAATGACAAATAGTCAAGATACTTGCAACATGAAAAGGCTGTAACAAATATATATACAAAATATATCCAATTTTGTTTTCAAAATGTGTATCTGCTAACAGAAGAAAAGCTGGAAGAATTTTCACCAGAATACGCTTGCTAGTACTACTTGCTTTGGGGGCAGGATGAAGTGAGTAGACTATGGATGATTTTCATTCCCTACTGTTCTGTATTTCCAAATTGTCTATGAAGATACATACTGCTTTTATAAATGAGAATAATAGCATTTAAAAAGCAGACGTGCTCTTTTGATAGTTTACCTAAATAGGTTGACATGGACCTTTCGATAAAATTTACAATGAAGAAACCATCTTAGCTTTTACTTAAAATCATTTTTAAAAGGAAATATTTCAGGTGGATATAATAAAATATAGCAAATTATCCACTGTAAGATCTAAGTGGTGGGTATACAGGTATTCCCTATACAATTCTTTTAACTTTTCTGAAGATGTGAAAATGTTTGTGATAAAACTGTGGAGAAAGAAAATGAGAGGAGGGTGGGGCAAAGGCAATATATGTAACCTAAGCACTTGTACCCCCATAATATGTTGAAATTAAAAAAAAGAAAAGAAAAGAAAATGAGAGGAGAAAATGTTCCTAGAATAAACTGAAGTGTTTTTAAGTTCCAGTACAATTCTTTCAGAAGCAAGTTGTTGAGCCTACTGGTTGCTCAAGGGCTCACTGTATGTAAGTAAACATTAAATACAGTTATTAACAACCAGCTCTATTAGGAAATAGGAAATGCCTCTCTCATTAGAAACAGAAAGACATTCCTTTCTGAATGAAAGGGGGAAAAAATCCAAGAGCTGGCTAAGTTCTCCCTTTGCCTACTCTGTACAGAAACCTGGGACCAGATCCAAGGCTGATGCCAGGGAAGACAGTATTTGTTTTTCTGAGTTTAACAATCAACTGGGGAACTAGTTGCAAATGCAAATTGCCTGGTCCTACCCAGAAAACAGATTGTGCAGGTGTGAAGAGGGGCCTGGAAGACAGCATCTCTGAAAAGCATGAGGCACTCTGAAAAATACGCCTTTCTGATGGGGGACAGAAAGCAGGACTTTACTCCAAATAGAAAACCCCATGCTTGAGCCACATTGGTCAGGCTTGAGGAGCAGTCAGAAAGGGGAACTTCCAGGCAGTCAAGAAAGTGAGGATGAAAGAGCCATGGTTCTTAACCTGAAGTCCTAGGAAGTCCTGGTGATAACTAGGGATCAAAACAGTTACTATCAGTAAACAACATACTGATGTGCACGTGGTGTTTAGCTCTTTAAATCCTGTGCTGCACTAAAAATAGGCTTCTATATGTGTCTTTTAATATTTCTGTTTAACAGTTTTAATATTAGCTATGTTTTTATGTGAAAAAACATTAGTTAAATGAAACTCTACTAATCACACTAGCTATTAAGATCGCGTAGCCGTAACAAGAGCCTTCTCTCACACTTTATTCTACATGAAGACAAAATACCAAGTATCTTTAAGCACTAAGCTTTCAAGTTGAAGCAGTGCAGAAAGATGTATGTAATAAGGACCTATAAAATGATTCAGGATCTCTGAAATACCATCTCACTACAAAGTTGAAAAGACTGGAAGACCTATCTATGCTGCTTAACAGAGTAAATTCAAATAATGGTCTCTTTTCTATGGATTTCAGACAGAAAGACATGTCCCATCCCTGCTAACAACCATCAGTGCAAACAGGCCTAGCACAGGAAGAGGAGGAAAAAACAGAATCTGGAGGTAGAAACGCTGCAGTTTGGAAAGAGCACAACAATTGGACTCAGGAAACTGGTCTAAAAATCCATATGCTTCCTCTCAGGAAGTGTGTGAACTGCGGCAAGGTACTTACCATCTCTGAGACATGGTTTACTCAACAATAAAATGGTAATACCTGTCTCTCAAAGTATAGAATGAAATGAAATAAAATGTGTAAAACACTTCTAAAATTTTCCTACTATTGTATGCTGCTTTTATTATTAATTTGGCTTTAAGGGATTTAAAGTCTTAGTTATCTCTGCTTTTGAGCAGAAGATGTACCAGTTAACAAAAAATCTGAGGCTCTTTTTCCCCCTCCATACGTTACCAGTGATCTGGCTACAGGCCAATGAAAGCATCAAGTGTCTTGGCTTTGGCTGGATTCACATCTACTAGTTTTGACCTAACCAATCTATCACTTACTTTGCAATGATCTAAATCTTATCATTTATACCTGACTTTTTAAGTGTACAGTGGATAGAATGAAATGTTCCTCAACAAATGCAGCTGTAAACCCTATATGGCTGTGGTCCCCAACCCCCAGTGTCCGTGACCTGTAAGGAACCGGGCCACACAGCAGGAGGTGAGCGGCAGGCAAGCCAGTGAAGCTTCATCTGTATTTACAGCTGCTCCCCATCGCTCACATCACTGCATAAGCTCCGCCTCCTGTCAGATTAGCGGCAGCATTAGATTCTTGTAGGAGCATGAGCCCCTACTGTGAAGTGCACGTGTGAGGGATGTAGGTTGTGGCTCCTTATGAGAATCTAATGCCTGATGATCTGAGGTGGAGCTGAGGTGGTGATGTTAGTGCTGGCGAGCGGCTGGGAATACAGATTAGCATTAGCAGAGAGGTTTGATTGTATAATAAATGTAATGCGCTTGAATCATCCCAAAACCATCCCCCACCTCCGGCTGTGGATAAATTGTCTTCCACGAAACCAGTCCCTGGTGCCAAAAAGGTCAGGCCAACCTTGGGGACTGCCCAGCTTTCATTCCTGAGGGCCCTTACAGGACTGGAGAAAACACAAAAAACCCAGCTCTGCCATCTGGCTGCCTACTTGGATAGTGCTGGTGTCCCAGTATCAGTAGGGCTTTTTTTTTTTTTTTTTTGGAGATAGGGTCTCGCTCTATCACCCAGGCTAGAGTACAGTGGCGTCATCGCAGCTCACTGCAACCTCACACTTCCTGGGCTTTAGCGATCCTCCTTCCTCACCCTCCCGAGTAGCTGAGAATACAGGTGTGCGCCACCATGCCTGGCTAATTTTTCTATTTTTTGTAGGCGGGGTCTCGCTCTTGCTCAGGCTGGTCTGAAACTCCTGGGCTCAAGCGATCCTCCCACTTCAGCCTCCCAAAGTGCAGGGATTACAGGCATGAGCCACCACACCCAGCCAGTAGGGCTTTTTTAATGTTTCTTTATCCTATGAGGAAAAATATGAAGATCAACCTCACCTGGCTTCTTCTAATACTGTCTTTCCATCTGTGTATTAATACAAGATCTTCAATGAAATATCAGCTGATGATACTGAGTGTTTTCCCATGCACTTAGGCACTGTGCTAAGTGCCCTATCTCATCAATCATAATCAACTTCCACTTCATTTTACAGATGAGGGACCTGAAGTTCAGGGGGGTTACAGGTAATCTACTCCCTATCAGCTTGTACGAGGCAAAGCCTAGATTCACCTGGCCCCGGAGTGGAAATTACCTGGCAATATGCTGCCCCTCACACAAGAAAGTAAGTTTTAACTGAGCTCTGAAGAAGGCTCCATGACGTAACTGCCAGCCTACCTCTCCACGACCGTGTGGGCATCATTGAACCGCGCAGCAAACACATCCCCGATAAAGTACTCGGCTAAGCGGCCCACGGCCTGTAGCAGGGAGCTCAGGTCTCTCAGGGAACAGTGCAGCCGCCGACAGTCGTTCTCCGCTGTGATGTTCAGCCTGTGTCCTGGAACAGAACCTCTCAGACAGTTTGTCACAGGAGGAAACAAGTCTCAAAACAAAGCAAGCCACGGGCTGTTTCTCAGTAGTAAGCAGGGAACGTGGGCACGGTCTTCACCTAAAGCTATACCCAACATGACACGTGCTCTAAAGTAGAGGGGGAGGGACAGACAGCATGGGGTGTGCTACCATGAATCTAATCTGATCCCTAAGGATCCTGTAAGGACACCACTGTTTTTATACACAAGGAAGCACACCCGTGGAGGCCCAGTAACTTGCCCAGCATGGGTCACATTTCCAGGGCAAAGCTGGTATTCTAAGCTAAGTCTATGTGACTCTAAATCTGCCGCCTTTTGCACAAGGCCCTGTTTCAGAGTGAAATCTCCATGGGCTGACAGGTAGGATCTGCCTCTGCTAAAAGAACACAGGTGCATTCAGCATTGCAGCCCAAAAGGTTTTTAGGTAGCTATGGAATGAAGGGCACAGGACTCAGGCTCAGAGGACACAGATTCCCTGCCACTTGCTGGCTCTGTGCCTTATCCAACCCTCCCAAGTCTGTTTCCTCATCTTTAAAATGGGAAAAAATGCTACTATTTAATTTACTATTATAAGGGCTAACTTAGTTTGCATTAAAAAAAAAACCCTCTAAGCTAGAGTATTATCCAGTGTTTGTAATCATTATGAATAACAGAGAGCTAGTGCTTTTTCTAAGGTCTGAATCTTACTTTTCAACATAATTTCTTCAAACTGAACCAGAAAGATGCTAAGATGAAGGACAAGAACATCCTCAATTCAGTCACCTCCTTGTTTTTTGGATCCCTGCCTTCACGCATGTCCACAAGACAGCAACAATTTTCAGGCCAGCAAAGAGCCCTCTAAGTTGGACACAGCCCTCCTCCTCCACGTGGGAGGGAGGGGCAGTGACAGTCCGAACACTGTTCCTAGGGCAGCTACAACCCCACTACCAGCTGAACGCTTTTCAAACCTGCTCCCTCCCTCTGCTACTTCAGTCCTCCCCTCTCTGCAGGAGACAAGAGCCTCCTGACTGGTCATCACCAGCCCCAGTCCCACAGTGCTGCATCTCCTCCCACGGTGCTGCACGGCCATCTTCCCAGAACTCAGACTAAGCATATATTCCCCTTAAGCAAGGTGTTCAATCCCTCCGAGGCTCTCTCCCACTAAAGGAGGGGAACTGAGACTCTCTAGTGTCAATTCTTAGGTCTCTCAAGGCCTCACCACCTTCATCTATGCTGCTATGTCGCCTGGACCCACTGAGAACCCCTGGTGCCTTGTGTCTCTGTGCCTCAGCATAAACTGTTTTTCTGCCTGGACCACCCATCATTAAATTCTCTGCCCACCCAAGCCTTGGAAGCCCCTCCATATCCCTCAGACTCACATGGGCATCATCTCTTCCGTTCTCCCACTCCTGCATTCCTCCTGGCACCCAAGCCCGTAAACAGATAAACTAGTGACTGGCAAGGCTGTCTCTGTACTATGAAATCCCTCATGGTGAGGGGCTATGCCCAGCAGCCAGCACAGTGCCTGGTACAGAGTCAGTGACCATAACTGTATGAATGACTTAGATACAGCAAACCAGAGCAGGACAGGAAGTCTCAGGGAGCTTCATTTGCTCACACTGAAGTGGCAGATAAAGTAACAGGCTTAACGCCTCAGATCCTACACCAACTTCCAAGTGAGGAGGCTAGTAACAGTGCCTGGAACAGACCCCAAAGAAGACAGGACCCTAGAAGAGGGGACTTTGCCCAGGGTGTTGTGGCTGCATCCCAAGGAACAGGAGCAAAAAGAAGGGGCAACTCAAGGAAGGACCTTACAAGGAGACAGGCAGTGACAAAGGCCAGCTAAGTCACCTGTTCCTTCCTCCACTTGACAGGGACGCAGTGGCTTGGCGCAGGAAATGGGACTCAGCCTGCAGGCTGCCCTACAGAGCTGGCGGGTGGGCAGCTAAGGAGAGAGAGCCAGTTCCTCCAGCCAAAAAAGAGGGTGGCCACCCACACCGCAGCCAGATGAGCCCACAGAACAAACAGAGGTACTTTTGGTCATGCTTGGTCATACGAAAGGGACACTGCCTCCGTGGGCCACAGAATGCAATGGCCCTAATCTCCCGGTTATATACCTTTTGAATGTCAATGAGATATTCAAAGTCATGGCTATGCTCCAGAGTCGACGTCCCCTGTTGCTCCTTTGCTTACCAACCAAACCTGAGGGCTCTGTGGGAAACTAATCCTTATGGAACATACACCCTGAAATTGGGTATGGGAGCAGTACAGGCCCAAAAAGAGGTACAGCCACCTTTTCTTTCAAAGAGCCACGTGGAAGCCCCTCATTCTTCCTGTATGCAAACCTTCACTTTCAACTCTACCTCCCCACCAAGACCTACCCTGTTCACTAGTTTTCAACTTAATCATTGTACTTAATACCTTCAACTAAGTACCCTTAGGAATACCTAAGAACTAGGTTCTTAATTATTGTAAGCACATAAGGGGAACATTCTGTGTTTCTCCTTTAAAAACCAAACCCAAACACTACCCTAAAACCAAGTTTCCATTTCAGTATGGACCTTAGAGAGCTCGGAAGGCATCCTGCCCAAGCTCTGCCCTCTCCCCTTTCGCCCTCACACTTCCCCATCCCCACCTGGCCCTCAGTCTCTCCCTGGACAGCTGCACTGAATGCTAGGGAGCCCAGTGCCTCCTGAGGGGGCCCTTCCGTCTTTGGACAACTTGGTCAAAAACAAGAAAAAAATGTCTGTAATTCCTCCTTATTGTCCCTGCCTTCTAGGGTAGAACACATAGCTAGCCAGAGCCCGCTGACACATGACAGCCAGGGGGAGATACAAAGACAGGGGTGACATCCTTCCAAATCTCCTCCTGGCTTAACCACAGCCCTGGGTCCCTTCCATTTCCCCTGATACCCTCCTTCTGAGAATCCTTGCCCTCCTGAGCACTCCCTCTAAATGTGCCCTAGCGAAGTGCAATACCTAGAATGGGAAACAGCTTGGAAGTGCTGTGTATGTTTTAAACTACTATTTGAACCACATAAAATTGCTGATATTTGATGACTTCTAACCTAAAAAAACTGTAATTCCATAAAATTCAACTTCACACACATATGCCATTTAAGGTTTGTGTTAATCTAAACTGTAGCTGGTTCTTTTCTGTTCTGCTGCAAGGCAGACAAATACATGGGCAGTAAGTACCCCTAATCAAATTCTCTACCCCTGTCACTCTCTAGCCTAGAAACCTAATATCGCCACAGCAAAATCATGCAAGGCACCAACTAAACTTGAGGGGGCAGGACACAGTCCCACTGTGAAAAGCTGTTCAGATCCACCCACATTTTCCTCTATTTGGCTAAGGCTTAGATTTCTTTCCTCCCCAAAACACAGAACATCTGCAAAGTAGAACCTTCACATGAGAATAATTGTACATATAGGTTTAGAGGGACAAAATATAATGGCTACACTAGTCCTACCTTCCATAAATCATTCTGAAGCTGTCTAGATGTGCTCTAAGCCACATCCAAACAATAACTCCTTGGCAAATCACTGCCCTGGAAAAAAACCTTTTTTCTTTTTTGAAGAATCTGAAGGAAAATCCAAAAAAAAACCACCAAAAAACAAAAAAACAAGCCTAAGTAGTCCCAGCTACTCAGGCTAAGGAAGGAGGATCACTGAAGCTCAGGAGTTTGAGGTTGCAGTGAGCTACGATGACACCACTGCACTCCAGCCTGGGCAACAGAGCGAGACCCTGTCTCCAGAAAAAAAAAAAAAAAAAGCAACCCCCACCCAAAAAACCCCATAATTTAGTTTTCTCTTTTGGGGAAGGTGGAGGAGATAGAGGTATAAAAATTAGTATTTGAAGTACTATACCCTAAAGAACACATAAATCATAAATGAACCCAAGCAGAACAGAAAATATAAGTCTAAAAGTCTTATATATTGTAGCTGAAACAATCTCCTAGGCAGGAAAGCTTGCACGGCTAACTAGAAAAGTTAGAGGGAATATTTAACATAGAAATACTGCCTCAATGAGGAGCGGCAGAAGCCAAATACAGAATGGATACTGTATGGCATAGATGTAAGGACATAAATGCTGTATAAGAGAAACAACCACCAAAGAGCAGGTTTCTTAATCCACATCCAGCAGGAAAGACAAACAGGAAGAGCAAAGGACGACCTGACCTGCAGGGAGCGAGAGAGGCTCACAGCAACTTACATGCCGCAGCAACACAACAGGCTTTGCCTTGGTCCTTACTGAGGCAGTAGAAACAAGATCAGCAGTAGCAGAAAGAAATATTAAGAAGCACACAGAATCTTCTGAATTTGAATGCCCTGACAACAACAGGGGCAGGGGTGGGGGTGGCCTGGGCGGGTGGTCTGTGCTGGGCCACAACTCTATAGGTCTCATTGCCGGCCAAAATGTCTGTGCACCTTATTGTCATAAATGATCACAGTACCAGGACAGAGGAAGAATCGTGGCTGACTCCCACTTATGCAGGTTCCACAGGAAACCCAGGAATTAAAGGCTGGGCTAGAGGGTAAATGCAAATGAAAGGAGGGGCCATAACCTATCGGGGAAAGGGAACATGGCTCTGCTAAGAGGCAGGGAGGCTACTACAGCAGGGAGGTTTTTGAGGGGGTAGATGACTATGGGAACCAGGGAACTCAAGGTACTCAGAGTTTCAACTTTCTAATAGCCTTTGCCTTGGAAATTTGGCTTGTGAGCCACCAAGGGATGGGGGAATGCTTCGTCATGGACAAGA
This sequence comes from Lemur catta, assembly GCF_020740605.2. NCBI lineage: Eukaryota > Metazoa > Chordata > Mammalia > Primates > Lemuridae > Lemur > Lemur catta. Next base: position 18,231,521 of record NC_059129.1, read on the forward strand.
GAGCTCATTTTGAAACAGGAAATAAGTATTTCTCTACCCTGAGAGTTTTTGCCACTGGAGTACATACCAAGGATCAGTGTTGAGATGAGATTTATAAATATCTAGAAGAGCAAAATGCTCTATGAAATTGCGAGTAAACAGGCTTCAGTGAGACCAGATATATGGTATTTCATTTAGGGAAAAATAAGCCAGATTATCCTCTAGGATGAGAACTATGAGTTATCAGTTATGTCTCAGAAAAAGGATTTAAGACACACTGCAGATCTTCACCTGAAGACAGACTCAGCAGAATGTTAAAACGTCAACTACAATACCGATTTGGGCCGGCAAGAGGGCTCATAACTGTAATCCTATAGCACTTTAGGAGGCCGAGGCAGTAAGACTGCTTGAGCTCTGAAGTCCAAGACCAGCCTGAGCAAGAGTAAGACCCCGTTCTCTACTAAAAATGGAAAAATTAGCCAGGTGTCATGGCACATGCCTGTAGTACAAACTACATGGGAGGCTGAGGCAGGAGGATCACTTGAGCCCAGCAGTTTGAGGTTACAGTGAGCTACGATGACGCTACTGCACTCTACCCAGGGCAACAGAGTGAGACTTTGTCTCAAAAAAACAAACAAACGAATGAACAAAAAACACCAATTTGGAAACCTAAGGGTCAATTTGGGGGGACGGGGGGGAAGGCAAGAAGATATGCTTGATTTTTTTTTTATTTTTTATTTTTTAAATAGCTCAAGCATAATTTAGGGTCCTGAGCACACTCTAAATTGAATAGTGGCCCTGAAGGAAAGACCACCTGGGCACCATTATTCCAAGAATGGATTCCACAAACATCTGTAGCACTTCTACACCAATGATTTTCATTAGTGTTGACAGCACATTTTAGAGGCATGTTTGTTTTGAAACGTGTCTTTTTAAAGTTCTTACCCTGTCTACAAAGCCAGGGCCTGCACTTGGGTCATGCCAAGTCCCATCAACCTCCTTGGGCCCATTAGATTATTTGGAAGCTAGTATAGTCATGGAAACAAGCGGTCAAGGGCCACCAAGAAGGGCAGCCTCAGAAAGAGCCGCCCTTGGCGGTTCTGCCATGAATAACAAGCTCATCCAGGAGATGGGCTGCACTCTGGGCAGCTCTGCGCGAGGCTGAAACAACAAGAGACGCACAAAAGAGGGGCTGCAAGCCAGGGCCAGGCATGACTCCTGTAAGAAAAACACCAAAGCAGCAGCACTGTGAAGTGGCATACAGCAGGTGATGGGGTGGGGAGGACATGTGTGTCTTTAAGTTTCTGGTGTTTTCAGCTGGCAAAGATGAATGTCAGATCTTAGTTATTTCAACTTTTTATCATTCTCCATTATACCATCTTGGGATTAGTACCAATAAGCTATGTCATCTTGGGTAAATTAACATCTCTGAAAAATCAATCTCCTCTTCTATAAAATAGGGGTGACTAGTAAGAGCATTTACACCTCACAGGACAATTCGGAAAATTAAGTAACATAAGTGAATAACACCGTACCTCGTATGCAATGAGAGCTCTACAAAAGGAAGCTATTATCATCCTTATTATTACCAACAAAAACGAAAAATGCTAACCCCAACCCCCAAACAGGCAGGGCCTGTGAATGGCAGCCAAGAGCCTTCCCAAGCAGCTACACTCAGGCTCCCATAGGTCGTATAATAGGAGAGCTACCCAGGTGCACCACCATGGCTCTGCCTCCTCTGGAGCTGCTATGATGCCCTTCTGATTCTAAAAACCAGAGAAGAAACTGCACATCACAGGAACATCTAAGGACATTTTCTTTCTAGGGTACTTGCTGGTGTAAAGGACATAAGGAAATATTCTAGAGTTTTTAGTAAGTCCTATTTCTTTGCTCCAAATTAGCTTCTTTTCCAGACACTTCTTTAGAATATACTGTCATAACCTCATTATTTTACCTTCCCCACAGCTTCTCTTTATCTTTATTAGTCTTTTAAAATTTTCCCTGTTTACAAGTGGGGAGCGGGGGGCTGCAGGGAACAATGTTCTGACAGCAAAAGTGGCACTAATGAAATATTAGTCTAATGGTTTTTGCAATGTTTGATTAAATTAGAAAATATTAGCCAGTTTACCTGACCCCGAAGTAACTATAAACTGCTGTAATCCCAAATAAACTTCTAAATTGTCCTGAAGAACTGGGAACTGAAAACAAAGAAAGATTTTTTTAAAAAAAATCATAAACCAAGTTTAAACAGCATTTTAACATTAAAACATTACAAGTACCTATGGGGCGAGGGGCAGCATCAAAAACTTTTCTCTGGGAAACTTTACCCGTAGCTGAGAAGAGGTGGCTCCCCTGTAGTGCCTCCCAACAAGTTCTCTAATTGAGATCATCAATGAACACACAGAATAAAAAACAATGTATCAAAAAAGTTTGATACTTTTTTTTTTTTAAGGAAAGCCAAGAAGACTAGAGTATGACTATTAATTACATGCCTAACTGAGGACATCAAGTTCCCAAATGACCTACACCTTCCAGAGCTGAGACACAGGGCCATATCTCCCTTCAAATCCAAGAGGACCCCTACCATTCTTGAGAGAAGTATCAGACAGGCCTTACTAAAGTGCATGGCAAAGTGAAAAGACAGGCCAAGTTATTGCGGAATCAGTTTCCCTTGCTCATGTAGCAGACAGAACTTCATAATCTGAGTTGTGTCTTTCTTTCTAAAGCTGCTATGCTCACCATTAAGATAAAAACAAGATTAAATATGACTAGCCCTTAAGAAAGGCAAATGGCAAAGTAAAATGGCACTTTCCACGAGAGAACACAAGATAAAGCTGGGCTATAAATATAAAAGCTGACCCCAATAAATTATCTTGCCTTTGAAGAAGAGATGGATTTAATGAAATCTCTTCAAATAATGAGTACTACTTAATGAGTGAAATCAGTCCTTATGACTAAAGATTCCAGCACATAAACACACGCAGAGAGGCCTAGCAATTTGCCAAGGGTAAGCTTTACAAAGACTAGCTTGTCAGCAATATAGCTTAATAAACGACAGCTCCTGCTTGGCCTGGCCACTTTCGAGATACTGATGAAGGCATTAAAGGCATTGGTAGCATTCACATTATATCTAAGACTAAACAGGGATTCCAAAAGTTGACAAGATATTCTGTAAAAATGTTAACATCTGATAAATGAGGGCCAGTTATGGTAATTATTATTCTGTTTTTTAAAAATTCATATGTGTGTGTGTGTGTGTGTATATATATGTGTATATATATATATGTATGTATATATATATGTATATATATATATGCACGCCATGCTCTACGTACAGGGACATAATTAGACTATTCAATCCCCTTCAAATGGTGAGTTACCAGTGTTGAGAAGGCGTGTGTGGGAAGGAGCTCCATCACTTTGGCCACCACCTCCAAGCTCTGACGTAAGTACCGCTGCCACTCCGTCTGCTGCTGTGGGGGAAACACAAAAGAATCAGCTCTCCCAGCCAGGCACAATCTTGCCATCTTCCTTGCCAACCTCTCCTTTGCCTCAAGTCTACTCTCAAGACAAAAAATTTTGAAGAAATGGAAAATGATGCAACCAGAGTATTTGGCACTTTAAAAAGGTCAAGCTAAAATATATCTTTTAACAATGATTTCATAAAAAGCTACCTCCTCAGAAAGCAAAGGATCCATGTAGAATAACCTACTTTTCCCCCTAGCGAATAGAGACAGAGAGGCACTTGTGAAAGGCATCGGTCCCCTGACATGAACTGCACTCCCATGCATACAACTACCGACTCAGGGCCTCGCAGAGTGTGGCCACAGCCAGCCAGCAGCAGCATCCCCTGGGGGCTTGTCAGAAATGCAAATTCGGTGGTCCCTACCCCAACCCTTCAGAATCAAAATCTGTTTTAACAAGCTGTTCCAATGACTCTTATCCATGATGAGGTTTAAGAAGCAAGACTTATCATTCCCCTTGTGGGAGATGAGGAAATTAAGGCTCAGAGAAATTCTAGACCCAGCGCTCTGTTTCCTCCATGCCCAAGGTTGCAGAGATTCAAATCCAGACCATCTGGTTCCAAGTACACAAGGCTCTTTTTAACCCAAACATGCCTACCCGTAAGGTCCTGACCATGCCATGGTCACTCTTGTTTTGAGAATGATTAACAGTTACTCAAAAATTTTAAAGTGCCTGGTGGTTAAGAAAAGAAACCTGGAGTTCTGTCCCTAAAGACATTTTCCTTATTAATGTTGGGTATACCAGCAACAATAAACTAAAGACTGATTTTAAGAAATAGTTTGTATAATACACTCAAAATAGACTTCCTTTCATTCTAGTCTTATTATTTATAAGTATCTCTTTCAATTATTTCCACCAGTATTGAACTATCATTTGTTGCCCAGGGTGGGGAGCACAGGCAGGGTGTGAGGAGGGGAAATACAAAGCACAGAGATCTCACTAAACTGCTTTTCACTGTACATACGGTTTCTCTACTTACATCTCTTGTCCATATAGGTAAAAATGCCTGTAAAATATTTTTTATAGTCAATAAGCCCAAAGGAACCAGTAGGAAATAAAAAAAATTTCAAATGTACAACTCAAAACTGTAAGGCTATTAAGGCTATTCTGGTTTAAGCATGGTCTCTGGAGCAGAGGGGTTGCAGGTCCCAAGTCTCCATTCTGACTCACATCACAACGTGACAATGACGTAAAGTCAATTAGGGAGTGCCACTCACATCGTCATCCAGAGTCTCATCGTCCAACTCCTCCAACTGGGCCTGGTTGTATCTGAACTGGATTCGATTCAACACCTCTGTGAGCAAGAGGACCAGGGCGTCTTCGTACCTACGGGGCAGGGAGAAATTCAACATCAGGTGAAAGGAGGCTTTTAGCCTAGGATTTCAAAGATGCCTCCTGCAATATAAAGGGAATGGTGTCCATGTTGTATTACCATGAGTAAGAAGCATCTAAATTCCTGATGCCTAGTTCATGGGTCAGCAAGCGTGTGAGTGGAACAGCAGAAGGGGTACGCATTTAACTATGTGCCAAGCACCATATACCTTCCCAATGGATTGACCCTTGGCATAATACCCTTCTTTGTCTCCCGTAACAATTTTTATCTTAAAATCTATTTTGTCAGACATTAGTATGGCTACTTCAGCTTCCTTTTGGTTTCTGTTTGCATGGAATATCTTTTTCCATCCTTTTAATCTATTTATGTCTGAATCTAAAGTCTTCTGTAGATAACATGTAGTTGGATTAGGGTTTTTTAAATCCACTCTCTCCCTTTTACCAGCAGAATCTAATCTACTATATTTAATGTAATCATTACTAAGGAAGGATTTCTGCCATTTCTGTATTATGTTCCTCAATTCCTCTATTCTGGCTTCTTTTGTGTTAAATTGGTATTTTCCAGTGTCGTCTTTTAAGTCCTTTCTTTTACTATATATTTTTAAGTTATTGTCTTAGTAGTTGCCCTGGGAATTATATGTAATATAGATAAATATCACTTAATTCAGTAATTCAATGCTTTTAACGGCTGTAAAGTATAAATGGTATCAATATTCTTCTCATGAGGAAATTAAATAAATTGCCAAAAGTTACAAAGCTAGCCATTTTAAACCCATGGCTCCTTGACTCAAAATCTCACGTTCTCTGTATGTATAAATCACCAATGGGTTTTGAGCCTGCTCTACCCAACCCCCAAAACCTAATCTTAAGTCACTTTGAAGAAGACTTAGAAACTAAAAGAAGAAATGGAAAAAGCCTGGGGAAACCCTGACCCTTTGAGCTGTATATCTAAGAATAATTTCTCAAAGAAAATACTCAGAGCCCTAGGTTTGGATGTTTCCCACATGTGATAAGAACCTAACTTGGAAGATACCAAGTTATTATATGCAACAGTTGCTACCATAAGGACCAAAAACCACTCATTTGCAAAAACAAATCATGTCGCCTAAATGCTCCCCTATCCTGAAATGCTTCTAAGACAAGTTAAGGGACTGCTCCCACTCATTAAACACACCACCCACACTGGTTAGTGAGCTCTCAGCACCAATCTACCTGTCATACTTTGTTGTGCTGGGGCTGAGACTACGGAAAGCTTGTTTCTCCCCACTCTGTTAGGTTCTGTCAACAGGGACACTGAAGGAAGACTGGAAGGCAGAAGGAGGGGCAATGGGACTTCATTCTTCCTGTAGGCTGGCTGTCCTGGCACTGCTGCCCCAGCAATAGTGACCTGGCAGCAGCAAGTGGCTCTTCCACTTTCCCAGAACCAATACCATACACCCTCAGAGGTGCCAGCCAGCAGCAGCCAGGCAACACCCTCTCCTCAAAGGAATGGGTCCCAGCTCCATGGAGCCCTTCCTCTGGGCTCCTGCAGCAGCTGGGTGGGGGCCTCACCCTCCCTTCAGAGATCTGAGCCCAGGCTGCATGGGGCCCTACCCCTCTGATCATCTAGATTTCGCTAACCCCAACCTCTTTCCTTTGTACCCCCAGCCTTCCGGGTGGAGCTGCTTTCTGTAGTTATCATTTGTATTTTCTCAGTGTTCCCTTTTTGCTTTTCTAGTCCTCTAAAACCTATTTCATCAATTTCCTACTTTGAATTCTCTGTTAATTTAGTGTGTTTTCTGTTTTCCTGGTGGGACCCTAACTAATACACCAACCAATCTAATACAGTGAGTACTGGACAACAAGATAACCAAAGCCAAAAGACAGCAAATGCCAAGACCAAATAGTCCACCTAATCTAAGTAAGAGCTACAACCCCCGAGATGAGACTCTGTAGAGACAGTCTACAGACCACTTACAAATACTCCTGGACTCTCCTATTTCAGAATTCGGTAGGCACAATAGCTCATTTCTTAACTGGAGACAGAGACACTGGCTACCCACCCCACCTTCAACAATGACTCCCCCACTGTTTGCAAATGATGTGACAACCTAACAAATGCCAGTACTAGAGCATGTCCTTGGCAATTGAGCATGTCCCAGGAAAGAGTGCTGGCAGGAAAAATTCCTAATAAAATTGGCAACATCTGTGGGAAAAATCACCCACTAAAGTCAAAATCCTACTTCAGAGAATTCACAAAAAGTAAGATCAAATGCTTAAATTTGCTATTTATTCAGGACATAATTACTAAAGTTACAGAAATTTCATGCTATACATTGCTATGACAAACCACATTTTCACAATTTTGCTAGGAAAGAAAAATCAACTGCAGACCAGAGGATGGATGGATTCTGTCACTGATAAGTTGTCTTGCTAACCTAAAAGGAAATTTAGAAGCTATAAATGCAAATGATAATCCTAAATTAGACCTAAAATCCTAACTGGCAATTGGCAACTCTGGCTGTAGAAAAACAAAAATATAGCACTTAAATTAACCCCAAGCTAAAGTGCATATAAATAATTGAACTCCCAAAGTATGTGGTGGGAGCTGGGGACATACATGGGTATGGCAGATACTCTGGCCTGCCCAGTAACCCATCTTCCCCTTCTTCCTTAGTGAGAGAACACTGGCATTGAGGCCAATTGAAAGACCACATTTCTCAGCCTCCCTTGCAGATAGACAGGGTGGTCAGTGAGGCACTAGAAGAAGTCACCGGGTGGGACTTGGGAAAGCTTCTTTAGCCCAGGCTATCCCACTTCTCCTTCCTGCTGCCTAAATCATGGGTGTGATGTCTGTAGCACCATGCAGCACCCACCTTTGACCACAAGGTGGCAGTGGAGAGGAAAGTCATGCCTAACACTGGTGGAAAAAACAGGTAAAAGGATCCAAAAATTACCTGACAAAGAACAGAGACACTATTTCTCAAGGGAAAGGCAATCAACAGATGCCAACCTCAAGATGACACAGATGTTAGAATTATCAATGACTTTAAAGCAGCTATAGTAACAGTCCTCAGATGGAAGGCTACGGACTGAATTGTGTTGCGGCAGGGCCCCCCCCCTCCAATTCTTATGTTGATCCCTAAAGCTTCAGTGTGACTGTATGTGGAGACAGGGCCTATGCAGAGGTGATAAAGATTAGGTGAGGTCATGGGGTAGGACCTTAATCCACTAGGACTGATGCCCTTATAAGAAGAGGAAGAAACACAAGAGAGCAATCTCTCCACGCATACCCAGCAGAAAAACTGCATGAGAACACAGACAAGCCACCAAGAGAGCTCTCCCCAGGACAGAAACTGAATCTGCTAGCACCCTGATCTGGAACTTCTAGTCTCTAGAACTGTGAGAAAATAAACCGTCGTTTAAGCCACCAAGCCTGTGGTGTTTTGTTAAGGCAGCACAAGCTGACTAGCAGAGAAGGTGAATGATATGAGAAAGAACCTGGAACTTCAAGAATGCAGGAAAAGCAAGAGAACTGGCAACTGTCTCAGTAAATATAATAGACTATTCCTCTCCTAAGATCTTTAAAATATGGATGATGGGTAAAAGCATAATTTAGAATGGTGTCTGGCCGGTGGCTCACACCTGTAATCCTAGCACTCTAGGAGGCCGAGGCGGTCAAATCGTTTGAACTCAGGAGTTCGAGACCAGCCTGAGGAAGAGCAAGACCCCCTTCTCAAATAGATAGATAGATAGATAGATAGATAGATAGATAGAATGTTGCCTGAGGGGTTTTCAAAGTGTATAGATGGAAAACATACAGCAACTGCAATATAAAGAAGGGAGGGTAAAGGATTCTATATGGTGGTGAGGTTTCCATATTATACTTGTGGTGAAATGTTAATGTGAAAAGTTAAATATATATATTATAATACCCAGAGCAACCATTAAAATACCCATATAGAGAGATACAGTCAATAGATAACATCAAAAAGGAAAACTAAATGTGTATACAACTAACCTCAGGGGATCAAAATAAATGAAGCAAAAACTGATAAAACTAAAAGAGGACAGATAAATCCACAATTATACCTAGAGAATTCACCTCTCTCAGTAATTGACAGAACAAGTGGGATAAAGGAGACACGTGCAACCAATCTGAACACTCCACCCAACAACAGAACACACATTTTTTTCAAGTGCACACTAAACAATCTCCAAGAAGACTGGGTCATAAGACAAACATGAAAAAACATAAAAGAACTAAAATCACACAAATTATGTTCGCAGATCCTAATAAAATTAACTAGAAAACAATAACAAAAAAGATATATGGAAAAGTCCCCAAATCTTGGGAAATTAAACAAAGAGGAAATCTGAAAGAGAAATATTTAAAGAGAAAATATTTTAAATCAAATGAAAGTGCAATCTATTAAAATTTGATAAATAAAGACAAAGCAGCGCTTAGAGGGAAGCTTATAACATTAAATGCTTGTATACACAATGGAGATAAGCCTACAGTCCTCACAAGTTCTGGAAGTTAAATGAAATTATACATGTTAAGGCAACTAAAGAGTAGGTGCCCAATAAATATGAATAAAGGACAAATGAACAAAGAAATGAATTAAAAACACACAGGCAATAAATAGACAAAATTTCAACTCGGATAACTACAAAGGACTGAAGCATAATTCTGTTAGGCTTAAAGAATTCACCCTCCCCAAACTTCCATCCAAACCTCCTATAAAATCCACTGCTCTCCCCTTCCTAGGGGTGTATGAGGCACACAGCCTTGCCTGACCCCTAGAGAGATAAAGGAATGAAATGCAAAAAGGGAACCTACGTTTCTTATCCCTCCTGATAAGGACAACAGTCATCCCTCCCTGTTGTTCCCTAGGGAGATAAAAGAATGGAATGTAAGAGGGGAATTTACTTTCCTTATCCCTCCTGGTTTTTTGAAAAGAATTTATTTACTCCCCCCAGAAAAACCCTCTATAAAACCCAAGGCTCTCCCCTTTTCTCTCATGGACGCCTTTTTCAGCCTCCACCCATTTGCACCCAGATGCTCAAAATAAACAGCATTTTGCTACACATGAGGCTTCGTGTGTCTCTCTCAGCTCTGGACCTAACAAATTCTGGATAGTTTTTTCAACTCAATGAAATAAGACCCCATTCACTTGCTCTTTGGGGCAGATGACAACATGAATTTCTCTTAGCAGGAGCTAGAAAGCTACTGGAACCTGATCTAAACCTAGTTAACTCCTTTTATTAATTGCATCAATATGTCACGTGTAACAGTGGCACTTCCCCTTTATTAAGCAGAATAACCCACTCCAAAGAGAGCAGTAATTTTTCTCATGCTCACCCACATTTGTTTACAGTCTAACCTAATGTCACCCAGAATCCCTATGCTGGCCTGTGGCCAGCACTTGCCAGTATTCTCGTGACAAAGGGGTTCACAGGACATGACTCAATGCCTTTAGATTGCTTCACACATTCTGGTTTCTTCATCTTCCTATAAAAATAAGTTTCTACACAGGTGACCCACTTTACATTGACGAGCACAAAGAGAAAGAAGTGAGAAAGAGGAAGAGAACCAAACTCACTCACAAAGCACCTATGTCAGCCAAGAAACTACAAACGCTGGTCCATTCCACTTTCTCAAGTGCTTGTGGGGAAGGCACAACCATCCCCCAGTACAACTGAGAAAAAGGAAATTGAAATGTGGGCCCTTCCATACCACCTCCTCAAAATGGCAATCAGGACAGTCTACCTACCCCATTAGTAATTTTGCTCAGCAGAGCACGTTACTGAACCTTTATCCCATTAACACGGGGACTCAAGTTCTCTCAAGTCCCTGCCAGCTCTGATCAAGAAACTCTCAAGCATTCTCACTAGGCAAGGAACATTCAGAACTCCAATTTCCAAGTTCCTAGGACCAAAAATAAATCCATGTACACTTGTGCTTCTAAATTTGTAGCCTACGATGCTTACCACTTTGTTGTGATGAATGATGCAAAACCTTTAAACCACAAGGGACAGGAACTGAGTGCTGCCTTTGTGACTTAACCACACCTACGTTTCCCATTTAAGATACCAAGAAAACATTTCTGACTACTTCCTGCAAGATCAGTTGCTTCTGAAATTCTGGCTTAAGTCACAAATTTGATTCCAAAAGCATCTTATCTTCTCTCAGATACATTTTCTCAGTTGAAAAACATTTGATTGCATTTACATGCTCTCAGGTAAAGGTGGTAACTGCCAGTAGCCAGTGCTCTTCATCAGCTGTTCCTACAAAACACCACATCTCTGCTGTATCAGGGTCTCTCAGAATCTAGAGTAGTCACTGCCAAACTTAAAATTTTCATTTAAAAGCTTTTGAGCACTCATTTGTATAAATGTATAATGTAAGGGTGACAGAAAAAAAAACTATAAGCTGAAGTTCAGATATTTTCTTTGTGCACTCCAAGGGAACACCTGATACACCCTTCTTTGTAATCTACTGTCCTAGACCACAAGCAGTTCCCCAGATAGTAGTTGTTCTTTAACAGCATAAACCACAGGCAAGCTTTGAGAGGTTTTTCGTTTTTTAAAGGCATAAAAGTGTTATGTAGGCTGTGCACAGTGGCTCATGCCTGTAACCCTAGCAATCTGGGAGGCAGAGGCAGAAGGACTGTTGAGGCCTGAGCAACATAGTGAGACCCTGTCTCTACAAAAAGCATAAAAATTAGCCAAGCACAGTGGTGTGCTCCTGTAGCTACTGAGGAGGCCGAGGCGGGAGGTTACAGTGAGCTATCATCAGGCCACTGTACTCCAGTCTGGGCAACAGAGTGAGATCTTGTCTTTAAAAAAAAAAAAGTGTTACATATATGTTTAAAAAATAAGTCATCAGAAAGCCTCATTTAAGATGATAATCGAACAATCAATGAAAAATTCCCAGTGTTTAAAGTGGTCAGCCAGAACCACTAACAACTGTGACAACAGATGCCAGATGGCTGGACAGGAAGGTAAACATTTGGGGCTGGGCCAAATGCCTTTACACCATCCGGGGGCCCTGTCACCTAACTCCATGGTCACTGCCCCAGTCAAATGACAGTAACATCATCTACGACTTGTTGTCATCACTGTGACCATTTACCGAGTGCCTAATACACCTAGACACCGTGCCACCAGGTATTTTACCTACATGATTTCCTTAAATTCTAACTATCCTAAAAACAAAACAAACAAACAAACAAAAAAACAACCATTGGTATCATTTACTAAGCACTTACAATGTGTCAAGCATTCTAAATACATTAGTTTATTATTTCATTTAATGTCTCAAGGCTGGCAATGGTGGCTCACACCTGTAATCCTAGCACTCTGGGAGGCCAAGGTGGGAGGATCACTCGAGGTCAGGAGTTCGAGACCAGCCTGAGCAAGAGCAAGACCCTACTAAAAATCGAAATTATCTGGACAACTAAAAATATATATAGAAAAAAAAATTAGCTATGCATGGTGGCACATGCCTGTAGTCCCAGCTACTCGGGAGGCTGAGGCAGAAGGATGGCTTGAGCCTAGGAGTTTGAGGTTGCTGTGAGCTAGGCTAACACCACAGCACTCTAGCCCAGGCAACAGAGTGACACTCTGTCTCAAAAAAAAAAAAAAAGCCTCAAGAACCCTATTTTTTGGAGACAGAGTCTCATTCTGTTGTCTGGGCTAGAGTGCCGTGGCATCAGCCTAGCTCACAGCAACCTCAAACTCCTGGGCTCAAGCCATCCCCCTGTCTCAGCCTCCCCAGTAGCTGGGACTACAGGCACACACCACCACACCTGGCTAATTTTTTCTATTTTCAGTAGAGATGGGGTCTTGCTCTTGCTCAGGCTGGTCTCGAACTCCTGAGCTCAAGCGATCCTTCCACCTCAGCCTCCCACAGTGTTAAGATTACAGGTGTGAGCCACGCCCAGCCCATAACAAATCTTAGTATTATCTCCATTTCACAAATGAGGAAACAGAAGCTTCCAGGGGCTAAGTGACTTACCCAAGTAGGAACTACAAAACCAGGATTCCAGGTCTGCCTGATTGCCAGTCATGGCCTCCACACCACAGAACCTCCCTCCTTCATCCACTGGACAGGTTTTGCACACTATGGCCACCTCGTCTGAAATCGCTCTTAGAAATATTGTACAAAGAAGCAAGAGCTATAACCAAACTGAGTGAAATCCGCAGGCACTCTCTTAAGTAAGTGTGATAAAGCACCTAGGGCCACATCACCTAGTTTGTAACCTCATATCATAACTGCATCTGTGCACTAGAAATATAAGAATCAGGGTTAGTTTAACAGGTAACTACTCTGATCCTACAATGCAAAATACATTTTTTTGCCTCCTTCATAACTGCCATGTGACTGGAATGCATACTGAGACTGTGACACGTATATTTCTGCTAAGAAAACAGCCATCTATTTATTTTCCCCATACGTGGATCCTGCTATTATTTCCCTGGCATGCTGAATCTCCAACTTCCCCTCCTCTTCTCCCCACCCAGTGGCACTAAGATCACATTGTACAGAAAATACACTTTCTGCCTGCAAGCAAGAAAAATGGGTTTGAGAAACATATGGGGGAAAAAAACAAACCTTGTCCCATTTTCCATTTTTAAGAAATACAATAAAAAGTATAAAAGCAAGTATCTCTGGAGTGTCAGATTATGAATAACTTATCTTCTTTACATTTTTCTCTATCTTTTCCTAGTTTTCAAAATAAATACATTTTTAATGACATGTATTTATTCATTTATTTAGGGAATTTTCAAACACATACAAAAGGAGTGAGAACATAATGAACCCCAAGTTCCTATCAACCAACTTCAACATCAATTACCAACACATAGCCAGCCAGCCCTGTTTCTTCTCTACACCAACCTACTTCCCGTCTACCCCCACTGGGTTATTTTAAAACAAATCCCAGATGTCACATCATTTTATCCAATAAATACTTCAGTATATGTCTCTAAAATAAGGGCCATTTTAAAAAATGTAAAAAACATACCACAAAGGCATTAATGTACCTAAAAATTAATAATAAATGCTACTTTTTAATCAGAAAAAAATGAAGAAAGGGTATTTAAAAGAAAAAGGAAGAAAATGCTTAATGGCATTACTGCCTAAACAGCTGATGTGACTCAATTTCCCTGAAGAGATCCAGCTGCATGGCTGCCCCTTTAAACCACAAGAATAACTGGTAAAAATGACTATGTCTAGTTATCAGTGTTTGTAGAATTTACCTGTTGAGAACTGCTTCCTTGTCTCCAAGACGACTTTTTATTTTACTTGTCAGATAGTCCAAAAAGAGCGTCCAGATATCCAAACAAGAGAAGTAACCTTCATGAGTAGGCTACGGTACAAAAGAAATCCAGACAATGAAAATTATTTAATGCAACTATTCCTTAGAAATACACACACGCCAGTGTTTCTTCCAAAACCAGAATGGTAAAACCATAAGCCTATGTTCTGTTCCCTCAGTTTCCCAGTAACCAAAACTAGCCCTTCCAGTCAGTCTTCACCATTGGGCGCTATTGAACCTAACAAGACAGGACAAGGGTACCAGAGAACACATCATTAGGGAGATACTGTGGGGGACGAACTGAGTTACAAAATAAGCCAAGCATGGAAAGGGCTCTTACAGATCAGCTAATTCAAATTTATTTTGGAAGGAAAGAAATTGAGATCCAGATACGAACTGCTCAAAGTCAGGGGTAGGAACAGGTCCTTCTTCCTCCAGCCAATGTTCTTTCCATTACGAACAATTACAAAACCAAAAATAAGTTTCAGAGGCTCCACTGGTGACAGGTTCACCCACTGGAATGTAAGGAAAGTCACATTTGCAGTCTTCCTATATAACAGATTGAAAATGAGCTCGTTAAGTCTGACCCTCAGAGCATTATCCTATTTGCAAAAGTAGGGTATCAAACAGGCTAAGGGCAAACTCTAACCAGGTATGGATAAGGACAAAGTGAGAAGAGCAAGTCTCTGCAGGATCCTGGTGCCTACACCCTTGCACTGGTTAACTTTCTCAAGAGCTTTGAGATTCTATTCCATGCAAAATCTAGGCACTATACTCTCCAAAATCAAGTCCTTCTCACACACATTCAGGTTCAACTTGTGGCCCCCAATCCCTAGCATAGTCACTCAAATTCTCACCACCTGTAAGAATCCATAGGTTTTTCTAGTGACTGCTTCATTGAACCACATATTTAGTAGCAACATCAGTTACGGAAAGGAAAAATACCATCACCTTCTTGGATCAGTTTCCTTCCATTTCTGATCCACAAGGAGATCCAGAAGTTTACACATGCATATTAAAAATCTGGCTAAGAAATAACTAAGATTGTGTGGTAGTGTGCAATGGGAGTTCTGCACCCAAGCTCAAGTCTGAGACAGAAAAATTGTAACTTAAAAAACCAGGCAGACTGCAAACTCACTACCCAAAGGGCAGCCCTGGAACTAGACTTCTACAACTCATTCAGGACCACTGACAGGACCAACCTTAGAAAACTAATGACCATGTCCTGTATCCACTTCATACCTGTTAAAAGCCAGGATGTCTGGAACATGAAATGAACCAGGAGAAAAGCCAAGAAGAACAACTAATAAGCCATGTGGAAATAATACAGGTAGTCAGTGGACAGGCCACTCAATTTGCAAACCCAGGAAACAGAGTCTTGTCCTGGCTTTGACTTGCTGAGCTTCCCTTAAGTAAGTTATCCAGTCTGCCCTTCCCTGGTTTAAAAATGCCCACCAGGCCACTGAAAAGAATATAACTGATCACATGCATATGGAAGTGCTTTTGAGAAAAGCCACCACAAAAATCCAAGTTTTATGGATACGTAAAAGTACTTTACAATTATACATGTCATCCTCTTGTCTTTGAATTAAGGGTTTACTATTAATATATGGCTCAAGGCTGGGGGAAAAAGTGAGCAGATACACCCCCTGTACAACCCACAAACACCACCACTCACATCCATACCTGCAAGCCTCACTGCCCACAGGCTGCCCATGATCCGGCCTTTGACAATCGCTGTGGACACAGGTCACTGAGGTCATAAGGGTGATAGGCTGGCTCTACTTTTGGAGTCACTTAACTTTTCAAAACCTTCACAAACCCATTTTTAAAATCTACCTGTGCTAAGATTTACTTTTCAGATTCCAGGGCTATTTGAGCACTGAAAATCCTGACAAGTTTCCTTAAGAAACTAATGATACCACTTATCTTCCAAGTGGTTTACAATGTTTGGTTTCCATTTGCACTTGTTTATTTGATCTTTACAATAGGCTTGGAAAGTGGACAGATAGCTATTTTCTTCTTCCCATCTTACAGATAAAGAAACCAACCTGGTGCAGTGGCTTACACCTGTAATCCTAGCACTTTGAGAGGCCAAGGTGCCAAGAGTTCAAGACCAGCCTGGGCAACATAGTGAGATCCTGTCTCTAAAAAACTAAGAAAAATTAGCTGGGCACGTTGGCACACGGCACACGCCTGGTAGTCCTGGCTACTTGGGAGGCTGAGATCACCTGAGCCCAGGAGTTCAAGGCTGCAATGACCTGTGATGACATCACTGTACTCTAGGCCAGGCAATAGAGCAAGACACCCTGTCTCAAAAAAAAGAAAAGGAGGGGGAAAAAGAGAAAAAAAACCAAGGCTAATAAGTCAAGTGACCTGCCTAAGGTAACAAGACAACTAAGGACCAGAATCAGAACTAGAATGTGCATCTGAAGACTCCCAGTCCAGAGCCCTCTCCCCTAGGTCATACCATCTCAGGCCCTGTTTTAGAAAGAAGGGGCAAAATGAAAAGTGCAAGACCAAGAAGGAACTGGTGAAGATGCAGTAAGATGAGGGGCAGGTGACAGAGAAATCATGGGCTTGGACAGCCGCCTCCAGAGGCTCAGCGAGAAAGGAAAGTCACAGTAGAGGCCAATACCTGGGAGCACTAGTGGCCAGAGGGACAGGTGGCAGGACACTCAGGTTAAAGAAAAATGCAGGAAAAGAAATAAAAAAAGAGAAATGGTTAAACAAAGATATCAGCACCATCTTTTGTCTTATTACTGTTCTTCCAAAATGTTTACCAGTACAGTCATGCACCGCGTAACATTTCAGTCAACAACGGACCATATATATGACAGTTGTCCCACAGATCATAATACTGTATTTTTACTGTACCTTTCCTATGTTTAGATATAGAAATACTCACCATTGAGTTATAGTTGCCTACAGTATTCAATACAGTAACACACAGTACAGGTTAGGCTGTACCATGTAGCCTAGGTGTGTAGTGGGCTCTACCATCTAGGTTTGTGTAAGTGCACTCCAAGATGTTCACACAACAAAATCACCTAACGATGCATTCCTCAGAACATATACCCGTCAATAAGTGATGCACGACTGGACTAAACTTTCTGTGTGATTTAGAAACAAAAGGCAAAAAAACTGAGTATACTCATAATAACCCCCTAGATAAGAAAGAGAAAAGATACATTTTCCCACTTTACAAATAATGAAGCTATGATAAAGTTAAGATCATACTGCTGGTGAACAGACAAGAACATAAAGCTCTCTCAAGGTCACGTATTAGGTTATTAACTATGAAATGTCCAATTTCCTTAAGTAGTAAGTTGACACTTCTTATTTTATTTTTATTGTGAAAGTACATCTTCAGTCTTTCAAACGCATATTTTGGCTTGTAATTATCTTTTAAATTTATTTTTTAGAGCACTGATAAGTCAAAAATTCGTGTATTTTCGAATAGGAGTTCCGTCATGGAACCAGTGCAGCACAGATGGTTCGAAATATCAATGAAGTGTTTGGGAAGGTTGTGGCTAATGAATACATAGTATGTCGACGGTTTGAGAAGTTCTGTTATGGTGATTTTAGTCTTGAAAATGAGGCGGGTGGGTGACCTGAGACCAAGGTGGATAATGAGCTGAAACCTGTAGTGGAAGCAAGTCCAGCTCAACCTACACGTGAAGTAGCAGCAAGGTCTGAGGTTACTATTCCAACAACACTGGACCATTTGAAACAAATCAGCAAGGCAAAGAAGCTGAATGGATGGGTTCTGCATGAATTAAACGGACGACAGAAGAGAAATCATCTCGAAGCTTGCCTTTCTTTGCTGTCATGACATAAAGGCAAACCATTTCTACACTATAATGTTATGTGTTATGAAAAATGGATTCTTTTTGTCAATCGCAAGCATTCAGCACAATGGTTGGATAAAGATGAAGTGCCAAAACACCGTCCAAAACCAAATACTCATTAAAAAAAGCTAATGGTGTCTGTTTGGTGGTCCAGCACTGGCATTATCTACTACAGCTTCATGAAACCTGGTCAGTTGATTATAGCAGATGTCTACTGCAACCAATTGGATGAAATGATGGGGATGCTTGCAAGTAAGCAGCTGAGACCGGTCAATAGAGACAGGCCAATCCTCTTGCAAGACAATGCTTGACCACATGTCACACAAACAATGCTGCTCAAACTACAGCAGCTAGACTTGGAAACTCTCTGCCATACATATTCACCAGACCTTGCAACAACTGACTACCACTTCTTCTAGGCTTTGGAACAGTTCTTATAAGGAAAAATATTCAATTCTCAACAAGCTGTGGAAAATGTCTTTCAAGATTTCATCACCACTTGCTCTCCAGGCATCTTCAATGCTCGCATAAACAAGCTACCGCGGGCCGGGTGCAATGGTTCACGCCTGTAATCCTAGCACTCTGGGAGGCCGAGGCGGGTGGATTGTTTGAGCTCAGGAGTATGAGACCATCCTGAGCAAGAGCCAGACCCCATCTCTACTAAAAATAGAAAGAAATTATCTGACCAACTAAAATATATATATAGAAAAAATTAGCCGGGCATGGTAGCACATGCCTATAGTCCCAGCTACTCAGGAGGCTGAGGCAGGAGGATCGTTTGAGCCTAGGAGTTTGAGGTTGCTGTGAGGTAGGCTGACGCCACGGCACTCCAGCCTGGGCAAGAGAATGAGACTGTGTCTCAAAAAAAAAAAAAAAAAAAAAGGCAAAACCATGTCAAGTTTAGGTGCATACTTTGATTAATTGTGCTGCTTCCTGTTTGAGATATAATAAAATACACTTTTGATTTGAAATCGGACATTTCATATTTAATGACCTAACAATTCTTACTTTTAAATCTTATCCCAAAGAACTCCCCTACTCCCAGGCCTTGACCCTAGAGTGCACCCTGTCCCAGTTTGCCCAGAGTAAACTGGGACACACCACCTTCCGGGTTCCTATCCCCCTTGTGCTCAAAATATGATACTGTTTGGACCTCAAGGACACGCCCACTCCACAGCTGCCAAGCCTGTGCCTGGAAAGGAAGGTCCTCATACAGGAGGCCAGGAGAGCAGGAAGGAGCTGGCCTGACAATGGCCTTCAGGTATAGGGAGGAAGAAAGAAGCTTGTGGTTTGCTTCATGACCACATGACTATTTCTTTTCCCAATAAATAAATATAATACATAAAAACAAAACCATCACTTTAAGTTCAGTGGAAAACTAATACATACCAGTCTAGTGAAAGAATCACAAAAGATAAACACTGGGAAAGACCCTGAAGATACCACTGCCGTCTATCTTCTTACGTGAGGAAATCAAAATCTAAGGAAATTATTATAAAGAGACTTGTCCAAGGACACAGCCCTAATAGAAATGCCCGGAGCTCAAACATACAATTTTTGGGTCCAAGTCCACAGAAGTAGGCATAAGACTACATACTTTAAAACATTTTTTTAGCATTCTTCTATGTTATACATGCTTTTTAAAAATCCCATTTTACGTAAGGAATAAAATTTCAAGATATTTTCATCCCATTTCCCCAAATAAGCCCTTTCTGTGTGACCTCAGCACTGGCTCCTTCTCGCTTTCACTTCTGCCCCATTTTTCCTAAAGTATCTATTTAACACTCACTCAACATTCTCTCAAATCCTCCTTTTTTCCTGATCTCCTTTAAGGTTTCTCTGGATCCGTCTCAAAACTGTCCCACCTGATGCTTCTCTCCCCCACACCCTCCCCTCCCCCAATCTCTTCTATTCCTCCCTAGGCCTGGTGAGCTCAGCATGTTTTCCTTCTTGCTCTAGACACACTGGCCCCTCTAGCAGACACCTTGACACTTCTTCAAGCCTTGGTCCTCCTCCTCCTCCTCCACCTGTGGCCCCCGCCCCTCACTCCCAGGAATGGTTCGCCCTTACCACTGGGTACTTTTATTTTCACATGCCAAGTCCTTCTAAGAGAAAGGCCAGCTTCCACGCCAAACCCTTGCTCCAAATCCACCGTCACACACACAACCACCACCCTGGCCCAGACCCTTGCCTCTCCTCCAGCCACACTAAGCTATAACACTAGTGGATTTTTAACCCCCAAAAAATCTGCTTTTAAAAAGCAGATGCCCTCACTGACCTGGGAGTTTCAGCCCTGGTATACTCCAACAGAAAAGCTACCTAAGTACGTCAAAAAGCACCTATGTAAGAATGTTCCCCACAACATCATTCATGGTCACCAAGAACTAGAGGCAGCCAAATCAGCAGTGGAATAGATTTTCAGACAATGATTTAGTATAACACAATGAAAATGCACAAACTACTGCCACACATAACACGAATGAATCTCACAAACACAATGTCAAACAAACAAACAAAAAAAAAACCAGACAAAACAAATATACGTTATATGCTTTCGTTCAGAGAAGTTCTAATCTGTGTTGTTAAGGTCAAGACTGGGGCTGCTGCTCTGACAGAAGAGAGGGGAAGTGATTGGAAAGGACATGAAGGTGTCCTGGGGGCGCTAGGAACATTCTATTACTTGACTTAGGTAGTAGTTATATAGGCATGTTCATTCTGGGAAAACTCATCATCCAACTACACACATATTGATTTATGCACTTTTCTGTATATACGTCATAGTTCAATAAAAAATTTATTTTAGCAACACATACAAACAGGCACAAGGGATAGGGTGTGACAGAAATATCTAAAATTGGACAGTGGTGACAGTTGTGCATCTCTATCCGTTCTCTGAACATCAATGAACTGTACAATTACAATGAATGAATTTCATGGTATACAAAATTATACTTCAGTAAAGCTGTTTATCTATATTTATAAAAATACTGGGTCACTAGAATGTAAACTCCCGATGAACATAAGGACTCTGCTTTTGAAGGTTACATGCCTAGCCCCTGAATACAATAGGAGTTCAAAAAATTTGTTGCCATCTTGGGGCAAAAATTGGATATCACTAAAACTTAACTCTTGAAAGCTTCACTATATATTATATAATCTTGTGGAACATTTTGGTGACCGCTACAGAATAGAACTAAAGACCCTAATTTCAAACTTTTTCTGTATTTTGCTTCTCTAACACAATAGTGGTTAAGAGCATAGACTCTGGATTTAAATCCTCGCTCTACCACTTACTAATCGTATGGCCCGTAAGCCTGTGGCTCAGTCTCTTAATCTGTGAAATGGGGATGAACAGTACCTACCTCATAGGAATGTTATGAAGATTACACATGTTAATCTTCACATAGTAATAAGCATTATGTAAATATTTGGGAAATAAAATTAAAGTTCTTTCTCCTGAAAATAACAAGGTACACCTTTTCTCTGGAAGAGAAGGATGGCTTTGGTGCTTTACCTGATGAAATGTGTACTTGAACAAAAGTGTCAAAAACTCCACCACAGGAAACTGAGAGTAGGACTCGATTCTTCTTAGGTGAACACTCACAAAGAGCCGCAGAAAGTCAGTAAACTTCTCAATGTAGCTAAATGAGACAAGACGACAAAAGGCAACAATGAGAAACCCAGCCACCTCCTTAGAAGAGAACTTAAATTCAATCCAAATTTCTTTCAGTACAGAACTATACAGATTTATAGTATATTTTTAGTTAAAAATATAAAGGCCTGCAACAATTACCTACAGGACAGGCAACCCTTCATTCCATTACCACCTGAAACATAGCAGAAAAGCAACTTTAATCCTCAGACACTGTCTACTAAGGTTTCTTATACGCTAGTGCTCTTATATTTTCTAATTCATTAGTGTTATGACCCAATTAAAGTGAAAGGAAATGACGCTAAAAAGCTGATGGGCAGATCACTGTGTCATTTCAATCTGGCAAGTGTAGAAGGTTGGTTATCTTTGCTAAGAGGCCAACATACTATAATAAAATGAACTGTGCTAAAGATGCAAAAACAAAACCAGGCTATACAAAGGGCATGGCATCCAGGTAAGATATACTCAGGCTTGCAACCTAATGTTCATTTCCCCCCTCCCTGGGAAAACAGCCTGGCTCCTGTTGCTAATTAAACATAGCACATCCAAATCCACTCTAAAAGTGGTTTCAAATATAAGGGATGTCTGTTAGAGCTGGACAAGCCTCAGGAACTTTAGCCTGGTATTTCCATTTTACAGATGAGGCCCACAGAGATAAAGTGACCAGCTCAAAGTCACTCGGCCAGGTCATGGCAGAACAGGACTATCACCCACTCCCAATCCAGTACTCTTTCTGTAACATCACAGTGAATCCCTAATTCATTTGTATTCATAAAATGATTTCACAGAAGAGTGTGGGTAATAGCTGCAAGGATAAGAGATATCTGTTATTAAATACACAGCACATCATCACTCTCACATTTCAGAAACTGTCATTTTAAGCCCCTAAATACCAAAAGGTGATTAGAAAATGAGATGGACGTAAGTTCATAAATCACATTTCAGAGACCAACAAAAAAGGTAAAGACATACTAGGCCTTAGCTAAAAATTAAATAATGGCTAAATGCAATTCTGAAATTCATAACTGCAAAAAGCTATTTGTTAAAGCAGAAATAAGTGAAATAATAAAGGGGGATAAGACGACTACTTCTCAGAAAAGCAAAATTGGGGACAGACACAGTGGCTCACACCTGTAAGCCCAGCACTTTGGGAGGCTGAGGTGGGAGGATCACTTGAGACCAGGGGTTCGAGACCAGCCTGGGCAATATAGCGAGACCCCATCTCTACAAAATTTTAATTAGACTCAGGAGGCTGAAGCAAGAGAATTGCTTGAGCCCAGGAGTTCGAGGTTGCAGTGAGCTATGATCATGTTACTGCACTCCAGCCTGGTGACAGAGCAAGACCCTGTCTCTAAAAAATAAATAAATAAAAAGAAAAAAAAGGAAAAAAAAAACAGAAAAATGAAAGAAAGGAAGGAAGGAAAGGAAGGGAAGGAAGGAAGGCAGGCAGGCAGGCAAAATCGGCCCAGAAATAGTATCCCATAGTGTTCCTGGGACCTATCTCCCTGAGGGTGGCCAAGCTGCCTGTCTGACCTCTGTAACTGGCTCACACATATGTGAGCTTATTTGCAGCTTTGAAAAAATATTTTGATAAGGAAAATGGCTGTTTCTGTGGATCATGGGGCCATGTACTTAAAAAAACAGTAAAGCACTAAAATCAGTTGTTTTTAGAGACAGGAAAGTACAGAGAGACTTCTCCCTGATGTCTTCAATCACTAAGAACTCCTCATTCATCACTCAGCTCATGTATTACATTATAGTTTTACATGAACATTCAAAGTCGTCAACCAGTTTCCTGCTCTTTAGGAAGGTGCACTCAATGCTCTACCACCCATAAAAGAACAAAGAGAAGTCACCGGCAAAACATCAAGCGGTCTCAATTTTACTTTAATCTCCAACCCAATTTAAAAAAATACAAACAAGGCTGTTCAGTACCTAAAACTACGTATTTTGTTTTACCTCATTTTCTTTCCCTTGCCCACCTTCTGGTACAGGTGCTAATGAACAGTATAAAGTTAGGGAAAAAGGCAGCAGAGGAGAAGAAAAGCCAAGGACCTGGTTAAGCAGCCCCTAAACAACTGAGAATGGATGGAGCGGTTTAGAATTAGTGGTGAGGGACCCCAGACCAGGAAGCAAGCACACAGTATTATCTATGTCACCTTTCTGCTCCCAGGCACCTCTCAGCTTTCACGGGGCAATAGGAAGCATAGAATTAAAATACAAAACCAAGGGCACAAAAGTTACACATAACAAAATCAGCACACAGATAAACCATATGATATTTCCATACTATCCAAATATAAGCCACGACAAAGTATCTATGACTATATTATGCTTAAAGTAAAAGACAACCCAACTGATAGTATAAGCAGCTACATTTTTTAATTAACATATGAAGATAATACAGCCTTTCTTAACCAAAGCTAGAAAGGATTTAAAAATGTGTGAATTGAATTCATATAGAAAGCTATCACCAAATAATAAAAAAAAAAAATACTACCATATGAGTTCTTTTGTGATTATACAAAGCAAATGTCACATAAAGCTTGTTTACAGTAAACCAAAATAAAAATAATCTTACGAGTCAATTTTTTAACTTTAGAAAAAACTAAACTGCTCAATTTAAAAAGCACTGAAAGTTTCTTAATTTTAGGCACTTAATTAATATTCTGCTATTTACTCTAAGGAAAAGGAAAGAGCTTAACTCTGTATAGCTTAATAACAAAAGACAATACAATATTAACAGCTTTTGCTGTCAGGCAATCTATAAATATTTACTAATTCAATACAATTTAACTACCTGAAAGTTTCTGAACAGTCAACATGATTGTTCATAATGTAAGTCTCCAATTTCCCTCTTGTTTTTCTATAGCAGTAGCATTGCATCAGTAAAAGCTACAAAATACATAAATGACATCATCTACAAGGGAAACAAATAATAAGGCCCTGCCTCAGAGTACTCTGATGGAGTCATCTTTTAGAGTACTGTAAGAGAAAAAGGCTAGGTAATTTTAAGCTCCATTCAAAGAACAATAACAAAGAAATATAGATATGTGTCACATTAACCTGTGCCCACATTAACATCTCTCCTTTCTTTTCTTTTTTTCTTTTTAAAGAGATAAGGTCTTGGTATGTTGTCCAGGCTGGATTCAAATTCCTGGGCTCAAGCAATCCTCCTGCCTCAGCCTCCCAAGTAGCTGGTACTACAGGCACATGCCACCACACCTGCTTTCTCCTATCTTTCTATGAAAACTTGCCATTTGTGTAAAACTGACAATTAAAAGGACATTTCTATACACTGCAAGATGTTCACTTGGGAAAAGTCAAATAGTAAAAACTGACAAGCAACACCAAGTGAGAAAGGCGATTGTAACTCCTGTACCTCCATGGACCTCTTCTCCTGTTCCTGGCTACGCATGAGCAGCAGTCTCAGTTCCTGCACCACCTCAGACCTGCAGGTAAATAGTGAGGAAGAGGGGGGAAAGAGGAGTGGAAGGGAGGACAGGAGGTGGATGGGGGAAAAAAGACAACAAACCTACACAATCCACAATCACTTTTCAAACTCAACTCATTTCCCTTAACCACCCTATCCCTTCCAGCTAATCTTAGACTTACTGGTACACACCTACCTTTCTGTTCCTCACCAGCATCCCCACATTCTGAAATCAAAGAGGATTATAGATGCTATGCGGCACAGCATGATAAACAGTCAGGGCCCTTTCTCAGGGCATACCAGCTCCACATCTGTTCTCATTACCTCTCATCGAGCTCTTCTAGCCTGCTCTTCACTGTGTGGGCATTGTTATCCTTGGTGATTTTCTGCAGGAGGTAGAATGTCTGCTGGAACATACGCAGTAAATACTCCTCAAATTCCATAGGCACACAGTTCTTGGACATGAGTTCATTGATGCAGGACATGGCCAGGACCCCAAGCCGGCCGCGCTCCTGACCCAAGACACAGTTCTGGCTGCTGCCGTTAACTGATGCCATCTTTCTGGCCCGGATGTCACAGCCAAAGCGTGCAAAGTGGAAGATGGTGGTAAGGAGGGATGGGGTGATGCTGGCAGACAGAGGAATCCAACTGAAGAGATGGGCCAGGCACTCCAAGGCCAGGGAACAGATATACTCACTCTCCACATCAAGGATGGGGATTGGCTGATTCAACAGTTTGGCGGAACTAGGACTCTGCAACAGGTTACTTAGTAAGTCACCTGAAAATAGAAAAGGCTTTTAAGATATCCATTATCAAATCTCTTACAAACCACTTCAAGTGATTGTCTTTGCCAAAAGAAAAGAAAATCAGTTTAGTTACCTATGAAGTAAAAAAATAAAATCAATATGCTCAATGTTAAAACACCAATTAGAAAAAGTTAACAGTATAGCAAAATAAGATTGTGATTCTTGGGGGAAAAACATCTGGATATACTCTTCAGTGTTTTCACTTAAATTTAGCTTTAGTGAGATCTGTAGAATAGCAGTTTCCCAGGAGACAGCAGTGGAGATAAGGACAGGACTATTCTCCAGCTGTAAACCCCACGTCCACCCAAGTTATTCTTTTCTTTGTACTCTCCTCCAAAATCATGACATTATTTTTGAAAAAATTATACATGGCCATTAAATAAATAAATAAAAATCCCTAACATCACATATAAAGTTGGACACCAAATGAATTAAAGACTTAAACTAAAGACAATACTTTAAAGTTAACAGAAGAAAATATACAAGTATCTGAGCTATAGGGAAAGGGGGGAGAAAAATTTATTAAAACTACTAAAATGGAAACCTTAACAAAAATTACTGATAATTTTAATAGCATCAAAATTAAGAGTTTCTAGTCAATGAAAAACATTAAGAGAAAGTTACCAGGCAGATAACGGACCAAGAGAAGATACTGACAATTTCTAAAAAGGACTAAAAGCTAAAATATATAAGAAAAATGCTGCACATCAACAAGTACAATCACAACATAAAAACAGGCAGCTGATATGAAGAGACAATTTTCAGAAGAAACTCAAAAGCATGTAAAGAGATATCAAATTCATTGGGAACCAGAAAATGCAAATTAAAAGGCGACTGAAAAAAAATAAGGATGTCGGAGACCGTCGAGTGTTGAGGGCGAGAGATGGACACAGAACATCCATGCGGGAGGAACGGCCATCCTGAAGAGGACCCCGGCACTCTGCAGTCCTGCCAAATGGTCATTAAATCCACCACCTCACCATTCCCCTCCTAAAGCAACCCTCACCCAGGTCTGTGAGGGGACAGCTAGGGGTGTGTGCAGCTGGGGAGTCACAACAAGCAGGTCCCTCACTGCGGGGAGAAGTCAAGTAAAACGCTGGGGATGCGTATGACATCACGTGTGACATCACGTATGACATCACGCAGTGAGTAGAAGCAGTAGACTAAGGACACAGGCAACAGCTGGGAGAGACCCTAAAAGGATACTTCTGAATAAAAATTAAGAAACAGAATTCAGTACTACCACATCATTTACCTATGTTAAAAGCTAGAGACACAAAACACTAAATTTTTACAACAACATGTTACCAAAAAGGGGGGAGGGGGTCCACATTATCTACATTACAATGGCTGCTCATTGTAGGAAAGGCAAATAGGAGAGGAACGGGCATGAAGGAGAATAAATTAAGAAGGAGAAGGACCAGTGTGTCTACAGACCAGTGACACACAAGTGCAGCAAACTGGACAGTATGATTAGTGCAATTATCTGCACCTGTGGTTTGAAATTATAAACAAAATTTGGACAGGGCTCACTGGTTCATGCCTGTAATCCCAGCACTTTTGGTGGCTAAGGCAAGAGGGTGGCTTGAGGCCAGGAGTTTGAGACCAGCCTGGGCAACATAGCGAGACCACGTGTCTATAAAAAATTAGCCAGGTGAGGTGGCACACACCTCTAGTCCCAGCAACTCAGGAGGCTGAGGCGGGAGGATCACTTGAGCCCAGGAGCTCGAGCCTGCAGTAATCTATGATCAGGCCACTGTACTCCAGCCTGCGCAACAAAGCAAGACCCTGGGCTGGTCCTGGTGGCTCACACTTGTAATTCTAGCACTCAGACAGGTGGGAGGGAGGATCACTTGAAATCAGGAGTTTGAGACCAGCCTCAGCAAGAGCAAGACCCCTGTCTCTACCAAAAATAGAAAGAAATTAACTGGGCAATTAAAATAGAAAAAAAAATTAGCTGGGCGTGGTGGCACATGCCTGTAGTCCCAGTTACTGGGGAGGCTGAGGCAGGAGAATCGCTTGAGCCCAGGAGTTTGAGGTTGCTGTGAGCTAGGCTGACGCCATGGCACTCTAGCCCAGGTGGCAGAGCAAGACTCTGTCTCAAAAAAAAAAAAAAAAAAGTATACAGAGGAAAAGGACCAAGAGTCTAAGGGGAGCCCCTTGGGAGCTCCCCTAAATCTGACAGGGAACTACACAGGAATTCAGGCAGGGCAGGGAGAGTCCAGCAGATATTAGTTTGGCTGATTCACTGAACCCTAAGGTTTCTCAAAATAAATTTCTACTACAAAACCGAGCTTACGGTCAAGAAAGCTGAACAATTTTCTGGAAGCTTTACTGTTTAACTTGGTGTCTTCAGTGCACAAAAACAGTTGAGCAAAAGCATCAAAATGAATGTTGATTAAATAAATCATAAGCATTGTCCAAATAATTGGAGCCAGATCTGATGACTTCACTTACAGTTATCATAAGAGAAAGAAAAATGTCATAACAAATGAACAAGCAATCTTTTTTTTTTTTTTTGAAAGGGGAAGTATACCAACTTAAAAGCTTACTTAACTCCCTAGGCCCTACACAGTCTCAATTTATTTTGCTTTTTCTCGAATACTAAAATTCAACATTTTGAAAACATTTAATAGTGTCTAAAAGGCAATTCTCAAGAAGTATGCACCATATTTTTAAGTTTTGTTGCATGGAAATGTTAAGTTGGTTCATATTTTATTTTACCTAACCTCATAAAACCTAAGCAACACAAAAAAGAGGTAAGCACATATTTCTGGTTTATATTATCTGATAGTCCTCAACCTGGCCCTGAGGAAAATAAAGTCTATGAAAGTATAAACTCAGTTAGCTCAGAACATATATCTGAACAAAGCCAACCAAAACACATAGCTTTTGGTACCAGAAAATGATCTCAGAAAAACAAATAAGTTTCTCTGCAGTAAACACTGCTGCTAATAACGGATGCCAAACTAGTATTCAACTATCTAACTCAAAAGAACTAATCTCAAACTATAATTCAATAAAATGGTAAATTTAAGGACTAGCCAAACTGCAGATACTCCAAGGTGTTCACTCACTCATAAAAATCAAATCTCTGAATCATTTGCAAATTTTTCTTTAATGATTTGGATTGTGCAAAATACAGAAATCTCTTGAGCGACCTCAAATATCCACTTTAAGAATAAAGGTTTGCCCCCAAATACAAATTAAGGTTCAATTTCCTGTGAGCTTTTAATGCACTCTAGAACTCTGTAACAGTTTTTAACCTAAGCAATATGAAAAAATGCCTCTCTAATCCAAGTACGATAAATGGAATTTCAAATAAATTAGTGTACTTTGAGCAACCCTCAAAATTTCATGATATATTTTCAATTCTATAGTAACTCCACAAGAATTTCAACTTCCACATATTAACAATAAGCTACATAAAACAGTTTGAGCTTAGAAATGTCTGATTACAACATCCCATTTCCTTGGGGTAAAGGAGAAAGATGTAGAAATATTTCTCATTAGCCACATCAACCTTTACAATAGGGGAAGAAGTAAGTGCCAATTCACAGGATGTACTCTACTTGAAAAGCATCTGTGATCACTTAGTGTAAACATAAGTATTTAGAAACTAAAATTTCCTGCTCAGATACAATTTCCTCTTTCCATCCATCCTTGATAGTCATCTTTAGATGAACTGTACTCTGAATTTTGAAACAGATATTAATATAACTGTGAACAATAACTAGCAACCAGCAATCTATTTAATAACAACTGCAAATATGCCCAGGCTTTATCACATTATTCTTAACTGGTGTGAATTCAATGCTGACTACTGCACACCGGCCCCCAATCTGTCTCGGCCAACATGACTTCTCCGTGTATCCATCCAGTGGAGAAGAAAAAGCACTCTACGTTCCTACATCCTCTCCTCCAGGCTGCTGCCCACCTCCTGCCACCCCTGCAGAATGACAAAGCGCACGTGCCAAGGCCCCAGGCTCATACCAACCTCAGCACAAGCAACACAGCCATGAAATTTGTGAAAAAGAGAAAAGCAAGGGCAACAAACTAGAGGGAAAGCAATTATAAGCTTAAACGGGACAGAGCTGGATGACAAAAGGTCAAAGGTGCCATCTTTATGACAGGCAAGAAGAAGCAAGCCGTGTTGTTCAAAATATTATACTAGAAAGCACAAGTATTTATGAGGAAGAATAGAACGATCTGCTCAAAAAACGTAGGCAGAAAGGCCAAAAATAGATTAAGGAAGAAGAATCGGCATCTGTATCTGGTGTAGATAAGCTATTGCTACTCCCTGCTGAGACCCCCCAAGTGCATTTAAAAAGAGGAATGCTGGCACACCCAGCGGGCAGGTCATACCACTTTCTCCTGAGGTGGGGGATGGTGGTGGAGTGGCGGCAGTAACACTGTGCTTGTCCCAGACAGTCTCCAAGATACCTACCAAGAAATGGGAAGCAGAGTTTAAAAGTGAAGTCCAACATATAAAAATCAGATTTAAAAAAACGATGTATTGATATCTTTGATCAAACAACAGTATTTAAACATCCCTCTCTTGACCATATGTCCCCCTCTAGCCGATGGCTGTGCCTATTTCACTTCCAGCTATCTTCAGGAAAGTACTGTCCCCACTCAGAGGATCTCTACTGCTTCACCTTGACCTTGGAATGCAGCTTCTACCCACTATTTCCATCAACACTGTTCTTTGCCAAGGTTACCTGGAAGCTCCATCCATTCAGCGACCAGGTTAACCCTTATCCTCCTGGACCACTCTGTGCTGTTCCAATCATTCTTTCAACCAATGTTAAGTGCCCACCACGTGCCAAGCACTAAACTAGAAACACAAAACAAAAGGTCCCTAGACATCTAAGAAAAAATCTGGGCAGAGAAGCTAAAGATAAAAATACTTTTCACTACAAGATTCCTATAGCAGCAAGGCCAGGCTCCCAGCACCTTGAGGCCTCACGGCCGGGTGCTGCACATGCACCTGCCTCACAGGAGGGAGCACAGCAGCCAGGGACGCAAGAGTGCTCCACTCTGCTTCTGTCTTCCTGTCTCATTTTGTGGTTTGCTTTCTGTTGTTCTTACCCTTCACACATTGTCATGAGGCGCTAATCAAACAGGAGAAGTGAAATGCTACACACAACTAGAATCTAGTGCACAGGGAGCAGATTCCACACGTTGCCTCACTTCCCTACACAGAATGGGAAATTTTCACATCTTCCTACTCCTCCAACATCTTCTGATCTTACATTCAAATTATTTTAAATAACATACCTGCCACCCACCTTACTTCAAATGCAGTAATTGGCATTGTGATCATATTCCATGACCTGCACTCTACCTCATTAATCATAGTTACAATGAGGACCTGAGGACCAATTAATGAAAGACTACAAGGAAAATACGTTACAAATCTATTTTGAGGTCCTGTGTGGACCTCACTAGGCTATAAGTGCTGGGAATACAGCACAAAATTTTTTTCATTTTTATGCTCAGTCTCAGGAACAGCTCCAACTGCTCAGAAATGCTGAGTGTCAAGGCCTGAGCTCTGGGTGCCTGCAGGCAGGCCTCTGTCTCTTGGCACCCCTGAACTGCTCACCTGTCAGCAGCCCAAGCACTGTCTGCACCTGGTCTAGCAGCAGCTTCCGCAACTCCTCCTTCCGAGCCACACTGAGGTCCTCACGGGGACAGGCCAGCTCTTCCGAAGTTGTCTTCAACATAATCAGCCCAAGGGGGGTTGTCACAGGGGACTGGATCAACTGCCAGGGGGGAAAAAGCAAGTTCTGAAAAGAGTGTCAGACTAATAAGGTAAACAGAGGACTTAGTAGCATTAAACCTGTGAAATACCTCTGTGTATGTTTAACCTTGCATGAACAAGCCACATGAATCAACACTTGAGGAAAATCACTTAGAGTACATTTATGTAGCTTTTCTTTTGTAACCATTCAAAATATATTCTCACCTTATTTTAAGGACAAAATTCTAATAACATGACTTAAAAACAGCTAGAAAAAAATGTTCTTACAATCGCAGCAATTCTTATACATGACCAGATTCCCAACAGTGTCCTGGTTACTTTGACCACTAACCAAGCTTTGTATGTGTGTATATAATATTAGTGAGATATATATATATATGATTAAGATGTGTATATCAATTTGTGAATCTTTAACATTCAGGTTGTTAAATCAACTTTACGTTTCTAAGCTTTGCATGCTTCAGAAAAGTTCACAATCAAGCATGCAGCAGGGCGAACAACAGGCATCCATGTTATTAAACTATGACTACGGTTGTAGCATAGCTATGTAGCAAATTAAGTTACTTTTTCTATCTCCTGTAATATTCTTTCCACCAAAAGAAAGTTTAAATAAGAAACAGAAAAAAGGCATAGCATAACGCTACTTGTATCTTCTTAATCATTTTAAGGCATTACTATCACATTTATCTTTTAGTTTCCAGAAGTGATAAAAGTGAGCGAGTTGCCACTAAAATTCTGTTGAGTTATATACTACAATCTATAAAAAAGCAAACAATTTAAGGAGTATTTTACCTTTTCCTTTAATCATAATCAAATTTAAATGTAGTTCATTCTCTAATACAAGTTAAGTTTTTCTACTTACTCCAGCTACGGAATGTAAGTTTCAAGGAAAAGGATACTCAGGAACTGCACCCACCCATATATTCTTAAAGAAATACAGGGCACCTTCCTTTCCCTTGAAAATAACTTTTCCCATCACAGACCAAGGAAAAGCTCATCCCCAAAGAGCAGAAAAGTATTCAATAATGGAACTTAAAATAAATTCTACTGTAGCATTATATAAAATGAACAGCAATGAATAGCGTGTTTAAAATGATCTCTGTATAAAACCAGTTCTCTTGAACGCTAAAACTTCAAGTACATCTTCCACAATTTTTCTCATCATTTTCTAGAAATCTGGACTATTTCTAACACTGACTTAAATTCAGATAATGCAGTATGGGAGGAACAGGAAATCTCTCTTCTACCAATTTTTCTTACATAATAAAGCAGAACTGACCCTTCATAAGCATCTCTTTACATTTGGAGACCTTTGGGTTATTAATCTGTATTCTATTGCTCCCCCTTTTTCATTTCTTTCTTTCTTCTCTACCTCTTTTGTCTCTATTTCCCCCCCAAGCCCTCATTCTTACTCTCTCAGCTGGGATCTCTCAGCAGGACATTCCACTTGGCAATATAAATTCTCCTGTAGGTAAGAAACGCTTCTTTGCTCCCCAGAAATAAAAAATTCCTTTAACATGGAAATGTTTCTTGAAGCTCTCCTGTCTCTCATCATTTAGGGGAAGGGGAGAACGCCAGGCAAGAAGCCGGATGGAAAAAGCAAGTTATGCTTCACTTGAAGGAAGAGCTTGATAAAAAGTGTTATTTTTCTTCTCATTAGCTTTGTATCCGGAAAGCTTTTTATTAAAGTGGTGTTTCCCTTCATGTATACAATTCAAGCTTATAACAGGTAATATTTGCAATTTATTTTAAGACACTAAGCTCCCTTAGGTAGAAGATCAAATTTCTAGTGCGAACTTCCGAAAAGGTTCAACAGTTTTTGTTATACAACCAAATCAGAGAAGAAACAGCAATTCTTTCCTATGCTGCTTGCCCCTTAATTATCTGGCCCTAGGCACAATGTGACCACAGGTTCACCTCAGCAGATTTCAGGAATCTGAAGAATAGATTCTACAAAGGTATTGCTTGTGTGCTGGTGCATGTGTAGGGGAGGCAAAGAGAACAGGGGTCAGTTTCAACTTCAATCACTTCCTGCTCTAGTAGCCTAGAAAGGTACAACCAACCCACAGAACTGTATCTTTCTGGGGCCCCAAATCAACTACTCTCTGCCTGGTATCATGGTCACCACAATTATAACATGAACTGCATAAATGCCCAGCCAACTGTCACAGAGGTTAAAAAAACCTAGGCACCCCAAACTGAAAACAGACCATGATGGACTTGAGGGGAAAAAAAATAATAACGTTTTAGATGGTTTACTCAAAGGATTGTGTGATGATGAAACTGATTCCAGAACCAGTTTGGTGTTCAATACCTGAAGAAAAGGTTTACAGCCAGCCCTCAGTATTGGGTTCCACATCCATGGATTCAATCAACCACGGATCAAAAATATGTGGAGGGAAAAAGGATGGTTGCGTCTGCACTGAACATGTACAGACTCTTTTCCTTGTCATTATTCCCTAAACAATGTAGCATAACAACTATTTACATAGCACTTACATTAGGTATTACAGATAATCTGGAGATGACTTAAATTGTACAGGAGG
The DNA here is from genome assembly GCF_020740605.2 of Lemur catta. NCBI lineage: Eukaryota > Metazoa > Chordata > Mammalia > Primates > Lemuridae > Lemur > Lemur catta. The sequence goes on from NC_059129.1 coordinate 18,265,714, forward strand.
ATATGCACAGGTCATATGCAAATATTATGTATGCCCTTTAATATCAGGGACTTGAGCATCACAAATATTGGCATTTCTGAAAGTCCTGGAACCAAACTGCCTCCAGACAGAGGTGGACAACTGTACTTTATTGTCATTATCTAAAATGTCAGTAACTGAACATCATTCTTGATGGGGCTTATATGCCACTGCATGCTTCACAAGGATAAATAAGAAGTGAGAAATAATACAACTGGAAAGAACTTTACAGATCGCTTAGTCCAACCCTCTCATTTTACAAAAAAGGAAACAAAGGCTCATGTAAATGGCAAGAGTTGCTAAAATCAAAGATGATTTTACACAAAGACAGATGCAAAACCCAACCTGCTGCCTCCCGATCCAGTGTTCTTTCCACTATGTGGCGCTTCAGAGTCATGATGGCTACATGAGGTTAAAGAAGTCATTTCTGAAGGACGGAAAGGGGGAGCTGGTGAAGAACAGAGGAGGACAACTAGCCCTTTTAAGCCTCCGTGAGCGCTTCATCTGAAAATGCTCTTCCAAATTCTCATTTGTTATACATAATTCTATTTCTAGGGAAGACAGGAAATGTTCTGTTCTCAGCTGGGTGGAAATCTGGCTCCTCCCCACCTGCTACTATCAGGACTGTGGCTCTCCATCTCCTTCAACAATGTGGTAATTGCTGTCTGCACAGCTATTTCCTCACTAAATTCTGAACTACTGAAGGCCTCACCCTTGCACCCTCAACACCTGGTGCAGTACCTGCCAGGCTTTCAAATACTTGCTGAACAGAATTTCACAAGAGGTTAACAAAGCGATTGGATTTTTTCCCCCTTTCTCCACTGCACAAAGGACAACATGTCTCAAGAACACAAAACTAAGAGAATGCGATAATCTATCCTACAATAACCTCACTACTGCAGTTCTAAAATGCTAACCTTAAAATTCCTCTTCAAGACAAGGAAATAATCACTTCTACAAACAATTTACAAGGTAAAGTTTCCTTAGGTATATTCTTACCTGTAAAATGTTAGTAAAAAAGTCATGGTAGAACATGGGCCAATCTTGACGTCCAATATCAACAATAACTTTGCAGAGTTTGTTCCGGATAAAGTAAGGTAAGGTTTTATGGTGAGCCAAAAGGAGTTTGGGCAGGCAGCTACGAATTTCCATCTTATCCTGAGATGGGACCCCAAGCCACATTTTATTGATCAGATTCTGAAAAAAATATATACATCTTTTAAGCTAACAACCTATACACAAAAATAACTGGTTTTCATCCCACGGTTAGTTATATCACCTCAATAAACAAGAAACTTTTTTTAAAATAAATGTTTAGGGCAATTTGGCAATAAGAACAATAAAAATATTCAAATCCTATAATACAACACTTCCATTCCTACGAAGATCTGCTAAATAAAAATTAACAGAAACAAACAACTGTATGTGCAAAAACTTTCTAATACTTCACTGTCTCTAACAGCCATCAAAAAATGATTGAAACAATCTCAATCTTCAAAAATAGGAGAATGGCTTTGTGAATGTCACAACCATGTATGGGAATATAATATAATATAAAGGTGAGCAGGAAAAAGAAGAACACAAAATGGCACGAGCAATATGATTGTAATTATATATTTTTTTTAATGTGTGCACAGAAAACAAGGACTAGAAAAGAGGTGATATAAATGAAAGTTTTTGTAGTTGGGGATGGCAGTATTACGGATATCATCCCTCCTCTCCAAATGTTTTTCTGCAATTATCTTTCTCTGTTAAATGATAATAGGAAGGAAAAGTTACACATTACCATAAACAACCTACCTACTTAACCCTAAAGCCAACCATTCATGTTACCTTTCTGGTGTTGAGAATGGATGGAAAGGAGCCACCGACATGGAGATAAAGGCAGCATGTGGGAAGAAGCCCCTGAGCTGAGTTCCCACTCTTTCCCACTCATCTGCACATTAAAGCCAAACTCTAGGGCCAATGACATGGCAATTTGACTACAAAATACTTTCAGAAGACTGTAAAATTATCTGACAACTTACCTCAAAAACCGTTAAACTGTACATCATTACATAGTCATTCCTAGTGCTGGAGAGAAAATACAGGCAGAATCTCCAGGCTCCTATCTGCTGGGCAAAATTATTAAGAAGCTCCTCTGGAAAAGTTAAACAGCAACAAAGGGTGGTTATGAAAATACATGAAATTAACATAAGACTGGGCTGTCTTACTGTTTTTTTTAAACATGCCTCTCTCCATATAATGTAAGGTTAAATTCAGCTGGTTCTTCAAGACAGAATAAATCATATAATATTTTTCTGACTCAGGTAAACATCAACACTGACAGTATCTTCAGCCATCTAAAAGCCAATAACTTTGCCATGAATACTTCTTTAGGCAGAGAAACTTTCATTGCTAAAGATCTTACTTAACCTAATGTGTGTATGGAATGTTATAACAGTATCATTTCCTCTTCTTGAAAATGATGGCTAGCTTATTTCTCGTGGCGTATGAGCTGTATTTTATCTCCTCACCACTCCTCTACACATCTTCAGTAACGTATAAATTGTTCATACACACATTACAAAACCATGGCTGGAGAAGCAGAGAAAGAAACAATTAAGATTAATGTTACAAAGACAGGATACGAAAAATGCAAGGGAGTTCAAGATGGCTAACTGTCTGCATTTGGCTTGGTTTTATTTTAAAGCATCACCCAAATAAATAAGTAAGTAAGTAAGTGTAACAATCATGAGAGTTGCCAGGAGCAGCCTGTCCACACGTCAAATCATTTAGAGATGGCTTTCCTCGCCACAGGCTGCTGACAAGCACAGCCAGAGTCCACAAGGTGGCGAGCATTAAGAGTCTATCGCCATGTTTCTGGATATGCTGCCTCTTAGTCACCTTGACCTGCTGCACTGGACCTGAAATATAATCCAAAAAGGGTGACAATGTGTGGGCCAACAACCCCAAGAGATTCTAGGAAAGCCTTTGGAAAAGCAGAACGCACACACAGCAGCTCCTTTTAATCCTAAAGTCACTGCTCTGCTAGTTCCCTACAACCTGGGCTAAATGCAACAAGGCAGCCTTACCAAATATTCCATAAAAGGAAGCTAATGACCTTTCCTAATAATTAAGCAAAAGTTTCTATGAATCTCAGAGGTGAAATCAAACCCAAGGCTGTGGCTGGAAATGAGGAACTCTGGGCTCTGTTCTAGACCTTGCCCCTAATTCACAGTCTGACCCCACACAAGTCATCATTCCTCCTTGACACTTCCATTTCCTCTGCCAGTAAAATGACCAGATGATCTTCTGAGCTCCCTGCTAACAGTTCTATCAACCTAATCCCTAGAGCACTAGGAACCCACCTTTGCTGGAGGGTGGGTGGAGCCCTTTTAAGAAAAGGCCTCCCTCTTTTCTCCCACCTAGCTAGGAAAAGCTGTTAATTTATCCTAAGACAACAGAAAAGAAGCAAGTGGTTCCTGCCCACACACTCGAATAAATCTACAATGACTAAGTACAAAGAGAACTGAACTAAGACACACCCACTGTAGAGAACCAAACCCCCGGATTCCCCATAGCCTGCATTTAAATTAGACATTTGTAGCATCTAGTTATTTAAAGCTATTTTAAAATCAGGTTAGAATACGAAAATGTTCAGAGGGTTCACACTTTTAATTCATGAACACACAAGGTGAGCAATATTTGATCTGCAAAACAAAAATTAAGAGAAGAATCAAAAGTATTTCAATTATAAGCTTTAAAAAAAAAAGACTGAAAAAATTAGAGTGTTAGAATAAAGCAGATTAATATAAGGGAACGATCCTCCACCTCTTTTGGTAAAAATCACCACTGATATTTTTACTGTAAGTATAAGATACTTTAGTAGCAAAACTAATAAGGGGATCATTTGGGGGGCAGGAGAAATGCCAGCCCAAGTGAAAAATAAGAGAACCTAGGGAGGCAAGCAGGGTGGGTCTTCTAAGCCAGATACCTGTTCACCTATTGGGCTCAGCTTCTGCCAGAGATTCCTGGTTTCTAAATGCTCCGATTCTCCACAGTGCTCTCACTCAGAAAAACAAGGCATGTAGGGGCAGGCCCCAAAGAGACCACCAAGTGTAAAATTAAAAGTTTAGAAGTTAACATCTGGCCAGGCACGGTGGCTCACCCCTATAATCCTAATACTCTGGGAAGCCGAGGCAGGAGGATCGCTTGAGCTCAGGAGTTCAAGACCAGCCTGAGCAAGAGTAAGACACCGTCTCTACTAAAAAAAATAGAAAATAAATTACGGGGCAACTAAAGAAAAAATATAAAAAATTAGCTGGGCATGGTGGCACATGTCTGTAGTCCCAGATACTTGGGAGGCTAAGGCAGGAGGATCACTTGAGCCCAGGAGTTTGAGGTTGCTGTGAGCTAGGCTGACGCCACGGCACTCTAGCCAAGGCAACAGAGTGAGACTCTGTCTCAAAAAAAAAAAAAAAAAAGAAGTTAACATCTATCAGGAGCTGATGATACTTGGGGCACAGGGGAAAATGGGCTATAGACACAGGTCTACTGGCCACCTGGAAATCTGAACCCCAACCAGGCTTTAGATCAAAGGTGAAATCAGCCATAACATTTAACTGCCAATATGACTTAGCGAAGTCAAGAGAGAGAGAGAAATGAGCCTCCAGGGTCCCAGAGCCTCAGAAAAAGAACTCCAAGGAAGTAGAAATAATGAATTTAGGCCGGGCGCAGTGGCTCACGCCTGTAATCCTGGCACTCTGGGAGGCCGAGGCGGGTCTATCGCTCGAGGTCAGGAGTTCGAGACCAGCCTGAGCGAGACCCTGTCTCTACTAAAAAAAAAATAGAAAGAAATTATCTGGCCAACTAAAAATATATAAAGAAAAAAAAATTAGCCGGGCATGGTGGCGCATGCCTGTAGTCCCAGCTACTCGGGAGGCTGAGGCAGTAGGATTGCTTAAGCCCAGGAGTTTGAGGTTGCTGTGAGCTAGGCTGACGCCACGGCACTCACTCCACCCAGCCAACAGAGCGAGACTCTGTCTCAAAAAAAAAAAAAAAAAAGAAAGAAAGAAAAGAAAAGAAAAGAAATAATGAATTTACATTACATTACCAGCACAGAGCTGCTGGCCACCCAAAGGAAAAGTCTTTAGGTTTGGAAAGAGAAAAATATTTTTCATTCTCAAGTGAAGACTCAGGAAAAAAAGATGGCTCTAGGACCACAGTGTCCCTGGGGCAAAGATCTAACACTTGAATACAATTTCTACTTTATGATTATGTTTTAATGAATATTGTTTATGTGAATGAATATAAAATTCAAAAGTAGATTCTACAAAAGTGCTGAGGTCCCCAGAAGACCTGAGTGATTATACTTACACCTCTGCTGTTTGAAGCCTTTATTCACCCAAACTCGCAAAATGGGAAAGAGGACAGTGGAGAAATGGAAAACAGAAGCCAGAAGCCCCCAAAAGAACAGCAGTTAAGGAATCTCTGAGCATTAGATGAGGTTCACATTAGACCTCTGCACACCAAAACGTGTTCATTTTGACTGAACATTTTGACACCGTGAGTTTTTTTAAATTAACAGTCGCAGGCTTCTTATGACAGTTTAATAACATTGCTGAAATTAAGACAAAGTGAGGGAAGGGCTTTCTCCTTCACCAAAGGAAGGAAAATCTATCACTATGTCCTTATAACTAGTATTGTAGACCTCACCAGCCACAAACCAGTAGAACCACAGCAAAAAGAGCAAGAACTCAAGAGGAAAACATGCCAACTCGACCAGCCAAGGCTGCAGACAACTCCTTCCTCCCCACTGGGCCTTCTCCTTATAAATTACTCTTTGCAATGCCACACTCCACTTACCTATCTCACGTTTTCTTTCATTGGTCGTACAATCGTGAAAAAATTCTGTCATCAGACTTTCCAGTGCCCTGAGGGAGGCTTCTTCAGATGCCTAACAAAGGAATTTGAAAAAACATCAATAAACTGCATCTTCAGTTCTACTGTTCCTCGGGTTCCTTCCAGGTCACATTCAACAGCAAGAGCAACTTACTTCCTCAAAACATCTTGGTTCGACATTCTTCAAATGCATGATATAAGCCAGAAAAACTGAAGAGAGTTTCCCAGCTGGCTCAAAACCCTAAGTTTTAATACTCTCTATAAATCCATGCTACCGTGCATTCTATTTTCAATTATTTATGCTGAGGAAAAGGGGACAAATAATTTAAAATTCAATTCTGGAAACATGTTGAAAGCAAATTAACAGCCTAGGCCCTGCCTGAATAAGCAGAGTGAGGAGATTCAGGGAGAAGGTTAGGGCTCCTTCTAGATTATCCGTCCATAATACATTTCCCCCATGTCTGAATAATTGGCCATATTTTGATTCAGAGCAATTGTATCCAACTGCTGCATGGATTCTTAGGGGTTTTCTTGAAGGTGCTTCATTAGGACTCATAGACACAGTCAACTCTCAAGCTCATGTAAGCAGCCAACGGAGACCAGGGTGCAGCTGAGAAGCAAGCTAACAAGGACTCAAAATCAGACAGCACGTCTACACCAGTCTCAGAGAGACAGACGCTCAGCATAACTGCTCAGGCTGGAAATGAGAAGACAGAGGGCCCAAGACGCCCAATGCTCATCCTCTCCCTATTCCATATGGAGCCCCCAAACTCACTTCCTTTTCTCTCACTGAAGTAGGAGGATGTCAGCTGCAGCAATGAGCGTGAGTCAACACTCCTTCACACACCTGTCTACAAAAAGGCGAGCATCCCCAGACCACTTCAGAATCCTCAGAGAGCATCAAGAGCCAAGAGCAGTTCTGTTTTGTTCATTGTCTCTTTTTTTTTTTTTTTTTCTGAGACAGAGTCTCACCCTGTTGCCCTAGCTCACAGCAACCTCAAGCTCCTGGGCTTAAAAGATCCTACTGCCTCAGCCTTCCAAGTAGCTGGGATTACAGGCATGCGCCACCATACCCGGCTAATTTTCTCTCTATATATATGTATATATATGTTTTTAGCTGTCCGTATAATTTTTTTTTTTTCTATTTTTAGTAGAGACAGGGTCTCGCTCTTGCTCAGGCTGGTCTCGAACTCCTGAGCTCAAACAATCCGCCCACCCCGGCCTCCCAGAGTGCTAGGATTACAGGCGTGAGCCACCACACCCGGCCTGTTCATTGTCTCTTAATTCCTTTCTACCTACCCACCTCCCTTCCCCACATCCTCTCCATTACCCATAGAGTAAGAGCTGACTATAAAAGCTGCCTTTTAATAGAAGCCCACGCTCACATGTGTTGTATGTCAAAATGTAAGAGACCAGAGACTTCCACCTGGTAGTTTACTTTTGTGGAAACAGGAACTTCGGCCACTTTGTGGATAAACCACACTCTCAGCACTTCTCAGGACTGGGACCAATTACGAGGCTGAATCAGACTTACACGAGCCCCACTACATCAACCAGCACACGCAAGTACACCACACAGAACATGGAGGCCACACTTATGCAGTGCCAGGCACAGATGTCCCTCCCATACCATGGTCAAAGAATGATGGCTGTGCAATGACAACTCAACTCTGACATGCTAAGTGATGAATTACTATACAATCGTTTTAGCACTTGTGATTCTGAGGGACCATCTGGATTTTATATTTATGATAAAGAGTAGCCCTCTACTCCTCTTTCAAATTTCTGTATCAGTTTAGTTAAAAAATATTCTTGGCTTGCAAGCCAAGCTGTTTTATTAAAAACTATCTATTTTTTCAAATGCAAAAATAAACTGAAAAGTGAAGCTAAAATAAGACTGCAATCTTTTTAAATCTATTTCAAGTGTCTGTGTTGACCGAAACAGCCTCACTGTTCTCACTGACTTTGTAAGTAAACGTTATAAATTCAAACTTCTAAAATGAACTTATATAAATACAAGAATGCTATGGTCTAAATCAAGTTTGATATACCATTTAATTTGGGGAAAAAAAAGGTTTTGCTGTTTAAAATAAAAAGGCTGTGGGAAGATACAGAAGAATCAAGAATAACAACAACTCACTGCCAAAAAAATAAAAATAAACATAAATCAAGAAGTATCTGTTGAACTAATATCAGCTATTTAGTTAAAATAAATCAATAGTTCTTCTGGAACCAAAATGGATTCCTGAAAATTAAGGTCACATCTTGAAATCACCCCTCTTCACAACTTTTTCTTGTGTTGAATCATTTTAGAGTAGATCCTAGAAAAAAACTTAAGTTCATCACATCCAGGCACCAACATTTACTTAGTAGTGGTTCTGGAGGTGGAGGTTTGTGAACTTAATGATTATTGGCAAGTTCCCGACAATCTCCTAAAAGAGCTGAGTGCGGTAGCTGGAGCCTGTAACCCCAGTGTGTTTTGGGAGGCCAAGGCCAGAGGACTGCTTAAGGCCATGAGTTTGAGACTATCCTGGGCAACACAGCAAGACCCCGTCTCTACACAACATAAAAAATAAGCCAGGAGTGGTGGCACATGCCTGTAGTCCCAGCCGCTTGGGAGGCTGAGGCAGGAGGATGGCTTGAGCCCAGGAGTTCAAGGGTACAATGAACTATGACTGTGCCACAGTACTTCAGTCTGGGCAACAAGCAAGACTCAATCTCCACCAAAAAAAAAAAAAAAACTTCCAAAAGAATCCAACTCTGTCTCCATCCCCAGTCCCATCTACCCCACACTCCCTGCCCCAACACAAGAAGCTATGGGTCCTGTGGAAATTGTAAAGACAGAAGTACCCATAAGAATCCCAGATGGATGCTCCTATTAAATGATGGTTACATAAAAAAACTCCAAAAGCTAACCGGGTATTTCTCAACAAGAACAAATAATGTGCTGTTCCCATTTTCAATCACTTCTATAATTATAACAATAATACCTGCCTCACAGGATGTATGAGGATCAAATGAGGTGATCCATGTAAAACTGATACATAAACTGTAGGAATTATCTAATCTGGAGTTATGGTTGCTCTCATTTTTATTTGTTCTCAGATACCAAATGAAAACAGACCACAGCAAGACCAATGCAAAACAACAGAAGTGGTCACGCCTGCTTTGAAACTAGAGACGCATGCCTTCAGGCTTAGGGGCTTTGTCCCAATCACATCTTGTAGGTCTTTTCAGACTAGATTTCAAAATGAAACTACACAAATTTACAGGAGGTAAAAGAAGGAGGCTGAGAATTTGCCAAGGTCAAACAATCAGAACAGAGGTAGAAAGACATAAAGGATATGTTCAAGATCTACAAATGGTTAAAGTATACTGGAAAATTCTCTCACCCCCTTTTGGCAAGAAGGCCACTGGAACCTTCTTGCCAGCTGTTTAAAGCAAGTGGTGAAGCCAGAATCCAGACTGTGTTAAATTAAGGAATTAATGACAAGTAAGAAAGTGGTAATACTCCCTTGCAGACTATATTTTCAAGTAATGAAAGAGACAAAAAAACAAGTGCCACTGTATGGTAGGGAGAGAAGGCTTCAATTGCCAAAGGCTATTCAAACTTTATGTCCTACACTACACTGACTAATTTACGAAGAACACTCAGATATGTATATATCTGACTGCTTCCCATCTTGTGCTTGGGATTTAAGCCTCAGATTTTAATAAACTAAGGAAAGATAAGATTAGTTTAAAGCTAAGTGAGACACATTCACACACAAAAATTCCATTTGGATTATAGATACAAAACATGAAAGGTAAAATAAAGGTTCTAGAAAATAATATAGGAGAATATGTTCATGACCTGGGGTAGAGAAAAATTGATTAAACAGACACATAAAGCACTAAACATAAAAGACTGATAAATTGGGACATTCATCAGATAACTGACAGAACTATCAGAATATAAAATAACTTCTACAAATCAGTAAAGAAAAGACAAATGACTCAGGTTTTTTGGACAGGCAAATAGTTACTTATAAAAGAGGGTATATAAAAGGCATATAAATAAGTGCTCAACCTCATTAGTCATAAGGGAAATACTAAAAACAAGATAGTGCTACACAGCCACTCGAACAGGTACAATTAAAAGGACTGACAGTAATAAGTGTTGGTGAGGACGCTGAGCAATTAGAACATGCGTACACTGCTGGTGGGAGCATAAACTGGCATAACCACTTTGGAAAACTATTTGGCAGCTAAACGTATGCATATCTTATGACCCTGCACTTCTACTCCTTGATATATTCCCAAGAGAAATCTGTACCTGTATACCAAAAGAAATGCCCACAATTGTTCACAGTACCATTACACATAATATCCAAAAAGTTGAAAGAACCCAGATAGGTTTATTCACATAGGAGATTATCATAAGACAACAGAAATGACTACTGCTATGTGCAACAACATAGCTGAATCGCAACAAACACAATGTTGAGTGAAAGAAGCCAAAACACATCCTTCCATTACTCATTTTATATTAATCTTTAAAAATAAGCAAAACTAATCTATGGTGTTATAATCAGACTTTGGGGGAGACATTCTGGAATTCTAGTAATATCCTTAATCTGAGTGTTAGTTCCACTAGGATGATGACTTTACCTTACGATGTGTGCACTTCCCCTGTAAGTATACATACTTAAATTTTAAATATGTAATGTTATCCTCGTTTTAAAATTCAGCTTGGTATTTTCAGACCCAGCATGGTGGCTCGTGCCTATAATCCTAGCACTCCAGGAAGCTGAGATGAGAGGGTTGCTGAAGCCAGGAGATCTAGACCAGCCTAGACAATATAGTGAGACCTCATCTCTTAAAAAAAATTTTTTTTTTTAATTAGCAGAATATGGTGGCACACTTCTATAGTCCCAGCTACTCAAGAGGCTGAGGAGAGAGGATCGCTTGAGCCCAGGAGTCTGAGGCTACAGAGAGCTATGATCACACCACTGCACTCTAGCCTGGGTGACAGAGCAAGACCCTGGCTCAAAAAAAGAAAAAAAGAAATTGTGTTTTTCCTCTATTAACACAGCTATTCAGAGCAATTTGGCGATCTGCAGCAAATCTGCAGGTAAACTCTAAGCATGAGACTCTTGGATTCAAACCATCACTTATTGGGCCAGGCGAAGTGGCTCACGCCTGTAATCCTAGCACTCTGGGAGGCCAAGGCAAGAGGATCACTTGAGCTCAGGAGTTTGAGACCAGCTTGAACAAGAGTGAGACCCCGTCTCTACTAAAAATAGAAAAAAAAAAATAGTCAGGCAACTAAAAATAGAGAAAATTAGCCAGGGATGTCTCAAAAAAAAGCAACCACCAGTTATTTATCTTCAGATCTGCCCAGGGTGGCAAACATGAAGTAGTACAACCCCATAAGCCTATGCTTCCCAGCAGTTACTTGGCTCACCTTGATAGCAAATGGCATACAGACTTGAAATTTAAACATCTGGGCATGATGATGAATTAAGCTTGGCTCAGAATATACTCTTGGAGAGCTATGTATATATCTGAATCAAACCGAAGTTTTCTATTCCATAAACAGTTAAAATCTGAATAGTTGATAAGCTTTCAACTGTACCTGCCTTGACTTTAACTGCTCCTCTTACGGCACTGTTCTTGGGTCAGCAGTTCAGAGACCTATGCTACTGACTCACTTATTAAGGAACTACTAAATCAACCAAGACTCATCATCACCTAAAAAATTACAAGAAAAACTTGAAAGAAGGGGGAAGGGCCACATAATTTGAAATCTTCTTTGATTCTTCCCCCTAGTCTCTATTCCCACCACAGATGCCACCAAGCCTGCTGGCTGCTGCTTCACACCGTTTCCACCAAGCCCTAACCATCTCCTGCCTGCACTGCTATGATTCACCTGGTCCCCTTGACGCCAGCTTTTCCAGTTCCAATACCATCTGTACTTGGCCACCAGGTAAACTCTCCTGAAGGTTTTCTACCCCAATTATTCTAAACCCAGCTTTAAATCAGGACCCACTAAGAAACTAAGCTACTTGATCGACAAACAGGAACTCAATACTCACTAAGTACCTGATATTGCTTAAATTAAGCCCTTGAGATACAAAGACAAGTAAGATGGGGAGAGAGGGCAGAACCTATGAATAAAAAGTAGATTATGAAGGTTTACACCCTTCAGGAATGGCACAAGAATTAACAGCCTCAGGAGACCAAAGAGAGTACTAACTCTGAAGGAGAGCTTCACAGGGGTGATGACATATTTTGGGTTTTGCAGAATGCAGAGGAGTTTACTAGGAAGAAAAGGAGGAGGAAAGCATGCCTGACTCAACATTACTCACCACAGGACGCCATTACTCTAGTCTGAACACTCATGGTCTCATAAGTAAATGTCTAGTCCTATCCTGCATTTGCTGCTGGGTCTGCAATTTATAGTTCAACTTTCATGAAATTTCCTACAAAGATTACAGTGTAGATCCCTTCTTTGTTTTCATCTTCTTTGTCTTGTAATCAGTACCACAGAATTTTGCCCATAGTACTGTACTCTGGTCATTTCAGAATGCCAAAATAGGCTCTGGGGTCAGGTTCCCTAAGTCCAAATCCAAATGCACCTCAACCTTGGCCCAGTTATTTAATCTATCCACTTTCTCCTCCTGTGTACAACTGGGGATATTAAGAGTACCTAACATACTGGGTTGTTCTGATGATTAAATAAAATGTAAAGCACATAATAAACACAATGCCAGGCATAAAGTTAAGGACTGAAGTCACAGCTATCACTGTTAATACATCACAGGTAAATTAGGCTTCTCTAACCAGAACATACGCTATCTGGAAAGAGACTCTATCTAATGCATTTGTATTTTCTATAATATCCAGCATGGACTGGTGCTCAGACATTTTACAGACCAAATTCAGGAGAGTAAAAGGAACAAGAAGACTGGCCGGGCACGGTGGCTCACGCCTGTAATCCTAGCACTCTGGGAGGCCGAGGCGGGTGGATTGTTTGAGCTCAGGAGTTCGAGACCAGCCTGAGCAAGAGCTAGACCCCGTCTCTACTAAAAATAGAAAGAAATTATGTGACCAACTAAAATATATATAGAGAAAAAATTAGCCGGGCATGGTGGCGCATGTCTGTAGTCCCAGCTACTCGGGAGGCTAAGGCAGGAGGATCGCTTAAGCTCAGGAGTTTGAGGTTGCTGTGAGCTAGGCTGACGCCACGGCACTCACTCTAGCCCAGGCAACAGAGCAAGACTCTGTCTCAAAAAAAAAAAAAAAAAAAAGGAACAAGAAGACTATTGGTTCCACTTTTTGTTTCTCAAGAATACGGGTAATTCCTCCAAATTTAAGACAAAACCGGGCGCAGTGGCACATGCCTATAATCCTAGCACTTTGGGAGACCAGGCAGGAGGATGGCTTGAGGCCAAGGAGTTCAAGACTAGCCTGAGCAAAAGAGCAAGACTTCCATCTCTACCAAAAAAATAGAAAAATTAGCCAGGTGTAGTGGCACACGCCTGGAGTCCCAGCTAGGCTGGGTGCGGTGGTTTATGCCCGTAATCCTAGCACTTTGGGAGGCTGAGGCAGAAGGACTGCTTAAGCCCAGAAGTTTGAGGTTGCAGTGAGCTATGATGACACCACTATACTCTAGCCTGGGCAACAGAGTGAGACCGTGTTTCAAAAAAAAAAAAAAGAAAGAAAGAAAGACACATGTGACCCTTTAAATTTCCCCCTTTAAGGGCTCCGATCATAATGACCTTTGCTCACAGACTCAATGAATCCATTGTGAAAAATAGGAGAATACTAATAATTTTAAAGAACACTGAGACTGGAGGTGGATAATATGGTGTTTTCCCCCTTAAGATAAGGTACCTAGATGACGGTTTTCTTAAACCCTGATAAAATCTGTAACGTTTTACCTATAGGCCTCTAAAACAACCCCCTCATTTCACAAAATTAGTACTGGGGAAAAAAACAACTATTTTTTTAAAAAGCTTTTTGCCACCTTTTCCAAGAGCCACATGCTGTATATCCTAATAGGAAGTGAATTATAGCAGCTTTCTGTATTCAGGTTCATGGCCTCCTTGGTACCAAACCTAAACAAAATGAGGACTAGTGTCCCAGAGTCCCATTCAAACATGGCAGTGGCATGTCTAGAACAATTTTATTACTCTATTTGCTTGTAAATAAAGACGGTTTCTGAGAAAAGTGATTCTATCCTTGCTGCCAACCAAGGTGAAAAAGTATACAAAACATACCTGGTTTGTTACAACAGATGCCATCAGCAAAGAAATTCAATCTCGTGTAAACTCTCCCTGAAAGCTTACAGGATTACCATAGGCATCTGAACTCTCAAATGAACACTCTCACTTCCCTACACCCTTCACTACGCCAAAGAAAATAGATGAGGAAAAAAAATCTCTTTGACCAGTAGGCCTGCACAGAATTATGAGATGAAATAACACTACCTATTCCCCTCCTGAAGTCACTCAGCTCAAAAAGCTAGAAAACAGGAAAGCACATCAAGGAAGCCCAGTCAGGAGAACGACATACAGAACAAGTCTTCCCCCTCCTCTCCCCGGTCACTGCTCTTTTGTATCTCAGTCTACAGATACTTTCTTCTTAAAAAACTAAACACATCAAGTTGAAACAGAAATCTCAATTTCTCTATAAGCAAAGTGGTGAAACCAGTTGACTCTCCGAAGTCTAGCAGTCAGTGAAACGCAAAGGCATCAGTGACTTGCTCGGAGACTTGCAGCTAGGCAGTGGCGCGCCAAGTCTCCTGACTGTCGGTCCCATCCGCACACATGTTGAGTTTGTTTCCTTAGCCTATTTGTGATAGGGGGGGTAGGGGCAAGGCTAAGCAGAGGGGGACTAAGAGTACAAGTAAATATGGATGTAATTAATTCTAAAAATTATGTACAAAAGTTGCATGGAAAAAACTGTCTTCTACTGAAGCAAAAAAACAGAGAGCCACAGCATGGCACCGGAAAGTTAAGGCCAGGACAGCTGCACTCAGCACTCTATCAAACATGTGTCTGAAATTAACAAAGTTATCCCTTTGCATCAGAAGGGCTTCTTGTTGTCTTGCCCACAGTTTAAATCTCAATAATATTTGCCCTTTGGGAATAACTTTGCATAATGTCTTCTTGCAGAAAATTAATATTTGATTAAAACATATACTGCAGCTGCATCTAAACATAATTCTAGTCATCAAAAAGCACTTTTCTGCTTTAATTTAAAACTACCATGAACTTGATCAATGACAGAACATTCCTCTAGTATTTACTGGTTTTGCACAAAGTGCCCAATCTCTCTGTCTTGTCCATGAACAAAAGGAATCTGATTACTGCTGAGGACTGTGAGTTAGAAGCAGGATGACTGCCAGGCATCTAGGCCAGAAAGCTCAACTGGTCCCACTGTGGTAATGACAAGGTTGAGGCGGCATATTCTGTCCCCATGGGGACCAATTAGAGGAAACATCTTTGTATACAGAGAACAGTACGTTTTACGCTAGGAAAAGCTCTCCATGTACTACTGTACAGTACATAAAAACAAGAGTAACCAATTAGCCTCCAATGGACAGGTGCACTGGTTTCAAACACTTAAAACAAATCAAAAGGAGATTAAAGAGTCATGACAAGTAAATGCTACACCTGATCCTAGACTGGGTCCCATACTAGAGGGAGAAAATTGCTATAAAAGGCATGATTGAGCCAACTAACAAAATTGGAGTACAGGTAGTAGATTAAAGTACTGAATCAATGTTGTAATAACTGAAGTTGATGACTATAATATGGTTATATGTGCAGAAAAATATCCCTATTAGGAAATATACTATATAGGGACAACAGGCCACAACAAAGGCAACTAACTCTTAAATAGTTTAGGAAAAAAATATGGGTGTCAATTGCGAAAGCTTATGTAGGTAGGTATGTGCATGCATATATATATATATATACAGTGAGAGCGAGGAAGAGAGAGAGCACATGCAAGAGCATAAATAATAAAGCAAACAGGGCAAAATGTTAACAACAGGTGAGTCTGGGTAAAGGGTCTAAGAATGTTCTTTGTAATCTTGCAATCTTTCCGTCAGTTTGAAATTATTTCCAAATAACAAGTTTTTTAAAATATCATCTCTTGGCTGGGACCCTCCACCTTGCTCCTCGCTGCTCCCAGCAAGCTGGGCAACTGAGAAAGAGAAAGTGAGAAAACGATACACTAGGAGGGACATGACTTTATCCTCTCAGATGCCAGCTTTATTTCACCACTGTTTTTGAAAAACAATATTACACAGACTAGATATTAAAAATTTTGCACCTACTGATCAGGCAACAATCATATCCCCTAGGAGCTAAAATACATATATTTTATATACTTATTTACTTATATTCTAGTCGGAATGCTTTAGTTAGACAGCCAAAGAAGTAAATGATAAAAATAGTTACTCTGTAAGAAACTGTCTCAAATAAACAAGTAATACAGCCAAGAATAGGCTCTCTTCACAATTCCATCTGCTTCTCTTTCCCAGGTACATATCCCAGGAGGATGAATGTTTATATCCACATGCTTAGTCAGTTAAACTCCGAAGATACTGAGCACATTAACACAAGGCATGCTACCAAGAAATCCTAAAACAGGATCACAGAATCTTAAGATAGAAATACACAAACTCCAAAGAACAGCAAGTCCAGTCTTCTTTTACAGAGGAGGAAAGCGAAGCTCAGAGAGCGTCTTGACCAAAGTCAAATTATTGGTCAAGTCAACACACGGGGCAGGTCAGAGCTCTTTCCCAGTGTTAGTCCCTCCACCCCTGAAGCAGCACAGAGCCTTCTGCTCCAAGGGTTTCAAGGATGATGAATGAGCTGGCCTTACCTGGCACTGGATGACATCAGGTAATGAATAAGTGTGATGTTGACAGACCACTGTAAAAGCATGCTGCAAATCTAAAATCACAATTAACAATACCCCTCATATGTAAAAAATTTCATTTCAGCTGCTATTACCACCGCTACTGTTTAAGAGTGAGTCTCTTTCGTAAAATCTACACCACCTTTATCCTGAATTATTCGCAGACAGACCTGGCACTTTAAGTAACAGTTAAAATAACACTTGATTGATTTTGGCAAAAATCTCCAGTCTGTATTATAGACTATTGGGACTTGGGATAGCACAGTTACTTCCTTTCTCCCCTCCGGGTTCCATCCAGTTGCTACAGTCTCAGGAAACCAAGTACAGATCCAAGTCTAATGTCCTCTTCACTACTGGCAAACCTGCGATGCCTCCTCCTTCCCATTCTGCATTGGCCTTACCACCCCCTCCAGGCCTAGGGAGAAAGTTCTAGTCACAAAAGTGAGGTAGGACACAGCTAAGGACAAGCTTCTCTGGAGGGTAAGAAGGTGAGAGAGTTCAAGCACAAAGCTAGGCAGTGTTCTGATGCAGTGACCTCACGCTTGGTAGATGTGAGCCAATGGTGTGAACCTCTCCCCAGTGCACCAATCAGACAAATCACTCCTGTGGAAAGGAAGAAATGAGCAGGTGGGAACAAGCCCATTAGAATGTGCTCCAGCACTGCTACGACCTGGGGTACAGATAACAATGCCCTGAACAGAGGCCAAAGAAAGAATGAGGGGACACAAAAAGGATGCCCTCTACACAACAAAACTAACAGGCTTCCTGGGAACCAGTGCTACCACTGAGAGAGGTACATGCACAAGTATGGCAGGCAGAGACTGGCTCTACTGAGTATAGCTTGTGTTACTTTGGGCAAATCCTGCAATCTCCTCAAGCATCCTTGGTATTGAAAGCAAGCAGGTGTGTATACTATGTGTTGGTTATAACGCACTATGCAAGTGCAAGCTAATATAATCATCTCTACCTCACTACAGGTTTCACTTACACAAATTCCATGTGTGGGTTTTTATAAAGGCAAATTCCCCTAAGTTGTCACCAGCTTGTCCCTCTAAGTACACCCAGTGCCACCTTAATACTTTGATTTTTAATTCATGTTCAGTCACATTCCTCAAAGTCTCTCAAACTATCATTACCAGTTGCCAAAGAGTGCTTAAGTATCCCACAAAATATAGATAATTGTGCTCATGGGAGCAGCTGCTAGGGCACCTTTGATGGCAGTACACTACACAGGAAGTGTGAGGGTGCTGCACAAGCAGAGATCTGTGTCAGTAGGAAATTAGTCTTCCTGGCCCGGGGGTTCTAAATGCTCCTCCCATCACCATAGATGACTACTCTCCACAAAGGGAGATGCTGCTGCATAGTAACTCTCTGACCAGGGACTCACGTGCTCTGGGTTTTGCACAATACTACTAGTTACTGCAATTTTGTTCAGTTTTACTTTCAATAGTATGCTTGGTAATAAAACCATGGTTTTTAAAAAGCTGTAACTTACACAATATGAGAACTATACACGGTTCCCTTCCTCCACACCATTGGCAATTCACTGCATTAGAAAAGCAGAACAGTGGCGGTAGTGGCTGCAGTGAGAACAGGAAAGCAGACAGCACCCCTTTTTTGGCGGAGGGGTGCACTGCACAGGAGAAGGGAAACAAGTACTTAGCTCCTGTCCAATTACCCAACACTGCCAGGGACCCTGGCCTTGCTCACATCCCCAGGTAATGAAGGGATGACTACATGTAGTTTTCTATCAGCCTCCAATCCCATACCACAAACATAATTAGCTTGGGAGAGGGGCAGGTATCACTCTTCCCGCAGTTCTCAACAGACCCTGCTGGAATATGGGGAAGGAGAGGAGGAGAGGTAGAGACAACACGCTGCCTTGATTCAGTTACTATCCCAGCTCTGCTCCTTCACCAGGGCAACCAGCACAAAGCCAAGTATGACTAGAAATCCCACACCGTTCCACCTGGGCCTTCCACTCCAACAGGTGGCTGGGTACTGGTGGTCCTGGGAATGCCTTAATTGAAGGGTGGGCTCTGAAGTCAGGGCAGATCTGCATCTGATTGTGACTTCCTCACTTACTAATCAGCACTACCTAGGGCAAATTACTTAACCTCTCTGACGTCAAGCTTTTTCACTTGCAAAATGAACTTATTACAACAGTACTCCCTCTCACCAGGTAGTGGTGAGAATGAAATGACATCAATGTATGTAAATCTCTTAGCACCCTTAACCATAAATGAGCAAAACTATTTCACTGTGTCACTGGTGAGGCAATAGCTCTTAAAGAAAATAAACAAACAAACAAAAGGAAGAAACAAAATAAACAAAAATCCCACATAACAAGTCAACTAAATGCTCAAAAAAATCCCAAGAATGCCAAATGCCTTCTCTTTCATTTATCACCTACCGGTGCTTACAAATGTTAAGAATGACACAACAGTGTCCTCCAGTCTTCCATGTGTATTTGGGACTAGATCCAAGGTTCCTGCAGCAAAAGTTGTTCCTTTTTTGTTTATTTATTTTTCTTTCTTTCTGAGGCTTTTTTTTTTTTTTTTTTGAGACAGTCCTGCTCTGTCACCCAGGCTAGAGTGCCGTAGCATCAGCCTAGCTCACAGCAACCTCAAACTCCTGGGCTCAAACGATCCTCCTGCCTCAGCCTCCCAAGTAGCTGGGACTACAGGCGCACACCACCACATCCAGCTAATTTTTCCTATTTTTAGTAGAGACAGGGGTCTCGCTCTTCCTAGGGCTGGTCTCAAACTTCCACCTCGGCCTCCCAGATTACTAGGATTACAGGCATGAGCCACCACACCCATAGAACACACTGTCATTCACTGGCTTTCACCCTCCAAGCACCATACTTTTCCTATCTTTGTCCCTATTTGAAGTTCCATCCCACACCAATGTCTACAGCTATCGGCTGACAATAATTGTACACTATTTCTTCCTAATGGCTAGGGTGTGGGGCATCCTGACCAATTAAATATGCTGAATTCAAGACTGTTGCCATAAATGAATTGTCAATTTTTAAAATACAATACACAGATTCAATTCAAGCTTTACTTAATTTAATTCATCTTTTTTTTAATGCTTTAGAAGACACTGAGGGGCCATATCTTATAATGATTTCATTTGTAAGAAATATCCAGGATAAGCAGATCCATACAGACAGAAAACAGATGCGTGGTTGCCAGGGGTTGGGGGGAGGGGGGAATGGGGAGTGACTGTTTAGCAGGTACAAGTTTCCTTTAGAATGATGAAAAAGCCTGAAACTGGAGTGTGGTGATGGTTACACAACATGGTGAATATATTTAACGTCACCAAACTGTACACTTTAAAATGGCAAGTTTTATATTTTACTACAATAAAGAAAAGTAACCATCTTAAGACTGGAAAAAGTAAAAAATGTTAAGGTACCATTTCTAATACCTTAAAATAAGTATAAGGGATACTTAAGTAAACAGTAAGTAAAGTACGCATATGGGATCTGTCTCCCATAAATGGACAGAAATATAATCTAACTTGGTGATAACTTTTCCTACACACACACAAAAAAAAAGATATTGAGGAAGACTAACGAGAAGCCATTTTTTTAACCTATTAAATTAACACTAATTTTCCTAAGATTACCCAAAGCTGATGAGTATATTTATCTACAGCTGGTGGGAAAAATAAACTGGTATTACCTTTCTGGAAAACATGTGATGAAGTGCTTTAAAAATGTTCAGACTAAATCTAACACTATTCTAAGATAAAAGGTTTCTAAAAAAGAAAAGGAAAAAAAGAATCTTCATACCCTTAGGCCTTTCTGGGAATCTATCCTAAGGCAATTTTCTAAAATGCACAAAAAGCTTTCTGCAAAGACATTAATCACGTATTATTTACCATGGCAAAAAAATGGAACAATCTAATTGCTTAAGAATCCATGCAATGCAATATTATACGGCCACTGTAAATATTTATGAAGTATTTAATGACTTGAAAAACCACTTATGCTATAATGTTAAGTGGAAAGGGCAGAAGAAAAAAGTGCATTTTCAGTGTAATCTCAGCTATATTATAAAAGTAAATTAGAAGAATGACTAGAAGGAAGCAAACCAAAATGTTATCAGAGATTGAATCAGATGGTAATTTTCTTTTTTAAATAGTTATAAAATAATCTACAGAGTTCAAAATACTTTTTGCAATCAGAATAGTAAGTAAGCAAAATCAAAAGATTTTGTGATTCTACAGTAGCATCAGTACCTACTTTAATTGCCAAATGGCACTAGAATAAAGAAGGTGCAGAAATTGAGCTAAATTACTGGTCACAAACATTGGAAGGGTTGGCTACTATAATTTTGGTTTTTGGTTTTGTTTTTTAATAAGTCCCTGTGGGAGAAGAACATACAGAAACTGTACTATTTCTGCAACTCTTCTGCAAGTCTTAGATCATCTCAAAATAAAATGTTTAAAACAAATTAATCTATGATAGAACACTTAATTTGTCTTTCGCTAACCATAGAATGAAGAATGTAGATGAATAATCTCCTGGGTAATAATAAAGCACATGGCTCCTTTCCTCACAAATTAAATAAACCAAAGCTGTTTCTGGGAGCAGTTGCCTTCGCAGAAATCACCTGTGCTGCCTGTTAGAAGCCTTACTCCTCAACATTTCAAAGCTTTCATCTTCACAAACTGACCTGAGCCAACTCAGCCATTTCTCCCTTTAATGTGAATCTGTAGCTCCATCTGCCCAAATGCTCTTCTGCTTCCCCACCTCATGCCCCAAATTCTCTGCCTAGTGACTTCCCTATGTTCGCTTTGAAACCCAACTTAGTCATCACCTCCCCTGGGAATCCTTCCCTGATACAACCTTCTCACCCCCAATTTAGCCAGGCTTTTTTTTTTTAAGTACAGCTGTGCCTCTCCCAAGGTTCTCTATCTGCACTTATCCCCCAACACTGTAATCATCTGCTAACATGCACAAGGTTGGAAACTCATCCAGGGTTAGAAACTTCCATATCTTCTATCCACCCGTTTCCATCCTTTTAATAACTGTAGCCTAGATGCATTCCCAATTATTTTGCAACTCTGTTACAAGTGATCCCCCAGATTCACCAATGCCTCGTCCTGATCTTGACTTTCAGTTTCAGTAAAGAATTACAAATTACACACTTTCCAGTGCATAGATTCATACCACAAGCATCTTTACAACTTTCTCTAAATAATCAGCAATTTTTGCAATGGCCCAGTACTCACTGTTTTAGGAACTGCTTTCAGCTGGGCCCACTCACCAGCCAGCTATGTGACTTGCTCCAGACAACTGGAAGCAACTCAAATCATCTTCTCAAAAACAACAAATTATTTATTAAAGACTTTGAAGGTTACTAACAGTCAAAAACACAAATATGAAATATCAAGGGTCTACTGAATATCCGAATAAAAGCTGTCAACTCAAAACTCTTTCACTTTCAATCTGTTCACTATTGAGGAGGAAAGGAGGATTCTTTACTATTTCTCAAAATATTTTCTTGTATTTCTTTGAGGTCTTTTCAAAAGCCGTCAAGTTTTTTCTCATCATAAGAAGTCTCATTTACAGATACACCAGGATACGACTTTTCAGCACTTAGTCACTTAACGACAGAGATACATCCTGAGAATTGTCATCAGGCGATTGATTTCGTTGTGTGAGAACATCAGAGTGCACTTACACAAACCTAGATGGTTGACCAGATAGATACACACCTAGACTACACAGTACAGCCTACTGATCCTAGATGACAAACTTGTACAGAGTGTTACTGTACTAAATACTGTAGGCAACTGTAACAATGGTAAGTATTTATGTATCTAAACATACAAAAGACACAGTAAAAATACAGTATTACAACCTTATAGGACCACCATCATGTAAGCAGTCCCCTGTTGACCAAAAGGTCATGATGTGGCACATGACTATATGTCTGTCCACAGAGCTCCAAAGACATAGACCAGTCACCCCAAAAGTAAAATGAGATAAAGATTACATAGTGCTCCTCAAATATAACATATCTGGCTTGACCTTTCATTTTCTTGTGAAGACTGGGGAAAACAGTTATGATAGATGGAGAGATGGAATATATATTAATTTTTTATTTTATTTTCTCTTGTACCCTCTGACAGCAGATATATTAATTTTTAAACAATAAATGGCTAGGGTACAACCCAAGATTTTCAAGAAATTTCAAGTTTACAGAGAGCTGCTATGACCTACAGCCTCAGGATAAGTGCCTTCCTTTCACCAAGTATGGGCTCTCTCTACCATCAGGGGAATTTTAGTTGAAAACTAGAGAAACCGTAAGCATGACTAGTAGACTCTTCTGAGAAACTAGTTCATAACAGCCTTTAACATTCTAAATTAACACTCTGGTTCATACACCCAACTAACAGAACCAGCAACAATTATCAGGAAATCACTTTACTAAGAAAGTTCCACAGCTTTCTGGTAATGGAATTGCTTACCTAGAATTAAGCCTGTAGTTCTAAAAGGTTCTTTTAGGAATGCGGAACCTGTAGTCTCAAGTCCACATGTGGCCCTCCAGATCCCCAAGTGCCGCCCCTCAACCAAATCCAAATTACAGAACAAATCCTTTTAAATTTGTTCTGTGAAGTTTGGATTCAGTCAAAAGGCCACACTCAAGAATCCAGAAGGCCACATGTGGCCCCAAGGCTGCAGGTTCCCCACCCTACTAAAATCAGCAGCATGAAATGCATCTTGCAACTGCTCAACCAAAAGTGCAAGCTATTACAAACTTGATCAATTTCATCAACATTCTAAAATTATTCAGCCAAATTACATTTAAAAAAAACTACTGGTTGACCCAGCAGAAAAATGTACAAAGATCAAAAGATCAAGAATAATTAGCTAAGGTAGGAAAAAAATACATATGGCAATAAAATATCAAAAGATGTTCCACTTCACTCATAACTAAAGAATTGCACATGTCATTCCTGAAGTGCTATTTTCACCCTTCACGTTAAAGTTTTAACTGTGTTGCCCAGAAGGTGGGGAAACAGGAACTATTCCACTAATAACAGTGTAAACTAATAAAAACTTTTTGGAGAACTAGCACTATCTACCAAAATTTTTAAATGCACTTACCATCTGCCCACAATTCTACTTCTAGAAATTTATCCTACATAAAGCAATCAAAGATATGTTCAATTTGTTTGTTGCGGTATTGATGCAACTGCAAATACGGGAAATCTAAAATAACCAACATTACAGAACTAGGTAAATACAGTAAAGCAGGCACACCATGCTCCAGGGCAAATCGATAATGTCTCCCTTGGGTTGGGTGTGGTGACTCACACCAGTAATCCAGCACTTTGGGAGGCGGGAGAATCGTTTGAGCCCAGAAGTTTGAGGCTGCAGTGAGCTATGATGACACCACTGCACTCTAGCCCAGGAAACAGGCCAAGACCCTGTCTCAAAAAAAGGAAAAAAGGTATGAACCATGAGTATTATACCCAGACAGATTACCATTCATGGATAAGGACAACACAGAGACATTTTTAAACATGTAATTCAGAGAATATAGCAATCACAAACTCTTCTTGGGAAAAAAAAAAATCAGCAAATGAATGAATGTTCAATATATTAAAAGGATCAAAAGAATACTCAATCCCAGATAGTAGAACAATGTCTACAAAATCAGAGGGAAAGAGAATACAATCCAAGAATGTTATACCTAGCCAAGATGTCCTTTAAAAAGGCAGACATTCTTAATTTACCAAATAAGGACTCTTTTTAAAAATGGACAATAAAATCCAGCCAACAGGGAGATGGAATCAAAGAATTCAACACAGAAAATCTTAGTTAAAAGAACCAGTAGAGAACACTGAATCCTTTAAAATGTAAAATACTAAATACTGATGAATTTATGGTTATAAAGCAGACCACAAATGCTCTAGGCCACTGACAAAGTAAAATAATCAAAAGTGAGGAGGGAGAAATAGAAAGAGTACAAATTTTCTTATCTCCCTATTATGAAGTTCACTGATACTGCCTAAAACTTAAATATGCAACATATATATTTATAAAAAATGATGCCATCTTCTTAAAGTTTTTCATTAAGTCTCAGGCCTTAACCTATAGGGATTTATCAAGAGCCAATAATTATTTAAGCAAAGAGGAATCTGACAACTCCTCTCTGTTTCACTAGTTTCTTTTTCTGCTATTAAATTTAAGAGAGATGGATGGACCTCACAGGTATTATGCTTTAGTGAAAGAAGTCAACCTCAAAAGGTCACATACTCTGATTACAGTCATATAACATTCTCAAAATGACAAAACCACAAAGATGGAGAGCAGATGAGTAGTTGCTGGAGAGGCTTCACATACAAAGAGGTAGTAGCATGAGAGTTTCCCCTATGACGATGGGACAGTTTTGTGCCTTGTGTTGTTAGTTACATGAAACAATACATGGAATAAACTGCACACAGCCATACACACACAAATGAATGCAGGTTTAAAAAAGCGAAAACTCAATAAGGTCTGTTAGTCTAGTCAATAATTGACATGTACCAGTGTCAATTTCCTGGTTTTGATATTGCACACAGCTATATAAGATGTCACCAATGGGGAAATCCAGGTTAAAGATGCACAGGACTCTGTACTAGTTTTTTGGGTTTGGGTTTTTTTAAGAAACAAGCTCTCTGTATCTTGCCCAGGCTGGTCATGAACTCCTCTGTACTAGTTTTACAACTTCTTATAAGTATATATTTCAAAATAAAGTTTTTTAAAAAAAATACAAGTGACATTATTTTTGTTTTATTTTAAAACTAACGTGATCCAAAAAATTGGATTAGTCAGTTTTTTAATAAAAGTACTTATTTGGGGTATCCATCCCCCTTATCCATATAAATATAGATGGATACAAAGACATATGGAATCTTTATATAAGGTTAATCAGTTTAGGGTAGGAAGATTTAGAGTGACTTTTTTCTCATGTTCTTCGTACTTTTTGATCTTAAGTGAGTGTATGTCACTTTTATAAAAATTACCCAGCTGTTACTCTAAAATGAAGAACTTCCCAGATTTGATTATTAGCCAATTTAGAAATCAATGATTTTTCTCCCAGCTTCACTTAGCTCATAAAATATCTTTACCTTTTCAGGGAGCCCTAGACCAGAGATCTTTTTCATTATAACCCTCATATAAAACAGCAGCAGGCTGCTCTAACGTAAATGAACCTACTGCATATACTAACCCAATGGGCTTACCTAAACTGAAACTCAATTCAAGCAACCTTCCTTTCTGCTGATGTCCTGTAACATGGAGCAACTACCGCTATGCCCTCAACAGTGACACTTTTTCTATTCTATGACATTACAGGATATGCAGAGATAACTACTTTTCTCTTTTGTTACCACATCAGCAGACTTTTACCATCTGACCTTTCCACTATGAGGTAAATTTTTTCAGGTTTTAAGATTAGCTAGTTTTTCCTGGTACGGGATGCCCAACTGGGCTACATTTTAAGTAAATATGCCTAATGTCTATGTGCATAGGCTTAAGAAGAAACCTAGTGATCTAGAAAAAGCAAGGGCTTTGGAGTTGGTACCTTGGGTCTGAATCCTGGCTCTGTCAACTAGCTATGTAAGTCTGGACAAGCTACTTAGCAGTACCCTCCTCCCTCCCGGAGCCTCAGTGTCCTTATCTTCCTCAACTGTGAAATGGAAACATAATACCGACCTTGCAGGGTAGCTGTGAGAGACTAAATGATGTACTGTACACAGTATGCATTAGAGCCCCTTAACAATGGCTGGCATCGTGTAATTTTGAAACACACAGAACTTTTTGTCCCTCTACAGCCCAATTTCCTTCCCTTGCCATTCGCCTGGTTCACCTCCCTCACTTCTCTGCCTTGTGGCTTTCCCCAGTCAGGCCCACAACTCCCTCCCCCCACTCCTCATTGTTCCCCACCAGCAGCAACTAGCTTTTGGAGCTTCCCAGTAAGCACACCATCTTACATGACATTTGTTCTAACATTTCCCCCTGCTCACCTGCTGCCCACCTCCACCCATACAGGGGAAAAATACACTTAGCTGAGCTTGCTGGTTGCATGAATTTTGGAAAAACATGGTGTTTACTGTATTCATACTCAATATTCAATCTTACCACACTCTCCAAATACTGCTGCTCTGGCTTACTAGCCTTAACGGCCCACCTTGACCTTCTTGGGTTTATTTTTGCACCTGGCTCTTTTAATTACCCAAATACCTGCTGAATGCTTACTAGGCATTGGAGAAGCAAAAAGGAGTAAGACGCACTCTGATGTGGACTCTCAGAGAAAAGTAATCCTCCCCGCCCCAGGAGGAGAGAATAGGAAAGGAAGCAAGAGTTTCACATTTTGCTCTTTAAACTTCTGAATTGTTTTGACACTTACTATAAGAATGTAGCCTTGCAATTTTTACATAATAAAAGCAAATAAATCAAATTAATGAAAGCCAAAAAAAAAACCCAACTATAATCAAAGATGATATATGTTAGACTAGTGGCTGAAAAGCCTCAAAGAGGTGATGTTTATGGTAACCTTGAAACGGTAGGTCTCACCTGGAAAAATGAAGGACATTCAAGCAGGGGAACAGCATGAGCAAAAGCAGAGAAGTATGAAAGTGTATTGAGTGCTCTGCGATGGATAAGTGGTTTGTTGTGGCTAGAAAACAAGGTATAATTTGGGAAGTCTTCAAAAGACATTCCAAATATTTAATAAATCATCTTCATCCTTACTGAGACATCTAAAAGTGTAATTGTCTTAAAATTCAGGGCCATGTGCCACTCCTCTACCATGATGAAAACTTGTTCTCTGATAATATTGGGGACCCTCTGCTCTAAATGGTTTGGGTTCAAGTAGTAGGATCACATCTGAGCTCCATGGAATAGCATGGCAGGAGTACAGAAGAAGGACTGATGGAGGGAGAACCTGGAAGGTGGGGCCAGGTCAAGATGGCAACAGGCAGAGCAAGAGACCGTGCGAAGGAGAAGGAATGGAGGGAAAGGCCAGGGTCAGGACACAAGCATGTTAGCAGCAGTAGCAGCAGGTCTGGGGGGTAGGGGAAGACTGAAGAAGAGGAGGAAGTTAAAGATGACTCAGGTTTATCATTTGAGTAACTGGTGAATAAGGCCATTAACAGAACTAGGGCATGGTGGAAGAAGCACTAATCTGAGGGGATGGATTTGGTTTAGACAACTTCATTTGCTGTCTACAGCCACGGTCCCCAACTCCTGGGGCCTTAGACTGGTACCAGTCTATGGCCTGTTAGGAACCAAGCTGCACAGCAGGAGGTGAGCAGCAAGCAAGCAAAGCTTCATCTGTATTTACAGCTGCTTCCCATCGCTGGAATCACTGCCTGAGCCCTGGTCCCCCTATCCTGGGAAAAACTGTCTTCGATGAAACCAGTCCCTGGTGCCAAAAAGGTTGGGAACTGCTGGTCTACAGCACACTTAGGTGGATATCCAAGGCTAGTGAGGAAGGTTTAGTTCTCATTGGTACATGGGTCATAGCTGAAGCCATGGGAAAGAAGATCAAGGGAGACTAAAACCAAGAGAGTAAGATCATGGATGCCAAGGCAGCCGAACAAAAGTGTTTCAAGAAAAGGAGACCAGTGACTGCCAAGCCCATAATGAGAAGTCAGATGGCATAAAAACTGAAAATGCGCATTATACTGGACTCAGCACACAGAGGTTACACGTGATCTTGCGAAGTGGTGAATACAAAGAGTCGGTCTGCAATGGATTGTGGAATGAATGACTGGGGAGAAAGGAGGGGTGGGAGGTTGAAAAAGTAGCAGCTACAATTTCAGAATTCCTACCCTCTTCATCCCAGCCCGTGCTAGCACATCTTCCTTGACTTGGACATGCATGTTGACAATCCAACTACCTAAAATCTTCAACATCTTTGTCCTGCCCAGTGCCAGTTACCTTCATCTCAACACAGCTGCAACTGCCCACCTGTCTAGAGACATAGCCAAGTCCCATATTTCACCAGCACATGGCCCATCTCCTGTCATCTCTTCCTGTCAGTTTCTTTACCTGTCATCTCTTCCATTCCTACCAAATCCAAATCACCAGCTAATTAAAACTTCCCACTATGCCTAGTCAGCAGGTTAAAGGCTTCCAAAATCAGCCTGAGCCGTCCTCCTTCTTCATCCCTTAACTCTGGAATCAGAGTTTTAAGTAACAACTCTCCGGCCCAAGTCTTCCTTTGCACTCCTAATTCTACATGCAAGAACAGGCCTGTCACATCCACACAGGCATGGTATTGTATCTGGTTTTCCACACCAATCTAACCTACATATGCCATAGACTGATTTTCCTTTAAGGAAAAACCAGCCAAAAAACAAAGTCAAGCCACACTCCCTAGGGTAGTATTCTCAAGCCAAACTACCTTTATAGCCTTCTCTGTAGCTACTTCTTCACAAAAACCTCCACCATGGCCAAACCAGTCTATGCAATTCTGAAATATCCTCTGCAACTTCTACTCATCCTAGGAACCTCACTCACTCCCTCTCTAAAACCTCCTTGGAACCCCCAAGACCTCCACAGCATTCCTATGCCACAATTAACTGTCTACTATGCCACGCATTGTTCTAGACTCTTGGGATACACCGAAGAACAAAAGAGAGATCCCTAGCTTTATGGAGCTAATATTTTAGCACAAGGAGGCAACAAAAAGTAGGCCTCATAAATAACATTAAGCATATAAAATGTTAGAAAACTGAATGAAAAGAAGCAAAGCAGGATGTGGGGGCCTGGGAGTTCTAAAGTGGGATTACCATTTTAAATAGGGTGGTAAAGGTAGGCCTCCTTGGAGGGTCACTCCTAGAAGGCTTGAAGGTTCAGCCACGCAGATTCCTAAGGGGAAAGCACAGTCCTAGCAGAGGCAATGGCCAAGCCACAGCCCAGGAGCAGGACAGGAACACACCTGGAAGGTTTGAAGAACAGTCAGGGGTCCAGGGGAGCTGGGGCAGAGTGAGCAAAGGGTGGAGGAGGTGAGCTCAGAGAGTTAAGTTTGACACGTCTGAAAATGAGCTTGGACATTAAGCAGTGAGTTGGATATTTGAGAACTGGAGCTGAGGAGAGAGGTCTGGCCCAGGTGTTCTGGCTTATAGGTGCCCTGGAAGAATTCACTAAGTCTGAGACCTACAGCACTCCAGCTGTATGAGACGAAGAAAAAACACAGAGGATAATCACGAGTACATCTTAGTGTCCTAGAGGCCAAGTGAAGGCAGACTCAACTGCAGATGGAGTGTTGAACTTATCTGAAGCTACTGACAGATCAAATGAGATGAAGACTGAGAGCTAACCACTGCATTTACCAACGGTGCTGGGAGGGACTTTGACAAGTGAACTTAGGAGAGAATGGAAAGGGAGGAATTAAGAAACCACATATAGACCACCGTTTCCTGGAGTTTTGTTGCAAAGTGGACAAACAAATGGGGCAATATCTGGCCAGGAAAGTATGAGTAAAGGTTTTAAGATGAGAAAAAATAGCATGTTTGTGCAGTGCGTGTATCTATGCATATATGCACATAAGGCTCTAGAAAGCCCTAAGCACTCAACAAATGTTTCTTCCCTCCTTCACTTTCACTTGACACCTATTATGTTATATTATCTTTACTGATCTGTATCTGATCTTTGCAACTCTCTGCAAACAACTTTTGCTTGGAAGGCCCTTTCTTTCTTTGTCCAACTGTCAAACCTCTCCTTATCCTTCAAGACTCGAATATCGCCTCCTGGAAAGCCTTCCCTGAACCCCTCTCCTCAGCCAATCTCCCTCAAGCTGGTTATCAACGTATTCTTTGTACCAATACATTCTTCTACTATCACCTTTGTCACAGAGTCTTGTATTTATCAGAATATATGTCTTATCTTCCCCACTAAACAGACTCCTAGGGGACAGGGGCAATATTACCCTGAAAGTGTAACAGTTATGAGCACTGCGGCTTGCAGTGTGACCTTGGGAAGTTGCCTAACCTCCCAGTAAAATGGGAAATAAAAATACCCTCTACCTCCTGGCATTGCTTGGAAAATGCCTGGCATATACTAAGCCCTATGTACATATTAACTATTATATTGCTATACTGCAATACAGCTTCTAGGATTTTAACACATTAACTGCCATGTGAATTATATTTAACTCACTCTAGTTTTGAGCCCGGGGCCTTGTGAAGCAAAATCTGGGCAAAACCCTGCAGTTGGTTCATGAAAATCTTACTTGTTGATGTTCTAATTGTCACAATACTGACAATTTAATTCTAAAAACATGTATTAAATGCATAGAAGTCAAAAACAAATTTTTCATTAAATAAGAGTGTTTTGCTTTCAAAGTTTTTATTCTATTTTTGTAATAAAACACTATGACCCGAAGGAAAAAAAATTTTTTTCTAGTGTGGCAGTCAATGTGTTAAGCTTGATAGCAGGAAATCAATAAATTATTTCACAAATGAACAACCTGAGACACTAAAGAGCTCTGGCTTACTGAAGAGAATTATTTCCCCATACCACATTAATTTTGTTTACCACATTTTTTGTTTACTTTATCGGGTGATTTCATCATTTGAACCATGTCATGTACTAATTTTTTCAAAAGCTGTTAAAATCATTTTTTTTTTTTTTTTGAGAGACAGGCTCTTGCTCTCACGCAGGCTGGAGTGCAGTGGCATGATCACAGTTCACAGCAGCCTCAAACTCCTAGGCACAAATGATCCTGCTGCCTCAGCCTCCCAAGTTGCTGGGATTACAGGTGTGATCCCACCATGCTCAGCAAAGTCATTTCTGGTTATTTAACTCTCTCCTCAGACTAATGATGTGACTGACATACAGAACCTCTGGTACTGCTGAATCTTTCCCTGCCATCTCCCTACACCACCACGGCTTCTTCGTACCAGTATGTCACAGCACGGTGTACAATGCAATGCTGTAAATGAATAGACATGCCATGCGAGTGGCCAAATTTAAGGTTTGATTTTGCCTCCATTTCAGAGCCCATGCACAGTAGGGGACATTAAAAATTAAGAAATCTTTGTAACCAACTCAATTTCTAAGCAACCAAAAAAGAAATATTAATGTAAGGAAGAACTCAATTTTGTACAAAATCTCCATATTAAACAACGGCTCATTCAATATTAAGTAACAACTCTTCAGAGAAGTAGTGGGAGCTTCTAACATGCTATACCACTTAAAAACTCATGGGAATTCAACCAAAAATGATGATTTAATCAAATGTAGAGTGCAGCTAGCTGTTCTAGTAATTCTATATTACAACTACAAATCTTTTTAACTGGTTCTAAATGTGCAGGTCAAGATCCCTCCTCCAAGAGGGAGATTTTAAAGAAAATTCTCCATATTCTCTATACCCCACCAGTACCTAGCTCAGATCCAAACAAAACAAAGTTGGATGACATTCCTGATCACCTTTCCCATGAGGCTGCACAATGCAAAGAGCACAGGCTTTGGAGTAGAGCACTTTGGGTCAAATGCCAGCTCTACCACTTGTCAAATAGGTATCCTAGAGCAAGTCTGTTAATCGCCACCTCTTGTAGTAACAGCAATAATGTAACCTAGCAGGGTTAGTATGGTTTAATGATACTGAATGACTAAAGGAAAAAGCAGTACGTGAAAAGTAGCTGGCATATCAAATATGCTTAATAAATAGAAGGTTTTTTAAATCAAGTCACACCATTTTCAAATTTGTTTTTTTTGAGAGAGAGTCTCACTCTGTCACCCTGGCTAGAGTGCAGTGGCGTCATCATAGCTCACTGCAACCTCAAACTCCTGGGCTCAAGTGATCCTTCTGCCTCAGCCTCCCAAGTAGCTGGGACTACAGGCAGATGCCACCATACCCAGCTAATTTTTTTTTTTTTTTTTGCAGAGATAGAGTCTCACTCTTGCTCAGGCTGATCTCCAACTCCTAACCTCAAGGGATACTCCTGCCTCAGCCTCCCAGAATGCTAGGATTACAGGTGTGAACCACCCTGCCCGCCCCATTTTCAAGTCTTATTAGAGTTGAAGTTTTAAAAAAAGATATTAAAAAGGCTCAAGTTTATGCCAACTAATACTGTATAAAGTAAAAATGTTAAATCAGTAAGAAAAGGAGAGGAAATAAGTTCTTGGAATAAAGAGCTGGAATTCCAGGGAAAAGACTCTCTTCCTATAAGAGACAAACCAGGCAATAGCTTCCTTGCCTTTGGGGGACAGTGCCTGCCCTAACCAAGCCCCTGACCCTAAGATACCTACAGATGAACCACTGGTGTCAGTGACACAAAAAGGACACGATTAGACACTTCATACCCACTATAGCCACCCACTACGTGCCTAAATAATCCAGATCTAGGTTACAAAAACTGACTCACAACTTACCTTAGAAAAAAACATACATGGAGATCATGAAGTCAACTACTGTACAATTAATTACTCAAAGGTTATCATTCTCATAATGCTCTATGACTGCCAATTCAAATGAAACCTGAATACAAGAGTGCTTGGCTAGCTTATTCGATAACAAAAATTCTGTCCAAGGGTCCCAAAGCAATGCTGTAAGTTTCCTGTGGGAAGAAACTTATTTGTCTTGTCCATCTGGACATTCCCTAGAGCCTGGCATATAGTAGCTACTTAAAATACATTGAAAGATTTGTACGTCCATATTCATAGCAGCATTATTCACAATAGCCAAAAGGTGGAAGCACACCAGGTAGCCACTGATGAATGAATGGATAAACAAAACCGTTGGTGCACACACACAATGGAATTCAGCCTTAAAAAGGAAGGAAATTCTGACACATGCTCTGACATGGCTGAAACTTGAAGACATTATGTTAAGTGAAATAAACCAGTCACAAAAGGTCAAATAGTGTATGATTCCATTTATACGAGGTACCTAAGGCAGTCAAATTCACAGAGACAGGAAGTAAAATGGTGGTTGCCAGGGGTGGGAGAGGGAAGGACTGAGGAAAAAGGAAAATAGGAATTAGCGTCAAATGAGAACAGTTTCAGTTTTGGGAGTTGAAAACACAGAGATGTACGGCGGTGATGGCTGCACAACAGTGTGAATGTACTTATTGCCACTGAATTGTACACTTAAAAATGGTTAAAATGGTAAATTTTACCACAATCAAAAAACAAAAATAAAAAAATCATTGAAAGAATAAATGAAGTTAGGAATGAGTATACTTTCATCAACCACTAAATATTATACCTCATACCTTTGGATTATTCCTAAGAGAATTCGTATCTCCACATTTCATAGATGAGGAAATTAGAACTCAAAGAGCTTAAATGATCTGCCACTATAGACACTGTGTGCGTGTGTGTATATATATTAAAATACACTATATAGAGAGCATATGTAGTATATACCATACAGTGCTGCTCAGCATTAGTGGTGTATTTTATCCAGCTGGTTGTAACCTCCATAAGGACAAGGGCTATGCCTTAGATCTTCTTTTTGTAACCAGGAACTAACACACCCCCACAGGCCTCTTGAATGTTTTGAAAATCCCACATGCCTTCACATCTATATCACAGAAGATGCAGCTGCAGCCCTTTCTCTACACACTACTAACTTGGCAGGGATAAAATGGGCGACACTGAGCACAGTTCTATCCCTAGAGGTGCTCAAACACAGGCCTGGGCAATCAACCACTCACCCTGGGCTTACAATGTGTCAAGAGCTGGGGCAGGTAAAGGTTCAGACAATTTCATCTTTGAGGGAGCTGAGTCCACTGTAATAGACAGATAAGTCTCAGAAATAATTTCAATAATGAAAAGACAAATGCTTAACAAATTGATGTGAGTACACAAATCTAAGGGAGTACTGAGAATATCTATAGGTCTAGAAAATGTGGGCAGTATCTTCAGAGGTGGCTTCTGAGCTGGACCTGAAAGGATGGTTTTCCAGGCACTACCAGTGAAAAGGCCAGAGAGCATGTAGCAGAACGAACAGCAGTCTCAGTGTCAAAAGAATAGACCATTCCCGACTTTGCCATTATCTATGTAAGCAACCTCTGAAAATCCCTGCTTCCCCATACATAAACTTACAGCTAGACGACATGTTCTCCCAGAATCCATCTAGCTCTTTTAAGTGTATTATATTTAATAGGAGCTCCAAAGTCATACTGCCTAGATCCAGATCTTACCACTGTCACTTAAAAGTCGCTTGACCTTGAGCTGGGTAATTAAATTGCTCTGTGCCTCAGTCTCCCCACTTCAGAACACAGGGCTGTTCTAAGGACTGGTGTGATGATTAAATAATATACGCCAATCACTTAGCGTAGGACCTGGCGCATGGTAAGCCCTCAATAAATAAATGATAGTTATTGTCATGATGAGCTGCAGCAAGGGAGGCAAACACCAGAGGCAAAGGCTGTGCCTGCTGCGCTTCCAGGGCCCTCCTGGTCCTGAGACACCCCTGGGGGATGGGAAAGCAGAGCCGGGCTACACACCCTGCACGCATGTGTCACTGGCCAGGCACGGCACGAGCCTCTCCCCGCCCCGGGGAGAGCAGCGATGGCTCAGCAGCCCCGGGGCCGGTTCCCACCCCTCAGCCGGACGCCCGAGGAAGGAAGGGGGCTCCGACCCCACTTACCATGCTGGCCGGGGAGGGGGCGGCTCAGGTGAGCTAGCTCGTGGGCTTCGGACACGTCCCGCTCGCACAGTTCAGGTCATGGTCCCGGCAGACTCGGAAAGTCCCCCGCCCGTGCAAAGACAACCCCTTCCCCACCGGGCCCCGCGGGGACCCGCTTTTAAAAAGAGCACGGCTGCCCAGTCCGTCTCATCGGGGGCTCCCGGGACAATTCATCCAGACCCACCCGTCCCTCCCCAAGGAAACTGAAAAAGCAGGAAATGGGGCTCGGCAGCCAGCGAGGAGGGCAGCGGCTCGGGCCCCCCCCGCCCGGGCCCGACCCCCGCGGGGGAGGCTACGGGCCCAGGCAGGGGATCCCCGGCCTCGGCGGACAGAGGTGGCGGCGGGCCCGGCCCCGAGGGTGAAGGGGCGGAGGCTGAAGGGGCCTCGGCGGGGCGACGCGGCCCGGGCGGCCGGCTCAGAGGAGAGGCCCGGGGGCCCGCGCTGTCCTCGCCGCCTCAGCCCACTCAGCTGCCGCCTTCGCCCCCCAGAGCATCCCTACGCGCGCCCGCCCCGGAGCCGCCCGCTCATGCTGCGCGGCCGCCCCCAACCAACAGCCCTAACGCGCCGGAAGTGGCGAGCGCCGGGCGGCCCCACGGCGCGGCCGCCGGGTTGCGGCGCTGGAACCGGACCAATCCGGAATCGGGCGAGAAGGAGGGGGGGAAGAGCGGGCGGAGGGCGGGGCCGCACCTGACGACTCCAGCGAGCCCCGCCTCCCTCTGGCCCCGCCCCCCGCGCCTACCGCTCGCCCGTCCACGCGGGCCGGCAGCCATCTTGGTAAAGGAAGCCGGGGCGGCCATTCTAGTAAAGGCGCGGTTTCTCTTTCGCTTCTTTAGCTAATTCATTCCGTAAATCTTTATTGAGCGCCTTTTACGTGCCACGCACCGGCCTAGAATTTTGGCGGCACACAGCCTCGTGGAGCTTACATTCCTTCAGTCCACACACACTTTGGCCCTGCCATGGCACAGACTCTGCTGTGGGTGCTAGGACTGGGGGGTAAACAAAATTTCTCTAGTCCCTGACCTCGATAAAGCACATGAGCAACAAGTAAAGAGCATATGAATAAATTAATTGTAGAAACTAGCAGCAGTCCTGTGTTATAGAAACCGTGCCCCAAAGAATAAAACCAGAAATGTAGCAAATTTCTCAAAAACCCAGTGCTGTGATAGTAACTCCCATTCACATCAGACAAGCCCCTTGTACTCAGTAACTATGAACTAGGCCCGGCGCGGTGGCTCAGCCTGCAATCACTTTGGGAGGCTGAGGCAGGAGGATCTCCTGAGCCCAGAAGTTCGAGGCTGCAGTGAGCTGTCACTGCGCTCTCCTGGCCTCTCCAGCCTGGGCGACAGAGTGAGCCCTGTCTCTAAAAATACTAAAACTGAAACACTGTGAACAAAACAGGTGGCTGAGATAGAAAATGGAGGGGAGGGATGGAAATGTCAACAGATCTGGAGGATAAAGTCGAGTGTGGGAAGCATGATCACAGCCAAAGCAACAGCAATTGCAAAGGATATGGTGGGTTCCTGTTCGTATCCTCCAGCCCACTTCACTTGTGAAAATGCTGATTTTTTAAGAAATAGGTCAGGAAACAATCCCAACCAGCTGAGGTTGAGCCCTAGGGTGTGCCTAGTGCATAGACTGGAGCAAGTCTATATATACCACTGGCTCTTGTCAACCTTAAATAACGAGATTTAGAAAACATGATTAAATATAGCTGTGGTCCCCAACCTCTGGATCGTGGACTAGTACCGGTGCATGGCCTGTTAGGAACCAGCCACAGAGCTCCACCCAACCTTCCCTGTCCATGTTAAAATTGTCTTCCATGAAACTTAGGATAGGGCAGGGGGCCGGGGCAGGGGCTGAACAGCAGGAAGTGGGCAGCTGGGCAGGTGAGGGAGGGAACCTTCATCTGTATTTACAGCAGCTCCCCAGCTCCCCTAGGCCCTGCATCACAGCCTGAGCTCCCTCCTCTGTTCCCCACCCACAAAAATTGTCTTCCATGAAACTGGTCCCTGGTGCCAAAAAGGTTGGGGACCATTGAAGTATAGAGTTTATTCAAGCCTAAAGCTTGATAGCCACTGACAGGGTGAATGAATGACCCAAATGACACATTTCACACACAGGCTATGTGAGAGCAACATGGCTGGTTTATTCACCTGGGTGCAGGTAGGCTGAGTCCTAAAAGAGAGTCAGCACAGAAGGGGGTTTAGTGAGGGTTTTTATAAACGGGGATAGCCGACCCCCTCCCACCAGCCCTGTTCAGTACCTAACAGCCACCGAGGAGCACAGATTCACCTTACCCTGAATATACGCTCCAATTAGCAGCAGTTACAGTGGGGGTTATTGTTTTGTTTTGTTTTGTTTTATTTCTTGAGACAGGGTCTCACTCTATTGCCCAGGCTAGAGTGCAGTGTCCTCATGGCAACCTCAAACTCCTGGACTCAAACAATCCTCCTGCCTCAGCCTCCCAAGTAGCTGGGACTACAGGTGTGTGCCACCATGCCCAGCTAATTTTTCTATTTTTTGTAAGGAGGGGAGTCTTGCTCTTGCTCTTGCTCTTGCTCAGGTTGGTCTAGAACTCCTGGCCGCAAGCAATCCTCCCACCTCTCCACAGCCTCCCAAAGTGCTAGGATTACGGGTGTGAGCCACTGCTCCAGACCCACAAGTGGGTTTTTCAGGAAAGAAGAGGTAGTTCCTAAATTATTTACCAAGAATTTA
Organism: Lemur catta; assembly: GCF_020740605.2. Classification (NCBI taxonomy): domain Eukaryota; kingdom Metazoa; phylum Chordata; class Mammalia; order Primates; family Lemuridae; genus Lemur; species Lemur catta. The sequence continues at coordinate 18,303,903 of NC_059129.1, forward strand.
CATTAAAATAACATAAGCTACTGATTGGCTATACATTGTTGTTTGTATGACAAATTCCAAGAATAGGAAGATCTTGGTGGAGGCAGCCAATCAGGAAAAAAATGTCTTTAAACAATTGCCCCCAGGCATTGTTGGGGGGGGGGAGGCTGGAGCGGGACCTATTTTTCTTTTCTCAATCACCTGGAAATTCAGAGGCAGTCTCAAAGTTAGTAAGGAGAAAAAAAAAAAACAGAATCACCCGGAAAGACTGTTAAAATGGAGATTGCTTGGCCCCTCTCTTAGGGTTTCCCTTTCATAGGTCTGGGGTGGAGTGTAATAATTTGTATTTCTAACTAATACATTCCCACGGAATGCTGATGCTGCAGGTCCAGAGACCACATTTGCAGAACCACTGGTACAACTCATTACCACAGCAAGCAATAGCTTTCATTTATTCTTTTATCAAATCTTCATTATTGCCCACTAAGTGACAGCCACTGTTCCAAGGATTCAATGCTGAGCAAAACAGACATAGTGGTACCCATATGGAATTTAGAGACAAATAATTTTTAAAGTAGTATACAATAATGAATCAATTATAATTGTGATAGGAGCAATGAAGGAAAAACTCAAACCACCAGGAGATAACTATAACATAGTTATATGTTAACACAGCCAAGGAATCTAAGTGAATCTGGGAGTTTAGGAGAGGGAGGAAGTCATGAAGTGACATTTAAGTTGGGGCCTGAAATAAGTTGGAGTTTGCTAGGCAAAGAGAAGGGCACAGAACATTCTAGGCAGTACAAACGGCATGTGAAGAGAAGCCATCTCAATAGGTATACCTTTGGCTGACATTCCTCCCATAACTGGACTTCCAGGAATAGATCAGCTTCAGATTGGGTGTGATGGAAGGGCTGGATCCATTCCTCTGGGATTTCCTTGCTCTGCTCCCCACATATCAGGATGTTGTCAAGATGCCTACCAGGAACCAGCCAGGGCCACAAACTTCCCTCTTCATATCCAGCAAGAGAGAGCACCTTTTTGCACATCATTTTTTTATGGCAATAAGCTTTATCTTGCTGGTCCTAATTGGCCTGGGTCTGCCCATCCCTGATCTAGCCACAGTGAAGGAGAAAGGAATTGCTATGATTGGCTTAAAGAATCCTCCCCTGGAGTTGCTTTCAATTCCCCAGAATAAACCAGATGTATGGAATGATCACATCAGACCTCCATTGCCAAGCAAGGGTGAAGATTGAATTTAATGTACATAAAACACCTGGCACATAAGGCATGAGATAAGTCACAGCTATTATTAATTTTACTCCAGGGATTTTGGCCAAGTCAACTAAATAACATCTTGCTATTAATATTAATCTCAAGTCTGTCTTATTCCAAAAAAAGATTTAAAGCTGCTATTACTTTTTGTTGGCCCCCATCCATCTCGTCCTGCCCATTCCTATTACTACTGCCCTGGTCTCATTCATTCAGTTATTTGCTCAATAAACATTCGGTGAGTTAGTATCAACTTTGTGCCAGGCCTTTTGCTAAAAACTAAGAATTCCAAGATGAATGAGGTTCAAGCAAATTGTTCACTGCCTAGATCAGCAACAGCTGCTCAATTCCAGCACAGGGTGAGAGGTGATATAACAGAGATGTGCACGAACTTTCTAAGCGTGCAAGGAAGTGGAGAGGGAGGAACTAGCTGTCAAGGAGGGTAGTTGGAAGGCTGAACAAAATGGTAACTTTTGGGTTGGGTCTTGATGGATAAATAGAAGTTCACTCAGCTGCCGCAGAGTCATCACTCCTTTTCCCACTCCAACTTGTCTTCCACTGTGTCAGCACTCTTTCCATTGCAAGTGATAAGATTGGGACCCTACAGCTGGGACTCTGTCATAAGGAAAAAGCAGAATATGTTGTCTCATGAAAAAGAACTATTCCAAAGGGGTGGATTTCATGTATGATGGATTCAGGGTATGAAATATCACAGAAGTCAGTTTCTCTCCATTTGTTGATTCTGCTTCTTTGATTGGGGGTTTTATCCACATGGTGGACCCCATATCTAGGTTTTATCTTTTCCCAGGTTGAAGCCTGGCAGAGAGGAGAGCATGCCTTTTCTACCAATATCCCAGGAAAATAGTCCCATTGGCTTTGATTGGGTCACATGCCCACTTCTGAGCCAATCACTGTGGCTGGGGGAATGCAGTGATGCTCCGATTGGGTAGACCTGAGTCATAGGCTACACCAAGCTCCAGAATAGCTCTTTCAATGGCCAAGATCTTTCTGGGCCCCACCACAGCTCTGTGAGGACATCAGAGCTTGGAGAATTCTCTCATTTTGCAGATACAAAAACATGTCGGTTTCTCGACAGGCATAGGAGTAACAGCGTCACTCAGTATGGATTTAATGAAAGAAGGAAGAGAGGATGACAGTCTAGCACCCTCTGTAGGTGATGGGAATACACTCTGCATTCAAAGCCTGTGAAAGCCTTGAAACTCTGTAGCCAGACTCTCTGGGTTGAGTCTTTATTCAGACTTGTAAGTAACTGTGTGGCCTTTGAGCAAGTCACTTAAACTGTTTGTAACCACAGTTTCCTCATTCATAAAATGGGAAGAATTCTAGTACCTGCTTGGCTGGGTAGGTACTTGTATCAGCCTGGTTCTATTAGGAAACTCAAATTAGGATTTAAAGAACTGATAAGGGGACTATTTAAAAAGAGCAAAGCATAAGGAAACCCTATGAAGGATACCCCAGGTCTAGCAGCAGGACTATTAGTGTTGCTAAGCCTCAGGGGACAAGAGGAGGAATTGTTTGCCAGAATCTGGGAAGGAAGAATTTTGTGAGAGCAGCTGAGGGAAGCAGCCAGCCAAGTCATCCTTCAGGGAGAAAGACAGTGGAATAAATAAATATTCTGACCTCAGTCTCCTCCCACTCTGTAAACTCCTGCTGGGGGTCCCATTGGGTAAATACAACTGCAAACCAGAGAGCAGAGGAGCCTGGTGATGTAGTTCATAGAGGTCAACCTCCTGAAATAGGGCAAGGTAGAGCAGCGAGAGCTGGAAGAAATTATGAAGCAATAAAGCAGGGTATATAGATTATGAATAGAAAAAAACTGTGAAATTACAATACCTCAATTCTGAACAGTGTGTAATAGTTATTTTTATCTAGATTATTTCCCAGACAGGATCTAAATTTAAGAAATTCAGTGTGTTATTGAACAATAATCCCTTTTTTAATGGCAAATGAAAATAGTGAGGATGAAACAAGATCACAAATAGATCCAAAAACCTGATGTGACAAAAGAAAAGATGAGCCCTGGTCCTTGGATAAATGAATACAATTTGAGTGCAAAATACCTCTATTTTATATGCAGATTAGAACTAATAAAAAGTAAACGCAGAAAACTGAAAGGACAACTTATTATGAAGCAGATGACAAATGAGAAAATAAATCTGGGGCTGTAATGAGGGAAGATATAAAAAAGATTCATGAAATCACGTAGCTACAATATAATCAAAGGCTGAAATACAGGTGCAACCCAGGTGTCAGCTGTTTCTTTGTCCTCTGGCTCCTGGTGGCTCTCTTCTTTGCCCACTGTCAACCTGGATGTAAAACTCAGAACATCTTTAACTTTCCCAAAACAATTCACTCCTATCAAAGCAGTGTTTCCAATGTGGATGACGTTGGCTTTGTGCAAGAGACATCTCACCATTTCGGAAATGATTCTGGTCACCCAATCAGTAAGATCATGTCCCTCAACCCCAGCAGTCACTTCGAGAAGTAAAACCATCCTCCATTTTCAATGCTCCTGGGGGCAGTACTACCCTCAACTGAGAAACCCAACACCAATGGCGTAGGGCGCTACCTTTACTGAAGATTTCATAAGGATATGGAAAAGAGGCTGGGCGCGGTGGCTCACGCCTGTAATCCTAGCCCTCTGGGAGGCCGAGGCGGGTGGATCACTCAAGGTCAGGAGTTCGAGACCAGCCTGAGCGAGACCCCGTCTCTACTAAAAATAGAAATAAAAACTATCTGGACAACTAAAAATATATATAGAAAAAATTAGCCGGGCATGGTGGCACATGCCTGTAGTCCCAGCTACTCGGGAGGCTGAGGTAGTAGGATCGCTTAAGCCCAGGAGTTTGAGGTTGCTGTGAGCGAGGCTGATGCCACGGCACTCACTCTAGCCCGGGCAACAAAGTGACACTCTGTCTCAAAAAAAAAAAAAAAAAAAAAGGATATGGAAAAGAGGTCTTACATCACACACTCCATAGCAAAAAACCTAAAACCTTCCTGCTTTTTTTTTTTTTCACACTTTCTGCTTTTTTCCCACAATCCTTCTTCTGATAATCCCCGTTTTCCTGTGAAGGACCATCCCTCCTTGACGCTCAGTTCTTGGAGTGTGGGTGGGGCTGGCCCTACCCCTTGGTGTCAGGAGTGAGCTTGTGACCTAAGATAATACAGTTTCCATTCATTTACTACAAAACCAACGCTGTAAAAATAACCTTATGTATACATGTACTTATTATAAGTGTGCAGGTATGTCTATAGGATAAAGTCCCAAAAGGGGATTGCTGGGTCAAAGGATAAATGCCTTTGTGTTTTTGGTGGATTGTGCCAAATCACCTTCCATAGGAGTCGTGCGCTCCTACCAGCAACACAGAGAGTATCTATTTCCACGTAGACTGGCTAAGAGCATATATTGTCAAACTTCTGGATTTTTGCCAATCTGAGAGGTTAAAAAATAGTATCTCAGTGTCATCACAATTTTTTTGTGTGAATTGTCTGTTTATGTGCTTTACAACTCTTTTCTATTGAGTTATTGGGCTCTTTTATCTCAATTTCTAGGAGTTCTTATTTAATAGGGAGGTTATTTGTGATATGACTTGCAAATGTTTTTCTCAGATTGTTGTTTTTCTTTTGATTTGGGTTCTGCTTTTTTTCATGAAGAAGTTTTTATCCCAAGTCAGTGAAAAGACAAAAAAAAAAAAACCAGAAAAACAAAAAAACAAGTTTTTAATTTATTTATTTTTCTTTTTATTTCAGCATATTATGGGGGTACAAATGTTTAGGTTATGTGTATTGCCTTTGCCCCACCTGAGTCAGAGCTTCAAGCATGTCCATCCCCCAGACGGTGCACATCGCACTCATTAGGTGTGTATATACCCGTCCCCTCTCCCCCCATCTGCTTGACGCCCAATAAATGTTATTCCTATTGTGCACTTAGGTGTTGATCAGTTAAAACCAATTTAATGGTGAGTACATGTTGTGGTTATTTTTCCATTCTTGGGATACTTCACTTAGGAGAATGGGTTCCAGCTCTATCCAGGATAATATAAGAGGTGCCAAATCATCATTGTTTTTTGTGGCTGAGTAGTACTCCATGGTATACACATACCATATTTTATTAATCCACTTATGTATTGATGGGCACTTGGGTTGTTTTTAATTTATTTTTTATAGCTGAATGAAGCAATCTTCTATGGCTTCTGGATCTTGAGTGATGATTAGAAAGGATATTCCCCTGCCAAAGTGGTAAAGGAATTTGTCCGTGCTTTCTTCAATTACTTTTATAGTTTTTTTTTAGACAGGTAAATCTTTGATCTACTTGGAGTCTATTTTGGTGTATAGTGTGAGGTATGTATGAATCCAGGCTGTTGTTCAAGATAGAAGAAGCCAAACCCAAACCAGCAGGCAACACCATGTCACACCAGGGGTGACGGCAAGAAGCAGAATCAGGTGGCAAGTCCAAGGTCCCAGCCAGCAGGGGACAAGCAGACCAGGAGAAGGGACTCGGAAGCTTCTTCTGCACTCCAGAAAAAGCCTGCCTGATCTTTGGGAAATCCTGTGGCTCCAAGCCTCCTGGATCTCAAGGTCACCATTACATGCAGACAGGTGGGAGAGAGTCCTTACCTTCCAAAAGTCCTTATTCTTAAAGGGGAGTCACATGTATCAGCCACAAATCCTGATAAAAGGCCAAAAGCAGAATAAAGGTCAATGAACTATGAGCAATAAATTCTGACCAGGAGTCTGAATTTGAGCTGAGCCTTAAAGAATTGGTGAGCTTTTCACAGGTGGAGAATTATTTTTAATTGCAATAGCATTAATTGTATAGATCCTCTGAGGGAGAAGTGGCATCTTTATGCTGTTCACCTTTCTCTTTCGAGTATGAATCTGCCGTTCCATGAGTTCTAGTCTTCTTTTGCAGCATTCGGCAGCATTGTAAAGTTCCCTTCGTATAGATTTTAAGCATTTCTTAAGTCTATTCTTAGGCCCATTTACCGTTTGTGTTGCTATTGTAAATGGGGTCACCACTTCCATTATTCCTCTAAGTGGTTGGTGTTGGTATAAATAGGAAACTATTGATTTCCTTATTTTAATTTTTGACCCTGCTAACTAACTGAATATTTTTAATGCTCATTTTGCAACAGATTCACTTTCCAGATTTAAAGCTGCATCATCGGCAAATCATGTTAATTTCATTTCCCTTTTCCCATTTTCTAGAGAAAACTAAAACTCAAATGCTTCAGCCTTGCACACTCAGTGAGGAGGAAGAGGAGAGAAATTTGCATTTCCTGGCCTTGACATCTGTTTTTTCCTTTGCCATGCCCCTCTCTCTTTACATAGCACACTCCTCTTACTTTTCTTTTTTATTTCTTTTTTTGTTTTTTGAAACAGAGCCTTGCTCTGTTGCTAGAGCTAGATTGCCATGGTGTCAGGCTAGCTCACAGCAACCTCAAACTCCTGGGCTCAAGCAATCCTTCTGCCTCAGCCTCCTCAGTAGCTGGGACTACAGGCATGCACCACCATGCCTGGCTAATTTTTTCTATATATTTTTAGTTGTTCAGCTAATTTCTTTCTATTTTTATTAGAGACAGGGGTCTCACTCTTGCCCAGGCTGATCTCGAACTCCTGACCTCGAGTGATCCTCCCACCTCGGCCTCCCAGAGTGCTAGGATTACAGGCGTGAGCCACCACGCCCGGCCCTCTTCTTACTTTTCAAGCCCAAGTTCAAGTGTCACCTCCTCTGGGAAGCTCTCCTTGACCTCTCAGCCTTAGCAAGTCTGGTTGGCCTGTACTTCACCATGGAGGTCACTCCCGTCCATTGTACCACTTGTGTGGGAGTGTGTAATTAGTATGGGCCTCCCAAGGGCTGAGAGCTCTAAAAGGGAAGGGTGTGTGCTCACTGTGTGCAGCACTTGTTTTCAGCCTCCCTGTCATCCATCTCCCCCCAATTCCCTCTCGACATTTCCCCCTCTCATACAGTTAGCGGGGACTGAAATCAAAGGCCTGCTATCCTCTAACCCAGGGCAGTGGCATATGATCAAAACTAGGCCAGATGAGCCCTCCTTTCCAGGAATTTTAATATCAAGACAAACAGATTGAAATGGTTGGATGATGGCTCCAGCAGTGCCAGTTCTATGTGACCAGTCCTCCTTTCTAGCCTCTGGAGCTGCCCATTTCCAAGCCTCCTGTTGACTCCATGAGTGGCCCATTTCCTTCCAAGAAATCCACTTTTGCTTAAGTTGGCCACAGTTGATATCAGAGTAGGCTATGCTGCTATAGCAAACAACCTAAAATCCCAGTAGCTTAACACAGAAAAAGTCAATTTCTCGTTCATGTCACAGTCACAGTGGGTTGGCAGTGGGGCTGTGCTCCACATGGTCATTCAGGGACCCAGGCCCTTTACGTCTTGGGGCTCATCCTTCCTATAGGTCTTTGGACCTGTATCAGATCTTCTCCTGGGGGGTGTTTTAGGAAAAAGGCCTAGAAGTGACATATATCACTTCTGCCTAAATTCCATTGGCCAAAACTTAGTGATATGGCACCACCCAACTGCAGAGAAGGCTAAGATATATAGTATAGTCGCGTACCAGAAGAAAAAAGAAACTGGGTTTGCCACAATTGCTTGCAACCAACCAAAGTGTATCTTAACTGATACATTCACCATTGTATTTTCAGCCCCTAGCCCCATGCCTGATGTAGAGTGTGCACTCAATAAACAATTATTGAGTAAACAAACAAATGAATGGCATGTAGTTATGGTTTGAATGTTTGTATATCCCCTAAATTCATATGTTGAAATCCTACCCCTCAATGTGATGGTATTAGGACGTAGGGTCTTTGGGAGGTGATTTGGTCATGGAGGCGGAGTCCTCATGAACGGGATGAGTAAGCTTGTAAAAGAGGCCCAGAGAGTTGCCTTGCCCCTTCCACTATGTGAGGACACAGCTAGAAGCTGCCATATATGAACCAAAAAGCAGGCCCTCCCCAAGACCAAATCTTCCAGCACCTTAATCTTGGACTTCCCAGCCTCCAGAACTGAGAGCAATACATTTTTGTTGTTTATAAGCTACCAAGTCTATCCTTTGATATAGTAGCCCAAATGGATTAAGACACGTTATGGTGTTTAGTCTTCGCAACTCTCATAAGGCTCAAAATAGTTAAGTAACTTGCCAAAGATCGTCCAGCTAGTAAGTAGTGGAGCCAGGATTCAAAGCCAGGGTTCTTCCATCAACCCATGCTGCCACCCAAAATTTCCATCTGTGTGTTGAGCCCTGTGCTAAGAGCTGTGTGGAAAAATTAAATCAATAGGAGCCAGGCCCTGGCCTGGAGGAATTGACATCAAAAGAGAAAAGTTGAAGAGAAGCCCAAGTTTGCCAAGATTTAAAGACCAGCTCAGGACAATAACAGATGAGATGGCACACACTTTAGTGCCAAATGCACTGCGCTGACAAACGTGGAGTGCAGAGAGATGTACTTTGGGCCAAACCCAATGGTCTGGGAAACCCTCAGAGACAAGGCAGAGTACAAACACCAGGAAAAGCTATGTGTACATAAATTCTCCCAGGGACACTTTGGATTCCGCCTGTGGTCAATCAGTGCGTAGCAATGGATCTGACTGCAGGCAATTTTGGCTTTAGGTTTCAGCCTAAATGTCCGCATATCACAATGTTTGTCATGGGCTGAAATTCTCAAGACTTTTAAGAGAGAAAAGCAATTCAAATTGGCTTTAACAAAACAGGGATATATTCTGATTCACATATACTAAAAGTCTAGGTGTAGGTGGCTTTCAGGTATAGCCTGATCCAGGGGCTCCTACCATGTCCTGGGTACTTGGTCTCTCTGTTAGCTTTTGCTTTACTTTTGGGCATGCTTACCCCTACGGATGGATCCTGGCTATTCTAAGGGGTCATCCTCTCAGGATTAAGTCTAAAGGAAAGAAAGCTTCTCTCCCTGAATTGTTCTGGAAAGAGTCCTAGGACTTACTCTGATTGGTGTGGCTTGGGCCATCACTTTTGAGCTGGCCCGAATCTGATTTGAGTCCATGGTATACATGTCCCACACACTGCACATATCTGTACTCTGTTGTGCCTCCATTTCCAGGCCCTGGTGACTTCAGCTGAGGGAGGACACAAAAGTGAGGGACTAGCAAAGTGACTTCTTCTCAAAGAAGGGGAGCTCTTGGCCTGGCACCTTCCCTTGGAGCAGTCAGGAACCTGTGCAGTACATTATGACTGCCTTAGTCCACGCAGGCTGCTATAACAAAGCACCTTAGACTGGCTAATTTATAAACAACAGAAACTTACTGATCACAGTTCTGGGAGCTGGGAAGTCCAAGGTCAAGGTGCTGGCATACCTGGTGTCTGGTGAGGGCCCATTCCCCGCAAATGCTGCCTTGTTGCTGTGTCCTCACACGGCAGAAGGGCAAACAGGCTCTCTCAAACCTCGTTCATAAGGGCACTAATCCCATTCATGAGGATGGAGTCCTCGAAATCTAACCACCTCCCAAAGGCCCCACCTCTTAGTGCCATCACCATGGGGGTTAGGCTTTAATATGTGAATTTGGGAGGGACACAAACATTCCAAGCACAGCAATGACATATCCTATAGAAAACTTTTAGTAGTCAGGTCTGGATTTTCTTCAAACGCTCAGTTTCTGAGGCCTCTGCTGCTCAGACAGGGTGCCAAGGAGAGAGGGTGACAATAGTTGAAGATGATCTCCATCCTCCAGCCTGCCTGAAGGGCTGAGATTTTCCACTCGGTACTCACATGACTCACTCTGAAAAATAGAGCCTGGCATGGGGACACCAGGACAAAACTGGTAGCTAGACCTGGGCTTACTAGGACAGAGGGATGGTTAGGAACTGTCTTGCATCCATGGGGTCCAGCATTCAAGATACCTGTCACCGTTTGTGACAATAAAGAGAAAGGCGCTTGTGCTAACTTAAAGTTATATCATATACATTAGGAATACTTGCAGCGGCAAGTAACAAAAACTTAAAAATGGAGTTTATTTTTCTTGCTTAATAGTAAATAAATGATACTGTATAGACACAGCTGCTCAATGGCACCATGGCTTCTGTGATTCCCTTAGCCTTGCCCTCATTGTGGCAAAATGACTGCTGTAGCTCCAGGCATTGTGTTCACATTCCAATTTGGAAGCAGAAGGAAATGGATGATGCTAGCCACATCTGGCTCCCTTGTTTGTTTTTGGGTTTTTTTTTTTTGCTTGGGGGATGGAATTGGAGACAGGATCTCTCTCTCTGTTGCCTGGACTAGAGTGCAGTGCATCACCATAGCTCATTGCAACCTCAAACTCCTGGGCTCAAGTGATCCTCCTGCTTCAGCCTCCCAAGTAGCTGGAACTACAAGCATGTACCACCACAACCGGCTAATTTTTTCTATTTTTTGTAGAGATGGGGTCTCACTATATTGCTCAGGCTGGTCTGATCCCCTTCCTATAAACCTCAAGCAGACTTCTGCTCCCATCTTATGGACCAGAATTGGGAAATATGGCCTGCATAAGCTACAAGACAGACTGGGGAAAGAAGAGAGAGGAAACATTTAGCTTTTCTAGATTGTACATGGCAATAGCAAGAGAGAAGGGAGTGAGAAATGCCAAATAGTGTCAACCACAGAACAATTTATTGTAAATATGGCAGGATCATATTTTTTTGAGACATGAACTTATGTTCTTTTGAATTTCCTGAATCTTTATACTCTTTTTTCTTCCCTCCTGTGAAGTCAAAACCTGTCCTTATCACCCCAGGAGAGGAATGTAAGAGAGTGGGAAGCAGGAATAAAATTCATGAATTTCGGGTTTTTATGTCCCTGTAGCTTAAGTCCTTACTGGAGAAACATAAAGCCCCAAAATAGGGCTGCCACCTTCAGATGCCCCCGGGGTAGGGGAAGAAGAGACAGGCAGAGGAGAGGTAATGGGAAAAAAGAGAGGGAGTTTGGGAAGTCTCAGAGGGAGAAGCTCCAAACCCTACTTCTTGGGGGAAAAGCAGTGAGACCCCAGAGAGAGGTTGTAGAAGGTCAAGAGCAGATGGGGAGAATGCCTCACACAACGCCCTGCTTCTCAGCAGGTGCAGGGACAGCAGAATGTCCTCTGAGCCTTGAGCGTGGTCCAGAGAGGCCAAAGGCACTGCACAGAAACTAGGCAGCCTGAGAGAGCGGAAGGCCAAGGGCCCATGGCCGAGGGTAATGTCTCGGGCACACCTGCATGGACAAAGAACTTCAGGACGGACCCTGCCCACCACAGCCTGGCACTGCAAAAGCCACTGAGGAAACAGACACATTCACAAAGAAAAGTGGACGTGCCATCCTAGCTTGCAATAGAAATTCTGCTGGGTTATGGGAAAAGTCAAGAGTTCTTCACGCACCCTTGAGCCTGAAGTCTGTGATGATAGCCTGTGCAGAGCCTGCTGGGTACTTCCCCCAGCACGCGTTCTTCCCCTCCTCCTTAGGAGTAAACCCTTACTTTTAGCTGGGCACATTTCCCAGGCTCCCTCAAAGCCAGTTGTCATCATGTGACCAAGTGGTGGCCAATAAGATGTCAGCCAAACTGGCCGGGCGCGGTGGCTCATGCCTGTAATCCTAGCACTCTGGGAGGCCGAGGTGGGTGGATAGATCGAGATCAGGAGTTCGAGACCAGCCTGAGCAAGAGTGAGACCCCATCTCTACTAAAAAATAGAAAGAGATGATCTGGCCAACTAAAATATATGTAGAAAAAATTAGCCGGGCATGGTGGCACATGCCTGTAGTCCCAGCTACTCGGGAGGCTGAGGCAGGAGGATCGCTTAAGCCCAGGAGTTTGAGGTTGCTGTGAGCTAGGCTGACGCCACGGCACTCACTCCAACCCGGGCAACACAGTGAGACTCTGTCTCAAAAAAAAAAAAAAAAAAGATGTCAGCCAAACTGCTCTGTGGGACTTGCAGGAAGTTGCCTTCAGAGGGAGGGACACACACTTTGTCCCTTCTTCCTTGTGCCTGCAATAAGGCAGCTCCAGAGGCCATCTTGGCCCAAGAGGTGACTTTTAAAATTGGTGGAAGGTGGAAGAGAAAGTGGAGCGTGAGTCTCTGCGACACGGCCATAGCGTCTTGGGCTGCCCACCTCCAGATGTTGTTGACACGAATGGAAAATGCACTGCATTAGTTTGTAGGGCCGCCATAACAAAGTGTGGTTGGCTCTTTGTACCTCAGGCTCTGCAACCACAGATGCAACCAACTGTGGATCTAAAATATTGGAAAATTTTATTTATTTACTTATTTATTGAGATAGGGTCTCGCTCTGTGGCCCAGGCTGGAGTGCAGTGGCATCATCATAGCTCACTGCAACCTCAACTTCCTGGGCTCAAGAGATCCTTCCGCCTTGGCCTCCCAAAGTGCTAGGATTACAGGCGTGCAGCACAGTGCCAGCCCTAAAAACAAGTTTTTTTAAAACAACAATACAACAGTAAAAAATATATAAACTAAAAAACAATACAATATAACAAACTATTTACATATCATTTACATTAGGTATTATAAGTAATGTAGGGATGATTTAAAGTACACTGGAGAATGTACGTAGGTTATTTGCAAATGCTACAGCCCACTTAATGTCAGAGACTTGAGCATCTGTAGATTTTGGTAAGGGGGGCGGTCCTGGAACCAGTCCTCCACGGATACCAAGGGATGTCGTACCTCCGACTAGGTAGGTAGCTTAAACAAGAGAAATTTATTTTCTCACAATTCTGGAGACTAGAAGCCCAAGATCAAGGTGTGGGCAGGGTTGCTTTCTCCTGCGACTTCTCTCCTTGGCTTGTAGGTGGCATCTTCTCCTTGTGTCTTCACAGCGTTGTCCCACTGTGTATCTGTCCTAATCTCTTCTTGTAAGGACACAATCCTATTGGATTAGGGCCCACCCATATGACCTCATTTTAATTTAGTTACCTCTTTAAATGCCCTGTCTCCAAATACAGTCACATTCAGAGGTACTGGGCGTTAGGGCCTCAGTTTGGGGGGTGGTGAGGACACATTTCAGCCCCTAGCGCACGCTTGCTAGCAGAAGTCAGGCCTACCTTGCAGTGAAGCTCTGGAAGGACACACTCCTGCCCTTTCTCAGCCTCAGTTTCCTTTTTTGTAAACCAAAGGGCTTAAGGTGTCGATGGCTGCTGCTGTTCATTTTGCTTCTCAAAAGCTCCTTCCGGGGCTGCTTTCTAGCTAAATTTAGGGCCAATCTGTCCCTATCGTGGGCTAGCTTGGTGGAGCTGAAGAAGGGTGTGGGTGGACTCACAAAGAGATGGCGCCAGGCCCGCAGGCTCCTTCCCCCGGCTTTGCTGGAGGTCTCCCTCCCCTCCCCACAGTGAGACTCGAGGAAGGGCTCAGGCCCTTCGCTGACCACTGACTGTCCTCCCGAGAGGCACTTGGAGGAGTCGTAGACAAGGGCCATTCCCAAGGCCGGCATTTGCCCGGTGGCTCTGAGCCCAGTCTGCCCTGGACCTCAGCGAAGAGACAAGAGTTAAGTTTGACAAAGCCCAGCGCCAAGTGCTTTTCATGGTTAGCTTGAGAATCCCCATTTTATAGATGGGGAAACTGAGGCAAATACCTACACTTACACCTGGGCCTTGAATCCTGCACCCTCCTACCTTCTCAGGAACTTCTATATTTTCAAGCACTTTCTCTCAATTGGATCCATCTCATTAACTTTTTAAAAAGTAGATAATTCACATTTTTTAAAAAATAGACTAGGACAGGCAAGGTGGCTCATGCCTGGAATCCTAGCACTCTGGGAGGCCAAGGCAGGAGGATCACTTGAGGCCAGGAGTTTGAGACCAGCCTGAGCAAGAGTGAGACTCCTGTCTCTACTAAAATAATAGAAAAAATCAGCCAGGTGTGGTGGCACACACCTGTAGTCCAAGCTACCTAGGAGGCTGGGGCAGGAGGATCACTTGAGCCCAGAAGTTTGAGGTTGCTGTGAGCTATGATGACGCCACTACACTCTAGCCAGGGTGACAGAGCAAGACTCTGTCTCAAAAAAAAAAAAAGACTAAAAACAAAAATAAACTTACATTCGCCATCCCTGTTCCCATTTTCTTCACACCCCAATCCCTCTATGGTAACCACCTTTGACTTTATTCCCAAATATACTTTATTTATATTTGTGTTTTTATGCAAATACACATATATTGTTATATTGCCCATTTCCCCCAGGTCTTATACAAAAGATGGGACACTACATTACACTCTTCTTCTTCTTGCTTTTTTCAATTAATAGTATATCCTAGAGATCTTTTCATTACAGTACATAGAAACTTTCTTCATTATTTTATAGCAGCAAAATACTCCATTTTATGGATGTACCATAGTTTGTTTCATCAGTCTCCTGTTGAGACCTCCTGGGCTACTTCCAGTCTTGCAAGAAAAAAATGGACAACATCAACCAACACACACACGCATATTTTCATCCACGTCAAGTAGCATAAATTCCCGGAAGTGCTCAGGAAAATCAATAAATGAAAGAAAAAAAAAATAACAATCTGAGCTGTTTGATCAGGAAAAAAAAAAATTCCCAGAAGTGAGACTGCTGAGTCAATGGGTAAATGCATCTGGAGTTTTGATAGACAATGCCAAACCGCCAATCACAGGCATGGCACCAGTTTGCACAAGCCGTCAGAAATGCACACAAGAAGCTGTGTCTCTTTCACCCCACTGGAGTCAAAAGAAAGATGACAAACTAGGGGGAAAGTACTTGCAACTCCTATCACAAAGGAAGGGCCATTCTGCCTAAGATATAGAATTCTGGAAATTAATAAGAAAAAGATCAATGACCCAGGAGAAAAATGAGCAAAGAACATTTTAAAAGGCAGTCTCTAAAGAAAAATTTCCCCTAAAACCTATGAAAAGATGCCAAGTTCATGGATGATAAGAGAAACGCACATCAAACGCATATGGAAAGGCTATTTTTTACCATCAAAGGGTGGCCAAGAAAATCCAAAAGCTTGACAGTTCATCAATATTAGACATTTCAAGGTTCCCCCCTTTTCAAAAAGTAATAAAGTAACTCTCCCTTGCCCCCTCCACGCACTGCCTTATTTCTCTTTTCTTCTCTACAAGCAAACTTCTAGAAAGAACTATGCAATGTCACTGCCTCCATTTGCACGCCTACCCAAAGCACATTGCCAAGGCAGGGGCTCTTGACCAGGACGTTTTGCCCTCCAGGGGACATTAGGCAATGTCTGGAAACAATTTTGGCTGTCACAACTGGGGCATGGGGTGTCACTAGCATCTGGTGAGTAAAGGCCAGGGGTGATGCTAACCATCCTCTGGGGCACAGAACAGCCGGCCGGAAACACAGAATGATCCGGCTGGAGTGTCAACAGTGCTGAGGGTGAGAAACCCTGCATTAGTTACCTCCGACAGCAACGTTAAATCAGTGGACTTTTAAAAAGTCTTCGACTACCCAGCCTTGCAATGGCACTCAGCACTCGACTCTCCCTTCTCTTTGCAAAGTTGACTTCTGTGATGTTGGCTTCCCCTCCTCCATCCCCTTTGTGGGCGGGCTCCTTCCCTGCTAAGCTGCAGTTAAATGTTGGGGATCCTCAAGGCTGGGTCCTAGGTCCTCATTTCCTTTCACCCCATACTGAATCTTGTCAATGGCACCCACACCCTGTCTCCACACCAATGCTGTATCCACAGCCCCAACCTCCCC
This sequence comes from Lemur catta, assembly GCF_020740605.2. Classification (NCBI taxonomy): domain Eukaryota; kingdom Metazoa; phylum Chordata; class Mammalia; order Primates; family Lemuridae; genus Lemur; species Lemur catta. Next base: position 18,319,857 of record NC_059129.1, read on the forward strand.
TTGCAGTCAGTTCTGTGCATCTAACCTCCTGCTCCATGGCCCCACCTGGACGCTTCCACGGCCCCAGGGCCCATGAGGCCCAGCTTGCCTTCCACATCCTCTTCTGGTACTCCCCGTTTCAGTGACTGGCAAAATCCCCACGCCAGAAGTCATCCTCATTCATCCACTTCTCCCCATCCCCACTGCCACCAATCTGGTCCAGGGCAATGTCACCGTTAGCCTGGACCACTGCGCCTTCTCCTGCATGGGTCCCATCACCATCCTGCACCCCCAGAGGGATCTTTCCAAATCACAAATCTGATCATGTCTCTCCCTTGCCATCATGGGCCTCTGCTTATTTTCAGGATCAAGATCAAAACCAGCCTAATCTCAGGATGCTTAGCACAGATGACCTTGGACAGTCCTTCCCACTGAGCTATTCTCTTAGAGTCTTTTTTTTTTTTCTTTCTGCCCCTCCCCCTGCCCTTAGATTCTTGAGTGACATGGAACTGAAGGAATTGAGTAGCAAGCTGCTTTACTACCTGGAGGACGAGGGCTCCTGGCAAAGGAACAGGAAGTGCAAAGACCTTCCAGTAATGAGAGAAGTTGACTATTTCCTCACATACTTACTGTTTCTATGTTTTTGGAACTACCAGTTTACAATCTCTGCTCTTTTTTCCATGGAGTTCACGGTCTTTTTCTTTCTGATTTGTGAGAGCTAATTTTGATCTATGGAAATGAGCCTTTATCTGTCCTTCGCATTACACACTTTAAAAACAGTTTGCTATTTGTTTTTATTTTGTGGTAGTTTTTGCTGCAGACAATTTTTAATTTTTTTTTCATTTTTTTTTTTTTATTCAGTCTCCGTAGAGACTGTCAAAAATTGCCAATGCTGACTATATTTCAAGTCATCATGGCGGGGTATTGGGAAAAGTTTTCAATTAGCAATAATTGCACCTTGGATAAACCTCATTGGCTACGATACTGCCACTGCGCAAAGCTAATTTTTAATATTTTTATAGTCAAATTTATGATTTCTGAACTTGGTTTCTCATCTGGAAATGCCTTTCCAGTTGAGATTATTTTTTTAAAATCATTCATATTTTTTTCTAATCATTTTATAGTTTTATTTTTAACTTTGAAATCTCTGATCATCTGTTGTTTCCTAGGCCTTAAAGGGTGAGTTATCTAATGACTGAGAGTACAGCTTTCTATTTTTCCAAGGACCCATCTTTTCCTCGCTAATTTAAAATTCCCCTGTGCCAGGTATTAAGCTCAAACCTACTCCTTTTGTACTCACCTTTGAAATGCTGAGGCCGAGACGGTGCAGATATGGTAGACTCCATCCATAGGGGGCGCAAGAGGCACACTGCCAGGTGGGAGGCGAGAAGGACTTAGGGGTCCGTCCTGTTCCTGTGACCCTGGGGCAATGCTCGTGCCAAGGTGTGGTGGCTTGAGGGGGCTTTAGCCCTCCCACTGTAACAGAGAAAATTGCCTGAAATTCTGTCTCTTTAAAACCTCCCCCACTCCTTTTGGAGAGCTCAAACCTGCATCCCTGACTCAGGCCAGTGGTCCGGAGGGGCAGGGGAGTGTCCTTTGTTCTTTGAGCTACAGGAGACGGTTCAACTGGAACCGTACGTGCAGAAGTCCTGGGTGGAGGTCAAGAGACTGCCTTCCCCAGAGATGGGACAGATCAGAATCATCAACTAATAGCCCACAACTGAAAACCCTCCCTTTAAAAGCTCTGTATTTCTGTTTGTGCTGGGGAATTGGTACTTTAAGGCAGGAGTCTGCCATTTTCTTCATTTGCTGGCAAATTTAGAAACCTTTTTCCTTTTTCTCAACCACTTGTCCTCGTTCTTCTGATGCAACCTTGGGGACAAGTGCCAGGCTTTTGGTAACACTACCACGTGCTCAATCCGCCCAAAGTCCTCCCAAATAAACATATTCTGAGTTAAAGAGCACGCCTGCTCTCCAATGCCTCCCGGAAACAAACTCCCCAGCGCTTCTCTTCCTCTTTTGATTAGATTGCCTGCGTCTTAAAGACGTCTACAGAGAAATTCTGGAACTGATCTTACCGGCTTCAGAAGGAGGGCTCCACGAAGCCTAAGAGGGCTGCTCTCGCAGATCCAAGACCCGCTTTGCTGAGGTCTGCACACCCAGCAAGAGTGCTGAGGTTTGCTGGCCCAGGCCACCAACTTTCTCTGGAGGCCACCCAAGTCTGTCCTCCCAAAGATGGCATTCCCAGCCCCCTCTCTCCTACTTCCTCCTTCATGCCACAAACCTCTCCAGAAGAAGAATCTAGACCTGGGGCAGAGTCCCCTGTGGCAAGGCACTGACCCCACTGGGCTGAGAATCCAGCTCCATCTCTGAGGCCACTAAGGTGCCACTGCAGTTCTTTGGGCAGCTTTCTCACAACACGGTGTCACACGGCAGGGGCAGCTCTCTTGCTGGCAGCTGATGGAACGGCTGTCCTCAGGGGAGGGATTCTACTTATTTTGCATGAGTCCCTAAGGACAGACAAAGGGCTAGGAGGCTGAAGGCACAGGGAGGGAGCTCTTCACATTGCCTAAAGCAGTCACGAGTGGTAGTGAGTTCCCCGTCCCTGCTCCTTTGCCTGGAATGCTTTTCCTCCAAGTATTTGCGTAGCTCTCCACTCATCTCCTTCAGGTCTGAGCCACTCAAGTGTCACTTTATCAGTGAGGCTATCCACAACCACCTTATCTAAACTTGCAAACCTCCCACTCCATCCCTCTTCCCTGCTCCACCTCCTGTTGCACTTACCATTGTTTTCATCTGGGTCCAGTTGCCCATCACAGAAAGATCCAATTATGGAGACAATGAGGGTTGCCAAGGAAGAGAGGAACCACAGACGTCTTGTCAGGAGAACAGGAGTAGCTGCCTCAAATCATCCCTCTAAGGGAGATCACGGGGTTTTAAAGGAGGGGGCCGTGTGCCTTGGGACAAGTCGTGGTATAACTAACAAGAGGCTGCGTGCATTGGGGACAGGTTGTTGGGGAGATCGTGTATCTTGTCAGGAAGTTGACCCAGGGGTCTTCAGAACCTCAGCTCCTTTGTCTTGCAGAAAATCCATCATTTCTGGGAAACAACTCAAAACATCAAGTAGTTAGTTAAGGGAGAGGATTCTATGGGTGTCATTGAAATTTGTTCAATGGAGGAGCCGATCACAACATCACATATTTTATTAATTTATCTTGTTTATCATCTGTCTCCTGCCACAAGAATATAACTCCACAAGGGCAGGGACTTTTATCTGTTTATCTGTTTTGTTTGTTACTGAGCCCGCTGTGCCTAGTATATGAGTGTACATGGTAGGCACCATAAGTATCATTTTTATCCCCATTTCACAGCTACAGAAACTGAGGTCCATAAAGATAAAATAATTGGCTTTAGTGGCAGCCCTGGGTTTCCAATTCCAGGCATTCTATGCCCTTAGCCCTTCGCTACATTGTGGTTACAAAATGCTTATTGTAGCATTGTGTGTAACAGAGGAAGACTGGAAACAAACTGATTTCCCATCAGTAGGGGAGCAGTTAAATAAATTACCATACTAAGCATCCTGTAATAGCTTATAAAAGCAACGTATAAACAAATTAAGCAGATCTATATGTACTTATATGGAATAATCTCCAAGATATTATTGAGTGAAAATAGCAAGATGCTCAAAAGTGCATTGCATGTGCTCTTATCTGTAAAAAAATATTCAGTAAAATAAACAGGATGGCCACATATACAAAGGCTGGATATGCAGAGAAATGTTCTGGAAGGATACACTAGGAACTGTCGACAAAGCAAGGGGAGCCCTGGGTCTCTAATAGGAGGAAGACTTTGCATTCACTTTTGCACTGTTGGGATTTGAAATCATGCACATAATTTACATTTTTTCAACAAAATAAATCTTCCACACAGTTAAAAACTCAAACTACAAGACTTAAATAAAAAATTAGCAGTACTCCACCACTCTGCACTCCAGCTATTTTCTTCCTAAGTGAGGCAATGAATTCAATTCTTAGCTGTTCTTTCTAACTCAGGGTCTCTCAAACTTTAAGCAACGTAAAAACCATCCCGGGATCTTGTTAATATACAGGTTCTGATGCAGCAGGCCTGGGGCAGGTTCCAAGATTCTACATTTCTAATAAGCTGCCTGATGATGCCCATGTTGTTGGTCCATGGATTATTCTTCCAATGGTAATATTCTAAATAACATGCTAATGCAGCAATTTCTTGATTTTTCTTTTCTTTCTTTCTGTTTTTTTTTTTTTTTTTTTGAGACAGAGTCAGGTTCTGTTGCCCAGGCTGGAGTGAGTGCCATGGCGTCAGCCTAGCTCACAGCAACCTCAAACTCCTGGGCTCAAGCGATCCTCCTGCCTCAGCCTCCTGAGTAGCTGGGACTACAGGCTCTCACCACCACACCCGGCTAATTTTTTTTTTGTTGTTTCTATTTTTAGTTGACTGGCTAATTTTTTCTATTTTTAGTAGAGACGGGATCTCGCTTTTGCTCAGGCTGGTCTCAAACTCCTGAGCTCATGCTATCCTCCTGCCTCAGCCTCCCAGAGTGCTAGGATTATAGGCATGAGCCACCGCATCCAGCCTTGATTTTTCTCTTATACCCTTTGCCTTCCTCTCCCACACACACGCATCTTGTCCTCATCCTCCCGGTATACTTATATATACTCTTTTTGGATAAAATAATTTTATTGTTCATGTTATTATACCTTTGTAGATAATATTCCCAGCTCTGCCACACAGTATACTATGATTACATTTCCTTTCTTGTGCAACTTTTTGTTTTCCCTGGAGTTAATCATTGCTTCATTTTTTTCATTTCACCTTCATTAATGCCTTCACAAACCTTCCTGACAAAACCGAAAATCTCTTCTTAGTAGATGCAAACACATCATATAATCTACATCTTGTAGCCTCTGTCCTCTTGGTCCTGTATAGACTGGTTGCTCCAGGTTATTTCCTCAATTAAAAAGACCATATAAGTGAGTTAGTAAACGGAGTTTGTGGCAGGAAGGGGAGAGGAGGGTTCAGAGCTTCAGCTACGAATTAGGCCCTCGTGACTGCTAACTGTACCCTACTCTCCTTCCTCCTTTCGGAAATACTTCACCCCTGCCCCAGTTCTCAGCAATGCATAAGGCTATGCAGCCAGAGAATGAATTTCCCCGTCTCCCACACAGGGAGGGCCCAATTAGTTTCTGATAGAAAATGAGTGGGAGTGAGGAATGCCACTTCTGCAATGCTCCATCTTTCTTCCTCCTTGAGGACTGAAATCTGAATATGGTGCCCATAAACCAGCTGTAGCCAGGAGGACCACCAGCCTCTGGGCTGCTACCCGAGCAAGGAAATCCCACCTTTTTATAAGGAAAACTGGCACCAAACCTGGTTCAGGATATAACTTTTTCCATGTGATTTTGTTCATAAGCTCCTTCTGAGAAGACGATGGCATTCTTGACAAAATCCTTAAGCAACATGCTGATAGACTTTAATTCAGGTAAGACCTCTTCTAGGAAACTGGCATCCCACCCACTCAGCTGTCAGTCAGTCGGGGCTCTAATGATCTGGAATCAGACTTTCTTTTTTCTCATGCTTAGTCAACAAAAGCAATATCTGACCATTCTCTTTCCTGTAAAAGGGCAAGGACTCTGAACCAGTTTGACCCAGAAGTCTCTTCCGTCATGGCAAACCTGAGATAAAACTTTGGCATTTGCTCCTAATTAATTTGTTAGAAGACTTGTCTGAGCCACTATAACGCAGGGCCTCTGTTCCAGCAGCTTCACCGTTCCCTACGTAGCAGAAAGAGAAAGGCCGTCTCGCACCCACCCCCCGGGACAGAGAGTTCCCGTGCGAGCCTTTCCCCTCTGGGCCCATCTGGCCCTCCATGTATAACGCCCAGCACTGGGCCTGGCCCGCAGTGTGCACCCAGTCACTGCTGAATTTGAATTTAAAATGAGAGCTTGTTGTATCCATATTTGCTTCCCTCCCAAATGATGAGCGTGGTAGATTCTTCCCTAGGGGATCCCAGGGGGATCACTTGGGTCATTGGTGAAGGACTTTGAGAAACACCAGCCATCCTTGGGTGTGCCAAAGGGGAAGGTGTTTTGTCCAAGCCTCCCAGTCCCCTGGGGTAGAGAACCACTTTAGGAGATGGAGCGGGACCTGTTACTGATTGGTCACTGTGTGCCAGGTGCTGCCCTAAACATTATGAAATGCTCTGGCTCATAAAATCCTCCAGGGGTCCCGTGAGGTAGTATTTGGCACTTTTTCCTGCCCAGCATCTGTGGGGGTCAAAGGGAATAAAGACATGGGTACAAACAAGGCAGGGGCCTTGCATGAACCAAGCGTGACCGTGTGCCATGAACTAAAGAGGGATTAACTCAGCCTTCTGCACACCGGAGAGGGCACCTGCAAAACCAGGGGGTGTGAGGAGCACAGAACTTAAGTGCTAGAGGGAGACTCAACCCAGATCTGCCGCACTGTGAAGCCCACACCACAAAAGCTTCTTGTCCGACCCAGGACTGGGCCTCATGTCTGCTGGGGCCCCGGTGAGAGAGGGGAGCCAACCAGGCCGGGGCCCGGGTGAATAGGGCAGGTGACCAGGTCCCAGGTCCTGGGTTCCAGAGGGCCCTGGCTCTAGGCTCGGGCCCCAGCAGATAGCCCGAGCATTGCCAGCCAGGGATGGGCCCTGGGTCCCCTGGGAAGCAGACAAGGCCTCTCCAAGGTTGGGACATCTCTGGCCTCTTTCTTTTTGGGAGACTCATTGTGATTTGGAAACATTGAGAAATACCAAAAACAGCATTATGAAGACCGTGGTGTATCTTAAGTGTTTACACCGACCTCATGAACACTCTTAGCACAAACAAATACAGTGCTATAGAATTGCTCCAGCCACAAGGTAATTTCAGGATTCCTAAAGGATATTGACTTGGGGCACCACACAGGGAGGAGGGAGCAAGGGTGTGGTCTGAGATGGGGGTTCCCTCAACGCTGTCCCATGAATATCTCAGCTCTTAATCCTGTTAGAGAAATCATCGTGCCTGAGTGTACAACTTTAGAGAAAACAGCAGAAGTCTGTATTTCAGACTCCTCAGGAATGTGGGGCCTGGGCTACATCCCCCCGACATTCTAAGACAGGTTTGTGAGCTGGGCCTGTGCCCAGGAGGACGGCCAGGGCGGAGCCTGAGTGGTGGGTAGGAAGTGCCTGACTCCATCCCCCCAAAGCTGGTGGAGCAGCCCCTGCAGCGTGGGTCTGGCCCCTGCATCTGGCACAAGGGCCAGGAGGAGCTGCTGTCCGTCTTGGATGGGTGGCAAGTGGCAGATTGAAGGGCTCAGCCCCTCCAAGATGTTTGGGGCAGAATTTGGAGCTGCCTGTGACTCTAATCCCCCTTCCCCAGGCTGCAGGCAGAAGATGATGAGGGGTGGGACGGGGAAAAGTCCAGTCTCAGGCTCCTGTGAATCCAGCCTGAGCCTCCACCCCCAACCCCCAGCCAAGAGCCTGGCCAAGCCACCCAAACAGGAGACAGACAGAGCTTCACAGCCACTGAGAATTAAAATCTATTGATTTTCCCCATTAGCTAGAGAATGCCATCAAAGTGCATTAAAACCAAGCAAAGCAGCAGCAACATGAATAATTAACATCTGCAAATGACAGCCCCATGGGGCCTGGCGGAGGGGGAAGGGGCACCTAGAGGCCTGGGGCACCCCGACCTCATCTGACACCCTCCCCAGGGAGCGTAACCTGGGCTGCCTTCCCCTGCCCTCCTCTTGTCCCCTCTCATTCCCTGTCTTCTCCACAAACACAAGAGTCAGGGGTGTCACTCTGCTGTGGTCACTGTGTGACCTCAGGGGAGTTGCTGCCCCTTTCTGGGCTTATTTTTCTCCTCTGTGCAGTGTAGGGATTGGACCAGCTGGCCTCTAGCTAGGTCTGTCAGTCGATGGTTCTAGAGAGGGACAGTGACTGGTTGGAGCCACGTAGCAAGTCTGTAGCAGAGCCTGGGCCCCTGGGGCATCTCCCCCGGACCAGCCTATGACTGTGCCAATCAGAAAAAAATACCCCTTTTGGTTTTTTTCATTTTTGTTTTTGTTTTTGTTTTGAGACAGAGTCTCACTCTTTAGTCCTGGGTGGAGTGCCATGGCGTCAGCCTAGCTCACAGTAACCTCAAACTCCTGGGCTCAAGTGATCCTCCTGCCTCAGCCTCCCAAGTAGCTGGGACTACATGTATGTGCCACCACACCCAGCTAATTTTTTCTATTTTTAGTAGAGACGGGGTCTCATTCTTGCTCAGGCTGGTCTGGAACTCCTGAGCTCAAGTGATCCTCCCGCCTCAGCCTCCCAGAGCACTGGGATTACAGGCGTGAGGCACCAGGACTGCCCAAAACACCCCCTTTGGATAGACCAATTGGAAAGAGGCACCCCTCAAGTTCGAGCAGTGAGAAAAAGGCAAGCCACCCCCATGCTGTTGCCGTTCAAGAGTGCAAAGCTTGGCAGAGCAGAGGAACAGCTGGATATCAGCCCCCATCCACCATCTGCCAGAGAGTCCTTGTGCAGTGTGCACAGCCTAAACAACTGTATGTGGCCATTCTGTTCCAAGGCCCTACCTTTTCTCTGCCAAAGAAGCCCAGACCTGTTCTTCCAGCTGGTGGAATCCAGTTCCATATGGATGGATGGTTCCTTCCAAGCCTCTCTGCTTCCCCACCTCCAAACTCCTCAGCCTCTTAGCCCACCCAAGTTCCCACTCCCACCTTCCTCCCCACCCATCCTTCCTCCTCAGAGCCCTGGGCGGGGCAACTCTGGAAAGAATACCTCCTTCATCTCTGACTGTGTCACCTTTGTAGTGTTCCTGCCTTGCAGTGCATCACCCCTCCCTTTCATGCCTCTGAGCCTTTGCATACTCTGTTCCTCTGCTGGTGATGGCCCGCCTCCTGAATCCCCTGGAAGTCTACTTACTCCTTAAGCCTGGCTTGAAGATCTTCTCTGCTTCTCCTTCTCTTCCTCAAACACCAGCTAGTTCTTGCCTCTGGGCTTTTGCACTTGCTGATCTCTCTTCCTGGAACATTCCAGATCTTCCGGCTGGTTCCTCCTCCTCCCTTCTTCTCCTCCTGCAGTTTGCAGCTCCAATGTCCCCTTCTTGTGAGGTGCTCCCTGAACACCCTATCTAACTACCTCTCCATCATCCTCTCTCATATGTCCTTGTTTTATTTTTTTAATAGTACTTTTCACAATTGGAGTTTATTTTTCCTTTGTTTGCTGGTATCTCCAGGGCCACTGTGAATGGTTGCGCGTGTTGTAAATTGCAAAGGAGGCGGGTGGGGCTGAAACCCAGGCGGGGTCCACACCGCAAGCTGGCCTTGGGGCTGCACCTGCTGGGTGGGAAGCATCTTGTCCTCACTCACACCGCAGCCCCCTTGGCCTCCCACAGTGACGTGCAAACCCACAGAGGCAGGAACGGGCGTCTGCCCTCTTCACTGCTGTGTGCCCCATGCCCAGCACGGGGCCTGGCCCGTAGCAGGCACTCAATAAACATTTTTCAGGCAAACAAATTCTATTCTGATTCCCCCATTCTCACCCCCTGCCCACATTCCTCGATTAAACACACCAGGCAGCAGTCAGCTTCATCTCTGGGGCCACTGAAGCCAGCCACAGGACGGGTCCAGAACTGGCAATGGGGAATGCGGGGGACCCAGTGAGTTGAGGGGTAAACGTGTGAGTTGGGGAGCCCTGCGGTGCTCCCAGAAGCACAGAGCCCTGCCCGTCTCCGGAGTGCTGCCCTGAGCCCGCAGCCCCACCCGGCTTCCTGGAGGTGCACGTGGAGGGGTCAGGTGGCCAGGCCACCCTGACCGAGACCGCTGCAGAGAGCCTCGGCGACAGGAGGTGGCACTGAGCATCCGCCGTGGCAGCCAGGCTCCGGGCGGGGACGGGATGAAGGCGCCGCCTTTGGTGGCCACTCCAGCAGGCGGCTGGCCACGCTGCCGGGCTCCCCGGCTCTGGCAGGGAAGGAGTTAACCTGCAGGCTTCTCAGCGTGAATGTGGAGCTATTAATACCCACAGCCCAGCCGGTCTGCCAGAGCAGCCACTGGAGTCGGAGGGAGCGGGGAGCAGAGGGAGTCTCCAGGCGGAGCGAGCCGAGCAGGACCCGGACTCCAGGGTCAGAACTTTTCTCGAGGACGACGTGAGCACCGTGCCAGCCTCGCCCATCTCGCCCACCTTCCAGCTGCAGCTCCAAACCCTCTCTCCTGGGGGCCGCCCGTGCCACCCACCCTGGCAGAGGAGAACAAACTTTTTTAGGGAAGCCACCTCTGTGGCCACGCTGGCCGGAAAGGAAGGAGCAGACAGCTGGACAGACAGATGGACAGAAGGACAGGTCGTCTGCAAGCCTGTCTGCCATTCCCGCCTCTGACAGACAGCAGCAGAGTGGGCAACCCAGGGGCCTAGGGCTCCGCAGGGGGTGGCGAGGGGCCCTGCCGGACCTTTGTCCCCCGGCCAGCACCTCTGAGTTCAGGCGGCTGGAAGCCGCTGCCCGAGGCCCAGCCCTGTGGCTGGAGCCCCCGTGGGTCGGGACAAGAGTCTCCGTCAGACAGAGCCACAGGCTCCTCCACCCACCGAGGCGACGGGCAACCTGAGCGCAAAGGCACAGGTGGTGGGTGGGCCGGTGCGGGGCCCTGAGGCCGACAGGCTGCTGACCCTGGAGCGCTCTGGCTCAGGGACTCCTGCCCAGGCTGGGGACGATGCCCCCCCGACCGCCACCAGCCACCCCTGCCCTGTCCTGGAGCTGCCCCTGGCCTGGCCCACGGGCTGTGGCACGGACGATGTGCCAGCCTTCTGCTTCGTCTGCTTCCACAGGGAGGAGGAGGAGGAGCTGCTGGAAGAGGTCCCACTGCGGAGGTCAGTGCCGTCGGGGGCAGGGGAGGGCACAGCTCCCGGCCAGGGCCCCTCTGGGCCTGGTGGTCTTGCTTCTGAGTCTCTGACGCTGCTGACTGCTCACGGCCACCTTCCTGCTCCAGACTCTCAGATCTCCTACCTGGCTGTCATCCCCGCCTCCTCCTGTCTCTCCCACCCTGGCCCCAGAGTGACTTTTCAGTCCTCTCCCGTTGTGGTCATGTCCCTCCTCTGCTCAGAAGCCTCCATAGCTCTCAGCTCCCACAGCATGAAGTCAACATTCTGCTGGGCGTTCAAGGCCTGGGTGATTCAGGCCGACGACACCTCCCACTTCATCACACTCTGTCTCCCCTGTGTCCACCTCCAGTGAAACTCTGCCTAGACTTCCCTTCCCCTGGCTCTCCCCCAGCCAGGCCCAGCTGCAATGCCTGCCTCCTCCTTCAGGAAGCCCTCCTGGAGGCCCCTGCCCCACCCCGATCTGAGAGCCACCTTTCCTTCCTGCATGCCACTGGCACCTAATAGGTGTTCAGTCTTTGTTGAATTAATATGTGACAATGTGTGGTGTGAATATGCTCTTGTGTGTGTGTGTGTATGTGTGTGTGTGTGTGTAAAAAAGAGAGGGGGAGGAAGAGAGAGAATGAGGTATGTGGGGGTGAGTGTGTGTGATTGTGAGTGTGTGTCCGTGTTTGTGGGAGCAGGTGTGACTTCTATACCTACGTGGAGAGAGGGATTGTGCAGGGGCCCAGTGGGGATTCACGCCCTAGGGCCCACTGTTCCTTTTGCTGGCTCTCCCCAGCCCCGCCCACAGGGAAACCAGACTCCAGCCAAGTGCATTACCCAAGCCGTGACCACAGGCTCTGGGAATGGTTGGACAATGCAGAGGAGACAGGGGTCACCTCTGCTCCAGCCCAGCCCGCCCACGCCTCCATCAGCACTGAGTCAGCACTGCCCGGGGTGGGGGAAAGGGCACGCGGGACCAAGCCGGGTGCGCCCAGGCCCCTTGCGGGACAGGAGGGCTGGGGTGTGGGCTCCTGCAGCCTGGGCCAGGCTCCTCCCTGACTCTCTCTGTTGGACCCTGGGTCCAAAATTTCCCCTCTGTGGGCCTCTGTCTTCTCATCTGTGAAATGGGAGGGTTGCTCCCTGCCATGGCCCCTGGGCACCCGCAGAGTGCCAGTCCCTGAGCCGGGGACTGGGACCTGGCCCCAGCCCTCACAGGGTCCCAGCCTGCTGGGAGAGAGAGGAGAGGACAGATCGGTTGGGCACAGAGTGGTGGGCGCCTCGATGGGCATGGGTGCACGGTGGGCAGGGAGTCGGGAGGAAAGACGGACCACCTCTGCCCGCAGGAACGACAGGAGACCCACCAGGTCTATCTTGAAGTGCAGGTACTCTCCCACGTGCTGAGTGAAGCTGAGGAAAGAGCAAAGGCTCAGTGGTGTGAAAACGAAATCGTGTAGGGGTGAGGCTGGCAGGGACAGAAGGCCTGGATCACAAAGGGCCTTGACCGCTGAGCCAAGAACTTGATCCGTAGGCACAGGGGCAGGCGGTGCTGAGGGCCTGAAGCAAAACAAGGGCAACAGAGGGGACTCTGTGAAATTACAGGTGCGGAAGTGCCCAAAGCAACAGACTCATGATAGAACGACCGTTTTTATAGTGGGAGCTCCAGTGCTTGTTGAAGGAAGGAAGGAAGGAAGGGAGGGAGGGAGGGAGGGAGGGAGGGAGGGAGGAAGGAAGGAAGGAAGGAAGGAAGGAAGGAAGGAAGGAAGGAAGGAAGGAAGGAAGGAAGGAAGGAATATGACATGGAGAGAGAGGGCATCAGAATCACCTGAGTTGACTGTTAAAAATACACACTCCCAGGCCCTGCCTTGGAGACTTTGCAGCCTCAGGTCTTAGGGGGAATGGACGTGTGACATTGACCCGTTCCCCCAGTGAGCAACTTGAGCAAATCAGCATCGGGGAGCCCCAGCATGAGACAGGCACAGGCAACCATGAGATTCTGCCCCCTCCTTCCTCATCTCTCCATCTCCCGCCTCCAACTTTGGGGACCCTTCTGTAGGGGTGTCCCTCTGCCTCCCGGCCTCCGCCTATGTTTGCAGGAACTGGTCTCCTTTCTAGCTGGCAGGCTCTGGCCCTTTAAGGCCTCAGAGGGGACATGGCCAGGCTGGGCAGAGACAGTGACCACAGGTGCCAGGTGGTGAAGCTAAAAATACGGAGTGATGTGCCCGCCCAGGCTGCGGGAGCAGGCAGTGCTGGCTGGGAAGGGTGGGAGGGAAGGCTCTGGGCTATTTCTTTGCTGCCGGGGGAGGACAGTGGGGCAGCGGGGAAGTGAGACTGGGTGGGGTCACCTTGGGGCTCAGAGGAGCCTGTGGTTGCCCCTGACCACTCTCCCAGCCTTCTCCAGCCCCCAGAAAGTGCCAAGCTTCACTCCCAAATAGCTGCTGCCACATTTCACAGCCCTGGGGCAGGCTGCTGCTGCCGCCTCCTGCTTCTGCACGACCCTGGGGAAGTCATTTCTTCTCTTTGGGCTTCTGTAAAGTTAAAGAGTTGGACTTTCTTGGGTATTTTCAGGGACAGAGAGGCAATGAGGGGTGCAGGTGATCTGTTCACTTACTTGTGGATTCAACAAACTTTCCCTGCGGCGCCCTGGGGACTGGATGCTGAGGCCAGAGGTGAACGTGGCACAGGCACTTCTCCGGAGGGGCTCAGAGCCTAACGAGGACGCAACAGCACGCACTGGAACATGCACCACGATGTGCTCAACAGAGGTGCGAGCACCGTGCCCTCGGCTCCTGTTGTGGGACGATGCAAGGGACAGCCCCGCAGAGAACACATCTGCACTCAACAAAAATTTATCAACAAAAGTGTCACCCACGGTGTCGCTGGCCAGCCACCTCCATGTGGAGTTTTGGTGTATTCATTAGGGTGAGGCAAGTTGTTGTAACAGATAAGCTCAGAAGTTGTAATGGCTCAACACAGTGGAGTTCTGCGTCCTGCTTCTGTAAAGTCTAGCGGGGGTTGGCAGGGGAGACCCTGCTCCACACCGTCTCTCAGGAGGGACCCAGGTTCCCTTCACCTCGTGACTCTGTTGCCACCCAGAGCCTCAGAATCCACTGCAGGATCTTCAGCATCCAGCCAGCAGATGAAGAGCAAGAGTGGACACCACACATGAAGTTTTTATGAGCCAAAGCTGGAAGTAGCCGCCTTCGCTTCTGCCCACGTGCGTTGGCCAGAACAGCTCCCTGCAAGGGAGGCTGGGAAACGTAGTCCAGTGGGACAGCCTCATCGGGTCGTCATGACGATGAAATAATTGGGTATACGTGAAAGCATCTGGCACATCATAGGTGCCCAATGGGTTCCTTCCTTCCTTCCTTCCTTCATTCACTCAACAAAATCCATCGAGCACCTTGAGTGGGCTGGCACCAGAAACCGGACTGAGAACACCATCCCTGCTCTCTTGGGGCTTAATCGGATGAAGGAGTCAAACAAAACACAAGGAGACAAAAAATAGGATCATCAAAGTTCAAAACCCACTGTGAAGGAAACAACCAGTGGTGGTGGAGACACGCACTTTGTGTAAATCGGGACGTTTCATCCGAGAAGGTCGAAATTTTCAGCAAATGCAGATGTGTTCTCTGCGGGGCTGTCTCTTGCATTGTTCCACGACAGAAGCCGAGGGCATGATGCTCACGCCTCTATTACAGCACATCGCGCTGCGTTGCGACCAGCACAGTTTGACCAGGGAAGGTCGGGACATTTCATCCGAGACCCAGAGAATGGGCAGGAGCCGGCCATGGGAAGGGTGGGGGGACACACAGCAGCAGCCCAGGCCAAGCAAACACAGGACCAGAGGCAGGCGAGAGTGTGGGGAACAAAGGTCAGAGTGGCTGGGGAAGAGCAGGTGACAGGGACAGTGACCAGGTGAGGCGGGAGAGACAGGAACGGCCAGATCACACAGGTCCTGTAGGCCATGGGCAGGAGAATGGATTTTGTGCTAGATGGAACTGGGAAGCCTTTGGAAGCTTTTAAGTGGGGGAAGTGATATAATCTGATTGACATTTTGAATTACATCTCGGGCTGCTCTGGGGAGAATCAATGGCTGTTGGACCAGAGTGGACACAGGCCACTGCGTGGAGGTCACAGTGGTGACGCGGGGGTGGGTGTTAGAGATCGGGGAGTGATGCCTTCTAAACATCGCTCAGAGGCGGAATCCGCCAGAATTCGCAGATGGGTTAGAGGAAGAAGGGAGTCAGGGTGACTCTGGGCCTTGGGGGTTGGATAAGTACCTGGGTGCCGAGAAGACTCAAGGGAAGGAAGAGGTTTGGTGAGAAATGCAAGAATCCTGCCACAGATATTTTCAATTTGAGAAGCAGGTGCGGTGTCCAAGTGAAGACGTCAAGGGAGGACTTGATATCAGAGGAGGACATCTCAGCCGGTGGTGGAATGTCAGGGTCATCAGCGTAAAGGTGGCGTTGGGGCCGTGAGATCACACTGCAGAGATGGGGGGTGGGGGGGGAGAGGCTCCAGGAGGGGCCCTGAGGAACCCCACATTTCTGAGATCATGTAACGGAGAAGACAGTGAGGGTGGCGGAGAAGGAGCATCTGGGCGAGTGGGAGGGAAGCTAGGATCGTATGCTGTCATGAAAGCCAGCGGGAGAGCGTGACAAGAAGGAGGGAGGGTGTGGTCCTCTGGCGTCAGAGATGCTGAATGGTCAAGGGAGGCCAGATTAGATTTAGCCACGTACAAGTCTTCGATTAGAACATGTCATGAGGCGGGGCACGGTGGCTCACGCCTGTAATCCTAGCACTTGGGAGGCCAAGGCAAGAGGATCACTTGAGTCCAGGAGTTTGAGACCAGCCTGGGCAATATAGTGAGACCCCATCTCTACCAAAAATAGAAAACTTAGCTGGGCGTGGTCATGCGTACCTGTAGTGCCAGCCAACTTGGGAGGCTGTGGCAGGAGGATCGCTTGAGCCCAGGAGTTGGAGGTTATAGTGAACGATTATGACACCGCTGACACTCTAGCCCAGGCAACCAAGCAAGACCCTGTCTCAATGAATAAATAAAAAGAACATGTCATGAAGGGGTGGAGACAAAAGTAGGTTTGAGTGGTGACTTCTAGTTAAAGATGGTGCATTGAACACACACACACAGATAACTTTTCTGTGTCCTTAAACTCCACTAAAACAATAGTGAGTGAATATTTTTTAAGGTGTGCATATGAGTCTTATATTGCTTCCATAACAAATTACCAGAAACTTAGTCGACTGAAACCAAACACATTAATCCCTGCAGTTCTATATATCAGAAGGAACACAGGTCTCACTGAGCTAAAAGCAAAGTGTTGATAGGAGTGCTCTAGAAAGCTTTCTGGAAAGGCTTTCTGGAAGCTACAGGGGAGAGAATCCATTTCCTGGACTTTTCCACCTTCCAGAAGGCACCGGTGTCTCCTGGCCCGTGGCTCCCTCCCTCCAGCCAGGTGTATCTCTCTTCCCCTGAGTGTAGCCTGCACGGCTGTCCCTGACCACAGCCGGGAAAGGTTTTCAGGGTTAATGCGATGAGAGTGGGCTCACCTGAATAATTCAGCATCCTCTCCCCATCTCAAGGTGCTGAACACACATTTGCAAAGTCCCTTTTGCCATAGAGGGTAACATATTCACAGGTTCTGGGGACTATGACGTGACATTTGGGAGGGTCATCGCTCTGCCTACCAGAGTACAAATAAATCAGCAGGAACAGATCAACTGGAAAAGGAGGAAACGGCAACACCATTCTGGACTCTGGAAGGCAGAAGAACGTGTGTTAACTGACTTAGCAGATGGAGGAAGTTGTCCCTTCAGTGAACCCTGAGCTGGTAGAGGAACAAGCCAAGAGCACCCGAATTCACCCCACAAAACCCCCTAAAACGTTCCCGTAGAATAGACTAGGTACTTCTAGAAATGGGAGTAAAGCTGGGCTGAAACCAGGATTGGTTTAGGAAGGGCTCTAACCCTCAGACGTCCTGCCCCACGTGGCACAGCTGGCCCTGCTTCTCCCGCCCCAACAAAGCCCGGAGCTTTCTCTCCAGACAGGGTCGGACACAGGGTCTCTGAGCTGGGGGGCACCAGGCGCTAATGAGGGGGGAGTTCTGTATCCGACCTGAAGGTGGAAAGCCCTGGCCCCTCACCCCTTCTTCCCAGGCCTTTTCCCCCCTCTTGGCTCCCAGAACCGTGGGGTCCGGCCTCAACTTTCCAGAAGTCTTGGGAGATTCCAGAGTTTGCTCCCTTCAATCTCCAAATATATTAATGTCAGCCATTTTGTTATTGGTTCCTCCTCGTTTTAGTTTTCTTTTCCCTGCACAGCTTCTGTGTCCTCCAGATTGCTTTCTCTCTGTTTGTATTGGCTCTGCCTTTTATCTTAGAGTCCGACCAGCCAAGAAAAGGTTACCAAGGCATGCTGGCCTCGGGATTTCCCAGCGAAACAGCCCAACCAATTTCCTTACGTTGAACCCCTGAGTCAATAAGCCACCCCCATCCCCAGCACAGTGCTTCTCGTCAGCTTGCTTTTATAATTGTATTTTTAGTTTTTAAAATTTATTTACGGTGAGTTACAATGATCTTTTTTTATTTCAGCATATTATGGGGGTACAAAAGTTTAGGTTACGTATATTGCCCTTGCCCCCCGCCCCGAGTCAGAGCTTCAAGCGTGTCCATCCCCCAGACGGTGCACATCACACTCATTATGTGTACACCCATCCCCCACCCTACACCTGCCCGACACCCGATTAATGTTATTCCTAAATGTGCTCTTAGGTGATGATCAGTGAAACCAATTTGATGGTGAGTACATGTGGTGCTTATTTTTCCATTCTTGGGATACTTCACTTAGCAGAATGGGTTCCAGCTTTATCCAGGAAAAAATAAGAGGTGCTATATCCCCTACAATGATCTTAAGTGGTCAGATTGAGTTTCAACTAATGTATACACCTGTGTAACTCAATCCACATATAGAACATTTCTGTCTCCCCAGAAAGTTTCATCATGACCGCAGTCAACACTTCCTTCCCCCCCACCACACACACACACACACACACACACACACACACACACACACGCAACAGTTATTGTGATTTCTGTTGTTTTCTAGTTTTGTTTTGTTTTGTTTTTGTTTTTGTTTTTGCGGACAGATTCTTGCTCTGTTGCCCGGGCTAGAGTGCAGCGGCGTCATCATAGCTCACTGCAACCCCAAACTCCTGGACTCAAGCGATCCTTCTGCCTCAGCCTCCCAAGTAGCTGGGACTATAGGTGCATGCCACCATGCCCAGCTAATTTTTTTATTTTTTGTAGAGACGAGGTCTCACTCTTGCTCAGGCTGGTCTCGAACTCCTGAGCTCAAGGGTTTCTCCCTCCTCAGCCTCCCGATGTGCTAGGATCACAGGTGCGAGCCATCACGCCTGGCCTCTGTGACTTTTGAAATTTCTTAAACATGAGACAAGCAGGGAACATCAACATTTGAGAACTGCCAGAACCAAAACAAACAGGAAAACAGAACTCGGAGGAAACAATATGCAGGGAAAAGATAACTTAAAAGTAAAACCATTATTACTATATTTAGAGATTTAAGAATATATACTGCAACTATGAAACAAAAACTAGAAGCTATTTGGGGTGGGGGGAACCTCCGAGAATTAACAAAACAAAAAAGTTCTTGGAAATTAAGAATATCATAGCAGAAATAGAAAACTTGTTTAAAAGGTTTAAGGCATCACAAATAAGATCAAGGCATCACAGATTTGGTGTCTAGTGACACTCTTAGACTGACATCTTTTCACTATAACTCACACAGTGGAAAGAACTAGGATCTTTCCGGGGCCTCTTTATAATGGCACTCATCCCATTCATGACATGAGGGATCTCCCTCATGACCTAATCACCTCCCAAAGGCCCCACCTCCCAATACATCGCCTTGGGGGTGAGGACTTCAACATACATATTTGGGGGGACACAAACATTCAGAGCATAGCATAGAGCAAAGAGATAAAGATATATGTGTCGGTTGGAGTCCTCCAATATACAGATGCTGAAATGGAGCTAGGAGTACAAGAAGTTCTGGGGCCCTAATGCCTGGGGAAAATAAAGGAGGAAGAAACCAGATTGGGTGGGGAGAGTCTTCAAACCATGATGTAAATGTGATACCTGTGAAAGGAAAAAGAGAAGGAACCAGATCTGGGCAGGGAGAGCCTCAAACTTTGATGCAAACCTAACAAAATCTTGGCCAACCCAGCAGGGAGCCCCAGAGCAAAGACTGTGCATGAGAGGACCCTTACACTGGAAGAAATGGCCAGGCCCAGGCACAGCAGGGGCTGTGCTCAGTTATTGGCTGGGGCTGCCCAAGAAGACCTTCATATTGGCTCAACCCACTGGGCAGATATTAAAGGTGCTATGGTTGGGGGCTGTCGGCCAACTGCACTCCTTAAAGCTGAATAGCAAGTTCTTTCTTGAAGGGACAACCTAGCAGGCATGACCACAGCTGTCACAATGTGGAAAATAGACCAGAGCAGGAATCTAACACCTGAACAAAGGAATTCCGTAAAGAGAGAACTGAGAAAACAGAAGAGAGGCAATAGTCAATGAAATATTTCTCAGAACTGAAGGTACTGAGTTTCCAGATTTAATGGGCCCATGAAGTGACCATCCAAAGGATAAAAATAGACCCATCCCAAGGCCAATTCACCATTAAATTTCAGAACACAGGAGCAAGAAGAAAATTCTGCATAATTCTACAAAGTATTGAGAATCATAATGGCATCAGATTTCTCAACAGCAATCCTGGAAACCAGAAGACAATGGAGATATGTTTTCAAAAGTATGAAAGAAAATTGTTTTCAGCCTATAATTCTATACCTAACCAAACCACTAATAAAGTGAAAATAGAAAAAAGATATTTTCAGATTTGCAAGAGCTCAAAAATTTTACCTCCCATGCACTCTTTTTTAGGAAAGCTACTGGAGGATGTGTTCCACTAAAACAAGGAGGTAAACCAAGTAGAACAGGAAAAAGTAAAATAAGAAAAACAATAAAGATTAAGACCTGGGCTCCAGGAAACATGGATCCAACACAAAAGAAAGGTAAAGGGAATCTCCCAGATGAGGGTGAAAGGAGATCCCAGAGGAGGCCCTCTGGACAGTGGACGTGGAATAAGTCAGAAGGTTCTAGAAGAGATTTCATCAGGAAGGTGAAACTGATAGAATAATGTCTTTGATCTTTTGAGAAATACACACAACTTGGAGAGAATGTGGTTGAATTAGACATAAACACATAGGAAAACAAATACCCTCCCCCACCAAAAAAAGTTATCCAACCTAGGAAAACAAAACTTTTGTGCAGAACAGGGAAAGAAATTTAAAATAAAAAACTTCTGCTCTGCAAAAGACACTGCCAAGAGAATGAGAAGACAAACATAGTATGGGAGAAAATATGAAGCATTCCTTGGTATTTACCCAAATTGAAAACTTATATCCACAGAAAAACTGCACATAAATATCTGTTTGTTTTTTATTTTATTTTATTGTGATGAGAACACTTAACATGAGATCTACTCTCTTAACGAATTTTTAAATGTGCAATACATTATTGTTAACTGTAGGTACAGTGCTGTACACCAGATCTCTAGAGCTTATTCATTTTGCTTGACTGAAACTTTATGCTACGTGTTCCCCTCCCCCCAGCCCTGGCAACCACAGAACCAAATTCTATGGAATTGACTATTTTAGATATCTCACATAAGTGGAATCATATTTGCCTTTCTATGCTGCCTTATTTCACTTAATGTCCTCTAGTTTCATCCATGTTGTCACATATTGTAGAATTTCCTTCCTTTTTAAAACTTAGTAGTAGTCCATTGTACGTATATACCACATCTTCATCCATTCATTTGTTGATGGGCATTTAGGTTATTTTCATATCTTGGCTATAGTGAATATTGTTACAATGAGCACAGGAATGCTAATTTTTTTTTAAATTCTGATTTAAATTCCTTTGGATAAATATCCAGAAGTAGGATTGTCAGATCGTATGATAGTTCTATTTTTAATTTTTGGGGGAGCCTCTATACTGTTTTCCATAGCAGCTGCACCATTTTGAATTCCCATCAATAATATGCAAGGGTTCCAATTTCTCCTCATCCTTGCCTAAAGTTGTCTTTTGTTTTTTGTTGTTGTTGTTTGTTTGTTTGTTTTTGAGACAGAGTCTTACTCTGTTGCCCGGGCTAGAGTGCTGTGGCGTCACCCTAGCTCACAGCAACCTCAAACTCCTGGGCTCAAGCAATCCTTCTGCCTCAGCCACCCGAGTAGCTGGGACTACAGGCATGCACCACCATGCCTGGCTAATTTTTTCTATATATATATTTTAGTTGATCAGATAATTTCTTTCTATTTTTAGTAGAGACGGGGTCTTGCTCTTGCTCAAGCTGGTCTTGAACTCCTGAGCTCAAACAATCCACCCCCCTGGGCCTCCCAGAGTGCTAGGATTATAGGCGTGAGCCACCTCACCTGGCCTGTCTTTTGTGTTTTGTTGTTGTTTTTGAGACAGAGTCTCACTTTGTTGCCCTGGCTAGAGTGAGTGCCATGGCATCAGCCTAGCTCACAGCAACCTCAAACTCCTGGGCTTAAGCAATCCTACTGCCTCAGCCTCCCGAGTAGCTGGGACTACAGGCATGCGCCACCATGCCCGGCTAATTTTTTCTATATATATTTAGTTGGCCAGCTAATTTGTTTCTATTTTTAGTAGAGACGGGGTCTCGCTCTTGCTCAGGCTGGTCTCGAACTCCTGACCTCAAGCGGTCCACCCGCCTCAGCCTCCCAGAGTGCTAGGATTACAGGCATGAGCCACCGCACCCGGACTGTCTTTTGTTTTTTTGATAACAGCCATCCCAAGAGGCATGAAGTGATAGCTCATCGTGGTTTTGATTTTCCTGATGATTAGTGGTGACATTGAGCATTTTTTTGTATTTCTCTTTGGAGAAATGTCTATTCAAGTTCTCAACCTATTTTTTAACCGAATTACTAGTTTTCTTGCTATTGAGTTGTAGGAGTTCCCCATATATTCTGAAGATGAACTCTTTATCAGATATATGGTTTGCAAATATTTTCTCCCATTCTGTAGGTCATTTTCTTACTCTGTTGATTATTTCTTTTGCTGTACAGAAGCTTTTTAGTTCAATGTAGTCCTACTTGTCTATTTTTGGTTTTGTTGCCTGTGTTTTTGGTGTCATATCTGTAATGAATGTTTATAATGGATTTATTCATAATTGTCCAAAGTTGGAAGCAACCACAACGCCCTTCGATAGGTATGTCCATACAATGGAATATTATTCAGCAATAAAAGAAATGAGCTTTCAAGCCACCAACAGACATGGAGGAAACTTAAATGCATATTACTAAGTGAAAGAAGCTAGTCTGAAAAGTACTGTATCACTCCAATTATATGACAAATATGTGGAAAATATGGAAACCAAAACTATAGGGACAGTAAAGAGGTCAGTGATTGCCAGGGAACTGGGGGGAAAGAGGGAGGATGACTGGGTGGAGCACAGCGGATTTTTGTGGCAGTGAAACTATTCTGTATGACACTGTAATGACCGATCCGTGACATGGTGCATTTGTCAAAACCTATAGAACTGTACAACACAAAGGATGAGCCCTAATATTCTCTATGAACTTTAGTTAATAACAGTGTATTAGGTTGGCGCAAAAGTAATTGCGGTTTTTACCATTGTTGAAATTTGCCATTGGAATACATTCTTAAATAAATGTGGTTATATTATACATCATGTTAACGCACATTCCTCGCTTTATTTTTTTTGTTAACGACTTATTACTTGCTGTTTATTTTATATTTATTTTAGACTATGGAAATGATGTTAGACAAAAAGCAAATTCGACCAATTTTCTTATTCGAGTTCAAAATGGGTCATAAAGCAGTGGAGACAACTCGCAACATCCACAACACATTTGGCCCAGGAACTGCTCACGAACGTACAGTGCAGTGGTGGTTCAAGAAGTTTTGCAAAGGAGATGTGAGCCTTGAAGATGAGGAGCACAGTGGCTGGCCAGCGGAAGTTGACAACGACCAATTGAGAGCCATCATCAAAGCTGATCCTCTTACAACTACACGAGAAGTTGCTGAGGAACTCAAGGTCAACCATTCTACAGTCGTTTAGCATTTGAAGCAAATTGGAATGGTGAAAAAGCTCAATAGGTGGGTACCTCATGAGCACCCACTTATCAAAATCGTCATTTTGAAGTGTCATCTTCTCTTATCGTATGCAACAACAATCATTTCTCGATCAGATTGTGACGTGTGATGAAAAGTGGATGTTCTACTAAAACTGGCGATGACCAACTCAGTGACTGGACCAAGAAGCAGCTCCAAAGCACTTCCCAAAGCCAAACTTGCACCCAAAAAAGTTGCATGGCAACTGTTTGGTGGTCCGCTGCTGGTCTGATCCACTGCAGCTTTCTGAATCCCGGCAAAACCATCACATCTGAGAAGTCTGCTCAGCAAATTGATGAGATGCACCGAAAACTGCAACATCTGCAGCCGGCATTGGTCAACTGGGGGGCCCAATGCTTCTCCATGACAACGCCGGACCGCACGTCGCACAACCAACACTTCAAACGTTGAAGGAATCGGGCTACAAAATTTTGCCTCAACGGCTGTATTCACTTGACCTCTCGCCAACCAATTACCACACCTTCAAGCATCTCAACAACTTTTTGCAGGGGAAACGCTTCCACAACCAGCAGGATGCAGAAAATGCTTTCCAAGAGTTCGTCCACTCACAAAGCACGGATTTTTACGCTACAGGAATAAACAAATTTATTTCTTGTTGGCAAAAATGTGTTGATTGTAACGGTCTGGAAAGAGAGTATAGAACCAAAAAGAAAATCTCATCTTGGTAGATTCAAAGACTTCCTGCTCAACTGTTCTATAAACCTACAACTGCTCTAAAAAATAAAGCCCATTATAAAAAGAGGGGGTAAAGGGAAAGAAATCATCGTCTTCCGTATAGGGCTGTACATAAGGTTTCTACAATATGTAAACATTAGTAATATGACTGATATTATTATGCAACTGTATTTTGAGGGTGAGGATAGGAAGTGGGGAGGGTGGGTGAGGGCTGGATGTAAGGAGCTAAATTCTCTTCTCCCGAAGTGGGAAGCTGGTAGGTAATGCCTAAAACTGGAAAAGAAACAATGTAAACCTGTCACGTAGGAAAGGCGGTGGTAAAAGTGACTAATCCTCAGCTAAAAGAGCTGATTACCCTTAAAAAGGGGGGGGAGTGGGGGTGGGGCCATCTGTTTAATTGATTCTAAACTATGGGCACATTTAACTTGAATAAAAAATTATATTTATTATATATATATATATTTTTTTTTTAGAGAAGCGGAGATAAGAAAAAAAGGGACGGGGAGGCGGCAGAGCAGAGACAATGTAGCCAACTCCATCGCGAAGCTCTGCAGATGAGGAGAGGCAAGAAATGCGATGTGGGTCAGGAGGAGACGCTAGAGCCGGGGCCCTAGAGAACGTCCCGGGGAAAGGACAGGGGGATGACGCGGGGCGGGGAGGGCAGGGTAAGAAGCAAGTCCCCGCCGCCCACGTGGGGGCCCGGCCTGCTCGGGAGAAGCGCCGTCCTGCGGTCCAGGGTCGGGAGAGGTCGAGCAGGAGGGAGGCGCGAGGCGCGCTCGGGGCTCGCGGGCCGAGGCGGGGGAGCTGTGTCTGACCCACCCGCGCTCTCGGCGACGTGGGAGCCGCGGTCGGAGGAGGGAGGAGGAGGTGGGGAAGAGTCATCCTAGACCCCGCCACGCGGAGAGGGGTCTGCGGAGCCGCGGCGTCTGCGCCCCCAGGGCTGGGGAGACGCCAAGATCCCTGGGAGGTCACAGGCAAAGTCAAGTCGGAGAAGCGCTGCTCGGAGATGGCAGGAATAGGCAAGTGGCAGGCACCGCCGGGCTGCGGGGCGGGGCCGAGTGCCCCCGGAGACCTGTGCCCCTGAATGGGAAGGGACACTGATAGCTGAGAGGGGACCCCCACGCACCCCCGCCGCGTTGGCTCGCTCGGCGGGGGCAGAGAGCGGGCGCACGGCCGTGCCAGGCGGGACGACGGCAGGACGGTGGCCCGGGCGGGGTGCCCTCCGGGGGGCTGTGCCGGTCCGGGGGGCTGTGCCGGTCCGTGATGGCGCACCGAGCCCCAGCAGGGCTTTTGAAAGCTCCCCGGTAGCTTATAACGCGCAGCAGAGTTTGAGAACCGCGGTGCAGACAAAGAGACCTTCGCAGACAAAGGTCGTGCCAGAGGGGGCTGGGGGAGAGACAAACCGGCAAGAAGGTGCCCTGGGGCTGGCACAGCCGTAGAAGCTTCAACCAGGGACAGGGGCTTTGAGTGGACCAGCTGGGTAGGGGCGGTTGAATGTCCTGGGTCGCAGGTGAGCAGAAGATGGAAATGGCGTGGTCTTCCCTTCGAGAACCAGATAATAAACGTGCTTGTTGAAAGAGAAAGAGACAGAGACAGAGACGGAGACAGAGACAGGGACCAGCCAGAGAGCGCGCACGCGCCCCGCCGCGGTCCCTCGGCCCGTCCTGCGCGGCGGCGGGTCGGCCACCAGAGGGCGCGCGGCGCTCACACACGCGGGGACCGGCCGCAGCCCTGGCCCCGCTCCTGCCAACCTCAGTGTTCAGAGATCAGAGTTTGCAGCCACATACTCCTGGGTCTTGCTCCAGGCCAGCTACTTCCGGGTCATGTGACCCTCGCCGGGTCACTTAAAGGTTCTGTGGCCCAGTTTGGTCAGCCGTAAAATGGGTACAGCGATGGTTCTGTCGTTCTCAGGGTGGATGAGGTCGCCAGCTGCAGGGGGCAGAGATGCGGTCTCTGGGGTAGGGGAAGAGAGGAGCCCTGTCACCTTCCCTTCTTGCTCAGCCTTGCTGGTGCTCTTGTCTGAGCACAAACCTCGCCCTGTGGCTTATTCGGCTTATTCCTGGCTTTGGTCTCACCCTCTCGAGCCCTGGTGCCCAAGGGACCAGCAGCTGCCCTTTCCTGGCAACTACATCGTCCCTGGGGCAATGTCACTGCCCAGCACCCAAGAGGCTCCTCTCAGCCATTCTCGTAACTGCCCCTTACCCCTTCTCCTGCCCTAGACCAGCCAAGCACTGACCCATGCAGCCAGACCCCAGGGGGTGTCTGCATTCCCAGGTTTGCAGCTTGCACGACTCAGAGACCCCAGGTGTAGAGGTTGCCATGGACAGAAGGTGCACAGGAGCAGCCCCTCGTCTTATCCTTGGTCCCACAGAAGCACGTAACCTGCTCTGACCTTTTCAAATGATTTGCCAGTATTTCATAATCAGGGCATTGCATCCTAAGATCCAGATTTCCAACTTCTCTTAAAAACTTGGAAGCTCCAAGAACCTGAGTCCTTGGAGCAATAGTGGGCTCAATGCCGGGGGGTGGGGGACACCCACACATGGGCCAGGGCTCTCAGGTTCACCACTGCCCCTGCACAGGCCCTGTCCCCCATTCATGGCACCTTCCTGGCCCCTGCAAGCACCTCCGCCTGTGACCCTGTGTGGGGGAATCTGCGCCAAAGCAGGCTTGTATAAACATTTCCACGTTGCAGCTGCTGGTCCCAGGCACCTAGGAATGCAGAGCTGGAGGGGTGGGGTGTCCCAAAAATGAGAGAAGACCCTCTGGGGCAAGGAATCCTGGGGGCCAGCCTGGAAGAGAGCTGCTTGGTGTCCTCGGCTGTCCAAGGGACTTCATGGCCCAGGTGCCCAGAGCAAAAGCCTTGGGGGTCATTCTGTGTCCTCTCAGAGCCCCCTGCCCCACTGCCTGGTCCATCAGCACATCTTGGTGGCTGTGTCCAAACGGATCCAGGGTCCAGTACTTCTCATCACCTCCACGCCTGCCGCCCTGGGCCGAGTTGCGAACTTCTCCCCCTGGCCTGGTGCAGTGGCCTCCTCGCTGGTCTCTCTGCTTCCAGCCTGGCCCACAGTCTGTCCGCCCCATGGCAGCAGCGGAGCGTGTTAAACCCCAAGACACACCCCATCCCTCCTCTGCTCAAGCCCTCCAGCCATTCTCACCTCACTCAGAGTCAAAGCCCTGAACGAGCTGTCTGTCACTCCTCATCTCCTCCCACGCTTCCCAGCCACATTGGCTCAGCGGCACTCAGGCCTCAGGGCCTTTGCAGTGGCTGTTCCCTCCCCTTATCTGCACAGCTCCCTCCCTGCCCTCCTCCAAGTCTCTGCTCAGATGTCACCATCTCCTGAGCACTGCCCCCTTTCCCAGCTTTATTTCTTCCCTGGCACTAACCCCCTGAAACATAATCATTTACTTATTTCTTCTGTCGGCTGCCTTCTCCCCTCCCTAGAGTGGAGGCTCCGTGAGGGCAGGGGCTTTGCTTTGTTTTGCTCACTGCAAACAGTGCTCAGCACGTAGGAGGTGCTCAGCAAATATTTGGTAACTGAGTGAATGAGCAAATATGTGAAAGGAGGGCACTGGCAGTACCAAGTGTGCAGGGCAGCTGTGAGGACCCAAGCAGGTCGTGGGGGTTGTCGGGGCTGGCCTCTTGGGCACGTGACCAGCACAGGGTACCAGGGCCTGCGCTTTGTACATGAAGTCTGATGGGACAGTGGAGTGTGTGCCGGGCACTTGGAGCCTCTACCTCACTCCATGAGCGAGCACAGCCCACCGCCTGCCCTGGGCAGGTTCTCGACTACACTCTCCCCATCCCCCCCCAGACCCCCAACCCCACCCCGCCCCCACCTGCTGCTGCTGCCCTTTGGCCCTGGCTGCCAGGCGCCTGGGTAAGGGAAGGATCAGGATTGGTGTTGAGTGTGCAGCATGGTGGCCCTGGCCACATGTGAGGGTCTGCACTTGCCCCACCAGTGTGCCTGTGCCCAAGGGAGCATGACATTGAACAGGAAATAAAAACCACCATGACGGGCTGGAAGAGAGTCCTTGGGAGGAAAGAAAAAGCTTTTTGCTGCTTTCTGAACAAGAGGCCCGCATTTAAATTTCTCTGTGCCCGCTCCCTCTGTAACTGGCCCTGGGTCAAGTACTCACACCTCACAGTGTTAACTGCTCTGTCCCCGGTTATTTAGATCCCAGATTAGAGAGAAACAGGGCGAGCAGGAGAGAGCCTGCAGGCTCCTGGGACAGCTGGCGACCCTCAAGGTGACTGGCACCAGGCCTAGGAGACGACATTCCCTTGCCTTCCCCCTGGCCCCGCATGCGTCTGCACTGGGAGCAGCAGGCTGAGATGTGCCAGGGCAAGCCCCTTTGTCCCCGAGCCGCAGCTGTCACCCCCTTCCAATAGTGACAGAGGGTGCGGACATCTTTGCCAACTGAAATATCAGGGGAACTGTGGGTGGCAGCCATAGTTCCCGACGCATCACAGGGATTGTCGCGGTTGTTCTGAAGGGTCCCAGGGTCAGGGCTCAGTTTACAGCCTCATTCCCTGAAATGTTCAAAAGGGGATCTAGATTGAACCCCTCAAGGGATGGATGGCAAGGGGCCAGGCCTTGGTGGTGACTTCAGGCTCAGATGTTGATGTCATACATGGCCCTGGTAAGGGCTGCAGACCCTGATGATAAATAACTTCAAACCAGACCCTGGAGTGGCCTCAGATGGACCCTGGTGACAGGGGAGGTGCCTGGCATCTCATCCCCCCTCCTTCCACCGTGGCTAAGCCCCTGTCTCTCCCCAGCCACTAGAATTCAAGCCATTCTCCAGGATCCACCTAATTAGCCAAGCTCATTAACTCCCACAAGGCTTCTCCTCCCTTCCTAATTAACTGACTTAATTAGGGCTTGCAGGCCTGGCTCCACCCAGCCCCCTCCTGCTCCCAGCCCGGCCTGCCTCCTCCAGGCCCTCGGCTCAGCCAAGGCTCCCCAGGCTGGGAGCGGAGCAGGGTGTGGCCTGGGCCCCTCCAGCACCCGAGCCTCCACGCTGTTCCCGCCCCTGGTTCCAGGACGCCAGGACAGCGCCCCTGCCAGGCAGCAGCCCAGAGGCAGCAATGGAAATGGGGACAGGCAGGTGGATGGGGAGAGGGATGGAAATGGGATACAGTGGATCAGGGGGGAGTAGGTGAGGCTGGCAGGGGATGGCGTGGGGTGGGGAGGGCTGGGCAGGGAGGGGCTTAGGGCCTTGGGTTGAGTCCCAGCTAGAGTGTGACTGCAGCAAACTCCTCAACCTCTCTGTCTCTGATACACAGCGAGAGCACCACTTCATAGGGCTGTTGTAAGGATTAAATGAGTTAATTTGTGTGAAATGCTTAGAACCTGGCCTGACACAAGTGTGTGATTGTTAAATAAGTGTGTGGGCGTAAACAGAGCCAGGAGCTGGAGGAGGGGAAGGGACAGCCCAGGGGGCACAGCTCTGGAGGGTGCCAGGAACAGACTGAGCCCGGGAGAGGTTAAGAAGATAAGTGAGCAAAAAGGACTCAGGACAGGGTGTCCCATTCCTTCTGCAGGGGGGAGGAAGAGGCTGGCCTTGTTAGTCCAGGACTTCTGCACTCTGTGCCTCAGTTTCCCCATTGGGGGAAGACTCTACCTTTGAGAAAGTGCCCGGCGTATCGTAGCTGCCCAAAGTCTAGAGACCCTCCCCGGAGACAGGAGATGACCCAAAAAGCATTAGGAGGGAAGTGCTCAGTGAAGGTGACCTTCACCTCCCATGGGACCCAAGTGAAGAAAGTGGGCTGTGCAGGCAGCAGGCAGGATGCAGGTTAGACATTAGGCAGGACTTACCGGAGTTAAGGAGTGCAAGATCTCCGAGGCAGGAGGGAGGAGCTGCCGGGCAGGCTTGGGGAGAGATGACCAATACCCCCAACTTAGGGACCCACTCAGCTGCTGCTCACCCTTCAGATTCAACATGGCCTCACCTCCTCCAGGAAGCCCCCAGTCCTTGTCTCTCCTTTGGACCCTGGTCTCAGTCAGAATTTTACATTTATTGGTATGATTAGTGCAGTGCCACCCCTGCTAGGCTGGAAGCTTCTGAAGGCAAGGACAGTGCTGTTTAGCCTGTCCTTTCATCCTAGTGCCTTCGCAGTATGGGTGCCCAGGAATGAACGAGTGACTTGGCCCAGACGTTTCCCTCTGGAGCTTAAAGGGAAAAGGCCCCATATGGCAGCCCGGGCAGCTGGCCCACCTGCTCAGCCGTGAGCCCCCAGCCCCTTGCATGGCCCCAAGAACAATCAGCTTAGGAGGCAGCGGCTGGACTCCAAAGGATTCGAACCTTGTGCTCCCGGGCAGGCTGGGCTTCCTCTGAGAACCCCCTTGCACACCCCAGGATGCCGAGGAAGCAGTGGTGATGCGGGACAGAGGAGAGAATGTTAAACTTACTCTTGCATTTTTCAACACTTTAGAAACTCACATTAACACATAATAAGAGCCTGGGGTTGTAAGTAACAGAGACCCAAATCCAACTGACTTGAGCACAAAAGGGACTTTATGGGGTCACATAACTGGAAAGTCCAGAGTCTTTAGGCATGGCTAGACCAAGGGGCTCACATGAGAACAGGGATTCTGCCTCTCTCGGCTCTGCTGTCTGCTGTGTTGGTTTTGGCCTCCACGCTGGTAGCAACCCCAGGCTCACATCCGACCGCCTTTCAGTGCCATGGAAAGAGAGCCTGTGTCCTACTGGCCTGGCTCGGGACATAGACCCATCTCAGAAACAATAGCCATGGCCAGGAGGCTGGGTCACAAGACCACCCCTAGAGTCAAACAGGTGAGCCCCGCCATCAGAACCCCTAATGAGTAGGGAAGGGTATGTCAGGGAATGTTCGTTCCTAAAGGAAACTGGGGTTCTGTTGTCAGAAGACGGGGGACAGATGCTGGATGACAGAGGTCTGTCTGCTCCACTTGGAAGATGTGGGCATCGTGCCAGACCCACCGGGGCACTGTTCTAAGCACCAGGTATCGGTGGCAGACACAGTCTGTCCCCCACTCCCTTCCCAGCTTCTACTTGCCACCAGTGTCCTCATCTCTATTCTGAAGACCTTCTCTGGCCCCAGCGTGCTCTGCCCACATCCCTGGCACTGCCCCCGACATGCTCCCTGCCCCAGAGATCTCCCCAGTGACTGAGAAATTACCCCAGCTGCTTTGCCCTTGGGTGGGTAACTCCAAGAAGTATGTTCTGCACTGTCTCTGAGAGTTCCCTGGTGGGGTTAACCTCCAGGTGCCCACGGTGGTGACTTGCTTGGTAACACACCCCTTGTCACTGTCTTCCTGCTTCGCTTCTGCACTCCCCACCTGGATCATCTATCCCATAAACTACTTGCTCTGGAATCCTTTTCTCAGGGTCTGTTTCTGGGAAACCCAAACTAGGACATCATTAAAGCCAGACCCTTAGGGATGTGTTCTAGACGGCGCTTGTTTCCTGCCAAATGTCTACAATTCCTGGGGATGGCTTTGGTGACCCATCCCTGTGAAAGGAGCTGGGACTGAACCGGCTCTGGGAATCCCGCCTCAGTTCCGAGGGTTCCAGACGATGCTCCCTGCTCCTCCTCAATAAGTGTAGGTGGGGTCGCGACCCATCAGATCCTCACTGCACGACTTGCAAGAGCAACAGCCACCACCCGGCCCTGAGCATGGGCATTCAGGGCCATCGTGAGCAGTATGTCCGTGTGGCAGACCCAGGGGAGACAAACCTATTACCTACTCTTCCCAGAGTGTGACAGACGAGGCCATTTTAGCTGGTTCTTGGACCTGGCTTTAGAAAAAAACAGAATCATAGAGTGAAAATTTTCATTTCTCCTCCCTCCTTCTCCTGTTTGTTAAGATCCCATTTTAAAACACTTCTGCTGAATGATTTTTAATTATTTTGAAAAAAGTGGAAGAAATCACATAAAAGTCTAAACCTGTGCATATCCACAGCTAGAATCGATGTTAACATTTTATTATATTTGCATCAGCTATTTTGTTTGTTTGTTTGTTTTTGAGACAGAGTCTCACTCTGTTGCCCGGGCTAGAGTGAGTGCCGTGGCATCAGCCTAGCTCACAACAACCTCAAACTTCTGGGCTCAAGCGATCCTTCTGCCTCAGCCTCCCGAGTAGCTGGGACTACAGGCATGCGCCACCATGCCCGGCTAGTTTTTCTATATATATTTTTAGCTGTCCATATAATTTATTTCTATTTTTAGTAGAGACAGGGTCTCGCTCTTGCTCAGGCTGGTCTCGAACTCCTGACCTCAGACGATCCTTCTGCCTCGGCCTCCCGGAGTGCTAGGATTACAGGCGTGAGCCACCGCCTGCATCAGATATTTTTCATTAAAAAAAAAAAAAGACAAAACATGACAGGTAAAGATGAATTCCTGCTACACCCCTCCCAGCCTCATTTCCTGGACTCCATCCCTGGGGCAACCCACTCAGGATTTTAGGGCTGTCCTTCTCATTCGGGTTGGCACACTTTCCGCTGCAAGAAACGGAATTTCCAGCTCAAAGCGGCCCCAGTACGAGCAGCTCAGCAGCTCTGCGCTCTCACAGAGAAGCAGTTTCTCTCCCTGGGCGCTGCGATCACAGTGCACTTCCCATCCTCAGTGGTGTCCTGCTGGCCACAGTGACAGAGTTGTATGTCGACCTGGGGACTGGGGAGCTCATTAAGCACTCCCGCTGGAACACAGCGTCTCTCACTTCAGAATATGTTCTCCAAAAACGTATTGAGAGAGTCAATGATCCAGCGCCTCCAGCTGCCGTACATCCCGGGCTGCCGAGCCATCTTCTGTCTGATGCGTCTTGGGTTCTGGTGGACCCCCTGGTTTTTCTTATCAGCAATAACTTGACCTGTGTCTGCCAGTGGCCCTGGGTGGGGGTTCGTTCTGTACCACAAGACCATTGTAATGCAGACCAGAGAGCCAGGAATGTCTTCTCTCTGCCATGACAGGGGACAGGGCACTAAGGAGCATCACAGAACACACTGGGGTAATCCCCAAATGCCATCGTTTTCCCCCAGCATGGAGTCCATCAATATGGCCAATACAATATCTTAACAGATTACTTCTAGTGCAGCCAGTAGAGTTACCCAAATGCATACAGTTTGCAATGTACAGATCCTAGAAGGGGAAGACTCTTGCAATGCCTTCCTCATTCCCCCCAACAGTAGCAGAAACTTCTGACACATCCAGCAAATATAAAATATAGCCAAAGGGAACATACATAATAATCAGAAGTCCCTAGGGTCCCTGGATTCATGTGTTTCCTTGTGCAGGGAGCAGCCACTAATTGCCCAGGAGCACAAAGACATGACATTATTGAAGAGGGTTGTAGGCTCTGGGCAGAGGAAATCTAAATAGAGATCTCTGTTTTCCAGTGTTTCTTCTGTGTTGCTATGAAAATCATGGCCAAGTTTTATCTTTGTGTGCTGCTATCTAAATTGCACCCATCAAAACCTGCTCTCTGGAAAGGTAGCATTGCTGTGGATACACACCTTTGAGCTGGCAAGAATGGTTTAGCCCCAGGTGTCAAGGAAAAAGGACCAGAGCATTACAAACAGCTGCTTTCCTCCTCTCTTCAGATGCGTTGTGTTGGTTCAGTCCTCTGCAAAGCAGGCAAGGTGGGATGGGATTTATTAGGGAAAACACTTGGGAGGGAGAAATGGGGAGGGAGCCAGAGGAGGCTGGGAGGACTCTCAGACTGCAGTAGATCTAACACTGGGCAGAGAGAGACAGAAGTAAGGAAGGTGGGGTAGGAAGAGTCTTAGCCTGCAGTGTGGTGTTAAGAAAGTGTCCACAAAGCCAAGGGGGAGCCCTTGATCCAAAGTTGCCCATTAGAGGAGCCTTGTGTCCCTAAGCATGAGGTGCGTCCTAGTTCCTTGGCTGGCATTAGCTCATGGGAAACCAACCAGAGCCCCCTGGGTGAACCACACATGGATTTCACAGCTGCTGCCCTTAGTCAATTGCTTTTCCTGAAGGCAGAGGTCTGGGTGGCATATTTTCAGGGCATCTTGATGCCACTGCACTCTAGCATGGGCAACAGAGGGAGGCCCTGTCTTAAAAAAAAAAAAAGAAAGAAAGAAAGAAAAAAAAAGAAGAAAGAAAGAAAAAAAAAAAACAAGAAAAAAAGGCCAAATGGAGAAGAGAGGTCCTCAATGGGGGAATGGTAAGCAGGCTCCAAATGCTAAGGGCTCTAAGTGCCAGGAGGTTAGACTTTACCCTGCAGGTACACAGGATTCCGTGGCAGTTTTATGTAGGAAAGCAACCCAGTTCAATTTGTATTTTATAGAGCTAGTGGTCACAAAGGAATTGGATTCTAGAAAAAAGAGCCTAGATAGAGGCAGGAGGAAGACAAGTCAGGAACCGAGGCAATATTCTCCCCAGCAGAGGTTGCAAACTGATGGCCCCTGACCAGATTTGTCCCCAAAGCATGTTTCATTTGGCCCATTCAGTATTTCTGATTTTGGGGAATTAGTTCCAAACATTTAAGAGTTGGAAGATTTCATGTTAGAATATGGATTTCCTGCTTCTCTTGAAATATCATCTGGCCACACACAGCCCACGATGCCCCCTGTTTGTTTGTCTCACCTCCACTGCTCCCTATCACCTTACACGGGCCCCAGCGACTAATTTATGAGACCTATAGGTACTTCAGTTTGCAATCACTGGCTCTAAAAGCTCTAGAAACAATCGGAGTGGTTGGGAAGATTACACTGGGTTGACAAAACAGCCTGATCACAGACTTAGAGGAAACAGGGAAGGTATGGGGTGTGCTGGGGGCTTTCTCACGAGGGAAAGAACGTGCAGCCAGGATGAGGCTGAGAGAGAGAGAACAGAGCCAGGAAGGACGAGCTGTCCCTATCTCATCTCTGTCCTCATCTACCCCTCTTCATCCAGGCCACCAATTTCTGGTTACGGCACAGATAATGACTCCACACCCGGTGCCCGTACACCTGCTGCTACCTCTCGGTCCAGAATCTCCTTTCTCCCGGCCGCATTCCCCCACCAGTCGCTGACTGTTTACACAGGGGTTGCAAACGCCACCTGCGCTGGACACGGCCCCCAAGGCCCAAGTGTCCCACCTCTTCCCCGAGCAGACTGTTAGTTTGAGGTTTCGCTCGAAATAGGTTGGATGGGTGGGTGGATGGCTGGCTGGACAGACCGGCGGACGGACAGACAGACTGAGGGATGAGTGAATGCATATCCAATTGCACGGCTTGGATTTGTTTTCCCTCCTTGAAACAGACACAGGCTCCGCCTCATAAGCCTAGACTGGGACAGTCTGGGGCAGTCTGGTCCCGCAGGGGCCAACAAGCCGGACCAGGTGACCCTCTCAGACTCCCCCGAGCCCTCTCTGACCTCGTTCTCGCCCCCTCGTGGGCTCTGACCTAGAAAAGCGGGGGTGGGAGGACACACAGGGAGCCCACGGGCGCTAGGACCCGGCGCGGCCGGAAGGCGGGGTAGGGGCGCCGTGTGCGGCTCCCTCCGCCCGGGGAGAATCTGCGCCCCGCGGCGCGCGGCTGGGGGCGGCGGCGGGAGGGCGAGCGCGCGCCGGGCCAGTGCGCGTGCGCGAGGGCGCGCGCCGAGCGGGGCGGACAAAGGGGCGGGCGGCGGCGCGCGAGCCGGGGGGCGGAGCCGCGGGCCAGGCGGGCAGGTGCGCGCCGGCCGGAGGGCGGAGCCGCGATGCCGCGATGGAGCGGAGCCCGGGCGGGCGCCGGGGCCGAGGCCCAAGCACCAGGCGGAGCGCGAGCCGGAGCCGCAGCCAGAGCCCGGGCCGGGCCGGGGTCAGGGACCGC
Organism: Lemur catta; assembly: GCF_020740605.2. Lineage (NCBI taxonomy): Eukaryota > Metazoa > Chordata > Mammalia > Primates > Lemuridae > Lemur > Lemur catta. The sequence goes on from NC_059129.1 coordinate 18,355,477, forward strand.
AGGGCCGGGCTGCTCGTAGCGGCGGCGACGGAGCCCCCCAGCGGCTGAGGGGCTTCCTCCCAGCTCCTGCCAGTGGCCGGGACCCAGCTAGCCCCCGCAGCCGGGGAGCGCGGGGGTCCCCCCACCACATCCAGGATCCAGCGAGCTTCGGGAAAGAGGGGGGCCCCTCCAGATTCAACACAGAGCGACTCCCACTCGGGGGAAGCGGAGATTTCATCTGTATTTAGAAGACAGCGACCCCTCTACGGTGCCGCGAAGACTCCCTCCTTCAACCTGGGCCCCCCAAGACCTAGAACGCAGGGCCCCCCGTCCGGGATTGCGGGAACCCCCTCCCAAGATCCTGGTCGTTACAACTCCACACCTCAAGACACGAAGACCCAGCTCAGAACGCCCCTAGATCAGAGGATCCTAAACCCCCCCCAACTCCGGTACACAGAAATTCCAAATCTAGGGACCCGAGGACAGCAAGAAATACCCCTCACCAGCAAGAAGCCTCGTGGCGCCCTCTCAAAGCTCCAGGATTGGGGCGACTGAGCCCCTTGCGGCACCTTTCGTATCCCGGCCCATGATTGTGGCGCCCTGAGCCCCCCCCCGGGCCGGGCTGACGAAGACCGAGACGGCGCCCAGGCCCCCTGCCGCGGCGTCCCCGCGGCCCCAGCCCAGGTAAGCCGGGCCCAGGTGAGGGGCGGCAGGTGAGTGGCCACTGAGGCCCCTATAGCCCTGCAGGTGGGGAAGGAAGTATTGGGTGCGCTCCCCCTCCCCAGCGTCGCCATGGAGCCGAGGCTGAAGGACGTTTCTTTGTGTCTCGCTTGGAGGAGCCGCCCCCTCCTCCTCTCCCTTCCCCCACCCTACACCCTAGCCTTGAGGTTTGGGCTCAGCTCCCTGGCCCCACGGGGAAGTGGTGGTGAAGCCCCTTGTGCCATGGAGTGGGAGGAAGAGGGTGGGGAGTCCCCCCCAAAAGCTGTGAATCTAGAGTGTTGGACCCTAGGTTTTTGAAGTCTATATACCCCTCCCCCCAAGGCCGGGCTGAGTTCTCAAGTGAAGTCCCCCATAGGAGGAGAAAATTTGGGGGTGTCCGCAGGTGAGAGGGCCTGCAGTATGTGGCCCAGGGTGATGACTGGGGCGTTGGGTGTGTGTCTTTGTCTGTGACAGAGCAGGGAAGGGGTGTGTTTGAGAGAATGGGTGGGAATCCCTTATTTTCTCTACTGCCCCCCACCCAGGTCACAGTGGGGGTCCTCACCCAGGCCATACTTTGTGCTCCCTGCAGGACAGGGAGGGGGCAGGCCCTTCCCAAAGTGAGGTGCTAGTTTCTGGGGAGGGGAGGTAGTCTAGATGAAGAAGCCATTTCAGGTCAGGGCACCTTTCTGTCCCCATATGTCCCAGGGACAGCGAGCCCAAGGCCTTCCCTTCTCCTGACCTCGGAAACACCCCGGGCCAAACCCAGCTTGGGTCAGTACGTCCTAGACAGCCCGGGGGCAAGTCCAGGTTCTTGCTTTAGCTTTCCAGGTAATACACAAAGCAGTACCCCAGCCTGGCCCTCAGTGAGGTACTGAACCCTGGGGACCCTGCAGCTCATGTGGAAGCTAAGAGGCCCTGGGGGAGATTGTACTCTGAAATTCTGGATCAGAGAGCCTGAGAAGGGGCTGGACCACGCTGAGCTGCTGGATTTCCCAGTCTCTTCTCTCTGAGCCGTACGCAGGTGAGCAGTGATGCTGAACCCATTTGATAGATGAGCAAACTGAGGCTCAGGAAGGCAGGGCCCTGGTTACAGGGAGCCCCACCAGTACTTCCTTTGTTTAGATATTCATTCAACACACCTTAAGGTAGTATCTGTGGTGGACCACACACTGGAGGAAGCGTCCTTTTTCCCACTTCAGCCCTGATGGGCTGTTCTCAATTTGCCCAGGCCATGCCTTTTGGGCCAGCTGAGGTGCACCTGGTCAGACCCGGCCAACCAGTTCTTGACCCCACACCTGAGGCACCTGGTCTCCATCCTGCCGCAGACTTGGGAGCACTGAGCCTGGGCAGCTGATTCATCTTCTCCCCTCTTCCCAGCACCAAGTGTCCCCACCCCCATCTGCTGCTGGCGTTGACTCAAGGGTGAGGATGTGACCAGCAGGAGAGGAGGGTGAGGGGTGCTTCAGGCCAGACCTCTGGCAGCCCCTCCTGCAAATTTAAGGACAGTTGAGGCAGCCCCCTGCCACAGGCTGTGGGGGAGCCAGCTGCCCTGAAGACTGGGTGACCTTGGGCAAACGTGTGACATTTCCCAGAGATACTGGCAGAGAGCAAACCACTTGCTCTGCAGCTGGCAGGGAGGATGCAGATGGAAGGTGGGCCATGAGAAGCATCCAGGTGTGTCCTACCCATCTCTGGAGAAGTTCATTGCCCCCGGTGGGTTTGCAGGAGCCCGGGACCTTGTCACACACCCCACGGGCAAGACGATGGAACTAGAGGCTAATAAAGAGCAGCAATTTGAGTCACTGTAACCAAAGAAAACTGCTACAAGGCCAGAGGGGAACAGGGGGTAGGACCTCTCTTCCTCATTAAGCTGCGGTGGCTCCCTATTGAGTCGGCACTTGCAGCCCTCTGCAGTCTGGCCCCAGGCATCACCTCTCACTCCTCAGTCACCCTCTTCTGCTCCTGGCTCATCTCCTCCATGTCCTCCAATTCTTCCCCTCCATCACGTGCCACTCCCCTGACCTGAAAAGCCCCGCTCTAGAATAGCTCAGAAGCCACCCTCTGCCTCCACCTCCCTTTTTGAGCTGACCCGGGCTGGCACGTAGTGGAGAGCTGAATTTGGTTGATGATTGGTGGCTTGGAGATGGTGGCATGTGTCTACACTGCTGTGAGAGTTTGAGCCCCAGGAGACGGGAACTGGGTTTGTCTTGCCCACACTTCATCAGCATTTTCTAACCCAGAGCCCAGCACATTGTGTAGCACGTGCTGTAAAATATAGCCTCCAGATGCTTTCTGTGGATTTAGTGCTTTTTATTTATTTATTTATTTATTTTTTGAGACAGGCTCTCTCTCCCTCACCCAGGCTGGAGTGCGGTGGCGTGATCATAGCTCACTGAAGCCTTGAACTTCTGGCCTCAACTGATCCTCCTGCCTCAGCCTCCCGAGTAGCTGGAATTACAGGCACGCACCACCATGCCTGGCTAATTTTAAAATTTTTTTTTTTTTTTTTGAGACATAGTCTCACTTTGTTGCCCGGGCTAGAGTGAGTGCCGTGGCGTCAGCCTAGCTCACAGCAACCTCAAACTCCTGGGCTTAAGCGATCCTCCTGCCTCAGCCTCCCGAGTAGCTGGGACTACACGCATGTGCCACCATGTCCGGCTAATTTTTTGCTATATATATTTTTAGTTGGCCAGATTATTTCTTTGTATTTTTAGTAGAGATGGGGTCTCGCTCTTGCTCAGGCTGGTCTCGAACTCCTGACCTCGAGCGATCCACCCGCCTCGGCCTCCCAGAGGGCTAGGATTACAGGCGTGAGTGAGCCACCGCACCTGGCCTGAATGACCACCTTCTTTGGACAGGGCCTATGCCCTCCCGCTCGCCCCAGGCCCCACCTGACCTGTTCACTCATTTATGTATGACCCACTGGCCCCCGCTGCCAGCATCTGGGTTTGCAGGCTCAGGATAGAGCCTAGAAAAATGTTTGCTCAGTCGGTGACCTTTGTGTGCTGCACATACGGGTGCTCCCTGCCTCCCCCATGGCCAGCTTGGAGCATGCATAGAGCAGTGTCCATCCGGGGTTGGTAGCGCTACGTGGTGAAATGAGCTGAACTTCCCCAGCTTGCTCCTACTTTCCACTCCTAGCTCCATCTCGCACCCTCACCCCTGTGCTAGAGGCATTCAGCCACCAAAAACCTGTTTTCAACTGTCCCATTTGCCCAGGAACAAAAGTCCAAGGTTCTAGGCACAGGTCCCACTGAGGACTCTTGGGGGAGGGCTGCTCTCTAGGCTTCAGTTTATCCCTCTGTCCAGAGGAGAATTGGACTAAAGCTTCCCTTGGCTGTAAACTTCCTTCTTGTTCTGACTTTCTAGGGCTGAGTCCAAGCTGTTCTAAGTTTTGGTCAGGAAGGAGGGGTGGGGCCTAGATGCAGGAGTCACTTGAAAATATCACATTCCCTAAAGATTAATGAAACATCTTGATGGGCGTTGCCACATAGTTGGGCCAGGGGCCAGGGGCCAGCAGTGGGCCCCAGCCACTGGGCATGGCCCTGGAAGGGAGAATGGCCTCTTCCTGGACAAAAGTCATCTGCAGCCTGAGCTCAAAAGAGATGGCAGAGCACCATGGTTGAGAGCACAGGCTCTGGACTCTGCCTGGGTTGGAATCTCACTTAGCTGCTGTGTGACCTTCGGCAAGTCACTTACCCTCTCTGGGCCTCAGTTTACTTATCTGTAAAACAGGGATAATACCTACCGCAGAGGGTAGTCTGGGGTATTAAGCAGGCTGAGAGGGGCCTGGGACAGGGGCTGCCCCCTCAAAAGGGCTCCATAGCTGCTGGCCCTTATTAAAAGGGGTCTCAGCACGTGGATGACTAAGCCTTGGTGGTTATCCTTTTGGGACTATCCCCAGGGAGGGGCAGGGGTCTTTGAGAGGCAATAGCATGTAGTCAAGAACATGGAGCTTGCCCGTGCTCCGGGTTGGGGGTGGGGGAGGAGGGTTCAAGGCTGAGAGCCCGAGGGCCCTTCCTGAGCCTGTTGTGGAGCTCTGCCAGAGATGGGACTCTGGGTGGCCTGGTTCTGTAGTCAAGGCCCTTGGCATTCGCAGCCTCTGCTTTCCAGGTGTGGTGCCTTCTGGGCGTTTTCCTGAGGTGGCTCCCAGAGGCTTTCTGCCCCAGGCCAGAGTTCTCCCCGAACCACCCCCTCCCCCCAGCCCCAACTCCCCTGCTCTCCCTTCCAGGTCCAGGAAGCAGTGGCAGCTGGGCCTGGTTAAAGTCCCCTCTCCTCCTTCCTGCTCACCCACCCTCCCCTCTCCCTGCCACAGCTTGGCCACACCTGGGGAAGGAACAGGTCCAGACTCGCCGCTCAGCCCCTGCTCGGGAAACCCTGTAATGTCAGAGCTGGAAAGGAAGCAGTGGAACATTTTCCAATGTCAAGTGTTCTGTGCCAGGCACTGGACATCGTTTCGTCATTTAGCCCTGAGAACAGCACGGCATTAGCCTCAGAGCAGAGATTTGAGCCCAGCTCCAAGGACCACCTAAGGTTTGTGTGAAACCCGCAGCAAACTGCCAGGGTTGGAATCCCGCCTCTACCGTTCGCTAGCTGCGTGACCTTGGGCAAGTCAGCTATCCTCTGTGCCTCAGTTTCTTCAGATACAGAATGGAGATAATAATAGCTCCTACCTCCTAAAGTTGTTGTGAGGATTAAATGAATCTGTAACAGGTAAAGTGCTTTTAGCTGTGCCTGCTGCTTAAGTGTTTGCTCTTAGTATTTCTGTCACACCCTGCTGGGGTATGCAGATGAGCTGATGCAAGGCCAGGGGACCTGCTGTGACTTCCCACTGCATTAGCACTCCTTCCCTGTGGCTTTAGGCAGTCACTGGAGGGGCCCAGGATGTCTGACTTCCTCTGGGCATTGGGATGGCCTGGAGAGGCTGGGAGACAGGGCAGGAGTGGTACTGGACAGGACAGAGCTGCCTCATCCTCCCGGCCCGGAGAGGCTGCAGGGCTCCGGCCCCCACTGCCTCCAAGGCAGCTTTCCTGAGTCTGTTAGGGCCCCTGCCATAGCAGGAAGGGGCTTCTGACTCTGAGCCAGGGCTCAAAGCCTTGCAGGGAAGAGACCCTCCCACCTTTGGAGGTCAGGTGCCTGCCAACCCTGACCCCAAGTGTCTCCAGGAGGCACAGTGGGACCCACAGTTAACACAGCTTAGTGGTAAAAAGTACAGGCTCTCGACCCGATCTCTAGCTGTGTGACCTTGGGCAAGGTGCTTAACCTCTCTGTGCCTCAGATTCCTCATCTATAACAAAGGGGGATGATATTAGTGCCTGCCTTGTAGGGTTATTTTGAGGAGTACATGAATGGCTGTTTGTACGGTGCTGTGAATGGCATCTAGTACCCACTAAGGGTTTGCTGTTAATATACGTCCTCAAAAGCCCTGAGCAGAAAGGGAATGTTAGCCCCACTTTAGCAGATTAAAAAAAATGGAGGCTCAGGGGTGACGTTTCCATATATGGGGTTCAAGGAAGACTCTGCCCACCTTTCTACCATTCACACGGTCCACAGGGCAAGGCCAGCCTAAAGGAGCCGACAGGACCCAGCCTGGGCCCCAGCTGGGTTCCCGTCTTCCCAGCCTTTCTGCCCCAGGCCTCTGCTGACAGCAGAGAGGAAGCTGTGGCTCTGGCCCCAGGGCTCCCCCAGAAGCCTCTCAGTCTTCCTGCACCCCCTCCTCAGCCCTGCTCCAAGGACAGTGGTGCAGTGCCGCTGTGGCTGGCCTCAGAGTCCCTGAGTGCAAGGCCCGGGCCAGGTTCGTGCTGTCTCTCCACCTCTCAGGGCCCGGTGCACGGGCTGGCTTTAGGAAGGGTTTGCCCAGGCCTGGGGTTTGGAGTGCCTCTCACTGGGAGAGAAAGCAGGTCCCCCACTGTGGCCTCCACCCCTCGTATGATGGCTCGATGGCTCGTAAGATGATGGCCACCCCTCCTCACCTCTATCCTCACTTCCTGCCCCCTACCCTCTCACCCACCACTTGGCAGCCACCCCACCCCTGGGCCTCCACATTGTCCCCTGCAGCACCCACGCACTTGCAGCCTTCTCCCTGGGGCTCGTCCTGACCACCCCCGACAGTGTCCTCACCCTTGTCCCCCCGAGCTTTCCCTTCAGGACCTCTCACTGTCCGTCTCTTACCATCTCAGTCATTGTCTGCCTCTAAACTGGAGTAAAAGCTCCTCCAGGGCAAGGCTGTTTGTTTGGTTCACGAATACGAATGTATTCCAGATCCAAGAACGGTGCCAAGTACATAGTAGGTGCCCAAAAAATATTCCTTGAATGTTCTGGAGCCAGACAGATAACCTCTAAGCCACTTCCTAGCTGTGTGACACTGGACATACAACTTAATCGTCCCTTCTCTGAGTCTCAGTTTCCTGAGCTGTAAGACAGCAATCCCCAACCTTTTTGGCACCAGGGACCGTTTCAGGGAAAACAGTTTCTCCACAGCCCAGGGAAGAGGGGAGGCTCAGGCGGTGAGGAGCGGCTGTACATACAGACAAAGCTTAGCTTGCTTGCCCACCGCTCACCTGCTGTGCAGCCCCGGGTTCCTAAGTTTCATGGAAGACAATTTTTCCACGGATGGGGCCGGGGGTGCAGAGCTCAGGCGGTGATGCATGGCCCAGTTCCTAACAGGCCACAGACTGGTACCAGGCCACGGCCTGGGGGTTAGGGACCGCAGCTGTAAGAGATGTCATGGGAATAATAATAGCAGCTCGTCCTAAGATTGCTGTGAGGTTGAGATGAGTTGATATATATTAAGTGCTTATACTTTAAGTTGTTTGTAAGTGTTGGCTATGGCCAACAATACTTTAACCTGCACCATTGTTATCCTCATTTCATTGCTGAGGAGGTGGGGGCACGGAAACAGTAAGTGGCCTGCCCAAAGCCTTCTGGCTGCAAGTGGCTGCCCGGCCCGAACCTAGGTTGCAGCTCCCTCTGTGGGAGCTTGGGGAAGGCAGGGAGGTGAGGGCTGCAGCTGAGGAAGGGCCCATCTCTTCTGGGAGCCTCTGCTCGCTCAGCCATCTCTCCGGAGGCCACCACTTGTCCCTGGTGGACACCCAGCCAAGGCCCCTGGCATGTCAGCCAGTGGTGGGTGACCATGTGCTCTCTGCCCTCCACTCCTGTTGACAGCCCTGAGCGCTGGCTGCCGGCCTCCCCCATGCAGCTAGGCTGGGCAGACCTCTCCAGCTCACTGCCCCCACATTCCTCCAGGGGCCACCTTGGGCCCTGGGTCCTCACGTAGCCAGGAGGGCCAGGCCCAGGGCTTCCACCTCCTTCAGGGCCCTGCTGGGGCGGGCCAGAAGAGGCTGGAGGCCTGTTCCAGCTCTGGGTACCAGCTGTAGGCAGGCAGCGTCACAGGCTATTAATAGCCACCAAGGATGTGCCCCGAGAAAGGGGCACACTGTACACCAGCTGGGAGGGGAGGCTGAGGCAGGGCCCCTTGCAGCACAGGGAACCCAGGCCGTCCCATGGGGAGGGCAGTGGGGAGGATGTCTGGTTTCTGAGGCTTGATCCTGGAAAATGGGGGCCTGGGTCAGACGATCCCCACAGCCCCTGCTGGCTCGAGTCGGTCCTAGGGGTAAGATTTAGCAGAGCCGAATGGTCTTCACTTAAAGAATAGAAAACCAAGGAACAGTGAGGGTATGGCCTCACCCGAGCTCACCTGCAGGGTCAATGACAGAAGCAAGGTCCTGGCCCCTGCCGTCCAGCAAACTTGCTGAGCATCTGCTTTGTGCCCATCATGTTAAATGCGCATTCTCAGCCCCATCTTACTGACGGGCACACTGAGGCTTGGCCAGGTGGCACCCACTTGCCCAAGGTCACACAGCTAAGGAGTGGAACATGAATCTGTACCCTATGAGGAGGAGATTTGAGAATGTTCTCTTCCTCCTCCTCCTCTTGAACCAGAATAGAATGTTTGGTGCGGTCTGTATTTGTGTCGAAGGACCAAGGAGAGGAAGAGGCTTTATCTAGAGCCCCAGCCCCCCTGATGTTGTGTGCAGAATAATGCATGTGCTACATGGGGACATTTTTCAGGGGAGAAGGTCCTGGGCTTTATGCTGACCCACGAAGGAATAAGAACCACTAGCTTAGCTCACTGCATAGACTGGAAGACTGAGGAGGAGAGAGGCTGGCCAGGGCTCCCTGATGACCAGGGCACAGGCCAGAGTCTTTCCAAGCACCTCTGGGTCCCCTCCTCCCAGGCAGCAAACAGGGGAGTCCACATGCAGGCAGATTTCTGTACTGAAGTACTGAGCCCAGGGGCAGTGGGAGGCTGGGGACATCCTTCAGGGGAGGTGTTAAGAGGCAGAGAGCCAGGCTGGGACATCCACTTTGGGGCCACAGAGGGAGGGCTCTGCTTCAGGCAGGGTGTTAAGGGGCTTCCAGATGCCCCCACCTTCCTGAGCACAGCAGCCCACTGTGGGCATTCAGGGCAGCCAAGATGGATCAGTCACCCTCCTCTGGCCCCGCTCGGGAGACACCAGCCCTCATGCCAGGTGGGCAGGGAAGTGCTACCTCCTCTGGCACTTGTGTCTGGCATTGTCCGATCCCCGACCACACCTGGTTCCTTTTGCTCCCTAGACGCAATAGGATTGTACCGTGGGAAAAGTTTCATTCCTACCCTTCCTCTGTTCACTCGGTTCCCACCCGTCTCCCCAGAGGGTCATTTGTTCATTCATTCATTCATTTGACAAATATTTATTAAGTGCCTGCTAGGTGCCAGGCACCGTGTTAGTCACAGGGTTATGCAGCAGTGAACAAGACAGCAAAGTCCCTACCCTCCAGCTACTTCAGTTCGACTGGGGGAAAGAGACAGTCACAATAGATGTCAGAAGTCGGTAAGTTACATAATGCAAAGTGATACGTTCTACTGGGGAAAAAAACACGGAGCCGGGTATGGGGGTCGGGAGTGCAGTAGGGCAGCCTGAGTTGAGAAGGTGTCATTTGAGCAGAACTTGGAGGAAACCATGTGGCTATCTGAGGGTAGAGGTGTCCAGGCAGGGGGAACAGCCCCCAGGCAGGGAGCTGGCATGTTCAGGGGACAGCAGGGAGACCAGTGTGCTGAGTGGGGGATGGGGAGGGAGGTCAAGGGGTCAGTGGAGGCCTTTGGAACAAGATGGGAGTCCATGGAAGGTGCTGAGCCTGGGAGTAACGTGACACTCCCTGGCTGCTGTGTCAGGAATGGACTGTGGGGGGCAGCGGACCAGCTAGGAAGGCACTGCGGGAGCTGAGAGGTGATGAGGCGACCAGTGGAAGTGAGTGGTGAGTGGCCACTGAGGGTGGCAAACACCTTTCTTAATGTCTCGTGTTGGTTCTAAAGTTATTTTATGCAAATGCAAGCAAATGAGAAACTTTATTTCCCTTCATTTCAAGGTAGCTTACTAAACACCTGGGACTGTCTGGCCTCATCCCAGAGTGATACAGAGGCCCAGAGATGGCAAGGGATCTGGGGCAGCTGCTGTGTCCCCTCTCCTACGTGGCTGGGGGAGGGCCAGTGGCACAGCTCCCTGGGGGTCATTGGACACCCTTCAGAAATTCCAAATGCACCCACACTTTAACCCAGCAAGCCTATTATAGAATTTATCACACAGATACACCTGTGCACTGCAAAACAGCTCTGCACGAGGCTTCTGCACATTGTTTGTGATAGTAGCGAGAGGGTAGCCGCCACCCAAGTCTCCACGGTAGGAGTCTGGTTAAATGGATGGCAGCATGTCCGTATGTACCTTTCCAGCCCTAGGGGCCCGAGTTCCAGTTCTGCAGCGGTTCCTCCTGCCTGGATCCCCGTGCTCCTACAGCCACCCTGGGCCTTGCTCTTGGCGCTGGGCTGGCCTGGGTGCTGTCCATGCCTGTGGTGCTGAAGACTGTGGGGCTGGAGGGAGGCCTGGTGCTGTGAACCTGAGACCAAGAGTAGAGAAGGGGAGATAGAGCAGGAGGACGTTCAGGGTTCAAGGCCTGGCGCTGCTACTCAGGAGCTGAATGACTTTGGGCAAGTTGCTTAACCCCTCTGAGCCTCAGTGTCCCTATCTATAAAATGGGGTTGCTGTGAAGACTGAATGGCAGCAGGAATGTGAAGCCTTGGCACATTGATAAAATAAATGGTAATTTGTACTGTATCAGGTTAGAGACAGCAAAGCATGGTGGTTAAGCTTTTGGCCACCAGAGTGATGATGCCTGGATTTGAAACTTGGCTCTGCCACTTAGTGGATGGATGATCTTGATCAAGTGACATGACTGCTCCATGCCTCAGTTTCCTCATCTGTAACTTGGGGTTAATGATAGTCCCCATGTCATAGGATATCGTGAGGATTCGATGAGGCACTTGGCGTATGACAGGGGTTCCCTAAGTGTTAGCGATTTGTCATCACTTTGCTCCCTGTCATCATCATCAGTCTCGTGACAGCACTCCAGCCTCTCTGTTCACGGTGACCAGGGTTACTCACAGCCACTCACATCTGTGCTGTGCTTGGGGTTGGGGCTGTGAGAGGGAGACAGCACCTTGCCCCCTGGGTGCCCCGGCTTCTAGTCCAGCCCTGCCACTGCCTCTCTACGTGCCTTTGAGCCAGTAGCTGTTCCTTCCCTGCCATCAGACTCTGCATCTGTAAAATGGTGCTAATGATACTTCAGGCCTGTCCCTGGGAAAATAGCTATGTCCCTATAGGGTCACATTCAGGAAAGCGAAGATATAAAAAGTTACAATTTCCCAAACACGTAGAGAATTAATCACCCGGCATTTGTCACACCCTGGCTAAGTGCTGGGAATAGCAAGATGATTAAGGCATGGATGGGGCTTGCTTTCAAGGAGTTCTTGGGTTTCTTGCTGGGTGGTTAATCCCCTTCAAGGCCCATTCAGGTGTCACCTTCTGATGCTGGAAGCCACCCTGATCGCCGTTGCCAGGACCCTCCGTGGAGGTGCTGGAGCACTGACCATTGTTCTGTGTCCGTGTTTTCACCACCACCCTGGTTTGCAGGTGCATTCTCGTTTGGTGCATTGCTCTACCCTACACCCCATGCCAACACCCAGCACAGTGCCTGGCCCGAGTGGGTTGCAAGTTACATAAACCCAAGTCAAACAAGCTTAATTAAGCCAAAAAGGAAGTGTATTCATTCATGAAACAAATGTTGAGGCGCATAATTGGCTTTAGATGTGCCTGGATGCGGGCTCAAAGTCATCAGAAATCTCTCCACCTTTCTTATCTCTATTCATCTCTGTTGCTTTATTCTCCAGCGGGTCCCCCCGCCCCCTCTGCATGGTGGCAAAGCCAACCCCCAGCAGCTCCAGACCTGTGTCCCCCAGTTTTGCAGCTCAAGGTGAGAGGATACCTCTTTCCTGATGGCTGCAGCAAAAGTCCTAGGGCTGGGTCTCAGTGGGTCACCTTCGGTCACTTGTTCATCTCTGAACCAGTCACAGTGGCCTGGCAGATGATGGGTTGGGTCCACTGGTTGGCCAGGCCTGGGTGGAGACACATGGGATGAGAGGGCCATTACCCAAAGAAAGGGACATTGGTGCTGAGCGGCAGAAACAGCACGTGCCCATTCAAACAACCACGGAAAATGCGTGAGCAAGTCAAGGATTGGGTCAAATCTGATCGGAAGACAGTTTCTCTGACCACATGTATCAGAAGGACTGCGGGGAGGAACCTAGAAGCAGGCGAGGGCATGTGGAGGGGGTGGTGGGGTGGCTCGGTCACACAGGCCCCAGCCCTCGTTGCTTTACAGAGGAGCACAGTGAAGCGGGTGAGAGTGGTCAGAGGTGCTCCCTGTCCCCCCTTGGGGCCTGGAGTACCATCACAGGGCTGCGTTTTTCACAGGGACTTGTAATAATAACGCTGACCCAGAAGTGAGGTGACCCACCCAGGAACAGTCACCAGTCAGTGGCATCCTTCCAGGCCGGGGCTTAGCTAAGGATACCCCTGGAGTTTGCGCACGCTAGGGCCACGACAGCACAGGCCCAGCTCCCTGAGGGGGGAGACTGGACATAGGGGCTGAGCATCTTAGCATCCCAGAAAGAGAACCAGAAAGGCCTGGCTGGCATCATTAGATCCAGCCTCGTCCCCACTGATTCCCCAACAGATGAGCATCCAGCCACTGCTCCTGCCCCTCAGCGAGGATGCACTTCTGCTCTGCTGCATCTTGTTTTGAGTTGCTGCCTGTCTGGGTCTGGCTTTAGGGGCCTCGCAGAACACAGTGCAGGAGAGCACGGGCTCTGAAGCCTGACGGCCGGGGGTCAGTCCCAGCACTGCTAACTGCTCACCTGGGCAAGCGCTCAGCCCCTCTGTGCCCCCGCATGCGTCCTGGTCCATTCTGCGCTGCTGTAACAGAATAGCCCGGGCTGGGTGATCATCATGAACAGAAAGGTATTTTTCATAGTTCTAGAGGCTGGGAAGTCCAAGATCAAGGTGCTAGCATCTGGTGAGGACCTTCTTGCTACGTCCTCCCATGGTGGAAAGGAAAGAGAGGGAGGGAGAGAGGGACTGGCCAAAAGGGGCCAAACTCGTTCTTTTGTAAGGAACCCTCTCCTGAGATCATGGCAGAGCCCTCATGGCCGAATCATCTCCTAAAGGTCCCACCTCTTGATGCGGTTACAGTGGCAATTAAATGTCAACATGAGTTTTGGAAGGACATTCAAACCATAGCAGTACCCCTGTCTGTAAAACAAGGATAATAATAGTCGTACCTACCACCCAGGGTTGCGGTGATTATTCTATGATCGAATCCACAGTGCCTGGCCTGTGGTAAATGCTCAATGAACATTTGCCAGGGTTATTTTTCTCCTGCAAGACAAGAGCAGGCCCCCTTCTCTTTGCAGGCTGGTCACCCTCCACCCACTCCTGTCACTGTGTTCTTGTCACTTGGTCCCTAGTGTTATCCTGGTTAGCCTTCTCTGGCCACGTTCCAGGCAGTTGAACACACTGAGGTTCGTACTGTAGCTCTTTTGCTTGCTTACGACATAACCTTTGAGTCGGGGCTGTGCCCACTCCAGAAACAAACAAGCCCCCCATCTCAGCAGCTAGCGCAATAGAAGTTTCCTTCTGGCTCACGTAACAGTGAGGAGTGGGTGATCCTCCTCACCGTGATTTGGGGACCTAGGCTCTTCCTGTCTTGTGGCTTCGCCATCTTGTAGGGTTTTGCAGTGCTCTGCAGCAAGCCAGCACGCAGAAGAAGAGAGACTAGAGGGAAGCTTCCCCAGTTCTTGGAAGCCCCAGGCTGGCAGCGACACACACCACTTCTGTTCACAGCCCCGTGGGGAAAGGCAGTCACGTGGCTGCCCTGGATGCAAAGGAGGCTGAGAATGTAGTTCCCTGCTGGACAGCCACTTTCCAGCAGCGACTTTGTAGTAGAGAAGAGGAAACACACATTTTTGGTGGACAGTGGCTGTCTTTGCTATGACTGTGGGCAAATCACCAACCTCTTGGGCCTCTGTTCTTCATCTGTAACACAGAAAGCACCGCTCGACTGTGGCGAGGGCTGCGCAGCTCTGTACATTCACTGAAATCATTGAATTGTACGCTCAATGGGTGAGGTTTGTGCTATGTAAGTTACACCTCAATTAAGCTGGTTTTTAAAGTTAGGAACCATCTTGCCCCTTCTTAGGGTTCTTGTGAGGACTCAGTGAGTGAGACTTTGCCAAGCTGGTGGCACTGTGTGTGTCTGTGTGTGTGCACATGCTTGTGTTTGTGTGTGCGGTGGGGAACAGGGGTTCCAAAGTAGGCCTGAGTTGGGTGACAAGGTCAGTGCAGTTTCATACGGGTGGCACCCAGCTCCAGCCGACCGTCAAGAGGAAGTGGTAGGTGGTTCAGTCTTGCACCTCCCTTGGGAAACCCTCCCCGACCACGGTGGCCCTCCAAGCATGTGGCAGAGCCACAACTTCTGCCATGAAGTTGGGGGACCCCGCCCGCACTCAGCAACACAAATAGCAGGTGGAGGCCTCCCTTGGGGCCAGCGGGGTGCAAAGTGGGGGCCCCAGCAGCACAGTCAGCTTGAGCGTGGGTGGGTGCGGGGCCAACCGCACAGCATGAACGGAGGTCAGCCCAGGCCTCCCCTGCCTGGCGTTGGCAAGATCACCGCCATCAAGCCCACAGCTGCTTCTGGAAGTGGGTGCAGTGACAATGGTGATGATAAAATACTTTGAGGATCAAGTTCCCACTGAGACTCTGTCCTCTTCTTCCCTACCTGGCTACGGAGGGATCTGGGCAAGATGTTCCCAACATCCTTGGGAAAGCACAGTGGTTAAAAGCACCAACTTTTGAGCCAATCCCCATGCTAGCTGTGTGACCTTGGGCCAGTTACTCAGTCTCTGTGCTTTGTTTTCCTCCTGTCCAAAGTGGGAATGATAATGATACCTGACTATTAAGAGTTGTGAAGATTAAGTGAGTTAGTCCTTAGAACAGGGCCTGGCATGTCGTACGTCCTATAAATGTTGGTGCCATTATTATTACTGCCATTGTTCCTGTTATTTTCTTGATCATACGGACGTGGAAGCTGAAGCTCAGAGAAGTGGTGTGACTTGCTCAAGGTCACCCAGCTAAAAAGTGGCGCACGTTAAGATCAAGGCCAATCCTGCAAGCCTCAAGGCCCGCGCTGTTCCCGTCACTCCCCACTGTGCCTCTCAAGTCACATGCGTCGGAACTGGGTCAGAGGCAGTGTGTACCTGGGGGATGACGCGCGGGCGTGTGGATTAATTCCTTGTCTCCTGCTGGCACCTTGTGGGGAACAGGCCTGAAGGGGGAAGGAGGGGGTGGTGGGGAGAACCCCAAAACTGGACCCTACAAACCAAGGAAAGGAATGAGGGAGAGGGTTGAATCTAGTCTAGCCCCTTCCCCTGGGAAGCTCTTGGCCTATCAATGGGACAGAGAGGGACACAGCTGGGACTACTGCTCCAGGGCTTCCTGGAGGAGCAGGACCTGAGGGTAATGAGGCCCGGGAGGGTGAAACAGGCAGGAGAGGTTGTTCAGGAGCTGTGAGGACATGCAATAGGGGCCACCAGAGCTGTGGAGCAGACGTGTGGGGCAGTGGGCAGAGCGGGGACCTGCAGCTGAGGGGGAGGGGCATGGGCAAGGCCCTAACCAGCCCACGTGGCTGTGCCCCGCCCCACCCAGAGCCTACCTGGGGCAGCTGAGGCCAAGGGTGCGGAGAGGAGCCAGGCACCCCCCAGTCCCTGGTGGAGGGAGGGTTTATAGCCACTGCCAGCTGCCAGTCCCACACCCAGGGAGTGCAGAACAGCCCGAAGTGACCTGGCAGGGCCAAAGCCCAAGGTGGGAGAGTTGCACACATGTGTACACATGTGCTGCACGCACGTGGCCCGCCCACCTCAGCAGTCCTCGGGGAGTCCACACACCTCAGGAGAAGTAGGTCAGCAGAGCAGCCGGCGCCTTTCCCTGGCGGGCGGGGGAGGAGCTCGAGGCAAAGAGGGCTGTGCACTCATCTGAACCCCCGGGGACAGCCCCGCACTCCGCACAGAAAGGGCCCAAGGACGCGCTGGCCTGAGGATGCGGCACAGGAGCAGCCGTGCCTCTCCCTGCTGGCACTGCGGCCTTCGCCTGGGTTTCCTAGCTCAGGAGCCTCCTCACCCAGGGTGGACCTTTGACTGGGGTTGGAAGAGCAGATCTTTTCCAGCCCCTGAAACCAGGGAGAGACTCTCACAGAGAGATGCCGCCCCCCGGCAGCCCAGGACAGACCCAGTGCCGTGCAGCCAGAGCTGGGACTGCATGGAGACTTGGCGACAGGGGTCGTGTCCGCGTTCGGGTCAGCACGCTAAGGGTCGAGAGGAAGGGCACGCGGGACCGGGCCTCCGTGGGCCTGTGGAGTGGGCTGGTGCAGGCTACAGACTAGACTCTCCGAGGACAGTATGTGGCATTTCAGCCAGAGTCCCTGGCACGCGTTCAGGTTGAAAATGACTAGGAAAGCAAAGGCAGTAAGTAGCTGGGTGGGGGATGGGTGGAGGGGGGTGGCGGTGGGTTCTGTTAGAGCAGGGGAGACGGGCGGGCTCGTGAGCGGAGGGAAGGGGTGGGCAGAGGGGTGACGGGCAGAGGATCCCGAGGAAGCAGAGGGCGGGCGCTGGGGGGAGGGCTGCCTCCTCCCCAGCCAGCTGAGAGGACGGTGCAGATGGAGCTCCGTTTGGGGCTGGGTGGGAGGCCAGGAAGTTCCTCCTGATGTTCCTCCTCTCCGTGTGAAGTGGGAGGCTGGGTCGTGCCGGAGCGAAGGGGAAGGCGGGGGGGGGGGGGGGGTGCAGGGGGTGCTTGGGGCCTGGAAGAGAGCTGCTGGGCCGGGGTGAGGACTCTGTGCTCCCCTCCCCAGGGCCCCACCCCCACCCCCCGCCATGGCCAGCAGCCCTGGCTCAGCCGGGGACAGCAGGGAGTAACAATGTTAGCAGCAGGTCAACACCGGCACCCGCAGACACCCACTGTGTGCCGGGCACCAGATGCTTTGCATCTGTGAACTTATTTAATCCTGGCAACAGCCCATGGGGAGAAGGTACTGTTATTATGTCCTTCTTACAGATGGGGAAACTGAGGCACAGAGGGACGAAGTAGCTTGCCCAAGGACATCCAGCTAGCAAGAGATGGAGTCAGGATTCAGACCCAGGCTGTCTGGCTCCCAATCTGTGCCTCCTCCCAGATGGTGCTGTGGTGGTTGTCCTACGGTGGGGGGTGGGGGGGAGGTGCTGAGGGGCAGGCTGGGGGTGATGCATCTGTCATTAGAGGGAGAAGGGAGTGAGGCGAGGGCAGAGGGAGGCTGCACCAGGAGGCGGGCACCCAGCGGCTGGAGGCCTCTCCGGCCAGTGCACGCACAGACACACACTCACACCTGCACCCGGGAAAGGCTCACCCCCGCACCCCCACACTTCACAGATAAGAAAGGAGGGTCCCAGAGTGGCTGCCTGGAAGACAGGGCTGGGGACGGACAGGGGCATATAAGGGGACAGAAGGAGCTTTGGGATGATGGGTATGTCCGTGATCCGGATCACAGTGATGGCCTCATAAATGTATACGTGTGTCAAAACTCATCAACTTGTACACTTTAAATATGTGTAGCTTATTGTACATCAAATATACCTCAATAAAACTGTAGCAAAATGAAGTGAAAAAAAATAAGGGAAAAAACAAGAAATGAAGGCCCCAGATGGAGAGTTAGTTCACTGTCACCCACTCAGAGCCTTCAAGAGTCAGGTCCCAGGCCGGGTGCGGTGGCTCATGCCTGTAATTCCAGCACTTTGAGAGGCTGAGGTGGGAGAATTCATTGAGGTCAGGAGTTTGAGACCAGCCTGAGCAACATGGTGAGACCCCCATTTCCGCAAAAAATAGAAAAATCAGCTGGGCATGATGGCACACGCCTGTACTCCCAGCTACTCAGGAGGCTGAGGCCGGAGGATCGCTTGAGCCCAGGAGTTTAAGGGTGCAGTGAGCTATGGTGATGCCACTGGGCTAGGTCTTGGTGGGGTGGGTGCTCTGGCCTTGAGTCCGGGGGCAGGGGGCTGGGTGGGGCCCTGGGACTACAGCTGTACTGTGTGTGCCTTGTGTGTCATCTGCGGTGGGGGAGGCACTGCCAGGCTGTGTTCGCGTGTGGCTGTGCCACGTTGTGTGGCCGAGATGTTTTATGCAGCAGCCACTGCCTCAGACCTCCCCTTCCTCTGGTTCACGTGTCACTGTGTTTACTGCCCGTCTCCCTCTGGAGCCTAAGCCAGGGATTCTTAGGCGTGTGTTCAGTGCTGTGTCCCCAGGATTTTGGACGGCCCTGGCAAACAGTGGGTGCTTCACTGATGCTTGTGAATGGGAGCACTCGTGTGAACTCAGTATCTGGCTGTGTCTGTGTGACATAAACACAGGGGCCTTGCCTGACGCCGTGTGGGTGACAGCATGAGGCAGATGGGCTGGTGGTACCCAAGTGCGAGGGCAGGGACAGTGGCTGTCTTGCAGAATGCTGGCTCAGGCTTGGCCCTTTTGGGAGGATGCTTCTCGCCCCCTTGTGGTCATCTTGGGCCTGGCATCTGGGCCCAGCCTCAAGTTTTCTGGGTGCTGGGGAGTCGGGAGGAGGGCCCTAGCCTGATGACACACTTCATGCCACAACCCCAACAGGGAGAAGATGAGCGTGGGCTGCCCAGAGCCTGAGCCGCCCCACTCCCTGCCCTGCTGTGGGCCGGGGACCGCCCCTGGGCCTGGTGCTGGCGTGCCCCTTCTCACTGAAGACATGCAGGCGCTGACCCTCCGCACACTGGCAGCCAGCGACGTCACCAAGCACTATGAACTTGTCCGGGAACTGGGCAAAGGCACCTATGGGAAGGTCGATCTGGTGGCCTACAAGGGCACAGGTTAGTGTCTGCAGGGTGGCAGGGTTTTAGGTTGGGGTGGGGGGCATGACCGGGGCTCTCTAGTTCTCTCCGTGGGGCCAGGAGGCCAGCAAGGAGGCGGAGCCAGGGGCCTGGTGGACAGGATGAGGCCTGATGTGGCCCAGGGAGGAGGAGACCGGGCAGATGGGGCAAGAGAGGAAGCTGGGGGACGTGCCCCGGGACCTCTGCAGCATCTGCTTCCCCTAGAGATGAGGACAGAGAGCTGAGGGTGGGTGCTCGGAACAAGGCACTGCACTTAAATGGTGGAGGGAGATGACCCTGTGGGGTCAGTATAGCCACCTCCATTTCTCAGGTAAGGACAGTAAAACTTAGACAGATTCAGTCACTTTGACAAGGTTATGTAGCTACAGAGGGTTCGAACTAGGATGAAACTCCAGTAGTCAGCTCCAGAGCCTTCTCGCTTAGCCGCTGAGCTGGGTGCCCCCCCATGCTGGAGGCTCACTGTGGTACCCACTCAGCCAGCTGGGGCAGGGGGCTCTGTGCCAACCGAGGGCAGAAGGAGGAGCACTGGACCTGGGGCCACCGGAGCTTTGCTACTTGCTTACTGTGTGACCTTGGGCAAGTGACTTGACCTCTCTGTGCTTTGGTTTCCTTCTCTGTAAAATAGGGTAACATTTTTGCCCCCCTATGAGCCATGGGTTGTAAATGCGAAGTGCTGGAGGCAGGGCCTGTGATGCGTGAGCGTTCTGTGGACACATGCTGTGTGTCACACAACTGCACCAGGTGGGCCCAAATGCCTGCCCAAGCACAGAGTCAGGGATGTGTGCCTTGAAGTGTCTCCTCTCTTCTTATTCATTCATCCCTTTAACAGACATTTGCTGAGCACCTACTATGTGCCAGACTTTGGAGACACAGGGCGGACCAAGACAGAGGTCCCTACATGCAGGGGCATAGACAAATAAGCACACAGTATGGCAGGACAAAATGAGAGCAGGTGGAGGATGCGGCAGGCCCTCCTCAGCACCCCCTCGTGGAGGGTACAGCCTGGGTGTAGGGGACCCAGCTGATCCTGCCTTGCTGCAGGGCCTTAGGCAAGTCCTTTTCTCTCGCTGGGTCTCCTCTCTGGAAAATGAGGACAGTCATGCAGGCTGGGGCCCAGGTTGTGCCTTGTCACTAGGACAGGCTGTGCAGACAGGCATGGGCTTGCCGGGTGCAGGACGGCAGGGAGAGGGGGCTTCACCACAGTCGCTGTCACTCCCATCAGGCACCAAAATGGCATTGAAGTTTGTGAACAAGAGCAAAACCAAGCTGAAGAACTTCCTGCGGGAGGTGAGCATCACCAACAGCCTCTCCTCCAGCCCTTTCATCATCAAGGTCTTCGACGTGGTCTTTGAGACGGAGGACTGCTACGTCTTCGCGCAGGAGTACGCGCCCGCTGGGGACCTGTTTGACATCATCCCTCCGCAGGTATTAGGGCGGCAGCATAGCGAGGGAAGAGTGTGAGTGTGTGTGTGTGTGGGGGGGGTCAATCAGTAAGTATTTATTGAGTGCCTACTGTATGTCAGTTACTGTTACGGGGGCTAGGGACGCACAGTGAAGACGACAAAGGCCCTGCCCCTGCTCTAATGGGGAAACAGACACCCACAACAAGCCGCTCCAGACATCAGATTGAGATAAGCACTGAAGGAAACAGCCAGAAAGATGAGATAAGGTCCAACAGCGCCCTCCTCTGGAACTGCACAAGAGGCGAGGTGTCAGGTCCCCCTGGGAAGGAGGCCCCAGAGCAGGTGACCCTGGAGCTGGCCGGAGAGTGGGGGAAGATCCAGGCGCTAGGTTTCAATCTGCTCTGCCATTTGCTGGCTAAGTGATGAGACCTCCCATGTCCCCCCAGCGGAACAGCCACTGCGAGGGTTTGATGAAGTCAGAGCTGAAAGGTCGCCTAGCGCAGCACTAGCGAGCGCTCCGTTCCTTGGGGGCACTGCGCAAAGGGTGGGAGGCGAGAATGCGCGGGACGGAGAGGGAGCCGCAGCGGTGCCCGTGTGGGACGCGGGGAGCAGCTGGGACAGGGCGCAACTGGGGCAGTGGGCGGCAGGGAAAGGCCACCTCTGAGCGCCACGCCCCGGCCGCAGGTTGGGCTCCCCGAGGACACGGTGAAGCGCTGCGTGCAGCAGTTGGGCCTGGCGCTGGACTTCATGCATGGGCGGCAGCTGGTGCACCGCGACATCAAGCCCGAGAACGTGCTGCTGTTCGACCGCGAGTGCCGCCGCGTGAAGCTGGCCGACTTCGGCATGACTCGCCGCGTGGGCTGCCGCGTGAAGCGCGTCAGCGGCACCATCCCCTACACGGCGCCCGAGGTGTGCCAGGCGGGCCGCGCCGACGGCTTCGCGGTGGACACGGGCGTGGACGTGTGGGCCTTCGGCGTGCTCATCTTCTGCGTGCTCACGGGCAACTTCCCGTGGGAGGCGGCGTCGGGGGCCGACGCCTTCTTCGAGGAGTTCGTGCGCTGGCAGCGGGGCCGCCTGCCGGGGCTGCCGTCGCAGTGGCGCCGCTTCACCGAGCCGGCGCTGCGCATGTTCCAGCGGCTCCTGGCCCTGGAACCCGAGCGCCGCGGCCCGGCCAAGGAGGTCTTCCGCTTCCTCAAGCACGAGCTCACGTCCGAGCTGCGGCGCCGGCCCTCGCACCGCGCGCGCAAGCCGCCCGGGGACCGCCTGCCCGCCGCTGGGCCGCTGCGGCTCGAGGCGCCCGGGCCGCTCAAGCGGACCGTGCTCACCGAGAGCGGCAGCGGCTCCCGGCCCGCGCCCCCGGCCGTCGGGCCGGTCCCGGTGCCCGTGCCCGTGCCCGTGCCGGTGCCCGAGGCCGGCCTGGCTCCCCCGGCACCCCCCGGCAGGACCGACGGCCGCCCGGACAAGAGCAAAGGGCAGGTGGTGCTGGCCACGGCCATCGAGATCTGCGTCTGAGCCGCCCCCGCCGCCCTCCCGGGGCGGGCACGCAGCGGGGGGAGCCGCCCTGGGCCTGCTCCCAGCCGGTGCCGGCGGCCGGCAGGAAAGCGACCGGCGTCCGCTGGGCCGGAGGGCGTAGCGGGTAGACTAGGCAGGACCGCTGGCTGCGGGTCCCGGCGGTCCGGCCCGGTCCTCGGGGGGCTGGCGAGACAGCCACCAAAGACCTCCGAAGCCGCCCGGCGGGCGGGGCCGCGGCCCAGAGAAGCCCCGCCCCGCGGACCCGAGCGTTCAGAGCCCCGCCCACAACAGGAGCAAGGGAGCGGCGGGGCCAGACTCCCAGACACCTCCCTGAGCCCTGGAACCCCGACTAGTTGCTCCTTCTTGGCCCTTCACACCCCTGGCAGATCATCCTGCAGTCCCACCCAGGTCCTGCACTCCTGGCCACCCCACTCTGCCCCCTTCCCACCCTGGGCACAGAAAAGGACTGAAACGTTGGGCAGAGAAGGGGCTTAAGGCCCTCCCCTCTCACCGGCACTGGCTGGGACCAAGGCAATGAGGGGAGGCAGTGCGTCCTGCCCCTTTGCTGGCAGGCTGGAGGGGAGAGGCCAAGCCCTGGGAAATGTAGCAAATCTCTGGATGTCGCATAGGTGTGTTTGTGTGTAGGTACGGGCCCCAAGAACCTAGTGACCCCTACGCCCCCATTCCACCGGTGAGGACACTGAGTCCAGTACGGAAGGCGGCTTGCCGTGGGCCAGTAGCCACAGAGAGGCAGAGCTCTCTCCCCTCCCCTCTCCACTTGTCCTGACAAGTCCCGGGGATAGAAGGGCTCTCAGGGCAGGGGTCTCGCCCTGCATCCTTAGGGCCGGCAGCCAGTGCAGAGCCAAGGGCCGGGCCCAGCCCGCTCCCCACAAGCTGCATCTTCTTCAGGCCCAGGGACCTCTCCCAGATCCTCCCAGTCCTCACTGCCCCAGCCTGGACAGAGTAGCTTGGGCTTCCCGCAGGCAGCGCGGTGACTTACGCCAGGAATTTCTTCTGAGATTTTGTCGGGGTCAAACATGCCACCCTCCAACACCGGGCTGACCTCATCCTCACATCTGCCATGTTTCTGGTACTGGAGCAGCAGGAGGCAGGAGCCGCGTGTGTGGGCATCAGAACGGGAGGGCTGTGGACGCGTGGAAACAGGTGTGTGCGCAGAGTGCAGGCGTGCGGGCGCAGCCTTGTGTGTTCGCGTGACTGCGCATCGCGATGCCTCAGCCACTCCGCCCCACCCAGGTTTCCCACCAGGCCTGCATTTCCCCCACCCTCAGGGAATCCGGCAGGGGGGCACCTGCTGGTTGGTCCAGGCCCCCAGGCAGCAAAACAGACAAGAGGAACCAGCCTCACCCAGCGCTCCCTCAAGGGGACCTCCTGCCCTCTCTGTAGTGGCCCGGGACCCCCACAATAACCTCAGCATGGGTGAAGCTGCCCTCCGTGCCTGACAGTGCCCTAGCAGCTGTCCTGGGCCACCCCTGCCTGGGTCCCTCCTGGGGTTCTGGGGCATTTGAGGGGCCTCCTTGGTGGGCCAGGCTGGCCAGAGTGGACATCCATCACTCTCTGGCCTGGAGCCCCCACCTCTCCACTCACCCCTCATTCCCACCTCGAACAAGGGCTATAGGTCCCCCTGCCCTGCCCGGGTCCAGTTTACAAACAGTGTGTGGTTGCCCCAGGGCCTGGCCCCCCCTCTCCCTGGTATGCCCACTCCTCTCAAGACCCCACCTCCCCCGTGGGCATGGGGCCCTCCACATGCCAGGTAAGTAGCAGACCCCTCCTCCCACCAAGGGCCAAGTCTCAGAGAAGGCCCCATCACTGCCCCAGCCCACCTGGAGCCCAGCCGGGCCACCTCTCCCAGCCGCGACTTCTCCTTTTGCCTTAGGCCTCGCGACATCCTGATCTCTCCTGCAATAACAAGGAAGCGAGATTCCACAGTAGACGTCCCTTGCGTGCACACCCCCCTCTCTTTGTTAAGATCCCGTTTGGGAGTCGTCTCCCTTGTCGTAGTACCTAGTATGTTAGAGTCGGGAAGGGACTGTAGTGATGTAGTTCAGCCCTCATTTGCAGAGGGGCCAGGAGGGCAGCGACAAACCTGACCCAAGAGCAGGACTGGATCACAGGTCAGGGCTCTGCTGCTGCCTCCTCTGCTGGTTGGGCTGGGACCCTTTGCCCCTTAGGAGAGGTGTTGGTCACAGATGTTTACCTCAGTTTATGTCACTGTCAAAGAAACAAAAAATAATAGCAAAAAATAACACCGTAGACATGAAGACTTAGAAGACAAAAAAACACACAAAAAATCTCCCCCCCTTTCGATTTCTCTGTGAAGGTACAGTGTGTATGTTTGTGTGTGTGTGCGTGTGTGTCTATCCCACCCCGGGCAGGCCAGGTCATCTCCGGCCTCTGTCCCAGCTCCTGTGTCCCCCATACTGCCCCTGTCCTCCGGTGCTTCCCAGAGGCCCCTCTGAGCTGGCCTGTGGGGTGTGGGGAGCCCCTGGGCGGGAGGCAGGGCCACAGGTCAGCTAGAGGGTCTCCCACCAGGCCCACTGAGCAGAGCTCCAAGGCTGCCCAATGCTCCCTGAGCCCATGCTGTGGCCGGTGGGACACTCCTGGTGGCTGGCATCAGCGTCCGAGCCTGGCTCAGGGACTGGGGCAGGGGTCTGGGTGGAATCCCAGAAGTCCCAAAGCCCCAGACCCCCATGTCTTGCCACCTCCCACGCCATGTGTTTGTAAATACTCTGGTAGCCTTTGGCCCTGAGAAGGTTTTTAAATGTGTTATTTACTTCTCTAAACATGACAATTGCTAAAAAATAAACAAAAGTTTAGAAAAATTACCACTGGGTGGCTGTCTGGTCTCGGTTTTGAGGTGGGAGGGCACCCTGGAAACTGAAGGTCTGATCTTGACAAATGCTCCAGGCTCCCCATGACCTCTCAGGCCTCCAGGAGACCCAGGCCAGGGGAGGGAGTCCCTGGCCTGGAGTCCAGCTTCAGCTTACGGCCCTTCAGACTGGGCAGGAAGTAGAGGCAAAAAGCCCAAGGACCAGAGTAGGTGAGTTCGCCACTCAGCAGTTATTTACCAAGCAACTTGTGTGTGCCAGGCTTCCTACTAGGGACAGGGACACAGCTGGGAGCAGGACAGATAGGGCCCCTACCCTCGGGTAGCTGGCGATCCGGTGATGGAGACAGACAGCACCCAGATAGCAGACTGGGCACTGTGAAGGTATGGAACTGGGAAACCCACCCAAGTTTGGAGGAGTGGTTGGAGGCTCTCTGAAGACAAGTCCAAAGGATTCGAAGTTCTCCAGGGATCAGCATGGCGGGGGCAGGAGGAAGCTGAACAGGCGGTAGCTGAACAGGCGGTGGGTGCAAACTCCGGCAACAGGCAAAGTGGAAGTTCTAAAGCAGGGGGAGTTGGGACGAGCTGTAGGGAGTTTCATGATTCAACATTAATTCAAACAAAAAAATTTTTTTGGAGACAAAGTCTCACTCTGTTGCACAGGCTAGAGCGCAGTGGCGTCAGCCTAGCTCACAGCAACCTCAAACTCCTGTGCTCAAGTGATCCTCCTGCATCAGCCTCCCAAGTAGCTGGGACTACAGGCATGCACCACCGTGCCTGGCTAATTTTTTTCTATTTTTAGTAGAGACAGTGTCTTGCTCTTACTCAGGCTGGTCTCGAACTCCTGAGCTCAAAGGATCCTCCCGCCTCAGCCTCCCAGAGTGCTAGGATTATGGGCATGAGCCACTGCACCTGGCCCATCAAACAAATATTTACTAATTACCTAGTTGTGTCTGTTGACTCTGCCTTCAAATACAGGTGCATCCAGAATCAGCACTGCCCACGCCAACATTGCTGCGTCTCTCCCTGGCCTAGTGCGGGAGCCTCCTCTCTGGCCTCCCAGCTCTTCTCCTGAGCCTCTGTAGGCTCTTCTCGGTACTATGGCCAGACTATTTTAGCTAATAAGACTTTAAAGGTGAAAGGAAGTCTTGCTAATAGCGCATCTAACAGAGGAAAAGTAAACTTTCAAACAGAAAGCAAGGGATATAAACTCACAACCATTGCCTTTGTTTTGTTTAATCAAAACACCTGTGGTCATCTCTAAGACTCGGTTTTCTCAGCCCTGAAGAGCCCTAAGCAGACAGGAGCGGGGCTACCTACCCCCTCCAGCTCTGTATCTCAGTTCCTGCCAAAAAAAACCCATATTCCAAGGACTCGGATAATCCAGCCTCAGAGAGAGAGAAAAAGAAATAAAGAACTCCCTGACATCTCACAGCCACTTCTGTTACCGGTCTGCTGAAGCAGAAACAAACAATTCATTTTGACCCTTTAAAAGCACCAAACAACTTTCCTCTGCTCCCCAGCACTACCCTCTACTTTTTCTTCAGTGCTGTGGCCGCACTTTCTTCCTCCCTCCCTTCCTTCCTTCTCCTTTCTTTCTTTCCTTGTTTTCTTTCTCTCTCTCTTTCCTTTCTTGGGAAAATAAACTTTGTACTGATTTCTATCCTAAACTCTGTGTGAGAATTCTTTCTCCAACCTGTCGTGAACATCTAGTAAGTTTCCACCCTAACAAAAGGTCAGTGAATTACGGTGGAATAGTTGCTTCCACAACCCTGAATTGGAGACCGTAAGGTGTATTTATAGATTATTTAGGCCTGTAGCAAGGAAAAGAATGGGAGTTCAGGAGCCTTTGTTGTCAGATAGGGAAGTGAGAACCTAGTAAGAAGCACAGGTGAACTGCATAATGGAGTCCATTAGGTGAACCCTATTGCAATTTGATTCAACTATATTTTCTGGTGAAAGAAATTAATAGTATAAGAAAATGGAAAGAGAGGCCCAACTTCTCTTTCAAATATCTTCATTTGTGACAGTGGCTTCTTTTCTGAACTCTTCATCTGCCTCTCTTTAAATAAAGAACACAGAATTAAAAAAACAAAAGGCGAGTGAAGGTATTGGGAAAAAAATTGATAAGATCTATCACTCTGTTCCAAACCCTACAATCGCTTCCTATTCCACCTAAAATCAAAGCTGAAGTCCTTAGAGTGGTGTCCAATGTCCCACGTGGTCTGGCTCCAGCACTTTCCAGCCTCACCCCTAATGTCCCCTATACTGTCTGCTGCCACATTGGCCTCTTGCTCACCCCTAATTCCTACCTAAAGCTGACCTGTGTCCCCTTGTTCTGAGGACAGCAAGGCAGGCACTCACCTCTGGACCTTTACCTTTGCCTTGGACTCTCCCAGCTCTCCCCCGGGGTCCTTCCCTACCTCCCTCCCTTCAGGTACCTGCTCAAATGCTAGAGGGTCAGAGAAAACGTCCTGACCCGCCTCGGTGGAGCAGAAGCCCCCTTAGCCTGCTTCATTACACGCTGAGCATTCGCCACCACTTACAGTACCACAAATATGCTTGTTACCCACCTCTCCCAACTGGAATGGCAGTCCCGTAAGAGCAGACACAGTGTTTGGCAAACTGCTACTCTCTGCCACCCCCCACGCCTAGCACAGGGCCTGGCATGTGATGGGCACTCCATGACAATTCGTCAAATTAATGAATGACTGCCCGGTACTATTTTAGGGGTTGAGGATACAGCAATAAAACAAGATTAACGATCCCTATTCCACCCCCTGAAACTTACTTTCTAGAGAGGAAAACAGACATTAAATAGGTTACATAACTATGAAGTGTGGCGGGGGGCGGGGGGGGACAAAAAGAAGAAAAGGAAGAAAAAGCCCCATCCTAACCAGATCAGAGGTGGAAGGACTCCTACCCAAGAATGTCGTCCAGGATATGTTAAAGAAAAACTCTGTCATTTCAAAGCGTCTGCCACTTCTCTGCAATGATAAGGGCAGATACCTAGGGGCAATGGTTAATAGTTAATTTAGTGTTTTTTTTAAGGGGTAGATTGAAATGTACACACACAAACAGCATGACCGGTTCCCCAGCTTGGTGTACAAACGTCACCTCTCTGGCACCTCCAATGTATCACAGAATGCCAGGACTTGCCACTAGGGGGCGGTGGCTTCCTACAATCGCCTCTTCTACCTCAGGTATCGCAGCTGAACTTCATTAGGCAGCCTCAGACAGCCTCTAGGGGACAAAGCCGTTGCCCTGCCACACCAATGGCTTAGACCAGAAGGGTTTCCAGCCTCACCCACAAGCTGCATCAGACCTACCCCTATTTCCCCTTAGGTCCTTCAGTTTAGCCTGGGTCACCTCCCCTTGGTCACAGCAAGTTACTTCTTGAGGGCGCTTGGTGTCCTTTCCAGTCCATAGTCTTCCATCTGGACTAATTCAGTCCATCGAAAAGATGCCAATAGCATTGAACTTCAGAAGGAAAGGGGATTGTAGTCTTGATTCCTTTCCCCCACGGTGCTCCTTGAGCCCTCTGCAGATTTTCCCACTCCTCACCAGTGGTAGGTAAGCATGCCAAGGTGAGCAGCCTCAGAGATCCCATCATACTCTTGCTCGGCGAAGCAGATGACTTCGCGACTTCCATGTGCACCGCTGAGGGAGAGTCCCCACATGGCATGTCTCTTTCTCTCAAAAATGTCAAAACCCATACACCCATCTAGTGTCGGTTTAGGGTGGAAACGTGGGTGTAAGAAACGTAACTGAGAGGTCTTTACCGGCAGCCGAGGGGAAGAGAATGTTCATCACTCAGCCTGGTGTCAGTAGAGCTTTGGGGCAATGGAGGGATTCAGAGGTTTCGATTTGGAGCCAAAGAAGCGCAGAAAAAGAACTGTGGCTCCAGAGGCCAAGGGCGTACAGGGATTGCCAAGAAGTAGGCTGGGCGTGGCCTGACTCGGAAGACAGTGAGCCCCACTTAGGCAATCCTCAGAGAGATCGTGGAAGGGGCTTGGTTAGTATGCAGTAACGGGGCTCAAGTCATTTGATTTCAATGTTAAAGGACAACAGGGTGATTGATGGTAGAAGGTGGAAAATTTGGGGTCACAGTTCATTAAAAATGTGACAAGGACCACAAGATGCTAAGAATAATGTGGGACGTAGTGGATACCCGCGTTTTTGCCTGTTCAGTGTTCACTTCCCCTTCTTTGGGGTCACAGCACCCTAAGCTTCGTTTGGGGACCAGCCCTCCCATGTTCTGGGGCCATGTGGCTCAGCTGAACCTCCCTCCACTCCTAAGGCCCGTGGGGTGGCCACAGTCAGCACAGCTGTGGGCTCAGGCATGGACACACAACCCAAGTTAGGCAGCACCTGGCCTTTTTCTACCCCTAGTAGAGGGCAAAGTGTTCTTTCGTTGGAGTTGCTAAGCATGTGGACCTGCTGCTGGTGGCTGTCCTTGCCACCACGAGGGGAGAGTTTGGCCAAGCATGAAGCCAACACGGAGTAAATGAGGCAGGGCCAAGAGACGAGGAGAGACGGATTCTGACAGCACTGTGTGAACACAAGGACCCATGTCTGAAATTAGATTCAAAGTTCTTTTTCACGTACATGAACCAGTATATTCTCATGGGTTCATTTGAGTTTGGTGTCCATTACTGGCAAATAAAGGAGTTCCAACTGGTACCCAGGGACACCTGGTCTGTGAGACCCCTGAGCCACCAAGACCCATGAGCCACCAAGCCCTGTAACAGCTCCTGAGCAATGCCAGTAACCTTGATCACCAGAAGCTGCTGAGCCCTCTGTGACTGATACCGAGATGACTGCCGAACTCACCAGCACTCATCTGGTCTCAGATGACGGAAGACCCAACCCAACTAGCATGTTTGAAAAGGAAAAGCCCAGGGGTGGGACCAACCTTTGGTGCAGCTTAAAATGCAGGGCTTTAAACTTCGACACCAGGACAGATCTCTCTATGTGCCCTCCTTCCTCTGGGCTGACTTCTTTCTCAGACAGCCTCCTCTCTCCTAGTGATGTGGGATTGCCGCCAGTGAGAGTCCCTTTCCCAGCCCTCCAGCGCATTGTGCTTGGTCGGCTCTAACTGGGTCCTGAACATCCATCACTGATCCAGTCGCCATGGGCTGGGCAACGTAGTTCTCAGATTGGCTGAGGCCTTTGTCACATGCACCACCTCTGAGCTGGAGCCCCACCCAGAGTAATTGACTAAGAGGGTAATCTCCAGTGGGAAGTCAGGTCAGGTGTGGCAGGTGCATCATTTGGCCCCAACACTTCAACTCCCCTGTACCCATTCCCTGTGCCATGTCACTTTGCAGAGCCCTCCCACCATGGGCAGGATGACCTGCCCCATCTCTTGAACCTGGAGTTGAACATCGGGCTTGTGCACTGGTGGCGGTTTCAGCTCCCACTCTCTGCATCCTCATGAGACCAAGCCTGGGCTGGTGCATTGCCGTGTGCCAGCTATATGGATCACAGCTGTGTTAACCCAGTTAGTTATCCCAGCTGAAACCAGTCTACATCAGCCGAGTGGCCAGATGACCTTCAGGCATGCAAATGAACCCAGCCACAATCAGCAGAGCATCCTAACCACTTCCAGCCCACTCCAGACACCTGAGCCATACGCACTTACTGTTGCGCACCACTGTCAGTTTTTGCTTGTTTGTTAGAGAGCAAAAGCTAACCTATATGAAGAGTCACAGGTGAAAGATGTTCTGGACCTTGCAAAGTTGTCCTGAGATTTTGTGCTTATTTTCCACTCAGTTTCTTGTCTCTTTGATTATCAGATGCCACTTTGACACCCACCACCTACCTGAATTGCCATCACTAAAGTGCATCCTGATGTCACCTGACTTTCAGCTATGGGGGCTGCAAGACACATCTTAGCAATCTCTTACTGCCTTAGCTTCAAGGAAGTCAGGGAGGATCTCAGCCCTAACATTTTTCACGGCTTCCACATGAAATTTTCATGAAAAATATCTTTTTGGGCTAAGGGCAGAGGTGTGTAGCCAAGAAGGTTCACGTCTTTTTTTTTTAATGTTTTACTTTAAATTATTAGGGGTACATAATAGTTGTGTATCTTTACAGAGTACAAGAAGAAGGTTCAGTTCTATAAAATAATTGGGTTGCTTCTTTGCAGACAGGGCAGAATTGCCTTTGTATTTTTCCTTATTTTCCTTCATGTCTACCTACATATGTATGTATTTTAGGGATCAAAAAGTATTGCAGTAGACATCTTCTTTAAGGATGGCCCTACCTTCCAGGTGCAGTGGCTCACACCTATAATCCTAGCACTCTGGGAGGCTGAGACAGGAGGATCACTTGAGTTCAGGAATTTGAGACCAGCTGTCGAAAAAGCGAGACCCCATCTCTACTAAAAATAGAAAAATTAGCCAGGTGTCATGGCACATGCCTGTAGTCCCAGCTACATGGGAGGCTGAGGCAGGAGGATTGCTTGAGCCCAGGAGTTTGAGGTTGCTGTGAGCGAGGCTGACGCCACAGCACTCTAGCCCAGGCAACAAAGCAAGACTCTGTCTCCAAAAAACAAACGAAAGAAAAGAAAAGAAAAAAATGCCCCATCTTTCCCCTGGCAGGGAGAGGGACCTGCTATCATGTTCGGACCATTGGACCCTCCTCACAAGCCACAGCTGATAGCTTTGGGCGTGGCCCCGAGCTGGACCAATTAAAGCCTCTCTCCTAGAGGGTTAGGATTGAGACTGAGAAGCCAATCAGTATCTGCTTAAATTAAACCTATGAGAACTTATAATCTGTCATGGGATTCGTATTTTAAAAAAATACGAGAACTCAGAAGTCATGGGGCACGTACGTTTAGTTGAGGACCTAGGGAAGCAGGAAAGTCAATGTGTTACTTAAGGTAATGCTGGCTGCAGCCAGGAATTTGTCACAGCCCTCGTAACCCAGCTGCTCATTAGCACCCCCCGCTTGGAGAGTTTTCAGAACATTGCTAGATGGAGCGACACCATGAGGGAACAATCTGGCGAAACCAGAATGTGGGGTCTTCTCTTAGACTACTGACCTTGTCTGTTCCAAAAGTAATCATCATGGAGGCGAGAAAAGGTGGGGGACGGTTCTCTCAGTGCTTCTGAAACTTGAGCATGAATATATTGCTTGTTAAAACACCAATTCCCGGACCCCACCTCCAGAGTTTGATTCAGAAGGTGTGAAGTGGGGCCCATGAAGTCGCATTTCTGGCACTTTCCCAGGTGACAGTCACGCTGCCGGTCCCAAACCACATTGAGTCTAAAAACACACAATAACCAACCACAATGTACAAACCTTATTGCATCTTAATTGGGAAACTAAACATCTATGAAATGCATTTTGGAAATAACTGGGTTCATTTGAATGTAGTCTCAAGGTTAGAGAATTACTGTTCATTTTCTTGGGTAGTATGATGGCGGTGGCTATGGGGAAAGATGTCTTTATTTTCAGGAAATTAACGCTGAAATATTTAGGGGTTAAGTGTCATGATATCTACAACTAACTTTTAAATATTTCAGCAAAATACACACATGCACATAGCGAAAACAAATATGACATAATGGTAATTATTGAATCTTGGGATGGCCATATGTGTGACCATTTACAACCACTCCTTCAACTCTTTTGTATGTGACTATTTTAAAAATATAAAGCTGGGGAGGGGGAGGGGAGGTGCCAGTGTGGCACAGCCTCATGGGACGAGGCTGGCCCGACTGCGTCAGCCCTTCTGGGTCGTGTCGAGATCTTTGAAGTCTATCCTGAGCACATGAGGAAGCCCTTGAAGGTTTTAAGCAGTGTGACATGATCTGATTTCTTTTTAATTTATAGCTTTATTTAAAAACATTGTTCCTAGTAGCCTCCTTAGCGAAGTAGGCAGTGTGTTTGTCTCATGAAAACATTACCCTTTTGAAGCTTGGAAAAATGGACGACGTAGAAAATGGTGCATGGCCACGCACCGGAGAGCCGCTAATGTCTGCACCAGGAAAGGATAGTTAGCAAATTATAAATCAGAAGTGGCCTCTCATATCCATGGCTGATTGTTCTCAATACGCCTAAATTCTTTGGTTCCCAAAAGCGGTGTGAAAATAAAAACTCATGATCATTTACAAACAATAATCATACTACAGAGGTGAAGGCACCGCCTAGACCAATTAAATCAGACTCCTCGGCACCAGGATCTGTCAGAGGTCCCCTTACTTGCAGCGGGGCAGAGCCTGCCGTCCCAGGGTGACAAGTTGCAGCAGGCCAGTGAGGGACGGGCTCCCCGAGTCCCTGAGCACGAGGCTGCAGGGCTATGCTGTCATACTCCGGACCTCTCCTACATACAGACAGACACACCCTGGCTCTGGTCAAAGAAACCTATCAGGATTGCAGGATCTCTAACTTTCTTTTCTTTTGAATAATTGAATTGTTCGACTATATCAACGATCCATTTGCACTACAAAGAATGAAAATAATATAAAAGTATAAGAAAGAAAGACTCTCATTACCCTGAAATAGCTGCCGTTTCATTGAGTGACCACTGTTTGAGCATTTCCTTATGAGGACAGACAGCCATACAAACACATGGAGACAAATCAGTGGAACGTAACACATGGGCACTGTCTGTCGTGGGCTGTCTTCTTTCTTCTTTTGGTTTACTTACCCCCTTCCGACTCTTCCCCTGTTCCATCCTTCCCCAGTGGCCAAAGCCAACAACTCAGTGTGTCTCCTCTCATCCCTGTTCCATTCTCATTGATCAGAACCAAGCACATATATGCATATAAAGCAAGTTATTTTTTGTTTTAAAGAACTGGAATCCTCTGCACTCCTGTGTTTATTGCAGCACTATTCACAATAGCCAAGATTTGGATTCAACCATGTGGTAAATTATGATTCTCTTCCTTTCTGCACAACTTTGTTTTCCTAGGGTTACTAATTTTCTTTTCTTTTTGTTTTTTTGCTTAATATATTCTATGTCCTATGTCCTTATGATTAATTAATTCAACCCCAAACTCTCCACCAGCGTTTACGTCGTTTCTCGAGATGTTCATTTGGGTTAAGTGGCTTATGAATTTCATCCTTAGGAGCCTCCTGCCCTGCCGACTGCCCCCCAGGCCAGTTGCACAGTGTCATCTCGGAGTCGTTCTCATCCCGACCGAGTCCCCTCCCCTCTTTCCTATGTGGAATCTCCTGTTCCCATATGGCATTATGCTCCTCTTACGTAGTTTAAGCTCTTGTTTTGGTGGAGTGCTTTCTACTATGCACGATAAAGGGGACATAAGAAGTCACTTTTTTGAGACTTTGCAAAAAATTTTTTTGTTGAGTATTGTCAGACTGATTTCTAAAATGCCTGCTGGGATTTGCATTTCCCCCAGAAATACATGAGAGTATGCTTCCCCCAGAAGCCCACAAACTCTTTGATTTTTGCTTCCCTAATGGGTATAAAGTGCTATCTCATTGGCACCTTAACTTGTGTTTCCCTGATTGCTAGTGGGTAAAGCATCTTTTGTTTATTTGTTTGCCGTTCGGATCTGCTACTTTGGGAACTGCCTTTTCATACCCTATGCCGTTTTTCTTTTAGGCTGTTTGTCTTTTTGCTGTCAACCTGGAAGGCCTGTTATTTGGCACAAGTATGGACTATTCATCTGCCATATTTGCAAATACAAGTCATCCTTTAACTGTATGTAGAGTGTCTTCCCATAATTTTTCCCTTCAATTTTAACATAGATTCATCTAAAAGATCTTTGGTGATTTCTGGGCTTCTTTTCTTTTTCTCTCTTTTATTTTTATTTATTTATCTTTTTTTTTTTTTTTTTGAAAAAGAGTCTCGTTCTGTCCCCTGGGCTAGAGTGCCGTGGCATCAACCTAGCTCACGGCAACCTCAAACTCCTGGGCTCAAGCAATCCTTCTGCCTCAGCCTCCTGAGTACTGGCATTACAGGCATGTGCCATCATGTCCGGCTAATTTTTTCTATTTTTAGTTGTCTGGCTAATTTCTTTTTATTTTTAGTAGAAATAGGGTCTTGCTCTTGCTCAGGCTGGTCTCTTAACTCCTGACCTCAAGCTATCCTTTTGCCTCGGCCTCCCAGAGTGCTAAGATTACAGGAGTGAGCCACCGCACCCGGCCTGCTTTTCCTGATTTAAAATTTTCCCCCATCCCCAAGTTATAAGTATAGTTCCCTAAGTCTTCCTCTAAGACTTAAGCCTCTAAGAATTAAGCCTTTAATTCATCTGTGATTTATGGTGTAAAGATAGATTCAACTTTCTTTCTCTGTTTCTTCCAAATGGATAGCTAGCTGTGCTAGCGTCTATTGGTAATCGAACTGTCCTCTTCTGCCTGAAGTTCCACTTTTGTCATCGTTTAAATTCCCATAGATACTAGTAGCCATTTTCGAGTTTCCTATTTGATTCCTCTGGGTGCAGATTTTTGACATTTTCCATATGAAATTTAATATAGTGGTATCTAATTATAAAAAGGTCCCCACTGGTATTTTAATTGGAATTGCATTTGGGGATATTCATATTTTTCTGATGTTTTAAGTCTCCCATTTTCTGATGCTAGCCTCTAACTCTTTGTCCTCGACACATGTTTTTATTCATAGAGACCCTGCACCTTCCCTGCTCAATGTGTCCCCCAATAATATGAAGATGAATGAAATATTTTCCTTTTTCCACTTCTAACCAATGATTTCTTAAATATCAAATTGTCTTATCTCTTCTTTTTCAGTAGTGTTTCATTTTTTTATTCTGGAGTGTTTGGTAGAAGCTCCAAGATACTGTTTTGTTTTCATTTTGAAGGAAATGGTTTTAGTATGATGTTTGCTGTTAGGCTTTGGCAAAGAACCTTTATCATATTTAAGTAGTTTATTTTTATTCCCTTTTTTCAGTTTCTTTTTTAAGAGATGGGTGGGGGTGGGTGGTCTTGCTATGTTTCCCAGACTGGTCTTGAACTCCTGGACTCAAGAGACCCTCCCATCTCAGCCTCCCAAGGAGTAACTGGGACTACATGCCACCTGCCCTACTACCTTTTTTGGTGGTTTTTGTTTGTTTGTTTGTTTTAGAAAAAGCTGTTGAATTTTCCAACTGACTTCTCAACATCTATTGATATAATCACATCGTCATTCTTCTTTAGTGTTCTGTATACAATTATGTTGTTCAATTATTTGATCATTACTGAAATAAACTCTATTTGCTCAAGGTATGTTATTCTTTTCATATACAATTACATTTTATTGACCAACAATTTATTTAGAATGTTTACATTCAAATCATAGGGAGATTGATCTGCGATTTCCTCTTCTTGGCTTGTCCTTTGTTTTTTGTTCTTGTTGCAATTTGTTTGTTGGTTTACTGTGTTTATCAGATTTGTATATTAGGGTCATGCTTGCCTTTATAAAATAAATCTGAGTTTCATCTTTTTCTATGATCTAGAATAGTTTAGGTAACATTGGAATTACCTTTGTTTTTTATCACTTTAAACTATCTGGTGATGAGGGCAATTCTTTGTTTTTTGTTTTTTTTTTTGAGACAGGGTCTTGCTCTGTCGCCCTGGGTAGAGTGCAATGGCGTTATCACAGCTCACTGCAGCCTCAAACTCCTGGGCTCAAGTGATCCTCCTGTCTCAGCCTCTGGAGCAGCTGGGACTACAGGCACAGGCCATCATGACCTGCTAATTTTTCTATTTTTATTTTTTTTGTAGAGTCGGGGTCTTGTTCATGCTCAGGCTGTCAATTCATCTTTGAAACCCTCAGGGGCTGGTGCCTTTTCAAACAATTTTATACATAGAAAAATGGCATGCAACATACACATGATTTAGGACACACAGAATGAAGATCCAAGAGCCAAGTTAAGGTACATTTGTAACTTACTTACCATGTCACCAAGGTTCATGTTGGCTGAAAGGGCAAGGGAGAGGGAGACACACTCTGCCTTGTCCCAACTCTAGTGCTGCGGTGCAGGAGCAGGCAGGTTTTGTCGCCGCGTGTTACTTGCAGGGAGGTGAGACCCTGCAATGCAATTTGTGGTTTTCTCTGCTTTCCTCTTCTGTTTGTCTTTGTAATAAAAATGTGCTCACGTTTCAACTCCTGCCGTTTACTGACTGAGTGAAACTGTGTGGGCAGCTGAGATGGACTCCGGAGGGTGGGACAGACGAGGGCTTGAAGCCCAGCTCTGCCCCAGGGTAGCCCTGGGCAACCTGGCACCTGTGGAAGCTGGTTTCCTCAGCTGTAAGATAGGTCTGTGTGAAGTTTACATAAGCCACAGGCTCCAGAGCAGACATTCCACGGGCACGTTTCCTCCTTGTCCCTCCCCTGCCGCCCCAACAGAAACGGGCTGCACTTTGTTGGGCCAGAGGGAGCCACCCTGGGTCTTTGAGGTGGCGAGTCCCCAAGAGCACCATAGGTTTAGTGCTGGGAAGTGGATTTAGCCAGGATGTGGATGTGGGATTAACCAGATGTTTCAGATGGGGAAACTAGGCACAGAGAGGAGAAGTTACCTGCCCAAGGTCACACAGCTAACAGAGCTAGAATTTGAACCCAAATCTTTCTGACTCCAGGCCTCCCGGTCACAGGGTCTATATCCCCCAACCCCCAGAACCCGGGAGACACCACCAGCCCTCCGTATTCACCGCACTACCTGCTTCTTGGGATTGAGGTGTGCCACCCCCGTGTCCTGACACCTTCCGTACCTGCCCCCACATGAGTCACCCACCGAGCCACAGCGAAAGAACCCACCTCCCTGGGGGAGGCGTCCATGTGAGTGCAGTTCGGGTTCCCGTCTTAGTCACCACTGCTCTTGGTTCCCACCCCTCCCCCGGCTGCCGGGAGCCGCCTGTGACACCCCCAGTGGACTCAGGCCTGAAGTGTGAAGTGTGTTGGGGTTGGCATTAGAGCTGGTGAAGAAGAGCCTGAGGCCTGATCCTGAGGTGTCAGCAGGGCGTCTGGGGCGACACTAGCCTGCAAACGCACCCTTAGGCTCTCCTCCCCCCAAGGAAAGCAGAGCACTTGCTCAAGTGCTGGCTCAGGACTAGCGACAGCTGACACTAGGTGCTCACTTCCAGCCCCGCTCTAAGCCCTTTGCATGTATGGAGACATTTAATCCTCATAATAGAATCATGAGGCACTATTGTTCCTATTTTATAGATGGGGCAACTGAGACTCAGAAAGGGAAAGTGACTAGTCCAAGGTCACAGAGCCAGCAGAGGACGGCGCAGCAAGTGGAACTCAGGAGGTCTGTGCACAGACTCACAAGACCCTACCCCTCCCTCCATGGTTGCTGTTCCTGCACCAACGCTGTCCCCAGGGCCAGGCCAGGTGGCGTCCTGCCCTGGGCCTTGTCCTGCCCCTTGAGCCCAGCCCAGCCACAGCCCCTGAACTGGTGGGCAGGGGCCGCTCTCTGGGGAAGGGGTGGGTGGGCACCAGCTCTGCCGACCACAGTGGAGCGCTAGGCCAGGCACCCCACCAGCCGCAGCTCCCCCAAAGTGCCAGGCTGGTCACTTCCCAGACTTTATAAGCACTTCCCTTTGCTTGAAACACCCCCCTTCTGTGAACCAATCCCTTCTGTACAACCTCTGGAGGGGGAGCGGTTTCACCTCCTCCGGGAAGTCCTCTGGGATGTGCTCCCGTAGAGCCCTGCTGGATGTGAGTCCCATATTTGCCATTTGCTTGCTGTGACCACAGGCAAATGACTGAACCTGTCGAAGCCTCTGTTTACTTGTCTACAAAATGGGGCCATGATGTCTCAGGGGGCTGTTGTGAGGAGGAAGAGACAGCCAGGCAATGTGCTTATAAAGGGACCGGCCCACAGTGAACACTCAATAAACTCTGCTCTTTATAGCACTGGTCACACAGGGGTGCAACTGTTTGTGACCAAGTGCTCTGCAAGAGCAGAAGCGGCGTCCTCTTCCCATGCTTGTCCCAGAGCCCAGCACGTGGCCTGCCATGGAGGACGTCTCAACACACATCCTACTTATTGACTGAAAGACCTGGGATCCGGCACCTTGCCCTTGAACCTTGGCTGAGGGCTGGGCTCCAGCTCTAGTTGACAGCTGGGCAGGGAAAGAGCTGGGACCAACAGGATGTCAGGAAAATGCTGTGGCTCACCGGGGCACGCCTGATCGTCACCATGGCAACAAGCCCCCGCCCTCACTGGGCAGTCAGGCGGGGCTGAGCCTTCAGGGTGTGACGCTGGACTTCTTGGCAGTCAGCACCCTTGTTGGCCAAATGTGGAAACCAATAAATAGTCCTGCCTCCGAGGGCTGTTATGCGGATTAACTGAATTGATATTTATAAAGCTCTTAAGACCGGGCTGGCCCAGGGTCAAGGCTGTGGGAGTGTTTAGTTCAGCAAGAACAAGTGGCTATGGCCCTGTGTGTGTCAGCTCTCACCTCCCACCCCTGGTGACTTCAGGGACTAGGTCACAGCTCTCCAGGCCCTGCGCTGGTTGTTCAAGTCCAGTTCAAGGCCCCGCTTCTGCCCAAGTGTCAGGGACCGGGTGTCTTGGCCATGCCGAGTGCTCACCCTGGAGCAAGCAGGACGGGCCACAAGCGTGTTAGAAAACAATAGAACCTTGTTTCCCAAACATAATTCTCTCTCTCAGACCCTCACCACCTCCAACACCACAATCGAGACATGTTTGGGTAAATTCGGTCCAAATTGGTGATTTTTTTTTTCAGTTACATTGAAGATTCTGGGGCCCAGCCATTTTACAAGGACTGTCACGACGTTGTTTCTTCCTCTTTGCTTGGCCCCTGGGACAGCCTTGGCCCCTAGGCCACAGGGCAGGAGCCCACTAGCGTGGCTGGGTGCTGGAGGAGGGCAGAGGGAGTCGGGACGGAGCGGGGGCTGGTGCGCTGCTCCCCCACCTCCCACCTGCCCTGGCTGCGGCAGCGAGGCGGTGGGAGCGCTGTGGTTTCTCTTGCAGCTTCGAGGCTTTGCTGTTGCTCAGTCTCCTCAAGCCTCCTGCTCGATGCTGGGTTGGGACCGGCCCTCAGCTACAAGGTCGTGTCTTCCCAGCTACCTTCTGTGTCCCCATCGGAGCCTGCAGAAACGTCTGGGAAACCTCTGCACCATGCACAGGCCACGGGGATACCCAACGCCTCTCAGCCTGGTCCTCTTCGTGCCTCATGGGTAGGCTGGTCAGATAAAATACGGGACACCCAGTTAAAGTTGAATTTCTGACAAGCAGCAAATAATGTCTTAGTGTGTGTCCCTCACACTGCGTCCTGCCTGCAGTTTTATTTGCTGAATCTGGCAGCCCAAGCTATGGGGTTGGATTTGTCTTTAAAGACCCAACCCAGCAAACTGCAGGTAGCGAGAGGATTGCTGGTCTGCCTTTCCCTCAAATACCCCAAACTCCCTGAGGGACCCTTCCTCTGTATTTCCTCCCCTGCCCTCTGCCCCACCCCCCATTGCCCCCTGGACTGGCTGCACGGAGAGGTGCAGAGGAGAAGCTCAGGCCCTTCCCCTGTGCTCCCCTTCCAGCTGCTTCCTCTCCTGCTGGCAGGAGCAACCCCTCCGCCCCCTTGGCCCATGCTCCCTGGTCCTGTCTGCCTCACACCTGCCACAGGAGCCTTTGAACTGGCAGTTTGGGCATCTGTCTTCACTCCCAGCTGCTTTTGTGGGGGCTGGTGGGAAACAGAGCACTGTCATCTCAAATCCACTCTCCCTGCCAACCCGCGAGGCACACACCCTCGAGCCCTGCTACAACCTGCCCATATCACAGATGAGGACACTGAGGCTCAGAGGGGTGAAGGCCTCACCCAGGTCCCCCTGCCGGCGAGTGATGGGCCAGGAGTGGGTGTCTCCTTCCAGGGCCCCAGGGCTGCCCAGGCAGAGACTTGGGGTCTAGGCAGAGACTTGGGGTCCCCGCAGGGACTCAACAGGCCGGCAGGGAGGAGCTGAGCTGCTGCGGTTCCAGCTCCCGCAAGCCCTGAGGCCTTTTAATGGAAGCCTCATCCCACCCCCCACAGCTGGTGGGGCCTCCTGCGACATTTCCTCTTTGGGGATCAGCCACAGCCACGCTAGGCTGGCGGAGAGGGAGGAAGAGAAGGCCTCGTCCTGCCCATGAGAACTGAGAGCTCTGAGTGCCCGAGGTGGCCAGGCTCCCGCACACGGGACTTGGGAATGGGTGAAGCCTCTCTTCCAACCGTGCCGCCAGTCACGAAGGTGGCGGGCAAGTCATTTCATGGCTCCAAGCCTCAGTTTCCTCATCCAAAAAATGAGGTCAACAATACTTTCTACATACATCACAGGGCTGAAGGGAGGATTTAAAAATGCCCTTAAATAAATGGTTGACATTTACTTAGTGTGTGTCATATGCCAGACGTCACTCTAAGCACTTTACATAATACAGTGAATTATTGAATAATCCTCTCAACCACTCTATGGGGTAGGTACTATGATCAGCCCCACGTTAGAGACGAAGAAACTGAGGCAGAGAGATGATGTCACTCGTTCAAGTTCACATGGCGACTGAGTCAGTATCCGAACCGTGTTAACTACCGCAGCTTATACGAGAATCACAGAGCACAGAACTGCTCAATAAATCAGGGGGCACCAACTCAAATGGCCCACAAACGGAGCCGTTAGCAGAATGGACCAGAACATCCAGAAATGGGGATTTAGCACAGGATATAGCACCTTTTCCAGTTAGCAAGGACAATATGGATTACACAATAAACAAGAATTGGGACAAGGTTTAGCCATCTGAAAAAATTACTAATGAGGTTGTTCCACACCTTACACCTTATACCAGGATAAATGACAGGAAAGATTTAAATGTAAGCAATAAAAT
Organism: Lemur catta; assembly: GCF_020740605.2. NCBI lineage: Eukaryota > Metazoa > Chordata > Mammalia > Primates > Lemuridae > Lemur > Lemur catta. The sequence goes on from NC_059129.1 coordinate 18,397,066, forward strand.
AACAACAATATTAAAACAAATCATTTGAGAATTGTTTGGTTTTTTTTGAGACAAGGTCTCACTCTGTCATCCAGGCTGGAGTGCAGTGGTGTCATCATAGCTCACTGCAACCTCAAACTCCTGGGCTCAAGCAATCCTCCTATCTCAGTCTCTTGAGTAGCTGGGATTATAGGCACGCGCCACCATGCCCAGCTAATATTTTCTATTTTTAGTAGAGACGGGGTCTTGCTCTTGCTCAGGCTGGCCTCGAACTCCTTGGGCTCAAGTAATCCTCCTGCCTCGGCCTCCCAAAGTGCTAGGATTACAGGCACGAGCCACCACATCTGGCACCCATGTCAGAAATTTTTTTTAAAATCTCAGAATGGTAAAGGCCTAAGCAAACCTAAAAATCATAAAATAAAAGACTGACAAACTCAACTATGTAAAAATAAAAGAGTTCTCCTGGAAACCGCAATGCGTATTAACGGTGTTAAATGACAAGTGAGTCACGAGACCCCACTTTGGGAAAACCCATCAGGCTGCACATTTCTGAATTCTTACCATACTGCACATGTTATACTTCAGAAACAGGTTTTTTAAAAACATAAGTGACAAACAGAGAAAATATATTTGCTCCTTGTGAAATAAATAAGAAAAAGACTATTCCAAAAATATGGCAATGGACATGAACAGATAGATCACAGGAAAGGAAATATAAACGATGCTTAAACATATGAAAAGATGCTCATTTATTTCATAATACAACCAGGCATGGTGGCTTTGCCTGTAATCCCAGCTCCTTGGGAGGCTGAAGTGGGAGGATCCTTGAGCCTAGAAGTTTAAGACGAGCCTGGGCAACATAGTGAGTCCCTGTCTCTCAAAAAAAAAAAAAAAAAGAAAGAAAGAAAGAAAAACGAAAATATTTTCCTAATACAAGAAATGCAAATTCAAACTACAGTAAGGCTCCAATCTTTACCTGACAGTTTGGCAAAAGATTAAAGAGTCTGGTAGCACTCTGAGCTGGCAGGGATGTGGGGTAACAGGCGTTGTGGGCCACCACTTGTGGGAGTGTCAGCTGGTTCCCTCCACCAAGGGGAATTTGTCACTATCTATCAAAATCACACATGCACATTCACTTTGACCAAGTGACTCCACTTCTAGGGATTCATTATACAGAGATCCTCCCACGTATGCTAAATGACTTATGTAGAAGATGATTCACCACGGCTTCTTTTGGTAAACTATTAAACGCAATCTAAATGTCTGTCACTGGAGAACAAGTTAAGGTCCATCCATACAATGGCATACTATACAGCTATAAAAAAGAATTGGCAAGGTTTTGGGGTAATGATACCAATATCCAAGATACAGCTTTACATGGAAAAAGCAAGATACAAACAGCGTATAGAATTATACCATTTATGTTAAAAAAGATGGGTGGAGAATATGCACAGACGGGTATTTACTTACAGACACATGGAAAATCTTTGGGTAACGGATAATGAACATGCCTTTGGACAGGAACTTGGTGGCTGAGGATGGGGTAGGAGATTTTTCCGTGTATAACTTCTAGTACCTTTGGAAATTTGTGGGGTTTTGTTTTTGTTTTGTTTTTTAGAGACGGGGCTTTGCTCTGTCACTCAGGCTGGAGTCCAGTGGTGCCATTAGAGCTCACTGCAGCCTCGACCTCCTGGACTCAAGCAATCTTCCCTCCTCAGCCTCCCGAATAGTTAGGACTATAGCCACATGCCACCATGTCTGGCTAATTAAAAAAAAAATTTTTTTTTTGTAAAGACAGAGTCTCGCTATGTTGCCAGGCTGGTCTTGAACTCCTGGGCTCAAGCGATCCTCCTTCCTCAGCATCTCGAGTTGCTGGAATTACAGGCACAAACCACCATGCCTCGCTCACCTTTGGAATTTTGAACCACAGGAATGGACTGCCTATTTTTAAAAAAAAACATATTAAATTTTAATTTTAAAACTTTGAGGCCAGGTGTGGTGGCTCACGCTTGTAATCCCAGCACTCTGGGAGACCGAGGTGGGCGGATCGTTTGAGCTCAGGAGTTTGAAACCAGCCTGAGCAAGAGTGAGACCCTCGTCTCTACTAAAAAAATAGAAAGAAATTAGCTGGACAACTAAAAATATATTTAGAAAAAAATTAGCCAGGCATGGTGGCACATGCCTGTAGTCCCAGCTCCTCGGGAGGCTGAGGCAGGAGGATTGCTCGAGCCCAGGAGTTTGAGGTTGCTGTGAGCTAGGCTGACGCCACGGCACTCTAGCCTGGGCAACAGAGTGAGACTCTGTCTCAAGAAAAAAAAAAAAAAAAAAACTTTGAAAATAAAATAAAATGGAGTAGGCAATACTCAGCACTGGCCAGTAGTTACCATGTAGGAACAGGTGGAAATAAAGTCTCTGGAGAACAGGGCACTTTTTAAATTTGCACAAAGACCTAGCTGCCTGCTTCCAGACTTTTTTTTTTTAATGCCCAAAAGAATTAGACTATTATTTTGCTTGAGCTACTGTACTCAGATCTCTGTTGCTTTAAAAAAAGATAAAAATTTTTAAAAAAGACCATTCAATGTGGAAAGTACAGTTTCTTCAACAAATAGTACTGGGAAAACTAGATATTCACACACAAAAGAATGAAGTTGGACCCTTACCTTATACCATATACAAAAAATAATTCAAAATGGGTTAAAGACCTAAATATGAGACTAAAACTATAAAACTCCTAGAAAAAAACATAGGAGAAAAGCTTCCCCATTGAATTTGGCAATGATTTCTTGGATATGACACCAAGACAGATATAGACAACAGAAGAAAAGTAGATACATGGGACTACATCAAATTTAAAAACTTCTGTGCATCAAAGGACACAATCAACAGTGAAAAGCAACCTATGGAATGGGAGAAAATATTTTCAAATCATATATCTGATAAGGGGTTAATATCCAGAATATATATATAAAATTAAAAAACTCCTACAACTCAATAAAAGAGAACCAAGTACCCAGATTAAACAATGGACAAAGGACTTGAAGACACATTTCTCCAAAGATGATACTCCAATAGCCAACAAACATATGAAAATATGCTCAACACCACGAGTCACTAGGGGAATGTAAATCAAAGCCACCATGAGATGCCACTTCAAACTCCTTAGGATGGCTACTCTCAAAAACCAGAAAATAACAAGTGTTGGGAAAGGACACAGAGAAACTGGAACCCTTGTGCTCTGCTGGTGGGAATGTAAAATGGTGTGGCTGCTATGGAAAACAATATGGCAGTTCCTCAAAAATTAAAAATAGAACTACCATATGATCCAGCAATCCCACTTCTGCATATATATCCTAAAGAATTAAAAGCTGGATCTCAAAGAGGTATCTATACCCCCCCATGTTCATAGCAGTATTACAGTGGCCAAGAGGTGGAAGCAACCCAACTGTCCATTGATGGATGAACGGACATAAACAAAATATGGTGTATCCATATGTCTTAGTTCGTTTTGTGCTGCTATAACAGAATACCACAGACTGGGTAATTAATCAGGAAAATAAATTTCTTTCTTTCTTTCTTTCTTTCTTTCTTTTTTTGAGACAGAGTCTTGCTCTGTTGCCTGGGCTAGAGTGCCAGGGTGTCAGCCTAGCCCACAGCAACCTCAAACTCCTGGGCTCAAGCAATCCTCCTGCCTCAGCCTCCCAAGTAGCTGGGACTACAGGCATGAGCCACCATGCCCGGCTAATTTTTTTTCTGTATATTTTTAGTTGTCTAGCTAATTTCTTTCTATTTTTAGTAGAGACAGGGGTCTCACTCTTGCTGGGGCTGGTCTCGAACTCCTGACCTCGAGCGATCCACCTGCCTCGGCCTCCCAGAGTGCTAGGATTACAGGTGCGAGCCATTGCACCCGGCTGTAAATTTATTTCTTATACTTCTGAAGGCCAGAAAGTCCAAGGTCGAAGGGCCTGCATCTGGCTAGAGCCCTCTTGCTATGTCATCCCATAGCAGGAGACGGAAGGGCAAGAGAGGGCTTGCAGCAGAGCAAGAGGGCAGAATTCACTTTTATAACAGCCCACGCTCACAGTGAGGAACCCACTCCCAGAATAATGACATTAATCCATTCATGGCCTAATCACTTAATGGTCCCACTTCTTAATACCCTCACAATGGCAATTAAATTTCTTTTCTTTTTTTTTTCAGACAAGCTATTACTCGATTGCCTGGGCTGGAGTGCAGTGGTGTCACCATAGCTCGCTGCAACTTCAAACTCCTGACCTCAAGCGATCCTCCCACCTCAACCTCCCAGAGTGCTAGGGTTACAGGCAAGAGCCACCGTGCCTGAGTGAATTTCAACATGAGTTTTGGAGGGGACATTCAAACAAACCATCGCACCATACGTAGCCTTAAAAAGGAAAGAAGTCCTGTTAAATGCTACAACGTGGCACTTGAGGACACTATACTAAATGAAATAAGCCAGTCACACAAAAACAAGAAACAGAAAGTAGAATGGTGGTTGCCAGGGGTTGGGGAGTTGTTGTTTAATGCATACGGAGTTTTAGTTTCGCAAGATTAAAAAGTTTTGGAGATCCGCTGCACAACCATGTGAATATATTTAACGCTACTGAATTTACGCTTAGAATGGTTAAGATGGCAAATTTTATGTTGTGAGGCTTCTTTTTTTTTTTTTTTGCCACAATGTTTAAAAAAGTAAACACTTCGGTGGGCCACCAGTTTGCAATCTCACCTTTAAACAGCACTTTCCCCGAGGCTGGGCACGTAGCACATGTTTGGACTGGGAGGACCTGGGGGAACTTGTCGTTTAAGGGCTCATGTGCCTGTCTGAAGCTCTTTCATTCATTCACTCATCGATATTTCCTGAGCACCTACTCTGTTCCAAGCTCTATGCTGGGCCCTGGAATGACAGACACGAACAAGGGGCTCACAGTCTAGAGGGAGACAGAAAAGAAACACCAAAGGCATAAAAAGATCAGCATCACGAAGCCATGTAGAGGGAGGGCTGTGAGACAGAGACAAAATCACATGGAGCGGGCAGCGAGGGCCCTCCAAGAAGGGGAAATTAGCTGGGATCCGCATGGGCGGCCACGTGAGGACAAGGGAGCAGAGCTCCGGCCAGAGGGAACAGCAAGTGCAAAGGCCCAGGGACAGAAACGAGCTCGGTGTGTTTGGGGTTGGAGTGGGGGGCTGAAAGGCCCAGGTGACTGACTCAGGGAGCAAGTTGGAGGCAGATGGTGGGGGGCCCAGCAGCCCCAGATACATGAAACAGAAAAAAAAAAAATCTTAATCAGCATAAGCTTGTTTTGTGAGTTCAAATGTATTATTCATTACCTTTTATGGCAAAATAAATAAATTATAACAACCTGTTTTGTCCTAGAGAAAGGCTAGATCAACGGAAACCCCTTAAAGCCACACATTTGCCTCAATACATCCAGTGTCTGCTGAACGCCTGAATTAGCTCCTTGGCGGGTTACGTACAAACCACTGACCTGATTGACTCCCGCGGCTCCCACCGAGGCCCAGAGTGGGGAGGAGGCTCCAGGCAGAGCAAGGTGGGCACAAAGCAGGAGGTAGGCCTGGAGCGGGGGTGGGGAGTCCTGGAAGAAGGAGGGCTCTAGAGCCAGTGGTCCTTACTTACCTGGGAGACGCCCTAACTGTGGGGTGTTGGAGGGACCTGGGTCCCACGTCCTTTATAGGGAGACGTCCCCTCCCCAACCCCCAAGCAGCCTGGGCGTGGGTGTGGGGCTGCCCTGGGCCAACGGCATAGTGCTGGTGACCAAAGAGGGAGGGACAGCTATGGGACAACCCAGTGGCCTGACTGCAGGGATGGGGGTGTCTGGGCAGGACCACCCCCTGCTTCTTGCTGGCTTTCCTAGCCTGCTTCCCCTCTCCCATGATCCTCTGTGGCCCAGCAATCTCTTTGGCGTCAAACAGCTCCAGGGGGTTTCTGTTACTTGCCCCCAGGGATTCTGAAGGACCTGGAGGGTCTCCCCGGCTCCAGCACCTCCACAATCATCCCTATAGCACCCGTGATGGCTGCTAGGGTTCCAGCTCTGCCAGTGACAAGCCATGCGGTCTTGGGCAGGTAGTCCCACACTCTGCCGGGCTGGAATTAGGATGTGGCACAGCCAGAAATGGCTTCTTGGTCCCCAACTGGCTTCTGGGTTTCCTAAGATGCAAATTTTTTTTTTTTTTTTTTTGAGACAGAGTCTTGCTCTGTCGCCCCAGGTAAAATGCAGTGGCTGGGACTACAGGTTCACTCCACCACACCTGGCTAATTTTTCTATATTTTTTGTAGAGATGGGAATCTCGCTCTTGCTCAGGCTGGTCTCAAACTCCTGACGTCAAGTGATCCTCCCACCTCAGCCTCCCAGAGTGCTAGGATTACAGACGTGAGCCACCACACCCAGCCCTAAAATGCAATTCTTCTGAATCCACATTCACAACTTTTACCATATCTGCAACTGCCTGTACCCGATTTTCTTATAAGTTTTCTTCCTTTTTAAATGACCTCATTTTAAAATGACTTCCTTTTTAAACTTAAATTCACTTCAAAGGCAACTACATGTCACACCCTAAATGGAAAACTGGTGTTGCTTGCCCTAAATAAAAGGAGACCCTAAAAAGCAAATCCCACAAAATCAAAACAAATTATTAAATTCTATACAGCTGCCTGCTCAGGGCACTGGGCTCGAGGCTTCCTCCCTTTGTGTGGAAGGGAGATTAGTATGTGTCTAAGGGTGTTAAACAGCAGCACCCAAAGGAGACTTTCTCTGCAATCCAAATTGAGACGGAAACGACTCTCTCTCCCCAGGATTTAAGGTGAATTAACGCTGCCTCTGTTTGAAATGGACAAGCATATGGCCAGCCCGGACTTTGGCACAATGACCAACCTAATTCAGAGTCCTGTTATATCAAGAGATCCTAGCTGTGTGACCTTGGGCAGGTCACTCAACCTCTCTGTGCCTCGGTTTCCGCATCTGTAAAATAGAGTTAATAATAGCAGCCACCTCGTAGGGTTGTTGTGAAGATTAAAGCAGTGGAAATTAGAACGGGGCCTGTCACAGAGTGAGTACCGCTAAGTGTCTGGTAAACAAATAAGCCCAATAAGCCCACCATGGTACAGATGGGACAACAGAGGCACAAGGAAGGGAGGGGATGGGCTCAGAGTGCCTGGAAATTTCCCAATGCCAGGCCAGAGCCTCCCCTCCTCTCAGCCCCTGCTGGGACCTCAGACACCCCTGGAGGGCACCCTCCCTTCTGCCCTCACTTGCCCACATCCCTGTTCTGTCAGGCTGCTTGATTCGACCCTCACCCCAAGCCCCCCAGCCCCTGAGAGAGGCAGGTTCACAAGGCCCAGGTCACAGAGGCTAGCACTGAGGCCTGCAGAGGTGACAGAATCCCTCAGCCTGCCTCCGCGTGGGACCAGGGCCAGGAGGAGGATGCGGCGGATTCTGGGCTCCCGCCCCCACGCCCCCACCCCACCCGGCATTATCTCTAGGTGGCAGCAGCTCAGCCTCCCAGTATCTCTCTGATCCCCCAAATTTCCGGTTCCCCAAAGACAACTCAGGATGTGGGGAGGGAGGGGCAGGGAGAGGAGGAAGGAGAGAGATCACAAGAGAGACAGAGAGCCACAGAGACACAAGACAACGACAGAGACGGGGCAGAGACTCAGAGACAGATGGGGGAGGTAGCACTCCCAAGACAGAGGGAGAAACAGAGAGAGGCAGACAGACAGACAAAGGACGAGACAGAAACAGAGACAAAAACAGACCAGAGACGGAGAGAGACAGAGTCCGAAAGGGGAGGGGTGACCCCGAGACACACAGAGGTGGGGAGACTGAGAACCAGGCAAAAAAACGAAAGCAGCAAGTGGGACAGGGAGAGAGGGGCTTGGGGTGGGAGGGGTTGGGGGTACCCGGAAACAGAAAGAAACTTGGTGAGCCTGAGAGCCAGGTGGGAGAGGGTGACAAATGCTCAGAGGCCCACCAGGTGCACGGGGAGGAAGGCAGACAGGGACAGAGGCCCCCAGCACGCAGGCAGGAGGGCTCCCAGGGGGAGGAAGCCAGAGACTCCAGGACCCCTCTTTCCTGGGGCTCTTGGGAGCTCTCCAGCCCCCTCGAGGGCACAGGTGCTCTACGCATCCACCCCGCTGGGCTCACATAACCCTTGTGTCCTCCAGGACAGGGATTTGGCTTAGGCCTGGCTATGGAGCCCCTCAAAGCCCCAGGGCCCCCATGAGAAGTCCAGAGGGGAGGTGTGCTCTGAGCAGCCTCACCTGCCCACAATGCTTAGGGATAGATGTGGACAGAGGGGCCCAAGGAGGGACACGCTGGTCTGGAAAGGAGGGACCTTGAGCAGGGCTTGTCCTGGACTGCTCGGGGAGGGAGAGCCACCACCCTGCTTGCACGGGCCACCTGCATTCTCCGAGTCTCAGTTCTCTCCCTTGTGAAAGGGTGATAACGGGAACCTATTCAAGGGTCGAAGTGGGGACCGAGTGTGTGTACAGGGAGTGGCACTGTGCGTGGCAGATGGCAGGCGCCTGAAGACGGGGCCTTGTTGCTGAAGGCTGGTGCTCCCACAGCATCCTGTCTAGATGAGTCAGGGCACTTTCATTTGCAAATGACAGAAACCCAGCTGAAGCTAAGCCAAGCCAAAGAAGGGTGCTCATTAACACAAAGCAGGGAACCTACTCTTTTACCTTCAGGGACCCCCTCTGGGGCTAGGCACCCCGGAGTGAGAAGGTTTTAGAACCTGAGTCCAACATCCTCAAGGGTCCACAAAGTGCCCCCGAGTCCCAGTCGCAGAGTTGGAACTAACACTTTAAGTCTCCTGACTTGTATTTCCACACCCCTGTTCTGCCAGATGCGGTCCTCTTTTTGGAATCATTTCGTGCCATCTCTGAGACTAATAAAACCAAATACGTAAAACAAGAGGAAGGGAAGCGTGGAGATCTTCCGGAGGGGCTCGAGGAGGTGCGTGGGCCACACGTGAGCGTGGGAGAGAAAGTTGCCTGCCGTAAGAGGGATCAGGTGGGATGGTGAAAGCTGGAGGGAAATGTCTGCCTGGGTGTCTCTCAGGGGCAGTAAGAAGAGGTGCAGAAGGAGGAAAAAAGTCAGCCTGGAAGTTTCTTAGATTGGCCACCAGGGATTGTGATTGTGATTTGCTGGAAACGATAGTAGCTGTGGTTGTCATTTGGGAATATTTTTCTGCAAGTGACAGAAAATCTGGCTCAAATTGGCCTAAGGAGGGGAGGTGGCATTTGATGGTCTCATCTAGGAGTAATGGCCTCAGGCACACTGGATCCAGGCCTAGACCTGCCATCAGGACTCAGTTGTCCATTTCTGACACTGCTGTCCTCTGCGGTGCCTTCATTCTCAGGCAGCCTCTCTCCACATGGGCGCCTGCAAGAGCTCCTCCCCTCCGTCCTCCCAGCTTGGCAACCCCAGAGGATGAAGAGCTTTTCTCTCCCATTAGTTCCGCCAAAAGCCTCAGGAACATGTCTGATTGGCCTGGATGGGGTCACGTGCCCCTGTATCAACCAATGATTGTGGCCAGGCAGTGGGCTATGATGATTGGCCCATCCTGGGTCACATGCACATCTAAGAAGTCAGTTCCACCTGAGTGACGTAAACATTTCCAGGAGGAAACTCAGGTGGCATCACTGGAAGGAGAAATGGATGCTGGGAAGGCAAAAACAAAAGATGCCCTCTCTAGATGTCAAAGGGGGTCTGCAAAACGCTAATAATAACAGTTTATTTATTTATTTATTTTTTAAATTTTTTTTGAGACAGAGTCTGGCTCTGTTGCCTGGGCTAGAGTGCCGTGGCATCAGCCTAGCTCACAGCAACCTCAAACTCCTGGGCTTAAGCAATCCTCCTGCCTCAGCCTCCCGAGTAGCTGGGACTACAGGCATGTGCCACCATGCCCGGCTAATTTTTTTTTTTTTTTTGTATATAAAAATAACATTTTTAAAAGGTTCTGAAGTCAAATAAATTTGGGAGGTACTAGGTTAGGCAAAGAGAAATAAAGATATTCATCAGAGATTGCTCAGGGCCGTTACCTTATTACTGTGCATTTTGACTCTGCAAGGGGGTATTATAGAATGTCACTTCTCCCAGACTCTTCCGACTGCAGAAGCCTTTCTTGAGAAGCTTCTCACAGCTCAGGGGCCACACATTTTGGGGCAAATGGCGCTCACCACCACAAAGAACGCAAGCTACTGCAGCATTCTCTGTGGCTGCCTCACCCACAGGCCTGCCCCCTCACCAGTTCGGTTCCCACTGGCCCTGCCTCTGCCGCCAGCCTCTGCCTTCCTTTGCCCAAGGGCTTGCCCTGGCCACCAGGGCCCACTGTGCCCATCTGAGGAGCAGGCCGGAAGTTCTGGAGACCGAACACCCCTCAGGAGCAGCCCTCAGCCAGTGACTTCTGGGAAGGGGTGTATAAATACCCCAGCTCCCTCCCCCAGACAAGACAACCCCACCCTGGTTCCCTGTGTTCCCTCGCAGGCCTGAGCTGCAGGTGCCCACAGTGGTACCAGGGAATTCCCTGTCTCACGTCCCTGCTCCCCAGCCAGTGTTTTCTGGGGCCACTTCCCAAATAGACTACTTGCCCTAGAAACCCCATCTCAAGGTCTGCTTCTGGGAGAACCCAAATCAAGAGAGCTGTTACCTCCTCGTAGCTTTTACAAGCATCCAGATGTCTCCCCAAGTGATTCCAGAAAAATGATCTCTCTCACACTTGTCACTAAATCTACCTTTTCTAAAACACCAGAATTCAAGAAAAATCTATTTCTGCTCCCCAGCTCCCATCTGTAGGGATTCTCCCCATTGACCACCCCAATGTGCTAAGAACCCCCAGCTCCAGCCCCAGAGTCCATCCCATGATGGCTCTGTCCATAGTTTGTTGACTGATGGAAGCAAAGCCACAGCCCTCTCTAGGTCCAAGACACACAAATTAGAAGCTGCTTAGTGCCTCAGGGAAGGTCCCCACCCCCATCCACCAAGGCAAGGACCAGAGTCACCCTAGGCCCTCCCGTGCCTCATAGCACACGATAGTCCCTTGACTCTACCTCCCAAACATCGAATTCTCCCACCCCTCTCCAAGGCCCTGCCACTTCTTTGGCTGTCCCACCACCATTTCCCAAGTGGCTTGTCCCAGTAGCCTCCTCACAGCCTCCCTGCTTCTGGTCTAACAGCCCATAGCACCCACCTTCCACATTAGCCAAGCCAGAGATATTTGCTAAAACACCAATCTGATCACATGATTCTCTGCTCCAAAGCCTCCAAGGGTGGCTCGTGGGTCTCGGGATATACCTGCTCAGCCCCCATCTCCAACCACTCTCACCTCTCTGTGCCATCTCCAATCCCACAACACGGAGTTTCTTTCAATTCCTCAAACACACCCCAGGGCCTTAGCATACGCTGTTCCCAAGGGATGGAGCACCACGTGCAACCCCATCCACTGGGCACAAACCAGCCAGTGACTCTTGGCCTATTGTTCACTGTCTCCTAAAGCTGTCTATGCCACACCCTGCCACCCCCATCCATTCTCTCCTCAGGCTTTGATCTCTCTTAGTTGTTATGAAACCATTCAGATCTGCAAATGCTAAAAGGATAAAGTGTCAAACACTTGTGTCCCCCTCCCTCACTCAAGAATAAGACATTGCACATCTCATGGAGCCCTCCTTGAACTCCTCCCCAGGTGAGCACTGTCTTGAGTTTGGTACGCCTCACTCTTACACCTATCTTGATGCTTTTAGGTAAATGCATATCCCTGAACAACTGATATCATTCGTACATGATTTTAACTTTATATACATGACTCACTTTGCTGTGTCAGTCCACCTTCTATTGGTGACATCCACCTGTGTTGCTGGGCCTTGCCCCTTCACTTGTTCTGTCTGCAGGAAGCACCTGCCGTGTGGCTGTCCTCTGCCTGTCTGTCCACTCTACAGCCACAGATGTCTCAGTTGTTTCCGGCCGTAGCCGTTACAGTGCAGCCGAGCCTGAGTGTACGTGCCTCTTTAGCCTGTGTGCTAGAGTGGGTCAGGGTTTATACCCAGGAATTTGCTAGCTACAGGGACATGCATCCATCTTTAGCTTTACTAGCTGTTGCTAGATTGGTTGTGCCACATACCCTGTTGGGAAACTGTTCTTTGTCCTTCAGTCCAGCACAAAGGGGCTTCCGCTCATTTCTGTTGCCCCCAAAGAAAAGGATTTAAGTCCATCTGTTGGTCCCTTTCCCAGACCCTCCTGCACCGTCTTCTGCAGTTGGACCTCTTCTGAGATTCCCTGTTCAAGGCAGCTGGTACTTTGTACAATAACCAGGACAAAGAGGCCACTGGTCACAGCGACAGTGGCCCTGGGGGCTGACAGCCACAGATCTAATCCCTGATTTACCTCTTAAACTGTTTGCCTTTGGGCAAGTTGCTTTGCCTCTCTGAGCCTGTTTCCTCACCTGTGACTGCTCCCCAGCTTCCGTCTGTAGGGATTCTGCCACTGACCACCCCAATGTGCCAAGTACACCCCCAGCTCCGGTCCCAGAGGTCCCACCACATTGATGGCTCTTTCTGTGGTTCATCGACTGGTGGAAGCAAAGCCACATCCCCTAAGTCCAAGACACACAAATGAGCGCCTCAGGGAAGGTCACCAGCCCCATCCAAGGCCAGGACCGGAGTGGCCTGGCCCTCCCCGTCCCTTTAATCTGCACCTGCGAAATGGGGACACTAACAATGATTGACAACAGGCGGCCCAGCGATTCAATAAGATAATCAGAGATAGGCACCAGGTGCTCCACAGGGAGAAGCTGTTATTATTACCTTTGGCGTCCACAGACAATTACCAACAACTTCACACATCAACCAGAACTACTTTGGCTGTAGTGACAGAAACCCCAAGTCAACCCAGTTGAAAAACATTGTAATTTATTGGCCCAAGTAACTGGGAAATCTCGGGGAGCAGGTGTCTTGCTTCAGGTGTGCCCAGACCCAGGAGTCCTAATGACACCGTCAGGAATCTGGCCCCATCCATCTCTGGGCCATTCTCTCCTCCATGCCGGTGTCACTCTCGGGCCTGCCTCCTCCCAGCTTAACAACCGCCAGGAACAAAAACGGCTTCTCCCCGCAACGCTCCCCACCCAGATCCCTGGGCTGCCCCTCCCCGGCTCAGGTGGGGCCACCTGCCCACACCTGGGCCAGTCATGGTGGCCAGGGGACAGGTCTGGGTCACATGACACCGCCAATCTCCATTGCCACACGGAAGGAGAGTGGGAAAGGACTGGATCCAGTGAAAACAACAGGGATCCACCACCCTCGCTGCTCGGGGTGGGCTTCATGCAGCAGCAGCATCAGAATCACCTGGGAGCGCCTTAGAGACGCCAACTCCCAGGCGCCATCCCAGCCCTCCTGAGTCAGACCCAGCAGCACAGCAAGACCTACAGGTGAGTCACCTGCACGCCTGCACATCAAAGTGCGAAAGTGCTGTGCTGCACATTAGCTTTTTTAGTTACTCCGGCAATTTTAAAGTTCTATTTTATTGAGAACCACAAAAGGTAAAAACACTGGGAGGCCGAGGCGGGTGGATCGCTTGGGGTCAGGAGTTTGAGACCAGCCTAAGCAAGAGCGAGACCCCGTCTCTACTAAAAATAGAAAGAAATTATCTGGACAACTAAAAATATATATAGAAAAAAATTAGCCGGGCATGGTGGCACATGCCTGTAGTCCCAGCTACTCGGGAGGCTGAGGCAGTAGGATTGCTTGAGCCCAGGAGTTTGAGGTTGCTGTGAGCTAGGCTGACGCCACGGCACTCTAGCCCAGGCAACAGAGCCAGACTCTGTCTCAAAATAAATAAATAAATAAAAATTTTTAAAAAAGGTAAGAACAAAGAGAGTCCTTTGAGGTCACCAGGTCCAGTCCCTTGATCTAAGGATGGAGAAACCAAGGGCCAGCGGGGAAGGGTGTTGCTGGTAACACCCACTCCCCACCCAGGGCTCCCCCGCACCCTGCACTGCCATCGTCACAGCCAGTGGCGGCCACTCCCGTGGGCTAGCTCGTGGGGAGATGCATTCTGAGCCCCAGCAGTGCCAGCCTGAGCCAAAAGGCCTCACTCAGTGAGTGTCCCGACCACTGTCTGCTGCCACTCACATGCCAGGGCCGTCAGGAGCACGGGGCCCCCGTGGAGAATGGACACGCACACACACACACACACACACACACACAGATCCGATGCTCCCTGGGTCAGACTAGCACAGACATGCTCAACACAGACACTCAGCACAGACACACGCAGGCCCGCAGGCCCAGTCTGACCCACCGGCTCCCCAAAGCCAAGAGCAGTCCAGACCACGCCGGCCTTTATTCTATTACAACAGGGCTAGGGCCAGGGTAGTTCATTCTCAGGCTGCGTCAGAAGGTGCAGAGTTGCTGGGGGAACACAGACTGCACCCCAAAGTGACAATAAGTTAGGGGGAAAATTTTCAAACTGTTGTCAGGCTGGAGCCAGGGCAGGGCACCAAGTGGGGCCCCCCAGAGCCACTTCCAGCTGCCCAGCTCAGCCCTCCCAGGCAAGGCTGGTTCCAGGACAGACACGGCCTCACACTGAAACACAACAGGGCAGGGGAGAAAGGGAGGGGTCCTGGGGTCAGGTCAGTGGCGCCAGCAGGGCACCCAGCATCACAGAGGATGGGCCTGAGGTGGCGGGCAGGGGTGGGGGGTGGGGCTCCTCTAGGGGGAGTGAAGAGCCTGCAGGCCGAATGCAGGGCTGGGGCGGGGAGGGCCTCTCACCAGGCCTCAGTTAAGCTCTTGCAGATTCTCATAATCTGGAGCTCCCTCTTCCTCCTCATCCTCCACTTCCTGGGATTTCAGGGTTGCTACGAGGCGAGAGGTGGGGAGGCTGGTCTCTAGCTTGCAGGCCATCCCCCCAAGCCCAAGGCAGCTCCCCCAGCTTCCACCCCCGTCACCTCACACACCATCGGTCCTGGCCGCTGGCGGCAGCTCCTGGGACACATTCACGTACTCCCGGCTGCCATCTGTGGGGACAGGTCAGACGAAGAGGTGGCCACACAAAGGGGCAGGCCACACTGAGGGGGAGAGGGCAGGAGGACCCCTAGACATAGGGGGAGGGGTGTGGCTGTCCCAGGGTGGGGTCAGGCCACACCGAGAGTGGAGTGGGGCAGAGGGGTTCAGGGCAGGCATGGGGAGCGCCGGCCACTCACCCAGAGATGCTTCCGCGCTCTCCTCGCTCTCGGGGACATTCACGTAATCCTCACTGGACTCCACTGCAGGAAAGCCGCGGGGCCCACACGACCCCAGCACTGTTACCAGAGACCCTCAGCCACAGATTCCCAGAGACCCCCCCAACCTCAGGTGTCCAGGGCTCCCCAAGGGCAGACACCTTGCATCAGCCCCCCAGGATGCAGCGAGAGCACGCTAGCCTGGTAGTGATGGTGGCTGGATGGGAACGCAGGTGTGCAGACAGAAAGGGCTGGCTACAGCAAACGGAATCATGGGGGAGCAGGAGGGTCACAAGATGACACACTCTGGCATGGCCCCCAGACTGGGGAGCAGGGACGGAGGGCAGCTCAGGGCCACAAGAGTTTGGTGGCATGTGTGGAGGGAGAGGACATACTCGGCCCAGCAGGCACCGCCTGCCCTGGCCCCCACTCCCTACCCACCAGCCACTGCCTAGCCAGTCCTGTCATAGCCCCTGTGGCACCCATCACTGTCCACGTTATGTGGTTCTTTTCTGTGTCACCTTGTCTCTCCATGAGCACGTGGACATGGCGGGCTTTGGAGACAGGCCACCCCAGTTCCAGCACCAACCAACCATGTCACCTCAGACAAGTGACCTAAGCTCTCTGTGCCTCAGCTTTCTCATCCGTAAAATGGGGCTAGGTACAGTCCCCGATTCACGGGATTGTTGTGAGGATCACAGCAGAGGATAGGAAAATGGGGCCTGTCACCTGGTAGGTGCTTCCAAGTGTCTGTTAAACAAATAACCCGCTGCCGTCACACAGAGGGGACAACTGAGCACCGCAGGGGCAGCAGCAGGCCCAAGAGCTCCTGGGAACCATGAAGTTTAATAAATTCACACACTTAAAACTCTTAGCGGGGCAGGAAGCAGATCCTCAATAAATGCTGTCACTACAGCCAGCCTCGTTAACTGTTACGTCCCTGGTATCAGCCCAGCAGAGGGACCCAGTAAGTGAATGAATGAATGAATGAATGCAAGCATGAAAAAGGCACGTGGACAGACACTCTGGAGCTCAGGAGAGAGGTGGCAAATTAGGTATCTGGATTACAAATGAAGCCAGAGTGTGGAAGTGATAGCCCAGAACAAGTATACACAGAGACGAGAGAGAAACAGAAAACAGGATCCCCAGACATTAAGGCAAGCTCAGAGGATGCGACCAGGCGAATGACACCATGATGAAGGCAGAAAAGCAGCTCAAAGGAAACTGAGACAACACAGGAAGCAGAAGAAAACTTACACACACACACAGCTTCTAATTAAATTCCTTAGAGATTTATAAGATGATATGGCCTGCATGAAACAAGAACAAGAGGCTATGAAAAAGGAACATGTGGAGACCAAGAAAGAGCTTTCGGACAGGAGAAATGAAATTTTAGGAGGGTTGAAGAATCAAGTCAAGGAAATCTCTTAGAGAGTAAACGGAAAAGACAAAGAGAGAGGAAAGAGAAGAGAAAAAGTAACAAAATCAGAGGAGCAGAGCAGGAAGCCCAATATCTGAAGGATAGTAGTTCCCGAAAGGGAGATCCAAGAGGACAGGAGGGTAGCAGTCATGAAAGAAATCGCCGGAGAGAGAAGAGTAAGGAGCCCATGTCACACAAGGTGGCGGGGGCAGGACCACCGGACTCACTGGAGAAGGCGCTGTCTCGCAGGCCAGGCTTGCTGGGCGCGGGAGCTGACACGGCAGCCGTGCTGGCCGCCGAGGTGCTGTCGGGAAGCACCACCCTGAAAGGGAGTAACAGGCAGGTGAGCAAGGACTCTGGCTGGCCTCAGACCCACCTCCCACCTGGCCACTCACAGGTAGCCCTCGCTGTTGTGGTAGTCGTCCTCATCCTCGTTCGCGTCCTCACAGGGTGGCTCTGGGGGTAACAATATAGGGGTCACCTAATCTGGGACAGGCTCCAGCCTCCCCACCCCGCCTGGGCACCCAGGGTCCCGGACGCACCCTCGTTCTCGTAGCTCGCCACACTGTTGGCTTCCAGGAGAGAGCGAGAGGGAAACTGAGTCAGCTCAGGCAGTGGGGGGGTCCCATCTTCAACCCAGCCCCAGCCCCAGCCCTCAGAGACCCTCTCCACATGGGACACTTACCACCATCTGAATCCTGCCGGGAAGACGGCATCCGGTGGGAGCCTCCGGGGGGCTGTGGGGATCTTCTGGGAGTCAAAGGTCAGGGGTCATGCATTGGGTGGGGCTGGGGGTGGGCAAGAGGAGTTGCAACAGGGAAGGAGGCCCCCAGTTGGAAGTAAGGGGATAGAGTAGGAGCTGGAGGGGAAGGGGTTTAGGGGCTACTCACGGGATGGGGACCAGATCCGGCTGGCTCGGGGGTAGGTAAGAGCTGACAGGCGGGTAGGGGGTGGCAGGTGGCCAGGGAGCAGGTGTGTCTGAGGACACAGAACCAAGCTTGAAGGAGGGACTCTAGGCATCCTGCTCCTAGCCTGGTCAAGGCCTCTGAAACCCCCATGCCCTGGACACACCTGGGGGGCTCCCATCTGCCCCCAGCCCAGCTCAGGTCAAGGCCACGTGGACAGTCCCGGGGATGGGGGCGCCAGACAAAGGCACACTCTTGCTCACATGCCAGGGGACCCCTTCCCCTACACCCAAGGTGGGGGACCCTCCATGTACTCACAAGGCTGTTTGAGCAGGATGCTCCTTGGGTTCAAACTGGGGGGAGAGACACAGCTTGCGTGTGGGGCCGAGAGAGGCCCAACCCTGCCCCACCGCGGGGTGTTGAGGGAGAACCCCAGGGGGACAGGGCAGACTCACCTATCTGAGGAGGCACTGTCGTATGAGCCTGGGAAAGAGATGGCCGGTGAGGCAGGAAGGGGGTGCTGTGGGGAGAGCCTGCTAGAGCCCAGGGGGCTCTGGGTCCCTGGGAGCAGGACAGGCAGGGACAGCGTTGGGTGGACAAAGGGGAGCCGGTGAGGGCCCCGTCGGTAGGCCCTAGCGTCCAGCACACCACCAGCTCCCCTCTCACCTGGCAACTTGCGGCAGCGCACACACAGGGCCAGCAGCAGCACGGCCAGGAGTGGCACCAGCAGCAGGCCCAGCACATAGGGGACCAGGACGGCCCCCTCCATCTGCAGGGGAAAGCTCGGACCAGGCTGGCTGCACCCCACAGGCCCCTCAGGGGCAGAGCCACGGCAGAGAGAGGACTGCGTCCAGTGGGGCACAGAGGCCAGGGAGGCAGCAGGCTGGGGTGCTATGGGGAGGCAGCTGCCCCGCCCTGGGGGTCCCTGGACCCCCTCCCTAGATGGGCTGAGTGGGGGTCGACGCTGGCTGTGGGAGCCCTTGGTCCCAGGGCAGTCAGGCCAGGCTCTGGGCTGGAGTCCGGGGCTCCAGCCACCCGCTGCTCGGTCCCCGCACCCCCGCCGTACCTGCCCCTCACTGGCGCCCGCCTCCCCTCTGCCCGTGGCAGGAAGCTGTGGTAAGCGCCGGGTGAGGGCAGGAAATCATCGGGCTCCTCAGCTGGCTGCGCCCGCCCCTTCCCACCCCCACCCAGCCAGTGGGGAGGGGGTAGGGGGAGGCCCAAGGAGCCACCTCCAGGCTCTCAAGAGGGTCTGCTGGCCTCCAGGACAAGGGAAAATTCAGGCACAGTGGGAGGAGAGACCCTCACAGGCCGGCCAGCAGCTGTGGCCTCCACATCCACGGGCTGAGGAGGCAGCAAGCCGAGAGGCTCCGGCAGTGGGAATTGTGAGGTGCAGAGGGCCGTGCCCACCCCCACCTCCCCGAGGCCTGCGTGCCAGCAGGGGCAGGCTCCGGGGAAGCACGGGCATGACTCACGGTCACACCGAGACAGCTCAGAGGACAGTAGTCCTCCCTCTCGATCACCCAGCCCCGAAGGGCAGAGACTCACCCAAGGCCCCACAGATGAGACCCAACAGTCCCCGGAAGCCCTGGGGGTAGAGACAGGGCATCCCCTACAGTCCAGAGGTCAGAGGTCACTGGCACCCAGAGAAAGACTCAAGCAGGCTCTTGGGGTCTGGCTACAAATTTTATTCCATTACAAATAGCACCGAGCCCCTGGGGCTGCCCCTGTGGAGGGGATTCTGCTCCTGGACCCCCACCTCCTCCTCTGGGCTCCCCATGTAGTGTCTGGGAGCTAGGACATGGCCCACGGTCCCTCCTGGAAGCTGGGCCAGGCCAAACATTTAGGTCCATGTACCCCGTGGGGCAAGCCCTGGGCCACTGCTGACAGATATGCACACAGGTATCCAACGGCCTCTCAGATGAGCACACTGGACACAGGGACCCGGGTGGAGCGGCCTCGCTGAGGCACCACGATCCGGTCATCCGCGGGCCCTGCCTCGGGCAGCAGACCTGCGGGGGAAGGGTTAGAGTCAGGGCTGAATGAACAGACACAAAGCCAGAGCAGGGACAAACAGATGTTGGAACACAGATGGGGCAACAGCACAGTCATGGACCCAGACAGGCCCAAAGCTGAATAAAGGGAGAACTGTGGACTGAGGGACATAGACGGACAGACAGGCAAAACCAAGCAGCTGGGCAGGGTGCAGCCTCCAACTGACCCTGCGCGTGCAGCTGGGCCTGCCGGCGGTCGCCCTCGATGAAGATGGCGGTGCCCAGGAAGGCCGCACCGCCCAGCGCCCCGACGAAGGCGCAGAGCATGAGAGAGAACTGCAGGGCCCGGAACTCGGACAAGAAGGAGGGGGGCCAGTCCCGGCGCAGGCGGTCAGAGATCTGCAGGACGAGGGGGGCAGGGGAGTCAGGGAGAGACCCAGGGAGGAGCCCCCAAACTCCAGAAAGAAAGGAAAATGGAGCCTGGAAAAGGGAGGACAGTTTGGACCACCAAGGTGAGGTCCTCCCTGGCCTCACTGGTAGAATCTCTCAAGACAAAATCCTTCCCCTCCAGCTGAGGACAGAAGGTGAGTACAGGGGACACGGATGCCGGGCAGTGGCAGGAGAGCCCGTGCCAGGTCCCCTACTCCCCACCCCATCCCGGCCGAGGGGCAGTGCTCACCAGGCCAATGAGGTAGGGGCTCCCAGCGTCACCCAGCAGGTGGGACAGCACAATCTGGAAGGCCTCGGCAGTGGACCGTCGCGTGGGGATCACCACGTACTAGGGGGAACAGGAGCTCAATGGGGCTCTTGGGAGCTGGGGCAGGGGGCCAGGTCAGGGCCAAGGCTGGGGTCAGAGGTATGACTGGGGACACAGGGCAGGCCAGCGCTGTGGGCCGGAGCCTGCAGTCAGCCTGGGACTGGGTTTTGAGGAGGGTGGAGGCCACAGTCTAGAGCCAGTGAGTGAGGCCTCCTGAACTAGCCTCTGGGCTAACCACGGAGCTCCCCAGCAACTCACCAGCAGGATGTCAGCCACGATGGCCCAGTTCATGGACAGCAGTGTCTCTCCAATAAAGATGAAAATCTGGGGGACGGGAGTGGGTAGGGTCTTATCACAACAAGGCCACACACAGGTGTGCACCCATCCCAGGCTCCTCCACTAACTCCTTAATCATCACCACACCCTTGTGACACGGGCGCTACTGTTAATTGCATTTTACAGATGACAAAGCTGAGCCCAGAGAGGTTAGGTTGCTTGCTCAGTGTCACACAGCTGGGAAGGGTCAGAGCTGTGATTCAAAACCAGGCATTCCACTGAGAGCAGGCCCGGAACCACCATGCTGGCTAACCCCAGTCCTGCCCTGATGCACTTTTCCCCCCCTGGGGACCCAGAGCACCCCTTTTGTCACCTGCCAGCTACTCACATAGGTGGCCACAATGCTACCACGGGCGCAGGCGAGGGACAGGAAGAGGAAGGGCGCAGAGCCCAAGAGGCCAGCGGCACAGACCAGCGGGTCCGCCCGGGGGTTGGAGCGGCGCAGGCGGCGGCTGATCTCCACGCCCAGGCCCACGCCCAGGACCCCGGTCAGGCAGGTGATGAGCCCAAAGATGAGACTAGAGGGTGGGGAAGGGGTGTGGGGGCCAGTCCTGCCTGCACAGCCCCCAGGCTGGCCCCCATGGCCTGCAGAGGAAGACGGCCCATCCCAGCCGCCCCCACAATTGGGTCCATCCTGGCACAGCACCCCAAGGTCACACAGCCCTGAGACGCAGACGTTATCCCGTGGCATGTTTCCCAGACCAGGAAACAGACTCTGGGAGAAGACGTAGCTTGTGGAGTTGGGATTGGAACTCCATGCCTGGGTGTGAATCATGGACCTTCTTCGTTCCACCCCTGCCACCTGCAGGCCACCTAGCCCCGCCCCCTCTGGGTACCTGTCAGAGGAAGAGCAGGAGTCTCCAGGAAGGCAGGGTGGGGTCTCCCCCAGGACCACACGGGAACGCAGCAGGAATGCGGGAGCCCACAGAGCCAGGGAGCCCGTGACAAAGGCCACAGCAGTGAAGCCAAGGGAAGACAGGACGAAACTTGGACTGCAAAGAGTTGGGAGGGCGGAAGTCAGACTCCACTAAGGTGTTGAGGCAGGAGGTTGCCTCTCTCCTCCTTTCTGGTTTATTTTTCTTTTTCTTGCCCAGGGTCCCGGTATGTGAGGATAGAACCAGCAGATGGGAAGCCACCAGCAATGACAACATGACCCTGAGGGGGGTGGAGCCCTTCCCCTTTGCCTCTGTACATAACGGGGAGTGGGATCACATGCCCAGTCCCACCAAGAAAAGGACAGTCTAGCTTATTTCAGGAAGGTCAGAACACTGGGACCACATGAAGGCTATCCTGGCTCCCAGGACCTGGGCCTGTAATTCAAGAAGCTGACACAAGGGGACAGTTGTGACTGAATTCGTGGCCTTAGGGTGGGCCAGTTGGCAGAAAAGAAAACAGTGAACATGCCCACTGAAATCTCAGAAGTCAGCGCCTCCCCGGGGGCCTCAGATGTCGGTCTAGAAAGAGACTAAACTCACTTTCTCGCCAGAGCCCTCAGATCCGCCCACCACGAGGTGGGGCTCAGGGGTGGCGAATCTGAGTGGCGCTCCACAGCTCCCCTCGGTGGCTCCCGTACTACCAGGAAGAGGAGCAGAACAGCCACCACTCCTAGACCTGGTGTCACCTGGGGAGAAAGTGGGCTTCAGGACAGGCAGAAACAACCCCTGGGGCAGGGGAAAGTGAGTGTGTACAGACAACTCAGGCCCCAAGACCTCAAACACCCACGTGCTTGCTCAAACAAGCTGACCTGTAATGGGGGGAGTGTTGCTACTGGGGTCCACCCTATTTTTGTAAGCCTAACTTTGCTTCCTTTTTGGTAACTGCATCCTAATTTTTGTTTGGGAAACCACTCCCCCAACTTCTCTCAAGCCACATGGTTCAAGGAGGATTCTAGGCTTCGCCAGTGAGAGTACTGCTACCCAGCCCAGCCTGGATGACTGATTTCACAGCAGGCACGTGAGCCACATTCATCTAATTAGACACTGTCCCAGGACTACAGCTCAAGGATCTGAGGTGCTGACATTTCTAAATGGGAAGATAATTATTTGAAGCTTTTACATGTTTGACAATGAAGTTAACACAGAGGAATGTTTGACAATGAAGTTAACACAGAGGAAAGTAAAGCTGAGAAGAGGATGATTGAATTCCCATGACGGTGAAGGAGCCTGGATCCGGCTTTACCTGAAGCTCACCCTGGGACTTTCCATGAAGAAAGCCAATACAGTCCCTTTTGGGGGCTTACAATGGGTTTCTGTCACCTGCAAGCAAGAGTTCTGTCTAGCACATGGCTTCATGGTGAGGGCAGCCAGCTTCCTGCAGAGTGAGCACTGACTCAAAAAGGGGGTGTCTAAAGGTAGGAAAGGGGGATCAGTGAGAATGGCACTGACTTGCCCCAAGCCATGACTAGACTCACCCTCAGAGCCCAGTGCCAGTCCCCGGCCACATCCTTCACTTTGGAGCCTGCAATATAACCCAGACCACTGTGGGGGGGAGGGGGAAAAGAGGGGACAGCCAGTCAGTCAAGTCCCCCATGCCAGGCCCACCTGCCTCCCCACCAGGCCCAAGGCCCCCTCACCTGCCCACTGGAATGGCGAAATAGAAGACACTGAGCATTCGACTCCTCTGGTCGGCCACAAAGAGGTCAGCGATGAGCGTGGGGGCGATGGTGGAGTAACTGGCCTCCCCGACCCCCACCAGGCCCCGGGTCAGGAGCAGCAGCCAGAAACGCTGGGGAACGAGATGCGGAGAGGTGGCGCCCTGCCTGCCCTGCAGCGGCCTCCTGGGCCACCTCGCCAGCCTGCTCCAGAGAGGCAGCAGGGACGGCAGGAGAGGCCTGGATTTTACAATTAGACAGACCTGAGCTTGAATGCCGGCTCCACCACTGACTAGCTGTGACTCTGGGAAAGTAACTTAACCTCTCTGAGCCTCAGTTTCCTCATCTGCAAAAGGAGGATAACAACTTATTCACAGAGCTATTGTAAGGACTGACTGGATAATAAGAGGTCTAAATAAGATACCCTGGTAAATAATAATTTTAGGTGGGAGATGATTTGTCTATCAAAGACACCTGAAGCTAAGGACGGGTACATCACCCATGTAGGTCCTGGGCTGAGGACAGAGTTCTGGGCACAGTGAGAACTGACAGAGGAGACTTCAAAAGAACAAAGAAGCACCTGCCAGGGAGGGAAGAGGAAAACTGGAAGAGTGTGGCGTCACAGAAATTAGAAAAGAGTTTCAGGAAGGAGGAAGTGGGTCAATAGCGCCAGAGGCTCCAGAGATCTAGCACCAGGAGGACACTGCAGACTCTGGAAAGAGCAGGGTCACAGAGCAGTGGGTGCAAGGAGTGAGTGGGAGGTGAGGGAGGGATCCAGGGGGCCTTTCAGGAAGGCGAAGAGGGAGAGAGGGGCAGTCCAGGAAAGGCTTTTGCCATGGCAGAGAAGTGTGAGTGTCTAGGTACGGAGTAGAAGGAGTCAGTGGTCGGGGAAGAGGGGATAGACAGAAGGTTCTAGAAGAAAAGGAAAGGGGGTGGGGTGGGCAGATTAACTCAGGCCAGGAGGGGGTATAAGATGGCATGGGCCAAGGAAACTGCAGAGGTCTCCAGGCCCAGTCTGAAATGACTCCCAGGAGCAGCGGCAGAGACTGGGGGCATGGGGGTGGGCAGAAGCAGGAGCCGGCTTGGGGCCTCACCTCTCTGGGGATGAAGGATGACCCCAGTGTCACCAGGGACCAGAAGGCAATGCCCCCGCACATGAGATACTTCCGATTGTACCTGTCACCCAGGTAGCCAAACACAGGTGCCAACACCATGTAACTGGAGATGAACACTGGGGGGAAGGAGAGAGTCACAGCCGAGCCCCAACGTCGGTGCCCCTACCCCACCCCCAGCTAGAATGACTAAAGCAAAGAGACGCCCACCTTCTTCTCCCTGATTGCACATCACCTACATGTCCCAACCCCGAAACCCATCGGAGATTCCTGCTAGGGGGACAGTCCAGCCCCATCTTCAACGTCTTTCCACACTTTCCATTGTAGAATGGATGGTCCTGCTAGCTTGTCACTTCCTCCCACCTAACCAAGAACAAACTCCAAACACCGTAACTTTGGCCCTCAATGCCCCATCCAATCTAGCCCCTGCCTACCTCTCCAACCTCACGGCCACCCACTCTCCCTTCCTCTCTCTGCATCCCAGTGGCCCAACTGCCAAGGTCAGTACCATCTTTGGGGTTTGGGCAGCTGCTGTACCCTCTGGAACATTCTCTCCTCTCCCCTGAGCTTTGCAGAACTTAGCTCCTTCAGGTTCCAGCTCAGATACCTTCCCAGCCCTCCACACATCTGGTCCCCCTCTATCACATATTTACTCTGTTTCCTTTTACACAGCACTTATGACTATGGAAACCGTTTCATTTTGAGGGTTTTACAGACTATTGCCCCCTCATGCACAGCAGAAGTCGGCTCCCAAGGCAAGGACCTTGCTTGTATTGGCTATGACCGCGCTTCTATCACTTAACACATAGCCTAGCACAAAACAGGTGCTCAATAAACATGCTGAATGAAAAAGTGAATAAACAGGGCTGCCTAGAAAGGTCTGCTTTTTCCCTAATTCAGCAGCTCTTCAGAGGTATGCAGACCTTGCATTCTGATTCCATTCTCATTGCTCCAGACTTCCCCCTAAATACCTCCAGTTCCTCATATGATGGCCTGGAACCGTGGGGAGAAAAGAATACTGCAAAACCTGGTTTCAAATTCCTGTTCTGCCTCTAACTTCTTGTGTGACCCTGGGCAAGTCTTAACTCTTCTCCAAGCCTCAGTTTCTTTACAAACTGTAGATAACACTACCCACTTCCTCTATAAAACAGGAATAATAACACCTATTCCTCGGCTGATGTAAGGATTACAAGACAATGGGCATAAAAGGTATTGGCAAAGTCCTGTAGTTGTTCTCATCACTTCCTCCAGGGCTTGGCACATTGGGTTCTCGGAAACGTTTGAGAAATGAATGAAGGAGGGAAGGATGGGAGGCCATGGTTCTGGCTTTGCCTCTCCCGCAAACCCTAGAGTTCTGAACAAGTAAAATTCACCTCTGTTCCAGACACCCTCTCCTGCCATTATTTGTTGGGTGCTTACCATGTGCCAAACACTGCACTAGGCACTTCAAAGGCATTTCATTTAATCCTCACATCAGCCCTAAGAGATGACCTGTGTTATTACTAGGTCCATCTTATAGACAAGGAAAATGAGGCTTAGAGAGGTTGAGTGCCTTGCCTACCCTCGCACGGTAAGGAAGAGCTGAGATTTAAACTAAGGTCTGTGTTCACCGCTACGCTAAACTGACTCCCTCTTTAAATGTGGTGTCCTGGCTGAACAGGACCCGCCCAGAGCAAAATGAGGGCTATCACCTCCCCCAGCTCTGGCCACTAAACCCTATTAATGAGGCCCCAGGCAGGCCAGCACATGGCCCCAGTTGGGGTCCGAAAAGAAGCAGAGCCGCCCCTACTCACCGGTCTGGATGAGGCCAGAACTGCTGTCTCCGATACTGAAGAACTGCTCGATGTCCGGAAGGACACCTGGGAAGGAGACTCAGGGATAGGCCGGCGAAGGAGCTCCACCCACGGGACCCCCTTCCTTTCTTCCAGTTATCTCCCTCCCAGAAGTTTCACCTACCAGCCACGGTGAAGCGGTCCATGTAGTTCAGTAGGTTGATGTAGCACAGCACCGCCACTATGAGAGCCGAGTGGCCTGGAGACAAGCCTGTGATGCGCCGCAGCCCCTCCCGATCCGGGACCTCAGGCTCCCCGGACTTCGGGTTCCCCATGGACCCTGGCAACCCCGGGGTGCCGGGCACCGGCCGGTCCTCCGGGTCATCCGCCTGGCTGAGGAAGGGCGCGGTGTCGGACCCGGCCATGGTCCCGGGGGGGCCGCGCCCGCCCGCGCTCCGGTCCCACCGACGATCTCACCTGCAAAGAGATGAAGATGGAGGGAACCCAGGCGAGGGAAGTGCACCCGGAGACCGGTAGGAGCTTGTCCCGAAGCACAGAGCACGGCTGGGAAGAGACCCGGGCCCTGTCACGCCTCCCCATCTCAGCTGACACACCGCGCGGAGGGGGCCTGTGGAATTCAGGTGGCGTCGGGCACAGGGGAGGGCTGCGGAGGGCCCGATCCCCCATCCCACGTTAAGGCCACCCCTCACCCCAGGTAGGAGCCCACTGCACTCGCTGTCGCTCAGCCCTGGCGCTGCACCGCGGCAGCCGCCATGTTGCCTTGGAGCCGGTCATGTGACACCGGAGCCGGTGGGAACGCGTCCCAACCTACAAGCCCTCCACACGTGACCGGCCGCCTGACTACAGAAGCTTCTTGGGTATCTCGCCGCGCTCCCGCGTCACGTGACAGCCGACTGGTCGCCGGGGCAACCAGTGACCTGTTCCCAGACCCGGCAGCCCGGAAGCCTCAGCTGACTGACTGGGCGCCATGGCAACCCGGCCGCGCTTCTCGCGGAGACCTCCAACCTCAGGGGCGTCCCTGACGTGGTGGAGTCGCCTGTCCCTTCCGGATCTCAGCTGCCTTATCTGGAACGCCCACTTGGCGGACTCCTGGATCCAGCGAGATCTCAAAAGGTTTTGGAAATAGTGCAAGTCTCTAGAAATGCCAGTAAGTAGCGCTCCCCCTCGGAAATCTTTCTTCCTCCCCGTGTCTGCTTGGCGGCTTCGTACACACTCAGTAAATATTGGACGAATGAAGGTTGAGCCGGGGCCCTCTTCCCTCTCCTCGGACTCCCCAAGCCCGCTCGCCCTTCGAACCCCCGAGCCTTCACGGGGACGCTGAAATACTTTAAATACCTACTGACGCGTCCCCACTCCAACCCTGTGCGCCCGGGCGCCCTCCTGTGGTCCCGCGTGGGGCAGGCAGCGGCTCAGGGGCTCAGGGGACGTGGCACCAAAGGGTGTCGAGTGGTTCTTTAGTGGCCCCCCAATAATCTCCAAGCTCATCTAGTAAACAAGAAGCATTCTAAGAAAAATTAGTGTAGTTACATGCAAATGCAGCTTCAAGACCCCTCTTCCAACCAGACCTCTAAGTCCCTTTACTGAAATTCTGGAGTTTCACGGGGACAGCATGGGGCCCTCAAAATGCCTTATTAGAAACGATTTGGAGTCCTGAATACGCCTCATTGGCGTTGCCCCAGGAGGTATGTCATGTTTCAGAACTTTAAGCCTGGTCTCCCCTGGTGGACAGGGAGAACTTCAGATTATAGTCATTTAATTCCCTCAACAAAATATTATTGAGCAGCTACTATTAATATGTGCCTGGCATTTTGCCAGGTGCCAGGCAAAAGCTGACTTAGTCTCTTCCCTTTTGGAGTTTATCTGGAGGAGACAGATATCAATACACGTGCAAAATTACACCTGTGAAATGAAAAGGCAAGCCACAGATTGGAAGAAAATATTTGCAAAGCATGTATCTGCTAAAGGATTTGTATTCAGATATGTAAAGAACTTTTAGGCCAGGGGCAGTGGCTCACGCCAGGCCTGTAATCCTAGCACTCTAGGAGGCCGAGGCGGGAGGATCGCTTGGGTTCTAGAGTTTGAGACCAGCCTCAGAAAGAGTGAGACCCCCGTCTCTACTAAAAAAAAATAAAAAAATTAGCCAGTAAGAACTTTTCATGAGGCTGTGCATGGTGGTTCATGCCTGTAATCCTAGCACTTTGGGAGGCCAAGGCAGGAAGATCCCTTGAGCCCAGGAGTTTGAGGTTGCAGTAAGCCAGGCAGACGCTGGTGCCCTCTATGTACGGCAACAGAGCCATACTCTGTCTCAAAAAAAAAAAAGAAATTTCCAAACTAAATAATAAGACAAAAACACAATATTTAAAATGACCAAAAGATTTGAACTTTCCCCCTAGTAGGGGCTGTGGGGAAAAAGAAGATTTAAACAGACATTTCACAAAGAAGATACACGAATGGCCAGCAAGTATATGATACCATTGGTCATTACGGAAAATACAGATTAAACCCACAATTAGGTATCACTATACTAGAATAGCTTTTTTAAAAAAAACTTGACACTACCAAGTACTGGAAATGATGTGGAGCAACTGGAAGCCTCATACAATATTAGTGGGGATGCAAATGGTGCACCCACTTTGGAAAACAGTTTGCAAGTTTCTTTAAAAATTAAATATATACTTCCCATATGACCCAGCAATTCTACCCCTGGGTATCTGTTAGAGTGTGAAGTCTGTATTCAGGGGAGAAAGAATTTTCAGACAATTATTAGGATATACAGAAGTAAGAGTTTATTGATTTTCCCAAGAAAGAAATAAAGGGAGAGAGACAGAGAGAGAGGCACGACACACAGAGGGAGGAAGAAATGTCAGGTGGTGAGGAAAGTTGCTTGGTGCTTTTAAAGGGTAGAAATTTTTTTTTCTCTCTGCTCCAGGGGACTGACAACAAAAGAAGCTGCGAAGCTGCTGTGTTGGCTTTTTCTGTTTCTCACATAGCAGATTGATAGTAGAAATTTGTTTCTTCTTTCTTCTTGATAGCAGAAGGCATCTGGTACTGTCTCTTCTTGAGGAAGCAGGGGGCGTTCACACTCCTACTGTCCGTTCAGGAACTTTTTCAAGGCTGTTTAAACAATACTCAAAAAAACTTTTTATAGGCAGTGAATTTTTGGTGACAGTCCATCAGATAGTCTACCCTTTCTTTCCTCCCCTTTCCCAGAAACTTTCTTTCTTTTTGGAATGTGAATTGACCAGCTCTGACTAATGTTAATGAGGATTTATACCTTCTTTTATCTGCTCAGCTTCTTTTAATTGCTAGGTAAACATCTCTGTAGGAGAGATATTTATGTTACTAACCTCAGAGGAAGGGTTTATGCTATTCTAAGTGGCTACCAGTTGGAAATTTGTTTTCTTGTTAGCCCATTAGCAAGACCATTCTTTCAGTATCCACCAATGAGAAATGAAAACATATGTCCAGGCCAAGCGCGGTGACTCACACCTGTAATCCTAGCACTCTGGGAGGCTGAGGCAGGAGGATTGCTGGAGTTTAGGAGTTCAAGAGCAGCCTGGGCAAGAGCAAGACCCCGTCTCTACAAAAAATAGAAAAATTAGGCAAGTGTGGTGGCATGTGCCTGTAGTCCCAGCTACTCGGGAGGCTGAGGCAAGAGGATCGCTTGAGCCCAGGAGTTTGAGAGGTTGCAGTGAGCTATGATGACGCCACTGCATTCTACCCAAGGTGATAGAGAGAGACTTTGTCTCAAAAAAAAAAAAAAAAGAAAAAAGAGAAAAAGAAAAGAAAGAAAACTTAGGCACAGTGGCACACACCTGTAGTCCCAGCTACTCAGAGGGCTGAGGCAGGAGGATAGCCCAGGAGTTTGGGGTTGCAGCAAGCTATGATGATGCCACCGCACTTTACCCCAGGTGACAGAGCAAGACTGTCTCAAAAAAAAAAGAAATAAAGGCCTGGTGTGGTGGCTCACGCCTGTAATCCTAGCACTCTGGGAGGCCGAGGCGGGGGATCGCTCGAGGTCAGGAGTTCGAGACCAGCGTGAGCAAGAGCGAGACCCCCCATCTCTACTAAAAATAGAAAGAAATTACCTGGACAGCTAAAAATATAAATAGAAAAAAATTAGCCAGGCATGGTGGCACATGCCTGTAGTTCCAGCTACTCGGGAGGCTGAGGCAGAAGGATTGCTTAAGCCCAGGAGTTTGAGGTTGCTGTGAGCTAGGCTGACACCACAGCACTCTAGCCCAGGCAACAGAGCAAGACTCTGTCTCAAAGAAATAAAAAACATATGTCCAAACAAAAACCTGTATATGAATGTTCATAGAAGCATTACTCAGAATAGCCAAAAAATGAAAAAAACCTGCATGTCCATCTGCAGGTGAATAGTACATCCATACAATGGAATACTATTCATATTTGGCATAAGGAATGAATTACTGATATGAACTCAAAAACACTGTGCTAAGTGAAAGAAGCCAGACACAAAAGACATCATATTGTATTATTCCATGTTTATGAAAATCTAGAAAAGGTAAAACTAAGGTGACAGAAAGATTAGTGGTTGCCCAGGGGCAGTGGGAGGAGGAAACTTCTGCACATCAGTGTATAGCGATTATACTAAAATTCATTGAACTGTATGCTTAAATACAGTTTAAGTGAATGTTTGGACATGCTAATTAAACTACAATAAGTAAAAAAGAAAAAGCCTGTAGTCCAAACATGATACCACTGGACATTAATAAAAATAAAACCTTTCTGGGTATAAAAGCAAATATTATAATGCTAATTCATTTTGCCAAATGGGCAAAATATTTGGCTCTTCTCTGAGTGCAAGTGTTTTTTTTAATTTGATGGATCTCTTGATTAAAATTCCCTTAAGGTCAGATAAATATGTCTGTATAGGTCTACTTGGTTTAAACTGGAGCCCAACTTTTGCTCTATTTGCTTCGGAAGTTGTGATTCATGAAATCTAAGTACATGTGAAATTTCTCCAAAAAAAAAGTTCACCTGTGCCAAGTGCCACAAAAAAGAAGTCCAGCACACAGGTGTTATAAAGACCTGGTCAGGAGGCTAGGAGTGTCTCTGAGGATGTGGTTCTTGAGCTCATACTAGGGCAGGAGCAATAACTACACCAAGGAGGAAGAACCTTCCAGGTGGAGAAGAGTGTGTCTAAAGGCCCTGTTGACAGAAGGAAGCATGATAAACACAGGATCTGAAAGGAGGTCACATGGAGAGCGGTGAGAGAGGGAGGGAGACGCTGGGCTAGGCCATGGTAAAGATTTCCTTCATTTGAAAATCAGATTTGCATTTGAGAAGATCACTGTGGCTGCCGCAGGGAAGTTGGATTGGAGGGGCCAGAGGGGAAGTAGAGTGATCTGTGAGAAGGCTGTGGCACTAGCTGAGGCCGCAGGCAGTGGTGGCCTGGCCTGGGGAGGGATGGAATGTTCCATGAAAAGGCCATATATGCAAAATGACCCCCAAATGTTGAAAAGAGATGAGAAACCAAAGGAGGCGGACAATCCGAGGTGTCAGTACAGGATGATTTATTAGGGGGAACTTACAGACAGAAGCATGGTCTTGGGTGGCCACAAGACAAGTAGATCTCTGCACCACAACCCCCCAGACTCGGGGCTTGTATCTTGGGGGAAAAGTATTTGTGCTCTAGAAGGAATGTGTAGGTGGCTATGGGCGTCACAGCCTATGATGCATGTAACGACATCAAGGGTTGTTTTGGAGGAACAGCGAAACTTTCCTTTCCTGAATAGGGTTTTCCTACATAAAGAGTAATACATCAGCTAGACATTTGGAGGCATTCCCAGACTCGGGGTTAGTCAGGTGGATTAACATTTAAAAATAAAGTCACTTTTGGCCCGGCGCAATGGCTCACGCCTGTAATCCTAGCACTCTGGGAAGCTGAAGTGGGAGGATGATCACTTGAGGCCAGGAGTTCGAGACCAGCCTGAGCAAGAGTGAGACCCTGTCTCTACTAAAAAAAATAGAAAGAAATTATCTGGACAACTAAAAATATATAGAAAAAATTAGCCGGGCATGGTGGCGCATGCGTGTAGTCCCAGCTACTCAGGAGGCTGAGGCAGGAGGATCGCTTGAGCCCAGGAGTTTGAGGTTGCTGTGAGCTAGGCTGACACCACAGCACTCTAACCCAGGCAACAGAGTGAGACTCTGTCTCAAAAAAATAAATGAAAAAATAAAGTCACTTTTGTCCCCACAGAGAGGAAGAGAGCTGATGTGGGAGCGAGCTGGGCAGCTGACCGGGTGGGTGTGGGGGATGAGCTAGACATTGCGAGGGAAGCTCTTCCGGCTCGTGCAGTGAGAAGGCTGGCTGCGGGATACTTTGAGAAGCATTATTCAGAGTAGCCAAAAAATGAAAAAACCTGCATGTCCATCAACAGGGAACTTACTCATTCAGCAAACATTTGTTAGGTAACTACTGTGTCAGACACTGAGCAAGGGATCTTTGAGAAGAACAAGAGTGTTTGTTTTCAAGGACCTTGTGTCTAGCAGGGGAGCAAGACCTGGATAAGCGGGTGAGTGTGCTGCGCTAGCCCCATTCCCTGTGACATGGGACACATAAGAGGATTTGGCCAGTCCTCTGGCAGGCCTCAGGGAGGAACTGACCCCTGAGTTGGAGGGCATGGCAGGGGTGGAGATGGGAGATCATAAAGGTATATAGAAAAAAGAGAAAATGCCATCTTGTTACTCCAGGTGGGGTCAGCTTCGTCACACCACCTGGGAGCTTGTTAGAAATGCGGCATTTCAGGCCCCAACCCCAGAGCTGCTGATGCAGCATGTGCACTTGAGCAAGATCCCCAGACGACTTGTGTGCACTTGAAAGCATGGGAACTGCTCAAGATTCTTCCTCAAGAATCTTCAGCCATTTGTCAGGCCCACGTGTGTCTACACCTGGCTCTGCAGTGCATGGCTGTGTGGTCAGGGCAGGTTAGTTCATCTGAGCTGCTGTTCCTCTTCTGTAAAATGGGAACAATAACACCTACCTCGTAGGATTGCTCTGAGGATGGATGAGATTGTGAAAAGTGCCAAGCTTGGTATATGGCACCAAGGAAAGGCTCATTAAAGTTTCAAAGGTCTCTAGGCGAGTTTTAGAAAGATCACCCAATGAAAGTCTTTTAGATATGTGAAAGAATGAACTCTCAACATAGAAGAAATGCAAATTCTTTCACCATGAGTAGTCTTTCCCATATCCTCCTAAGTCTGGAGAAGGTATGAGGAAACCGGAACCTTCTTGCACTTGCTAATGGACTTACAAAGGGGCCTAGCCCCTTTGCTTAGCAACCTGACAGTATGCAAGAGAAGCTGGGTAGGTGCACATTCAACTAGTGACTGGTGGTTTCTCTCCTGGATAGAAACCTCTGAGAAAAATCTAACACAGGTACCCAAAGAGGATCACTACGACAGTGCTTGCAATAGTGACATCCTGGGTTGGAACTGGGTTGGTTACAAGTGACAGAAACCCTAAAGTAACAGTGATTTAAACATGGCAGAAGTCCACCTCTTTCATGTAAAAGCCCAGAGGGCAGCATTGCATGGCCGGTGAGGTGCTACATAGAGGCTGAGGCCCAGGCTCCATCTCTTGTCGTCCTGCCCTGCATGGCTTCCATTTTGGAGGTCACCTCACACCAGTAGGGCTCCTCCACTTCCAGTTAGCAAGCAGGAGGCAAGCGAAAGAGAGGGACACATGCTGCCCGCTACGGACACTTCTAGGAAGTGCTACCCTTCTTCCATTTACAGCTCAGGAGCCCAAATTGGCACTTGCCACATCTAGCTCCGACAGAGGGTACGAAATACTGTCCTTATTCTGAGTGTCTCTGTGGTTCACTAAAAACCATGGGTTCTAGGGCCAGGTGCATTGGCTCACACCTGTAATTCCAGCGCTTTGGTAGGCCGATGCGGGAAGATCACTTGAGACCGGTTCAAGACCAAGCTTGGGCAATATAGTGAGACCCCATCTCTACAAAAAAATATAAAAATTAGCCAGGCATGGTGGTGCATGGTGGTAGTCCTAGCTACTCAGGAGGCTGAGGCCAGAGGATCGCCTGAGCCTGGGCGTTTGAGGCTACAGTGAGCTATGATCACACCACTGCACTTCTAGCCTGGGCGACAGAGTGAGACTTTGTCTCAGGAAAAAAAAAAAGAAAAACCACCAAAAACTACGGGTTCTATTACCTTAGAAGGAGGAAGAATAGATATGAAGGAATAACTCATGGTCTCTGCCACAAGGATATTAGAGGGGTGTCATATGAAGGCCACAAACACAGAAATCCTCAAGTACACACAAGTTGAATGTATTTGCATTTATTCTGCTGAGATTGAATACATAATGTTAATGTGTTCAAACTTACTAATGGATACAAAAGAACTGAAACAATGGACAGCTATGCCGTATCATGGATTATTGAAATGTTACAAGATTCAAAGGAATGCCACATTCCAATAAAAAACATTTTTTAACAAGTTGACATAGTATTGCTAAAATTATACCACATATCCGTGGAAGATTAATTAATGGCTTTTTTAGTAGACAGTACTGAGAAAACTGGCTCATTATATGGTAAAGAATATAACATAGGTCTCACAAAGGTGCATTCCAAATAGTTTAAAAGTGATGTTCAATGTTTAGCAACTAGTATAGCCTGGCCTCAAACAAACAGAGAGTCTTTGACCACTGAGAGCAGACGCAGCCAACGCACCACTCCATGGGGCACTAGCTGGACTTCAGCTCGTATTTAGTGGCCTCCACTAAAGGAAGGAAAAACTAATGAGCTAACAGAAGAAGATGCAAAGTACCTTAACAACTTTTAAATAAGAAATCAAAGAGCAACAAACTTTAAGACAAAACAGTTAAATCATCTACATTAAAGTTAAGAATTTATGTTCGGTGAAGGACAGCCCCAGATAACACAAACAAATTTCCACTCTAAGAGTTATTTGCAACTACCCAGGAATATACAAGCAACTCCTGAGAATAAACCAAAATGACAGGAAGCCCCCAGGAGAAAACGAGCAGGTCACAGAAAGACAAACTAGAAAGGCTGACAGGTGAAAAAAATTCCACAAATTAATGGTGATCAGATGAATGTACATTAAAGCGCAGTGCCCCTTTATACCCATCAGACTGGCAAAAATTAGAAAGTTGGGTGATGCCAAGTGCTAGTGATAAAGTTAGGAGAAGTGGGAAGCCCTAAGTGGGTCAATCACTATTCTAAAGAAAAATTTGGAAAACCATAGAGAAATTAACCTACATGGCCTGTAAGCCCATCCTGGGAATATATGCCAGAGAATTTTTCACATAATCACAGATAAAAGAATATTTATCGTGGCCTTGTATATGGTGCCAAGGAGTTCGAAGCACCCAGGTGTCCACCACTTAAGGCAATGTGTGTAAAATGCAGTCGATGCCACAGTGGAGTACCACGAGGCAGATTAAAGCAATCACCCATGTCTAGAATAGGCAACAGGGCTAGATCTTAATACATATTGAGGGAAAACAATACAAGTTCTATTGCACAACACCACTATGTGCATTAAAAGCACATATTCACACATAAAATATTATATTTTACATTCATATTTGAAGATAAGTAATAAATGTATTAGGTTGAGTGCTTAAAGACAGAATGTTGTGAAGAAAGAGAAAACCATAAAACCAGAGAATCCTTGCATGGGACCATATTCCCAAGATCAAAACAAAATGACTAAATGTGCTCAGCTATGCTTTAAATGCACGCACCAGGAAGAGTACACTAAAAGGATGGCTCTTGGGGTCCTTGGGGCAAGGAAGACACCCAGGTCTAAGAATGCAGTACCTTTGTCATTCAAAAGAGCATCCCAGTAGCTGCTTATGCTTAAGCCAGTGGGTGTATGATCATTTCTTTTCCTGCAAGCCAAGGAACCACCCAGTGTATGTGCCTCAAACAAACATCACTCCTAACTCCCAAATGAGACCAACAGGCCACCCGGGGCAGCAACAACAACCACACAACTAACCAAGTAATTAACGGCTTGAAACCAGGGTCAGCAGGAGAGGGGGTCAAAGGTCACTCCTTGATTTTGCTTCAGCTGAAAGCTACATCCAACCTGAACTTCTGCCAGCCCCATGAGATGTTCTCCCCAAGTCCAGGCTGGGCCTCCAAATGGGGTGTGGGGTTTCAGCCCCAGACCTCAATGAGGTCCCCAGATTCCATGCCCAGATCAGCCGGCAGCTCCCTGCCTGAAAGCTTTGTCCCATCGAAGAAGAAGGAGAGCTTGTGTCCTGACAGTCCCATGGCCTTCTCATAGTGGGACATGAGGATCTTGAGAGGAGAGTCCTGGAAGGAGAGAAAAGTGGATGTTAGAATATGAATAGAGGCACCAGGAAGATCCTGCAGGGACAGAGAACTTGGGACAGGAAGGACAAGGGACGGAATCAGTGTAGTCAGAGCCCCACAGAGGGAAAGGTGAGTGAACTAAGAAGCCAGCACAGCACAGCCCTCTCTGGGAACCAGGAGGAGCCCCTTCACCCCTCTGGGCTGCCTGTTCCTCAGATAGAGTGGGCACCTCAAGCCCAAGGTTCAGGGGTGTGGGATCTGAGTTAGGCAAGTTCTTCAAGCTTCAGTCTCCTCACCTATAAAATGGAAGCACATATCACAATAAGACAGTCCAGATTCTAGTGAGACAGCCGAGCTGAGCTGGAGGCCAGGCCCTACTGCTTACTAGATGTGTGAACTCAGACAAATGATACTGATTGAATTGTGGCTCACCTCTGCCCCCCACCCCCCCAAAATGATACCTTGTAAAACACAAAAGAAAAAGATACCTTGTGGTCTTAATCCCTGGTAAACGTGAACATGACCTTATTTGGAAATAGGGCCTTTGCAGATGTAACTGAGTTAAGATGAGGTCATACTCGATTAGGACGGGGGCTAATGCAATGGCTGGTGTACTTGTAAAACAGACACAGACAGGGACACAGGGAGAACCATGTGATGACAGACGCAGACTGGAGTGATGCAGCTGCAAGCCAAGCAGTGCCAAGGGCTGCTGGCCACCACCAGAAGCTAGGAAGGGACAAGGAAGGATTCTACCCAGAGTCTCAGAGGGACCAAGTGATATTATGAAACATATATCTCATCTCCATATATTTCATGGTATAAAATTCTTAAACTTTTGGAATCTTCAAAGTGTGAAGTGTCTTTCTGGATGCTAATGGGTTGACTGGTGGCTGGCAGCCCCTAGGAAGCTTCAGGATGGGGGCTGGCCAATGGAAAGACCAAGGCAGAATTCGAGGGGTGGGACTTTCAGCCCACCCCCAACCTCCAGACAGGGAAGAGGGGCTAAAGGCTGAGCTGACCACTAATGGCCAATGATTTAATCAATTGTGCCTACATAATGGAGCTTCCATAAAAAACCAAAAGGACCAGGTTTGGACAGCTTCCCCCAGGCTGAACACATGGATGTTCCTGGAGGGTGGTGCGCCTGGAGAGAACCTGGAAGCTCTGCCCTTTCCCCCACACCTCCCCTACACATCTCTTATCTGTATCTTTTGTAATAGCCTTTATAACAAACCAGTAAGTGTGTTTCCCTGAGTTCTGTGAGAAGCTCTAGCAAATTAATCGAACCCAAGGACAGAGCTGTAGGAACCCTGATTTAAAGCCAACCAGTCAGATGCACAGGGCAAACCACCTGGGGCTTGCAATTTGCATGGGAAGTGGTGGCCTGGCAGTCTTGTGGAACTAAATCTTCACCCTGTGTGGCCTCATGCTATCTCCAGGTAGACAGGGTCAGAATTGAATTAAAAGGACATCTGGTATCCCCTGCAGAATTGCTTGCTTGCTTGATGTATGGGGGAAAATCCCCACACATCTGGTGTCAGAATCATGTTTTTAGAGTATAGAAAAAACTGAGTTTTTTCCTCCTGTGTCATAAGAAACTATGACCTTGCTGACACCTAATTTTAGACTTCTAGAGACAATGAGACAATAAACTTCTGTGGTTTTAACCCACCCAGTTTGTGGTACTCTGTTCCAGCAGCCAAAACACAGAAGTAGGGTGCTTCTGTAATAACTAGCTAAATGGGTAGTGGCTTTAGAATTGGAGAGAGGCTGGAAGAGTTTTGAGGTGCACGTTAGAAAAAGCCTAGAGTACCTTGAAGAGACTGTTGGTAGAAATATGGACATTAAAGGCAATTTGGATGAGGGCTCACAAAGAGAAGAGCTGCAGAGAAAGGTTCTATGGTCTTCAGAGAATACATACATTGTCATGAACAGGTTGTTAGAAATATGAACGTTAAAGGTGTTTCCAGTGAGGTCTCTGGTGGAAATAAGGCGTATGTTATTGGAAGCCGGAGTCAAATGAAATAAACTGATCCTGGTTATAAAGTGGCAGGGAACTTGGCTGAATTATGTTCTACCGTTCAGTGGCAGAAAGCAGAACTCGAAAGTGATGAATCCAGATGTCTACCTGAGATTTCCAAGCAAAGTGTGGAAGGTGTGGCTTGATTTCTCCTTGTTGCTTATTCGCAAAATGCAAGAGGAAGAAATAAACAGAGGAAGGATGTTAAGCAAAAGGAAGCAGTGCGTGGTGATTTGGAACATTCTCAGCCTAGCCAGAGCATGCTCTGGAAAGAGGGCCAAGAGTGTAGCTTTTTGCTAAAGAGATTAGATGGCCGATTTATAGATCCAGTCAACCACGTCAGCAAAAGTCAGGAATTCATCTTTGTCTAATGGTGTGGTTCCCTTTGATATGCACAGAAGACCTGTAAGGTTTTTGAAAATTGTATCCCAGCATAAACACTGTCCACCTGGAGTGAAAGAGACAGGGACAGGACAAAATGAAGGAAAAATGACTTAGAGGGCAGAGCCACAGGCCCAGAGACTGGGCTGATAAGACTTCCTTGGGTCAAGAGGATAGGGCCACCATCACACTGGGCCAAGAGGACAGAACAAAGCCAAAGAGGGTTATTTTCAATCCTTGAAATCTAATAGGATTCGCCCTGCTGGGTTTTGGACTAGCTTGGGACCTGTGACTCCTTTTTCTTTCCCATTTGTCCCTTTTCAAATGGGAATGTCTATCCAATGCCTGTCCCATCGTTATATTTTAGAAACAGATAGCTCGTTTTCTAGATTTCATGGGTCCACAGATGAAGAGGAATTTTGTCTCAGGATGGACCACACCAAGTCTCACCCATAACTGATTTAGATGATTTAGAACAGTGGTTCCCAACCTTTTTGGCACCAGGGATGGGTTTCATGGAAGACAATTTTTCCATGGATTGGGGGGTAGGGGGTGTTTCCTTACAGGCTGTGGACTGGTACTGGTCTGCAGCCCAGGGGTCCGGGACTGCAGACTTAGAAGATAAGATTGGGACTTTTTGAGTTAATAATATTTACATGAGATTTTGGACTTAGAGTTGGTGCTGGGATGGCTTAAGACTTTTGGGGATTTTTGGAATGAGGTGAATATATTTTGCATGTGGGAAGGCTATGTATCTTGGGAGGCTAGAGGGCAGGCAGACTGTTAGGGGTTGAGCCCCCAACTTCCCCCAAAAAAGACACCTGGTGACCCTAACCCCTGGTAAATGTGAATGTGACCTTATTTGGAAGTAGGGCCTTTGCAGATGTAATCAGGCTAAGATGAGGCCATACTTAATCAGGGTGGGCACTAATCCAATATGACTTATGTCCTTATTAGAAGAGAAACAATGGCGTGTGCCTGTAGTCCCAGCTACTCAGGAGGCTGTGGCACGACGATCACTTGAGGCCAGGAGTTCAAGGCTACAGCGAGCTATGATCGTGCCACTGCACTCCAGCCTGGGCGACAGAGCAAGACCCCATCTCTTTAAGAAAAAAAACACAGAGAAACAGAGACACAGGAAGAACACCATGTGATGACAGAGGCAGAGACTGAAGTGATATGGCTGTGAGCCAAGAAGCTCTGGCCACCACCAGAAGCTACAAAGAGGCAAGAAGGATTCTCCCCAGGGTCTCAGAGGGAGCAAGGCCCTGCTGACATCTCGCTTTGAGACTTCTAGGCTCCAGAACTGTAAAAGAATAGATTTGTTGTTTTAAGCCACACAGATTGTGCTATTTTGTTACAGCTGCTATAAGATAATGCAGCAATTTACTTCACCTCTCTAGACCTCAATTTCCTTAGTATTCATTCACTAAATGAGGGTAATGACAGTGCTTTCCCATATAGATAGCTGTGAAGTTAAATAACATCCTGAATGTGAAGTAGTTATCCCTAGCACAGGGACTGGCACTTAGATGTGTGCCTGTCATTGTTATTTTGATGGTTTTATTGATTACTGTCCAAAGGTCCTTTC
The DNA here is from genome assembly GCF_020740605.2 of Lemur catta. NCBI lineage: Eukaryota > Metazoa > Chordata > Mammalia > Primates > Lemuridae > Lemur > Lemur catta. The sequence continues at coordinate 18,437,527 of NC_059129.1, forward strand.
CGTTTTAACCATTAGGAGTCAGGAGACTGAGCGGCCACAGACCAGAGCAGAGGTTCCCAGTAGTGGGGAGGGAAGTTGAACAATGGGCTTTTCCACTAACTACGATGGACGATGGACGGGAACCCAAGAGTATGGAGGACAGTGTCCCCAGGGAGTCGGGATTAGGAAGAATCGATCCTCTGTTAACTGATAAGATAGACGAGACGACAGAGGAAAGAAAGGGTGAGGGGCGTGGGGAGCCATTTCTCCCACTCACTCGAGACAGCGAGACCTCCAGCATCTGGTGTTTCTCCTTCCCCTGAACCCGGAGCTGGAGCTGTTGGGATGTCTCTGTGGCCTCCGGAGAACTTGCTAGCACCACACAGTCTGTGGGAGGCAGGGTTGAGAAGCCAGGCCTAAGTGGGGGGTTCAAAGCTGGGCCCCCTCTGGAGCTTTCCCCAGAGCCTCTTCCCCTGGCAAAAGCCTCCTCAAGGTCCCGCTTCCCTGCTTTCCTCTCACCAATGATGTCAGCCACACCAAGCTTTAGGGTTCCGGGGGTGGCCGTGGGGGACAGCTCTGTCTCTCCAAAGAGTAAGAGGATCCTGCTTGGGGACACCCCGAGATGGGCGGCCATGTGGTCCACCACACTTTGCAGGGGCTCCGACTGGGGATGGGGACAAGAAGCAAAGGAGACCTTCCTGCCTTGACATTCCCCACCCCTCCCACCCCCATACCACCACCCCAAACACAAGTTTCTGGCCTTAAGTACTTGCTGAGCTCCTCAGCTGTGAGTGTCATCATATTTACCTGGCAGGATAGAATAAAATCGTGTCAGTAAGGGGCTCAGGAGAGTAACACTAAGAAATGCAACAGCCACGGGTTAGGAGAAGCAAAGGAGTGGTGGGACCTCCAGCAAACTGGAACCCACATGCCCCATCTAAACAGGGGAGCTATTTGGCAGCTCCGGCTGATTGGTGCCACGTGGGAGCCAGTGAGACTGTATCTTCCTATTTTTAAGCGAAGCCAGAAGTCTGGACCTTTGTATGAAGTCACCCATTGCAAAAGCTCGCAGCAAACTCTTATTTCGAAAACAGTCTGCAGGGCAAAGGAAACAGATACGCTGTTGACAAGGCCACAGGCTGCCTGTCTGCAACCTTGGGCTTAGCTGCAGCGTGGTTAGTGCTCACTAAATGGTCATTTCTGTTATTCTTGGTGTTGAACCGGGGCCATCCCTACAAAACTATAGGCCTTCACCAGGAAGCTTGGGGAGCTCAGAATGACTGAGTGACATCTGCTGTGTCCGATGCAGTAAGAGTAAGGTAAGCACAGGAGAAGGGTCCTAGGAGGAATGGAGGGGACTCCCCCTAGGGAGGGACGACCAAAACCAGCTTCTTAGAAGACAGCGTGCTTAGGCAGAGCCTTGAAGAATGAACAAGAAGTTTGCCAGAAAGAGAAGGGAGAGTGAGGAAAAATGCAGGCAGGGGGAACAGCAGGCACAGAGGCAATGGGGGGCTAGAGTGGTGGGGAGCTCAGAGAACAGGGTGGGAAAAGGAGGACCCGGTCCCTTCCGCCAGTATACCCCTGCTGGACACCAGTCCCTCCAAAGGCAGCTCCGGGATCCTCACATGGGCCTTAGGCACTCACCATTCTGACAGGCATTCTGACCAGGTCAGCCCGGCACCGGATTTTGAGCGGGAAGAGTCGGGGAGTTTCTGGGAGGAGGGGCCCCTCCACTAGGACCACCTCATCCTCTGGGCTCTGGTGGTCTTGGCCCTGCTGCTGCTTGGGGCTCAGGGAGGAACGGAGATCCTGGAGGCGCTTGTTCACCTCCCTGGGGTGCAGACAGGATTTTGGGTCAGCTGGAGTCAGCCACCCACCCTCCCCCATTGTCCCTCCCCACCCCAGCCAGAGCCCCTGCCCCCGACACCTTAACTTCTGGAGTGCTCGAGTATGCTTCCTGCTTTTGGTCCTTGGCGGAGGTGGGGGCAACGGACAGGTGTCTCGATCCCTGTAGACAGAGGACAGGGAAAGAAGGATGGAGGCAAAGGAGAGGCCCCAGCCCCACACCTCTCTTCATAGGCTCTGGACCCCTAGGAACCAGAGGGTCAGACAGAATCAAGAGGAGGCACCTTCGGGTAACATCCATCTTACTGGAAGATGGGTAGGTAAGGGACAGGGGAAGCCCGAGACATCATTTTTGTTTTTCCATGACCCAAATATCAGGGAGGAAAATGCCTCACTTTTAAGATAAGTCACTTTTTAGGTGAGTGTCTAATAACATCCAACAGACAGTGAGCACTTATTGTTGTTTTGGTTTTTTTTTTTGAGACAGGATCTCGCTCTGTCACCCAGGCTAGAGTGCAATGGTGTCACAATAGCTCGCTGCAGCCTCAAACTCCTAGGCTCAAGCAATCCTCCTACCTCAGCTTCCCAAGTAGGTGGGACTACAGGCATGTGCCACTATGCCCAGCTAATTTTTTTATTTTTTGTAAAGACAGGGGTCTCACTCTTGCTCAGGCTGGTCTCAAACTCCTGGCCTCAAGCAATCTTCCTGCCTCAGCCTCCCAGAATGCTAGGATTATAGGTGTAAGCCACCATGCCCGGCCAGTGAACACTTATTGTATTAATATGTCAAGTGTTAATTTTCGATCTACTCAGCAATTCTTAGACTCTCAGCAGTAGATGCCACTATTACCCCCATTTTACAGAAGAGGAAAGAGAAGCCCAGAGAGGACAGGGAAGAGACAGCTGTCTGGGTTGGAACCACACCCTTAACCTGCGGTACTAGCATCTCAGATGCTACTCCCATGGGTGGTCCTGAAGGGAGTCCTCTGTCATCCCCAGTGTGGACCACCTCTTCTCCCAAGAGCTTCATTCCCCACCTTAGCCTCAAAACTCCTTTCATCCCTTCTTACACTTTCAGGAGCCACCCCAGGGTCCTGCCTTCCTCAGCTTACCCCTCCAACTCCCTTCCTGCTCCCAAGGCGCAAATGCCCTGGCCTCACTCACAGAAACACCTTCTTTTTCTTCTCTTCTACTTCATCCTTACTCCTCAGTTTCTTCTTCCAGGAAGAGTCTGGAAATGGGGGATCCTCAGGGTGGGGGCTGCTAGAATCTGCCACGTCCACCTCTGGGGGCAGAGGAGGAGAAAGTGGAAGAGGGTTAGCCAAGAGAGGGCAGGGGGAGGCCAAGGAGAAACAAGCTGGAGGCTTCAAGGTCCCAGAAAGGAAGGGACTGTGGAGCCCTCCCCCCAACCGACACACACACAGAACAGTAATGGAAAAGGACTCAAGGGGCATGACTGTTATTTGCTTAATATCTTTCTTTAAATCATTCATTTTAACTTAAATTTCTTATAAAAGGAAGCCAGGTATTATCTAGAATATATTTTCATTTGCTTCTTATTAATAAAAGATCATTATAAACCATAAATATAAATACTGTGAAAATAAACAATGATGATAAACCCTAGATCAGTGGTTCTCAACCACGGGCAATTTTGCCTCTAGGGGGACATGTGGCAATGTCCAGAGACAATTTTGGTTGTCATAACACAAAAAGAGAGGAGCTTTGGGTGTGCTACTGGCATCAAGTGGATAGAGGTCAGGATGCTGCTAAACTTTCTACAATGCACAGGACAGCACCCAACACCAAAGAATTTTCCAGTCCAAAATGTCAGTAATGCTGAGTTTGAGAAATCATGTCCTTTTTAAATATGGCAGCTGCCAGAGTCCTGAGAGTCTACATTTCTAACAAGCTCCCTGGGGACAGCCAATACTGCTGGGCCCACATTTTGAGTAGCAAGGATAGAGGTAATGTTCACATAGCACTTCTACATTCCAGATGCTGTCCTAAACCACATACATAGCAAGAGATGGCTCTCTATATATTCCCTTTAATTCTCACCAAAATCCTTTGACGTACACCTGCTATTAACCCTACTTTCCTGATGAGCTAATTGGAGTACTGAGAGATTAAGTAATGTGCCCAAGGTCACAAAGCTATTGAGAAGACGTAGTTGGGATTTAAACCCAGGCCAGAGGGCTCCTAAGTCTACTCTTAATCATTTGACCATACTCCTTTCATGGTACGGAAGTCTTAGTCCAACGTCTGCCTTTGCCCTCTGGATCACTTCCTTATTAGACTTGATTCCTATTCCCTGATCTCGCATGGTTTGCAAAAATGACATCAGTGGGGGAGGCCAAAGACTGGGCAGCCCTGATAAGATTCAAAGAACGCCCTGCTCGTTCCAGATGTTCCCAAAGAACTTGTTGCAGAAGTAACAAGATATCATAGATTCCCAACACCTCCCTGTTCCCTGCCTCCCAAGATTACAGAATCAGGATCTCTAGTGGTGGCACCAGAAATCTGTGTATTTTAACATTCTTATGCCTGTAAGAGTAGGGAGGAGGGTGGTTTGACATAACTTCCTAAGTCGGCTCTTGTGCCTTCTGGTTAACAATTCAGCTCCTTTTCGGTCTGAAACCTTTTCCTGGTGAGGATGCAGAGGTCCCCTCTCCCATGCCCTTCCCCTGAGCCTCAGGTGACAACTGACTGCAGGGATATAAATTCTAGGAAGTCTCCTCAAAGAAGCCAGCACAGGGCGCCTCTCCCTGGAAGCCCTCCCTTACCTTCTTCAGCCCCTGGGGGGTAGAGTTTCAGGAGGGATAGGTGATCTGGGATGAGGTGGAGGCTGCTTTTCACCTGCAAAGGCAAAAAATGGGAGGGTCAGTCCCAAGTCCTCCCTCTATGAAAGGGGAAAACGGGATGATTATTCCCTGACACCCAACTCCCAAGTCCTCCCTAAAGACATGGACTCCACAGCCCTCTCCTGGGGCCCTGGGAGTCCAGCTTCCCCACAATCCAAAATTGTAGTACCTTCCAGTACCCCCTTTCCTTAAGGCATTCTGAAAAGGCAGGTTTAGTTCTCCTTTTTAACTAGGTTGCTAGCCATTCCCCTACCCTAGACTCTCAGGCCTCTAGCTCACCCTACCATCTTGGTACCGCAGCCTCCTGTAGCCCCCTACTCCTCTCTGAACTCTCATAGGCCCCAGCCCCCAATACCCTGGCTCCTGGGCTTCCTTAGCAATGGCTCCCAACCTCAAAATCCAACCCGCCCCAAATCCCAGTCCCAGGTCCTCTCTGAACCCTCAGAGACCCCCACCCCTCAAGCCGCCCTATGCCCCCAAGACTACAGCTCCCAGGAATTCCAAATTTGCAACACAAACCCAGACTTGCAACACGCCCCAAAATCCTTCACTTCCCCAGTCTACAGAAACTCCAGGAGCCCTGCATCTCTGCCTCCAACACCCTTGCCCCCGGCTTCCGTGTAGCCCCACAATACCAGCCCCAGAACCCCGGCCCCCCCATTCCCTAAATCCAGCCCCTCCCCTGAAGCTCTGGCCCCTCTCTGGTCGCCCAAGCCCTTCAGCCCTTCCACGCTAGCCCTCCCCAGGGACCTGGCTGCACCTTCCCGGAGTACACTGGAACCACCGGTGCCTCCCCCGGATCCAGCACCAGCCGGCGCCGCCGCCTGACCAGTTCCCGCGGGGGTCCTGCTTCACTGTCACTGTCGCTGTCGCTGTCGTCCGGGGGAGCGGCCCGCACTGGGGGCTCCGGGGGCGGAACCTCAACCCGGTCCTCGGCATCGCGCGCAGTTACGATCTCCAGGATATCCTCATCGCTGTCGCTGACCAAGTCCACAAGCACAGAGTCCAGAGTGCGTCGGGCTGGCGATCGCTGGCCGCCGCGAGGACGCCGGCCCCGGCCGCCCCGGGCCCCCCGAGCTCCTCGGCCAACGCCGCCACCTCGGGACCGCGGGCCCCGCTTCCTCACCGGCTCCGCCATAACACAAGCTCTGCCGCCGCGCACGACCTCTTCTACTCTCCTTGCGACTTCCGCCTTTCATTGGGTGAACAGCCTGCTAGTCAACACCTCTCCCCGCCTACACGCGCTGGATCCGCCCCTCCGCCTTTTCATTGGTCAGTGTTCCCGCTCATCACGCATCCACCACTGAAACCAAGGCGCCAAAGATTCCAATCACCTCGGCGCAATCAGCGTAGCTTCCGATGCGGAGCGGCTCTCCCATTGGCTGGACTTCCTCTCTCTCTGACGAACCTCTCATGGATCCGCCCATTAAAGAGACCCGTCTTCCCGATTGGTGGAGGAGCGGAGCATCCTGGGAATTGTAGTCCTCAATCCCTAAGGCTCTGGAAAGCAGGAAAGCGGGATGGGAATTATTTTACAAACCCCAGAATGAGGCTTGAGTTTTCGCGGGTATCTCCAGTATTGTCCACCCCGCCGCATGATGGGTGAGTAATTCCACTCAAACGGCACACACACGCTCGCACATGTAAATCCTCCCTCACCTCAGGCATCCGCTACGAATGTATTTCAAGTCAACACAATGAACACCAGTAGAACACGCTCCCACAACGTACACCTCAGCACAACGCACTTCAACAGCTTTTTTTTTGTTTTTTGAGATAGGGTCTCCCTCTGTCGCCCAGGCAGGAGTGCAGTGGCCCAATCACAGTTCACCGCAACCTCAAATTCCTGAGATTTGCATTTAGCCCTTAAAGATGCTGTGACGCGGTGGTTCCCGCCTGTAATCCAAGCATTTAGGGAGGCCGAGGCACGAGGAACGTTTGAGCCCTGGAGTTTGAGACCACCCTGAGCGAGAGCAAGACCCTGCACTCCACAAAAAATTGAAAAATTAGCGGGGCGCGGGGGTGCGCGCCTATAGTTCCGGCTACTCAGGAGGCTGAGGCAGGAGGATTGCCTGAGCCCAGGAGTTCGAGACCAGCCTGGGTAATATAGCCAGACTGTCTCTACCAAAACTATATGTATTTTTTTAAACGTATATTAAGACCCATCTACAAAAATTTTTTTAAAAATTTGCCGGGGTCAGGCACAATGTCTCATGCCTATATGATCCTACCACTTTGGGAGGCCGAGGCCTGGCTTGAGACAAGGAGCTGGAGACCAGCCTGAGCGACACAGCCAGACTTCGTCCCTACAAAAAATAGAAAATTGAACTGGATGTGGCACGTGCCTGCGTTCCCAGCTAACTCAAGAGGCTGAGGCAGGAGGATCGCTTGAGCCCAGGAGTTAGAGGCTGCAATGAATTATGATTGCACCACTGAAGTCCAGCCTGGGTGACTGGATCCTTTTGCTTGAATTTAAAAAACAAAACAAAACAAAAAACGTTTTCTGTCTCTACTATCTTTGTGGGTCGCAAGATTTTTTTTTTTTTTTTTTTGCTTTTTTTGAGACAGGGTCTCGCTCCGTCACCCTGCCTGGAGTGCAGTGGCGCAATCATAGCTCACTGCAGCCTCAAACTCCTGGGCTCAAGCGATCCTCCAACCTCGGCCTCTAAAAGTGCTGGGATTACCATCGTGAACCACCATAGCTTGGCCAGAGATTTTATTTTGTAATTATAGTTCCCCAACACACTCACCAACACTTCACACAAATAGTATCATGCATCTCAGAGACTACCTACCTTCCACGTATCCATGGTATTTGCAACTCCTGCATGACATACATCCCAACACAACCCAAACACCCCTTCAATACTTCACACCTTCCATTTTGCCCCCAACTGCATAACCCTCTGACACTCACACATACAGCCCACGCCACACTTCACACAGGATGCCCCCACAGCACATACCCAATGCCACATGGCTCTCACACACCACGATGTTCATGTAACTGGTAGCTCACAGGTCCATCCCGAACAGCATCCCGACCGCCACCCACTCCCATCCCGTACACCTCGACCGCCACCGCCACATGCTGTCCCCTACGTGTCCACCCAGCTGGGTCAGCCTGCACCTCAGGTCCCCAGGCAGACTCAGCCCAGGTCAAGCCTGAAGGCATATAATCCCCAGCAGGTGGGGCTGTCTCCCAGGGAACCAAGGCGCCAGGACAATGACAGCGGGTACTCCAAGGACTTCCCAGTCCAGGAGCCCTTCAGCCCCTATTAGTAACCAGGCTGGAGGATGGAGAATGCACCAAAGGCCCTATGCCAGCCCCGGGCCCCACCTGGGAGGCCACTGCACACTAGAGAAGCAGAGGGTGGTCCTGAGAGCCCAAAACTTCCCTCAGCCTCCTTTTCCCTAAGCCTTGCTCAAGAGCTGAAAGTGGTCCAGGTCCTGCCAAAAAACCAAGTCATGGCACTGGACGTTGACAAACTTTGGAGTGTGGCTTCTTCCTGGGAAGGTCTTTCTCTGCACAGTGGCCTGGGTGCTTTCTGGCTCCCGGCACACAGTAGGCCCTTGATAAATGCCAAATAATAATAATGGCTAATGTTTGAGTCCTTATAATTGCCATTGTTGTGTGCTTTCCATGTCATTTAAGACTCATTAAGGGCGGGCGCAGTGGCTCAGGCCTGTAATCCTAGCACTTTTGGAGGCCGAGGCAGGAGGATCATTTGAGCTCAGGAGTTCAAGACCAGCCTGAGCAAGAGCGAGACCCCGTCTCTACTGAAAAAAAAAAATAGAAAGAAATGAGCTAGACAACTAAAAAATATATAGAAAAAATTAGCTGGGCATGGTGGCGCATGCCTGTAGTCTTGGCTACTCGGGAGGCTGAGGCAGGAGGATTGCTTGAGCCCGGGAGTTTGAGGTTGCTGTGAGCTAGGCTGACGCCACGGCACTCTAGCCCAGGCAACAGAGTGAGACTCTGTCTCAAAAAAAAAAAAAAAAAAAAAGACTCATTAAGGAAGCTTTAATTATTATTCCAATTTTACAGACCACGAAACTGCAGCACAGAGAGCTTGAGCCACATAGCTAGAAAGGGGTGGTGTTGGGATTCAGAGCACTGGGCTGGAAGTTAGCACACCTCTGTTCCAACCTCAACTTCCCTGGAGACTGCCCTGGGTGAGCGAGACCAGAGGGGTGCCTTCTTCCTCTGCACCCTGAATGCATGAAACACCCACCCCAGCATTTCCCACAGTCCTCCATTCACTTCTCTTTCCCCTCCCTATCCTTTCCTGAGCTCCTGATCTTTGCCACTTTCTGGCCAGGTACCAGGGGACACAGAGACGACCTGGACATGGATCCAGCTCCAAGAAGGCAGAATGTTTTCACCGGGAGTCACACCCTTACATGCTGCAGCACAGGCAAGAAACTGAAATGAATGGAGCAGGCAGGGTGAAAGGTGGTGAGTAGCTCATTTTAGCTGAAGGGGAAGGTAGGGGATTGTGGCCATGTGAAGAGCTGGGGGGATAAATGCTGAGGCAGACCTGGAATTTGTTCTTTTTTTAGTCACAGAGACTTGTGTTCAAGATGGAAGCCCAAGGAAATAGTGGAGGTTCATACCCCAAACCCCAAACACATACATACACTCAGCAAAATATTAATATAAGAAGTGTTGCTTTTTTTTTTCTTTAATAAGATAGCCAAGCTCAAAAGCTCAGAGTGTGAAGTCAAGCAGCCCATGGGAATGCTGGAATCCTGGAATCTCTATAATTGGAGTTTTAGTGCCCACATAGGGACAGAAGTCAAGGCTGAGAGGCTCCCAGAACAGCAGGAAGTGGAAACTGAGCTCCCTGCACAAAGCTGGGAGCTGAAAAAGGGCTGTCTAGAGCTGAGCACAGGGATGTGCACCTGTAAAGCCAGCTACTTGGGAGGCTGAGGCAGTAGGGTTACTTGCGCCCAAGAGTTTGAGACCAGCCTGGACAACATAGCAAGACCCTGTCTCAGAATTTTTTAAAAATGGCTTTCTTTTCTGGAAACAGAAGGCGGAGAAGGAAAAAATCCATCCAAAAGGCCCTAGCATGCAGCAGGGAAGCAAGCCACCCAAAAGGCAGGGAATGGAAAAAGCCGTCGTGGGCAATCAGAATCCCAAGGCTTCCCAAAGCATAGGCCTGGATTCAGACCAAAGCTCTAGTGCAAAACCCTGCTCTGAGGAACTCTGAATAAAAACGATCAGAAACCTGTACAGCCTGTAAGACTATAGCAGGCAGATGCCAAAGCCAGCCCCAGGGGGTGTCAGTGGGGCCCAGGGAACTCACAGCCTCCCACAGGCAGAAGAAACACAAAGAAGTCAAAGAAACCTTCCATGGTGACACATGAGCCATGAGAAAATCCACACCATTGTAAACATAACAATAACCACACCATGCGTCCTCCCTCAGGCTACTTTATAAGTGGGGAAACTAAGGGTCAGAGAGGTTAAGTTGCCTAACGTCAGTTAGCAATTTCCCAGCTGTAAGATGATAGCAATTTTAGTGTATCTTCCTCATAGGATTGTTGTAAAGATAAAGTGAGATGCTACCTGCAAAGCAGTTAGAGTGATGCCTGGTGCATCACAGTAATGTTAATACAGATAAAGTGAGTTTTAAATGTTTAGAAATAAAGAAGGAATCTCTCAAACAAAACCAGGATATTATGAAGAACTGGCACTTTAAGAAAAGGAATTCTAGAAATAAAAATGTAGACATTAGACAATTCTAGCCAGTCTTATAGGAAGCATTGAAATTTCTTGAGCAGGAGGGACTGGGGTTCAGAAGACCACTGGAGATGGGAAGAATGGTGGCATGGAGACCAGGCCGAAGCCATCAGGAATCTCAGTGACCAATTCCACCTTTTCCTAAGGCAAGAATTTGCACGTGGTGGAGCTTGCTACACAATGGTTCCAGGGACTGAGGACTTTTAGCACTGAAAGTCCTCGTTCATGGTTTATATCAGGTAGGAAGGCAGGGTGATTACATGTGCAGCCAGATTTCCGGATATACATCCAGCCCTGTGACCACAGACATGTTCCTTGGCCTCTCTGATGCTCAGTGTCCCACCTGTAGTCCCACACCCAGAAGGGAGAGAGTCGACTTGAGTTAGGCTCAGAATGAGATGGCCACAACTCAGGTTCTCACCCTACCACTTATTAACGAGGCAAGCCTTAGGCATGTGTATTTAACTTCTCAGCCTCAGTCTCCTCTTCTGTGAAATGGTGATAATAATAGTATACCTCCCTATAGGGTTGTTTGTGAAGACAAAATGAGTTACTATAAATAAATACGCACATAAAATACTTTGATACAATCCCGGCACATAATAACTTTGTGCTCAATAACCTTGTGAGGTTATTGTAAGGATTGAGTTCATTGACGCTAGTGCTTAGAATATAGTAGATGATAAATAAATACTCAGTGATGATGGATGATGTTTTCTAACTAGACTGCCAATTCCTGGACTGTTTCTTCTTCTTCTTTTTTTTTTTTTTTGATAAAAGGTCTTGCTCTGTTACCTGGGCTAGAGTACAATGGTGTCATCAGAGTTCACTGCAACCTCAAAGTCCTGGGCTCAGCCTCCCTGTAGCTGGGACTACAGGCGTGCACCACCATGCCCAGCTAATTTTTTCTGTTTTTAGTAGAGTCAGGGTCTCCCTATGTTGCCCAGGCTGGTCTCAAACTCCTGGGCTCAAATGATCCTCCCGCCCTGGCCAAATGCTGGGATTACAGGTGTGAGACACCACACCCAGTCTGCTTCTCCAGCATACAACTGCTGCATAAACAGCAATCGAATAAGCGGATGGATGGCGGGAATGTGGCTGATGTGGGGAATTGGGTGGGTGGTGGGCAAGTGAGGGAAATGGGTGAAGGTGGCCACAGGAGGGGATGGTCTTCCCATATGCAGAATGCAGCCCTCCCTCCTTTACAGGATTCAGGAGGGGACAGGTGTGTACCCGCCCTTTCCTTCCTTCCTTCCCCTCCCACACAAGGGCACTACTTCATAGGATTGAAAGAGCTCACTGAGTTTATTTAGGGAACACAAAAGGGGCCGGAAGTTTCACTGGCATGTACACATACACACACACACACACACACACACACACACACACACACACGTGCACACACATACACACACATCCTGAGCAGCGTCGCCCCACAGGTTGACATTATCTGCTTGGTGTCCTCAGATTTCAGAGTCAGGTGTGGATGTCAGGGGCCCGAGTAGGCCTAGGCTATGTAGAAGAAATAGTGATGGGGAAGGGGCCAGAAGCCCTCCCCCTGCCCACCGGGCCCTGGGATCCCTGTTCCCTCTGCCTCCCTGAGAGCCAGCACACACTGCCATCCCTGCCTCTCTCTCTCCCTCTCCCCCTTCCCTAGGGACAGTCCCAGCTCACCTGGTCAGCTGGGGGTCACCTGGTGCTCCAGGTCCCCATGTGGCCACCACCTCCCCATGATGGCTCTGGCCCATCGGGATTGTCCATGTTCTCATAAGAGTCTGCATCTGGACAGCACCAGGAAGGAGTAGGACATAGGTAGGGCTGGAAGTAGGCTGGGAGGCACAGTCAGCCCAGAGGACAGTAGGGACAATGGCAGAAGCACCCACCTTCCTCATGATCAGTACCAGGCTGGCCCCGGAGGGACCGGAGCTGTGGGGCTGCATACAGGATCCCTCTCATATCCTCATAGGACTGGGACCCTGCTTGGGCAGGGGATGGAGAATTGGAGGTTTGGGGAAGGGAAGTGCAGGCTTGGTAAGGAGGGGGTCTGAGGGGCAGAGGAAGGTGGAAGGTTTCACCCATGCTGTATTGGGAAGGGGTGATTAGGTCAGCGTCAGGGGGGCCTGGACAGGTATGAGGTCAGGGTTAGGTACAGGTTAGCTTATGGTCAGAGAAAGGGCCAAGAACAGAACTGGACGGAGTCAAAGCCAAAGTCATGAGGAAGTTGTAGAGAGAGAGCTGGGGTCAAAATTGAAGTCTGCATTGGGGCTGGGGTGAAGTGGAGGTCAAGTTCGGGCTGGAACTGGATTGGGATCCAGGTTGATGTTCACAATTAGGAAAGGTATAAATACTGGGGGTCAGGATGAGGCATGTGATCAGTATTGAGAGTAAAGAGTCAAATCTAATGTCAGGGTTGGGCTTGGGTTTGGGGTCAGAATCAGGTCAAGGCATGGCCTTGGCGTCAGAGCTGTGGCCAGGTCAGCCCAAGCTGGGCAAGGCAGAGCTGGTCCCACGCATCTCTTACCAAGGGAGGCTGCTTCCCGGCTGGGGTCCCAGGCAGACCCATGGGGGCTCAGGAAGTCTGGAGAAGGAAGAGGGAGGTCACTATTCCTCCTGGCCTTCAGGCCCCCCTTCCCCCAGGAATGTGGCCATTCTCACACACACCCATTGTCCTGGCAACTGGCTGGGCCAGTTCTTCATCCTCGTTCTCGTAAGACTCAGCTCCTGCAAAAGAACGAGAACTCCAGGGACCACCCCTGCCTGATAAGGGCTCCGCAGTCCCATGGGTCTTCCTAAGTCTCTGAGGCCCCACGAGGACCCCAAGCTACCGTCGGAGGAGAAGGAGTCTTCATCCTCGGGACCCAAGGGCTCGTCCTCAGGGTTCTCATAGCCGCTGCCATCTGGTGGAGAAGGAGGGGCGTCCAGCGAGGGTCCAGAGCCCCCGCTGAGAGGTGGGGGAGGCATGGGGGAGGGCAGCCTTACCCTGGGAGAGCTGGTCCTGCCCAAGGTTGGAGTCGTTCTCGTAGCACTGGGAGCCCTCCTTGCTGTCTGGTTCCTCAAAGCCCTCCCCTTCCTCCTGTTCTGGGCCTGGGGGTTTGGGGATGGGGGTGGGGAACCGTCACGCCCCCTCCTTCAGGCCCCAGCCCGCTATTCCCGCCACAGACAGCCCCAACATCTTCCATGTAAGGAATGACCCTCCCCTCATTCACCTGCTCCGGGAGGGCTCCGGGACCCCGCGGCTCCAGCCTCCTGGACGTCACTGCGCAGGTTTCCGTGGGACCGTGTTGCGCCCCCCAGGCCTGCCGCCCAACGCTGGGCGCGTCCTGGCCACAGGGGCGTTGAAAGGCGGGGTCGGAAGAGATGGGGGCGGTCAGGACCCAGGTCCGCGCAGGGGGAAGGGAGAGAGGATGCTTGGGGCTCTTCGAAAGGACTCTGGGTTGCCATCCATGGGGGCGGGATCTAAACCTAGGGGCGAGGCCTCAGGTTCTGGAGCGAAGTGCTGCACTCGAACAGGACTTCAGGCTCAGGTCCTTGGGCGGGGCTCGGTTCCAGGGGCGGGGCTCACTTCTGCGAGGGACTCCCCACCCCGAGGGCGGAGCTCTGAGCTGGGAAGACTTGGCGCTCAGGGGATTGGAGGGAGGAGGACAATGGGGGTGGAGCTCTAGCTCTGGGGCGGAGCTATAGGCGGGAGGGCCTGGATCAGAGGCCAGGTGGTGCCTCTTACCCATGCCGGAGGTGGGCGTGGGAAGGAACAGCACGTTCCCGTACTGGTTCTGGGGCCCGCTTCCTGGGGGAGGCGTCATTTTGAAGAACCTGGCGTGAGAAGGGGAGATGCACTGTGAGCCCAACCCTGGAAGGGACTGGGGGACACACTCAAGATTCAGGCCAGGCCTTCAGAGGTTAAACGTGGTCACTTGTGATTAGCTCTTCTGGGCTGGGACAGCCTACAGAGGAGTCTGGGATCGCTCCAAGGAGGTCTTCACAGAGGGGGTAGCTGTGGAGCTGGGCTTTGAGGTCGTGCAGTATTTGAACAGGTAGAAATGGAGCAAGGACACCCTGGGCAGAAGAAACAGTAAGTGCAAAGCATAAAGTGAACCGGGTGGGGTGCACTTGCTGCATTACCTCCTGGTGGGGTCAGTCATTCGCTTTCTTTTCCTCCTCAGGATCAGGGCTGGTGGGAGTTAAGGGTAGTGATCAGAGGAGGGGCTACTTGGCAGGGTGAGGATTTGGGGATGCTGGGGAAATCATTTGGGTTAATAGAGGAGATGGGAGTTCAAATTGCAAGGGGCTTGGGAAACTTGAGGGGGGTTCGAGGAGCAGTGAGGGGACAGGGTTCTGGGGTCTGTGGGGGCAGAATGGGAGGAGAGAAAGATGGTTGTCAGACTGGCTAATGTGGGCTTCTCCTGGGGAAGATGGGGTAGGGTTTTGGCCAACCAGCTGAGGGGCATGACTCACCTCTTTGAAGATGAAGAAAGCCCAGCAGGGAACACAGGCAGAAGACCAGATAAATCAAAGTCACAATTGGGACCTTCCAGCCACCAGTCCTCAGCAGCCAGTGCCACAGTGCTGGGGGAAAGGGGCTATGAGACGAGGACCCCAGGCTGGCATCTTACTTTCCAACCTCAAGACCTAAAAAGGCCATAAGTCTGAGGGACAGGGGTGAGGCACAGTCTTCAAGTCCTCCCTCCCTCTAAGGAGCCATGTCTCAGGAGGACAAAGACTGTGCTACAGAGCCTGGCACAGGGCATGGGGCAGTGTCTATTGAGCAAACCAGGGACAAGCCGTACATAGTCAGAGGCAGTGTTAGGACTGAGGGGAGCATAATGATCAGCTTCCTGCTGCAGTTAAGGGCAGTCATGGTCAAAGTGAAGGGCAGAATTGAGTTCACAGGGTTAGAGTTCAGATCCAACATGTTGCGGAACTCAAGTTTAGAGTGAAAGTTGAGGCTGAGTTTGAGAATTGTGGTTAGGATGGCATGGGAAGATTGTATGAGGGAGACAGAATGGGCAGAACGTTGTGACCAATTTGACAGATGGGGTGGGGAAAAGGAAGGATGACCAGGATCCCAGCTTGCACAAGGGGGCAGGTGGTAGTGTCCTTCATGTACACAGGGCCACCCAGAAGACTACATTGGGGGAAGATGTTGAGTTTGATTTGGGATATGTGGAGCCTGAGGTGTCCATGGGATATCAAATGGCAATTCCAGGATATGGCTGGGGGTGGGGTTTAGAGCCTGGAATAGAGACACCGAGGCATGGCGACCCAAGAAGCCATGGGAATGAAGGAAATCAAATGGGAAGAGGGGTGAGAAGAGGGCCCAGGGCTCCAACAGGAAGCTGGAAGAAAGGCTCCACCAAAGCTGGTGGGAAGGAACAATCA
The DNA here is from genome assembly GCF_020740605.2 of Lemur catta. Classification (NCBI taxonomy): domain Eukaryota; kingdom Metazoa; phylum Chordata; class Mammalia; order Primates; family Lemuridae; genus Lemur; species Lemur catta. The sequence goes on from NC_059129.1 coordinate 18,453,340, forward strand.
GTGTAGAAGACCCAGAAAAGTAATGTCTTGGAAGCAAGGGAGGAAAGAGTGGGAGTGAGCGTTCTGTGTAGAAGTTGGAGTTTGCAATGAGGCTGGAACTAGTCCTCAGGTTGGGGGTCCACAATTGACTGGTTTCCTCTTCTGAGTAGCCCTACACAGATGCCCCACAATTGAGGGAAACTCTACCTGGCCGGGCAGTGATCTCCAGGTGCATCGAGATAGTCAGGTTACCACGGTGACAATAATAGGTGTCAGCATCTTGAGCTGTGGCCTGGGGCAACAACAGACCAGTCCCCAGGACCCACATATCTCTGGCTGGCTGACGCTCCGTCAGGTTTAGGCTCAGCAATGAGAAGTTATGCTTCTTGGGGTGCACATGGGTCCAGGAGATGCGGCTTCTGGCCACCGCATCACGGGGCACCCCACAGGACAGCCAGAGTGTAGAGCCAGGGGCCATGGTGAGGTCTGGGGCAGGGAGAGACAAGACTAGGAAAGCCTAATCCTTGGGGTCTCATCTACCCCAAACCCTCCAGTTTCCACTCACCATTCCCCATCCCTGGACCCCCACTTTCTGGCATCTCCCCAGCACTGTCACCTTACCTTGGCTGAAGCTCTTGTTCAGACTGTCCCTAGGTGGGGCACACTTGGGCTCTCCCTTCCAGATCTCAGGGCGGTCATTGGTCCACACGTACAGCCGGGGTCTGTTAGGGTGACCAGAAGAGGGCCTGGGGTCCTCTGAGGATCTGTTCCCCAGGCTACAGTCTAGGTCCTGTAGGTCTGAAGCATTCCACCGGAACAGCTCCCCTGGGAAGAAGGAGACCCAGAACCAGATGCAGAGACATCTAGGAGAGGGGGAGAGATAGGGACCCAGAAAGGCAGATACAAATAGAAACACAGACCCAGAGAGAGAGAGAAGCAGCAACTTGGACAGCGAGAGAAGAGTGAGAGACCAAGAGCCGTGGAGCAGCCCGTGTTGAAGTCACGGAGCTGCAGGCGTGTGCCCAGCTACAACTTGCTACTTGTGGGTCCTCTGGCCCCTCCCCCACTCCACTGTGGCCACCGGACCTCCTGTGTCCACAGCGGGCCTCCCTCCTCTCCTCCGGGCCCTCATCCCAGCCCAGCCTGGCCCTCACCGCTGTCCTCCACGCTGACTGTCCAGCCAGGCTGCCCGGCCTTCTCAGAGAGGGGCCACTCCTGGCACAGGTAGAAGCCCCCCATCTGCTCAGAGACGTTGAAGATAAACATCAGGACGCCCAGGGACCCCACGTGGAGGCCTAGGCCTGGTAACCCCAGGTTCAGCTCTAAGAAGGGTTCTGACTGGGACCCCCGCTGCCAGGCCAGCTGCTCAGGGGGACCATCTGGAGGATTCTTGAAGCACGGCAGCACAGCGTCATCTCCCTCTGTGGAGAGAGAGGGAGAGAGGAAGAGAGAGACCAGTGGGGAGCCCTAGCCCCCTTCACTGCTCACACTGGGTCATAAAGCAAAGGACCCCACAAGCTGGGAGTGGATGAGCCCTTGAGTCCTTCCAGACCCTCCCCGAATTTTACAAATAAGAAAATGGAGGCTCAGAGAGAGTAAGTTACTCAGCCAAGGGCACCCAGCCCTGACCTAGGTAGCCAGTCCCAACTCCTTCCCTCTCTGCCTTTTGCACGTACCTTCCACTTTCACCCGCCACGGTTCCTGGGGCCTGACGCCCATGGGGGTAAGGAAGAGGAGAAAGAAGAGGAGGAGAGGAGGTGGCATGGTGGCCAGACTCCCTGGGGCACCCAGCTTCGCGCAGGGGATGCCGGGGCAGGCGGGGGCCTGGAGGGCACTGAACCATGGGTGTCTGTGGGGGTGGCAGGCAGTCCCCCCCCCCCGAGAGGAAGAGGGTGGTCACGCCTCAGGCCCCCTCCTCCAGGCTCCCCTCCAGACCCACGAAACTTGCCTCCTTCCTGCTACACTGTTTTATTTTCATCCTGGCACTTACCACCCTGTAAAATGATCTTACTTGTGTGTCTACTTGTTTGCTTGTTTCCGGCACTAGAAGGTAAGCCCCTTGGAGTAGAAATTTTGTCTTGTTCACCACTAAATGCACAGGGCCCTAGAACAGTGCTCAGCACATAGTAGGCACCTGGGAAATATTTGTTACATTAGTGGATTCAGCCTTAGGGGCTCCTCCTTCTCCCCCATCTTCCTCCTCCCACCCCGGGTTCTGTTCACACGCACACCCCACCATTCATTCACTCTGCAAACATTTCTTGGACCTCCTTCTGCCTGCGTGCAACCACCCGTAGCACACTTTGGGATCTGGCAGACCTGAGTTTGAATCCTCCACCTCCACCATTTGGCTACATCTTTTTATCACTCTAAGCCTCAGTTTCTTTCCCCATCAACTGTGGGTAATAATAGTACTACAAACACACTGTTTGTGAAGGTTAAACAGGACAATATATGTGAGGCATTATTAGCCCGGCGCCCAGCACATAGTAGGCCCTCAGTTAATGAGAGGTAGCATTACATCATGGCTAGGAGCTCAAGTCAGGGTGCCTGGATTCAAAACCAGGCAAAAGCCGGGTGTGGTGGTGCGCACCTGTAATCCCAGCTCCAGCTACTCAGGAGGCTGAGGTGGAAGGATCACTTGAGCCTCAGAGTTCAAGGCTGCAGTGAGCTATGATTGTGCCTGTAAATAGCCACTGCACTCCAGCCTGGGCAACATAGTGAGACCCTGTCTCTAAAAAAATAAATAAACAAAAGGAGGCAAGTTTCCTTATCTGTGAATTGGGGGTGATGAGAAAACCTATCCCATAGATTGTTTTGAGGATAAATCAGTGAATATATATAAAGCTGAGAGGGGGCTTGGCAGCTGTTTGGAGAAAGTAGCAGCCACTGTAGCTCCTTTGTAGTAGTCCTAGAAATGACATGATTAATGTCCTTTTCTCACTCCAGTTCTTCCCCCAAGAAGCCCTTGCTTTAGTTAGGGAAGGAACCTATTTAGAAATGGGGCGATTGGAGCCCCCAAAAGGGCAGGGCCTTGCCTAAGGTCACACATTGAGCTGGTGGTCTAGTGAGGACTAGAACCCAGGAGTGCTGACGCCACAGTCTGTCCTTATTCTGCCCCATGCCTCCTCATCCCCTCTCTCTCCTCTCTTGCTCTGTGTCTTTCACTGTTGCAGGCACTCAGAAAGAGTCCAGAGACCCAAGAGACCTACTTTCTCAGTGGCCGATTCCCAGCCCCTCTCACCAGGCTGTGGCTTCCTGTTTGCTCTGGGGCAAACCCCAGGGGACCCTCCAGGTGGCAGGGCCTCCACTTCCCTTTGGCCACCGAGGGGGCTGGGAGGGGAAGAGTGGGGCACTGGGGAATGAAGAGGGCAAGTAGCAGGACCCCCATCTGCCTTTCATTCAACAAAATCTCTCTAATCCCCTTCATCTAGCTCCCCAGTTGTCCAGTCTAGCTCTCCCTAGAGCATGTCACTCCCCTGCTTAAACCATGTTGGTAGCTTTTCATCTACCTAAAATAAAAAAAACTCCAATCCATGGCTTATAAGACAGGGTGACGCTAGCCCTACTAGTAATTCTACTGGGTCCCCCCACCACTCTCCTCACACACCGTTCTCCACCTTGTCCAGTGCTTTCCCACTGCAGGGCCTCTGCACTTGCTGCCATTCTTCCTGGGTCTCTGCTCTGCTCTTTGCTTGACTGGCTGCTTTTCTCATTCAGGTGTCAATTCACACAGTACCTCCTCAGCCAGGCCTTCCCTGACCCCTCCCCCTAGGTACTTTTTTGATCTCACATCCTTATTTTATTTTCTTCCCAGCACTTGCCCCAGTCTCAAATTTTGCTTGTTTATTTGTTAGCTTTCTCATCTGCTTCCTGCCCCAGAATGTTCGCTCTTCAAGAACAGGGATCTTTACTGTCCCTAGATGTACACTAGCATCTAGTAGGTGCTCAATAAGTTATTTGTGGAATAAAGGAAAGAAAGAAGTAGGAAGAGTAAAAGCAAACTTTCTTTTCTCTTCCCCTACATGCACTCAGTCACCAAGGCTAGTCCATTTTGTATCCTAAATATTTCTAGAATAAATTTTCCTCTCTCTGTGGACCGACCCTTCCTTCACAACTAGAACCAATTCAACAGCCTTTATCCTGGGTCCCTCCCCTGTCTTTTGCTTCCCACCTACATTCTGTATATCAAGAGAACTTCTTTGATATTAGTCATGTGCTTCCCTACTCAATAGCCTTCAATGGCTCCCAAGGCCTTCAGGATAAAATCCAAGTCTGAGAGCTGCCATGAAGACTCTCCCCAGACGGACTGGAGCCTTATTTCCTAGTCTTCATTTCCCCCCTCCCCCAGAAACCCTGCCACATCACAGGGAGTGCGGACTTAATTCTGAGGGCAAGAAGCTACTGGGGGTCTGTCTATACATCAGAAGTTGACCTGACCAGGTTTGTCTTTTCCACAACTCGCCCTGGCTGCCATGTGGAGGGTGGGGTGGAGGGAGGCCCGAGACACCAGTGTGAAAAGTGCTTGTTCATCCATTCATTCACCAAATGTTTATTTACTACTATGTTTATTTACCAGCACCTTGTTACAGGCTGGGGAAAGAGCAGGCGACAAGAAAGGGTTCCTAACCTCATGGGGCTTTGATGCAAGTTTTGGGGCCAAGGAAGGGTAAAGGGGACAGGTAATAAAACAACCAATAAACAATTTCAGGTGGTGAGAAGTGCTCTGATGTGATATAATGGTGGACAGGTGATGGAGGTGGCTACTTTAGACAGGGTGGGCAGGGAAGACCTCATTGATAGGAGGTGACATTTGAGCTGAGACCTGAGACTTGAGGTGGGGAAAAGCTTCCTGTGTTCAAGTAAGCGCATGTTTAGTTAGACACTGCCATATCCTTTCTTCCCGAGTGGCTGTACCATTTCACATTCCCATGAACGATATATGAAAAACCCGATTTCTCTGCAAACTCACCAGCACTTGGTGTTATCACTCTTTTATTTTAGCCATTCTGAAAGGTGTGTAGTAATGAAAGTGGTTGTGGCTTTTGTTAGGGTGGCCTTCAATCTCCTAATTTTCTAGTAACAGCTAAAGATCAACCTTGAGCTCTTGCTACTTTCTTTGCTGCTTCTCTCCCAGACTAGCAGGCAACCTGCTTCCCGATCTTCCTAATTTTTAATTTTTTTCCCTTTCTCATACCTTGCCCTTCCTTTTCTTCATGTATATAATAAAAAGGGTGGAATGTTAGGCTTAAAGAATTCACCCTTCCCAAACTTCCATGCAAACCTATAAAACCCACCGCTCTCCCCATCCTAGACCCCTAGGGAGATACAGGAAATGCAAAAGGGGAACTTACTTTCCTTATCCCTCTCATTTGTTTGAAAAGTATTTACTCCTTCCAGAAAAACCCTCTGTAAAACCCAAAGCTCTCCCTTTTCTCTCGTGGACGCCTTTTTCAGCTTCCACCCATCTGCACCCAGGTGCTCAAAATAAACAGCATTTTGCTACACATGAGGCTTTGCCTCTCTCTCTCTCTGCTCTGGACCTAACAGCTTTAATGCGCATTTCCCTAAAGGCTAATGTTGAACATCTTTTTATGGGTATATTTGCCACCTGTGACTTCAGTAAAATGTCTGTTCATGTCTTTTTTCCATTTTCAAACCGAATAGTTTTTTTTTTAGCAGGCATGAGACATAATTTATGTTTTACAAAAATCACTCCAGCTGCTTTGAGAATTAACTAAGTAAAGGGGCCAAGAGTTGACACACCTGTGGAGCAGATAGGAGAGGAGCTATGGCCGTCCAGGAGAGAGATGAGGGGAGCTGCAACTGGGTGCTAGCGCTGGAGATGGAGGAAAAGGGACACATTCTGGAATATTCAGTACACTGGAAGGAGAGTTTCCAGGACTTGCAGAAGGATACGAAGAATCAAGGACTTCCAGGTGCCCGGGGTGTCCTTTACAGAGGGAGAAACAGGTTGGGGGAAGGGGAATGGAGGCTCTGGACTTAAGTTTGGATTGCAGTCACCATGCTCGGGTGGAGGTCACAGATAATAAGCTTGACTTAGGCAGAGGCCGAGAGGAGAGCAGGGATTTGAGAGGGAGAGAGATTAGCAGGAAGCGGTGACTGGTTGAATATCAACATCGGGGTGAGGACGTGCAAGTTTCGGACTTCTACGACTGACGACACAGGGACTCAGAGGCGCCCAGAAAAATGAAGCCGACCCAGCCCTGCCCCGAGGGACGCTCCACGAGGGCGGAGGTGCCGGGAGGGCCGGGCCACGGTTCGCTGTAGCCAGCCAGGCTGCGGCGGAAGCGCGGCCAGGGCCGATCAAAGCTCGGCTCCAGGCTGGGGGAGAGGGGGAGAGAGCGCGCTTCGTCCTCCAGGCCGAGGCCACTCGGCGTCCCGAAGGAGTTGTAATTGGAGCAGAACTTCCAAGGTCATGGAGAGACGCTAGGGAAGGCCTTTGAAGCAAAGAAACCTCTTTGGGTTTCGAGGACAGGCGTCCACACTAACAGCGTGGCCCAGCCACGTAGGGAGAGGGGCGGGGCCGGGGCCCACTCGGGCATCTTCGGCCGAGGCTCGGCAATATCCCCACCTCCGGCGGGGGCCTCGGCCCCTGGGGCCTATCCGGAAACAGCCGAGCGGATCCGGAAACAGCCGAGCGGACCCGGAAGCGGTGAGAGCCGTCTCCAGGGAGTGCGGGAATCCGCCGTTTGAGCTGAGGCGATGGCGGCAGCTGCGCCGGCGGCCGCGGGCGAGGACGGGCGGCGGCAGCAGCCGGGGGCCGGTACGTGCGGGGCGGCCATGCACGCGGGAGGCGGTGAGGCTGGGGGCAGGACCAAGCTCGGCGGCTGGCGGATGGGGGTGGAGAGGGGCGAGTGGAGAAAGGGGCGGGGCCACGCCGCTGGGGAAGGGGGAGGCGGAGCCTGGAGCCACGGGCGAAAAGGGCGGGGCCAGTGGCAGGTGAGAGGTGGGGCCCGGTGAGGGAAGGGGCGGGGCCCCTGTAAGGGAGGGGTCGTGTACGAGAAAAGAGGGGGCTAGGTGAATCCGGGAACGGTTCACCTAGAGGTGGGCTATGGGCAACGCAAGGCTGAGCAAGTTGGGAAGGGGCGGGGCCAGGTGAGCAGGGCAGGGCCAGGTGAGCAGGGCGGTACCAGGTGAAGGCGGTATAACCGTGGCCGCAGTACTAGGTTGCAGAACTTGTTGATTTGGTGAGTGGCTTGGAGTGTTGTGGCTCCAAGAAGTGATGGAAGAGAAGAGAGGCTGACTCTTGTCCCCTACAGCGCTGGACCCGCAACCCCAGGAAGGGGCAAAGGCTGAGGCCGAGTCAGGTGAGCTGGGCCGGCTTCGGGCTGAGCTGGCAGGTGCCCTGGCAGAAATGGAGACCATGAAGGCTGTGGCGGAGGTGAGCGAGAGCACGAAGGCCGAGGCTGTGGCTGCAGTGCAGCGGCAGTGCCAAGAGGAGGTGGCTTCGCTGCAGACCATCCTGAAAGGTGAGACCAGGGCTTCCCCCTGCTCCCCATCAGCCCCATAGAGAGAAGTGCATGAGGAGAGAGAAAGGGGTCTGGGGGCACAGAGAAGCTGTGGGGCAGGTTAGCAGGGCTGCCTAGCAAGGGGCATGCCTGTGGCCCAGAGGAAGGGGCTCCCTTTTCTAATTTGCATAGATAGCGGCAGCCCTGTCAGTTACAGCTAAGTTTAGCTCCGAGCCTCTATCTGTTCTCTTGCCCGGTGTCATTTCTTGTGCCTCACTGATGACTGATCAACCCTGAAGATGAGAAGAAACTTCTCAGTTCCCTGAATCAGCCTCATTTTAGTGTGGGCCTCTGGGCTCTAACTCAGCCCTGGGCCCAGTCTCTGTGAGTCTAATCCTCTGGTCTCCATCCTTCCCCAGACATCCCTACATCTGCCCCCTCTCCCCATGCACCAGCTTCCCTCCCTCCACCTCACATTCTTGTGCTTGGGAAGCTCCAGCTCCCTGGGCCCCAGATGCCTCAGCTGCTTCTTCTGTTTTCTCCTCCCCCTCCTCTAGCTGAGACCAGAGTCTCTGAAACAGATGTCAGAGCTGCCCACACCCCTCTGCCACCACTGCCCCTGCTGTAGTGGAGCTCTGGTCAGCTCTCTCCTAGACTTTTGTCCCAACCTTCTCACAGATCTTCCTCTGTAGTCTGGCCTTGACATTGGCTTCCAGAGTAAATCTCCTAAAATTCCCATCCCATCATGCCATTTTGCTTTCTATCAACCACTCCTGGCTCCAGACTACTCCAGGGCTGTATTTCCCACGTTGCAGGCATCCGCACACCTGTGCAGCGTAGTTGTGTCCTCATTACAGCTCACCCTGCTAGGTATTTAATGTTTGTTCTTTAAATAGATCCACTTTTTAAAAGCTCTAGCACTCTGGGACGCTGAGGTGGGAGGATGGCTTGAGGTCAGGAGTTCAAGACCAGCCTGAGCAAGAGCAAGACTCCATCTCTACAAAAAAATAGAAAAACTAGCCAGGTGTGGCGGTGCATGTCTGTAGTCCCAGCTGCTCGGGAGGCTGAGGTGAGAGGATCGCTTGAGCCCAGGAGTTGGAGGTTGCAGTGAGCTGTGATGATGCCACTGCACTCTAGCTGGGGTGACAGAGTGAGACTCTGACTCAAAAAAAAAAAGCTTACATACGTTTATTAAAGGAAACTTCTTATCTCTACTGTATACAAAAACCCAGATGTGTCCTAAATAAGAACAGTAGTTAGCATTTATTAAGCCAGGCACTGAGCTGAATGCTCTATGAGTATCTACTCTTCATAACAAACTCTACGAGGCAGGAATTATTATCCATCTCCATTTTACAGAGGAGGCTCTGAGGCCCAGCAAGGTTAAATAATTTGTCTAAGTTCTTACAGCTAGAAAGCAGCAGAAGATTTTAAGGTTGGGCAGTCTGACAGCTGAATCTTTACTTCTAACATTAGCACACATCAATAAATACCTATGCAAGTAAAAGGTGACCATGTCCAACCCAAAATAAAAAAATGTCTGTTCCACCAGCATCACCTGCATCTCCCACTGACCTGTAGGATAATTTCCAAACCTCTTGGCATGGCATTCAAGGCCCCAGGAGCCATCAACTGCCACCCTTTCCAGCATCTCTTACCTTCACTCTTCGTGCTTGCCCCACCATGCTCCAGATGCACGAGCCACTTTTCCTCTGCTCATGCTGGTGTTCTTACCTAATGTGTCCTTTCCCTCCTTCACCATCTGCCAGTGTCCTCACCTGGCCAAGCAGGCAGGATGAGGGCTCTTTCCGCTGGGACCCACAAGCCCAGGAATGCCCCACTCCTCTAACCCTTCTCACACGGCATCCTAACTGTGACCGTGGCCACCTTCCCCTTTGGTCTGTGAGCTCCTGGTGGCAAGTTTTGTGCTTGATTAATTTCTATGTTTCCAGAGCCCAGCTCAGAGTCTACTCCAGAGTAAATACTTATTACTATTATTAAATATATATGTATATTTTTGAGGTAGAGTCTCACTCTGTTGCCCAGGCTAGAGTGTCATGGCATCAGCCTAGCTCACAGCAACCTCAAACTCCTGGCTTCAAGCAGTCTTCCTGCCTCAGCCTCCCGAGTTGCTGGGACTACAGGTAGAAGCCACCATGCCTGGCTAATTTTTTGTTTCTATTTTTAGTTACCCGGCTAATTTTTTTTTTTTTTCCATTTTTAGTAGAGATGGGGTCTCACTCTTGGTCAAATTGGTCTCGAACTCCTGAGCTCAAACAATCCACCCGCCTCGGCCTCCCAGAGTGCTAGCATTACAGACATGAGCCACTGCACCGGGCCTTATTATCATTTTTTTTTTTTTTTTTTTTTTTGAGACAGAGCCTTGCTCTCTGTTGCCCGGGCTAGAGTACCGTGGCGTCAGTCTAGCTCACAGCAGCCTCAAACTCCTGGGCTTAAGCGATCCTACTGCCTCAGCCTCCTGAGTAGCTGGGACTACAGGCATGTGCCACCATGCCCGGCTAATTTTTTCTATATATATTTTTAGTTGGCCAGATCATTTCTTTCTATTTTTAGTAGAGATGGGGTCTCGTTCTTGCTCAGGCTGGTCTCAAACTCCTGACCTCGAGCGATCCTCCCGCCTTGGCCTCCCAGAGTGCTAGGATTACAGGCGTGAGCCACCGTGCCCGGCCCTGGCCTTATTATTAAATATTGATTGTTACCGGTATATATTAATAGATATCTAGATACCATGTCTTCAGCATTGACTATGTACCAGGGACAGGGCTTACATATGTCATTTAATCCCACAGCAGCCAAGCAGGGTTGTCAGTAGCAGCCCCATTTTGCACCTGAGGACTCTGATACACAGAGAAGCTAAGTGATTGCCCGGGTCTGTCTCTGCAAAGCCCACCGTGGTAGCCACTGTGGCAGATTGCCTTGCAGGGAGACTCAGCGCATTGAGAGCTCCTGTGTGCCCACAGGCAGGCTGGTGCACTGACCCTCCCTCTCCCCTGCCCTTCCTGCCCCGCCAGACTCCATCAGCAGCTATGAAGCCCAGATCGCTTCCCTGAAGCAGGAGCGGCAGCAGCAGCAGCAGGACTGGGAGGAGAAGGAGCGGGAGCTGGTCCGCCTGAAGCAGCTGCTGTCCCGCACGCACCCCCTGGACTCCTTGGAGAAGCAGATGGAAAAGGTTGGGGTTAGGATGCCTGCCTCACCCCCCTGGGATGTCCCATTCCCTGGTCACCGGGCTCAGGGCCCCCAGTCATGATTCCAGGAATAGCACAGAGCTAGCGCGTGGTGTTGAGGGCTTGGCTCTGCACTCGGCAAGGTCCTGGCTTGTCCCTTGCTAGTGGGTGACCCGGTTCATTTGCCTCCAGAATGAAGGTAAGTGGTGTCGAGGGAAGGGAACCGACATGTGAGCTAACACTGTGCTCGGTGCTTAGCACACTCAGTCTCCCCAGCTGTCCCCTGCCAGGGACACCCATCACGTCCATTTAACAGACGAGTCAGGCGAGGCTCAGAAAAGTTGCGTAGTTCTCCCTGAGTTAGGCGCATAAAGAGGAGCAGAGTTGGGATTTTAAAATCTAGGCAGGCTGGTCCTAAAGGTTTTGTTCTTAATCTCTGTGATTAAAGAATCTCCGTTACTATTGTTGTTGTCATGAACAATAACAAGAAGTACATATTATCCAATGCTTCAGAGCAAATTTATGTCATCACCTCATTTGATCCTCACAGCAGCCCTGCGAGATAGATAAATGAAAGATTAATATCTTGGAAGTTGCAGTCTGGGTGCTGAGGCCTGGTTACTGGCTCCTGAAAAAAAAAATTAATATTTCATAGCTGGGGAAACCGAGGCTCAGGGAGATGGAATAAATAACCTGGTTTGAAAGACAAAGATCAAAACAGGAGCCCAAGAAAGGAAGGCTTCCAGCCCATAGCTTCCCAGCAGAGGTTGCCACGTGCATCCAGAGGGTTCCTCGGGGGACACTTCCACAGGGTGGTAAAGGAGAGGGCCCTGCCCAGTGGAAGCCACCTGGCACAGCAAGGCAGCCAGTCTGTGGCCAGCCCGATTCGTGTCCCAGCCAACCCCAGTGTTCAGCCGTTGCCCCTCCGTGCAAGGGCATCCACAGAGCATGGATTCCAAGCCTCCAGTTAGAGCTGTTTTGTTTGGGTCACACAGGCTCACCCTGCCTGTTGGCTGTTCATATAAGAGATTTATTTGGAGGGTTGAGCTGAGCTTGTTTGGGAAGTTTTTGAGTGATTCAGGAGATAGAGAAATGGCATGAGCTGGAAGAAGGTGATGACAGAGACAAGGATGACAGGCAGATTTCTGCCTTGAACAGCAAATGGCTGGCAGGGCCATTCGTGCTGACCCAGTGCGGTGGCAGGAGGAACAGCCTCGGTGAGAAGTTCAGTCTTGGCTGAGTTTGTTTAGATGAACCTATGTGACATCCAAGTGTAGCTGTCCAGAGGCTGCACAAGTTCAGCAAGATCCCAAGCTTGGAAACAGATGGGGAAAAAAATGGTCAGTTGGCTGGGTGCAGTGACTCATGCCTGTAATCCCAGCACTTTGGGAGCCTGAGGCAGGAGGATTGCTTGAGGCCAGGAGTTTGAGATAAGCCTGAACAATGTAGAGCGAGATCCCATCTCTATTAAAAAAAAAAAAAGCCAGGCGTGGTGGCTCATGTCTGTAATCCTAGTACTCTGGGAGGCTGAGGCAGAAGGATCCCTTGAGATCAGGGAGTTCGAGACCAACCTCAGCAAGAGTGAGACTCTGTCTCTACTAAAAATAGAAAAGAAATTAGCCAGACAACTAAAAATAGAAGAATTAGCTGGGCATGGTGGCGCAAGCCTGTAGTCCCAGCTACTTGGGAGGCTGAGACAGGAGGATTGCTTGAGCCCAGGAGTTTGAGTTACTGTGAGCTAGGCTGATGCCACAGCACTCTAGCCCGGGTGACAGAGCAAGACTCTTGTCTCAAAAGAAAAAAAAAAAAAATTTAGCTGGGCATGGTGGTGCACACCTATAGTCCCAGCTACTTGGGAGGCTGAGGTGGGAAGATCACTTGAGCCCAGGAGTTTGAGGTTGTAGTGAGCTATAATGATGGCACTGTACCCTATCCTGGGCAGCAGAGTGAGACCCTGTCCCCTGTCTCAAAAAGAGAAAAACAGATCAGCCCAGCCTTATGATGGTGGATGGGAGTGTGGGAGAACAAATCAGTTAGTATGAGGTTTGCCTCCATGTGATTGAAAACCCAAATTAACAGTGGCTTAAATAAGATAGGAGTTTGTTATTCTTAAAATCCAGAGGTAGACATTCCAGAACTGACGTAGCAGCTTAACAAGTCATTAGGAACCCAGGCTCCTCCTATATTGCTGTTTTGTCATAGGTAGCAGATTGCCTCATGATCCAAGATGACTGCTTGAGTGCCAGCCATCATGTCCACATTCCAGCCAGCAAGAAGGAGGAGGAGGAGGAGTAAAGAAAGGCACACCCTCTTCCTTTATGGAGTTGTCCTGGAAGGTGCCCCTGGCACATCTGCTTCCATCTCATTAGCTGGAACTTAGTCTGATGATCGTGTTTAGTTGCAGGGAAGCTAAGAAATGTGGATGGTATTCTAGAATTTAGGCCACATGCCCAACTAAAAATGTGAGGTTCTATGACAAAAATAAGAATGGATGTTGGGGAGGAAAGGCATGGTGAGTAAGTGGGCCACAGGAAGAAGTCATGACATTGGCCCCTTAACCTTTTATGCCCTGGGGTGAGTCGTGTAAGCTTGCAGAGCCTCTGTGTTCTTATCTCTTAAATGGGAGGATCAGGAGAGCTGATGTGCTGGGAGAGGCAGCTCTGAGCAGACCGGGGGGTCCAGCAGCAGGGGCGGCACGAGACTGTTGCAGCCCACCCCCTCCACCTCCAGGCCCACGAGGACTCGGAGAAGCTGCGGGAGATCGTGCTGCCCATGGAGCAGGAGATCAGGGAGCTGAAGGCAAAACTGCTGAGGGCAGAGGAGGTGATTGAAGAGATGCAGGTAAGGGGGTGGCCAGGGGGCGCTGAGGGAAGAAGGGCCCTGCCGGACCCTGGCCCCCCAGCCTCTTCCCTGCCTCTTCCCTAGAGACAGCCCCAGCAGCCCCCTTCCCTGCATGGCTCCACGGAGTTGCTGCCCCTGTCCCGGGACCCGTCGCCCCCGCTGGAGCCTCTGGAGGAGCTGAGTGGAGACGGGGGCGCGGCAGCCGAGGCCTTTGCCCACAACTGTGACGACAGTGCCTCCATCTCCTCCTTCTCCCTGGGTGGCGGGGCCAGCAGCAGTGCCTCCTTGCCCCGCAGCCGCCAGGGCCTGAGCCCTGAGCAGGAAGAGACAGCCTCTCTGGTGTCCACGGGTACCCTGGTCCCCGAAGGCATCTATCTGCCCCCTCCTGGCTACCAGCTTGTCCCAGACACCCAGTGGGAGCAGCTGCAGGTGGAGGTGAGTGGCGTGGTCGAGTGGCTGACATGTACTGAGCGTCGCCCGCACCCAGGCACTGGGTGGGGGCGGCGGCTTCCTTGGGGGAGAAGAGCAGCCAGCTGCTCCTAGTGAAGGGAGTCACACGTAAACACGCACGGGGACAACAGTGTCATGGGGAGATGCTCAGGACAGAATTGAATAGGGTTATGGGGTAGAGGCTGGCAATGAGGGGAGGCCAGCCTGAGCTCAGGCTGGAGCTGAGCCCCAGGTGGTGTGAGAAGGAGACTCTCTTAAAGATTGGGGGCAGAGCCGGGGATGGCGGCTCATGCCTGTAATCCCTGCACTGTGGGAGGCCGAGGCAGGAGGATCGCTTGAGGCCAGGAGTTCAGAGACTGACCTGGGCAACATAACAGGACCCCATCTCTAAAAAAATAAAAAATTAGCTGGGCATGGTGGTGCGTGCCTGTAGTCTCAGCTACTCAGGAGGCTGAAGTGGGAGGATCACCTGAGCCCAGGAGCTAGAGGCCACAGTGAGCTGTGATCGTACCACTGCATTCCTGCCTGGGTGACAGAGCAGGACCCTGTCTCAAAAGAAAAAAAAGATCAGGGGCAGAAAGAATTACTGCAAGTTCAAAGGCCCTGAGGATGGATTGACCACGGCGTATCTGAGGAACAGGAAGGCCACCAAGGAGTAGAGCGGAGATCAGGAAGGAAGGCAGGGACCACATGAGTTGGGCTCATGCACCTGCCGTGGAGGAGAAGTGGGCGGCGTCTGCAGGGAGAGGCCACCCAGCTCCAGGCTTCTGGAAGCTCACTTGGACCTGTGTGTAGGGGCAGCCTGTGCTGGGGCAGGGACTATAGTGGCGGAGGCGGTTGTGACTGGGACCAGGAGATGGCAGCAGAGGTGGGAAGGTAGTGGGTGGGTCTGGAATCTGCCTGGAGGTAGACTGGGCGGGGCCTGCTGATGGGTTGGTGTGGGAGGCGAAGGGAAGAGTCAGCATCAGTCCTGGCCTTCTGGCGGGCGGACGATGACGGGCACGTCCCTGCAGAGGCAGGGAGGACCCCCCTTGGAGACTGAGGCTGAGGTCAGGTTCTGTGGCAGGGGCAGCAGCTACGGAAGGACCTAGAAAGCGTCAGCCGTGAGCGGGACGAACTGCAAGAGGGCCTGAGACGGAGCAATGAGGACTGTGCCAAGCAGGTGGGTCCCCACCTCTGCTCAAGCCTGCACAGGGCCTCTGGCCACCTGCTGCTTCCCGCTTCCTGCGGTCGCCTTGGCCTCACCCTCGCTCTCCGTCCACCCACAGGTGCAGGTTCTTCTGGCCCAGGTTCAGAACTCAGAGCAGCTGCTGCGGACCCTGCAGGGGACAGTGAGCCAAGCCCAGGAGCGGGTCCAGCTGCAGATGGTGAGTGCCAGGGGCGCCAGGGAGGGAGGGAGGAAGAGGGGTCAGACGGGAGCTGGTTGAGGCATGTGGGATGTTGAGGCACCTGTCCTGCTCGCAGCTGCCCTGGCCTCATCCTGGACTTGGTGCCAGGTAGGGAAGAGGGTTTCAGGGGCAGCCGGCGCCATGGCCAGAACAGGCCCTGCAGTCACAAGAACTGTGTGATCACAAGCTAATCCCACAAACTCAGAGCCTCCACCTTCCCATCTGTAAAACTGAGATAATGGCCTAGTCATGAGGATCAAAAGCAAATCAGACACTACCCAGACGGGAGAAGAGTTAGTTGTAGGTGATTGAGTCGGGCAGGTGTGGGACAGGAAGGGGAAGGCAGCCTGGCGGGAGAGGCCCACGCAGGGGAGGGGCTGCTGCTCCTTGGTCGGGGCCACCTGGGAACTTGGGCTCGATGCTGCCAGATTTTCTGATTTTTCAAGAGAAACCAGAATCTGGATATTTGTGTATTGTCTCCTACCTTTTAAAGTTGGCGGCTACTTTAAGGTTTAAAAATAACGTGGACCAAATAAAATAGCCGGCCTGGGTTCTGGTGGCCCAGGTCTGACCTCCAAGTCAGCAGGGGGGCCCTGAGGAGCTGGGCAGTCAGAAGCACCCAGTGAAGGATGTTCCTTCCTTTCTCAGGTGCCACAGGGGCGTGGGTTTCTGGCTGTCAGTCCGGAAGGAGGAAGGTTCAGGGTTTGGCCTCACAGGGACAGGAGATGCCATGTCGCCCTCATTGCCTCGTGTTTACTGTCGGTCCCCAGGCAGAGCTGGTCACCTCCCACAAGTGCCTGCACCACGAGGTAAAGCGGCTAAATGAGGAAAACCAAGGGCTCCGGGCAGAGCAGCCGCCATCCTTGGCTCCCCTGGGCCTGGAGCAGGACAAGGACGAGGAGGAGTTGCTGCCTAGCCTGGTGCCCGTAAGTGGGGTGTGGGCGCTGAGAGCCTGGGGCGCCCGAGGGCCCCTGTTCCCAGGCAAAGCCAAGCATTGTCCAGGATCATAGGGCTGGGAGCAGCCCCAGGCTGCTGTGTGTTAGCTTGGCCTACGCATTTGACTTCTTGAAGGCTCGGTTTCCTCATCTGAAAAATGGGGCCTTATATACCCTTCCCAGCATTGGCATGAAGGGAACACGAGCTGACAGAATGCTTGACCCAAAGGAAGGGTAATCTGGTCTGTTTGCTCTTTTGAAGTGACATGAGGTCCACAATATTGACTCCATTGTGATCTTTGGTTCATAGCAACCTGTCGTCATTGACCTATGCATAGCCTCTGTTGACTTATCAATGTTATGGTTTATTAATAAGTTAATATATTAGAAATTATAGGCTGGGGGTGGTGGCTCACACCTGTAATCCTAGCACTCTGGGAGGCCGAGGTGGGAGGATCACTTGAGCTCAGGAGTTGGAGACCAGCCTGAGCCAAGAGCGAGACCCCGTCTCTACTAAAAATAGAAAAATTAGCTAGGCGTGGTGGTGTGCACCTGTAGTCCCAGCTACTCAGGAGGCTGAGGCAGGAGGATCGCTTGAGCCCAGGAGGCTGAGGCAGGAGGATTGCTTGAGCCCAGGAGTTTGAGGTTGCTGTGAGCTGTGATGATGCCACGGCACTCTAGCCAAGGCGACAGAGCTAGACTCTGTCTCAAAAAAAAAAAAAAAGAAAAGAAAAGAAATTACAATGATGACCCAGGACCCCCCACCCGAGAACTGCAGGTGGCATCTGCTTCTGTGCAACCGACCCCGTGTTGCCTAGGCTGTGCTTGGCGTTCCTGTTCTCCTTTGGTGTAGTGTTCCCACGTAAACAGTGGAGTGCTGCTTAACTTTAGTTGTTGGGGCTTTGCAAGAGGGTATCATGCCTCTAGGTAATCTTCTGGAACTTTCACTCAGCAGCCTTCCCAAGCGTCACCATGCTGGCACTGTGGCTCGTGCACTTCTGCTGTACCGCAGCGCGTTCATCCCTCTTCCCCTTTTTAGCCATTTCCTTCCTTTCCCTTCCTCCCCACACTCTCCATCTGGCTGGAGGGCCCTGTGGCCCCTGCCGTCCTGCCCTCCTGCCCCACGCCCGGCCCAGCAGGTGACTCGAGTGCCTTCCAGGAGCTGCAGCTGCTGGTGCGCCGCACGCGGCAGGAGGCGCGGGCCCGGCAGCAGGCCCAGGAGCACGGCGCCGAGCGCCTGCGGATTGAGATCGTGAAGCTGCGGGAGGCGCTGGAGGAGGAGACGGCCGCCAGAGCCAGCCTGGAGGGGCAGCTGAGGGTGCAGCGGGAAGAGACAGGTGAGGGCACCCGACCTCCCTGTGGGGACCTTCTGGGCCCATCATGGGCCACGGGAGGGGAGAGGCGGCGGCACGAGCCCTGGCCGTGACCTCTCCTTCTTTCCTTCCCACACAGAGGTGCTGGAGGGTGAGTCTGGACTGGCATCCGCGCGGGGGCTGGGCTGGGTGGAGGAGAGAGGGTGTGGGCCTGACGTCTGGCCCCGGCCTGACTTCCCAGCCTCCCTGTGCAGCCTGAGGACAGAGATGGAGCGGCTCCAGCAGGAGCAGAGCAAGGTGAGGCTGAGCTCTGGGGTGGGCCAGGCCGCTGGGGGACAGGGCGGCTGTGCAGAGAAGACCCTCATGAGCCCCTCCCGCGGCACTTTATGTCTCCCTAAAGCCAAGTGGTATGGTGGCCTGGGCAGCCGCCAGGCCCTTGCCAGACAGAGGAGGTCAGAGTTGGGATGGTGTAGAGGGGGCAACCCTGTCCGGACCTCCTGTTGCTTTGGCCACCCCCCACCCTACCCCCCCCTCCCTACCCTTCAGTCTAGCCCAAGGCTGAGCCCGCCTGGCTCAGTGTCCTGTCCCCCAGGCGCAGCCCCCAGACCCCATAGAGCACAGGGTCAAGGTGATGCGGCTGCAGGCAGAGCTGGAGACCAGCGTACAGGTGCAGAGGGATTTTGTACGACTGTCCCAGGCCCTGCAGGTACGGCGTGTCCCCGCCCCACCAGGCTGGCTGACTTGCAAACACGGCCCCCCGACTGGGAGAGTCCCTTCCTCCTGGGACTGGCATGGTCCTTCCCTCCAAGCTATTGCTGCAAAAATGCTGACACGTTCCTTTGTGCGCATCTTGGCTTATCACGGGAAGCCCTGCGTATGGGGCCCCATGTGTGGGTGTGCAGCACGTTCCTGGCCCCACCGCCCCCTGAACTGCTCAGGCTGCTCTCACAGGGCCCTTCCCTTGTCCTTGATTGCACCACGGGTTAGGGAAGGTGGGCAGCGTCGAGGCCGCATGTCACCACCAGGAGCCGCTGCTTCCCCTGCCCAACCTGCAGGTGCGCCTGGAGCGGATCCGCCAGGCAGAGACCCTGGAGCAGGTGCGCAGCATCCTAGACGAAGTGCCCCCAAAGGACGTCAGGGACCTCAGGGACACCTGAGGGGCCAGGGCGAGGACCACCCCCACCCAGGGAAGACTCTTTCCTCCACTCCTGCACTGTGAGGCTTTGGGGTCTCAGATGGAGTCTTCACCCTCTCCAAGCCGGGGGCTGAGGTGACAGGGCTGCCACAGCCCTGCTCTTCCAGCCTCTTCTCCTAGGGGGTGGCTGGGCCCCCTGCTCTCAGGGATGACACCTGGGGGAGGGTCCCAATCTCCTCCCAGAACCAAAGGTGCAGGCTCAGCCCTGCGGCTGCGGCTTTCTGGCTGCTGTGCCACCATCCCCAGCCAGCTCCCAGCCTCTGCAGCGGTGTCCCCTGCTCCAGCACAGCCGTCCTGGGTCAGTGGGGCCCTTGCACGGGGCCCTGGGACAGGCAGCTGCTCTCTGGTCTGCATGACATTAAGACGCTTGTCCACAGGGGCTCGACCCAGGCTTCAAGATGAGCACAGAGGCAAGGCCAGACTTTTCTGTCATTTATTTTCAATAAATAAGCAGCTCAGCTCAGTCGGTCGCCTTGTCCCTGCAAGCCCCTCGGGGTTGGGAAGGGGGGATTTACAAGGTTGAAGGGGAGGGTTGATCGCTAGGAGGGAAGGAGAAGGGAAGGGGACATTGTGTTTATAAACAGAAACACGTCAGGGGAGGGTTCTGTGCCACAGCTCTGGCTGAAGATGCGTCACTAGGGGGTGGGGAAGACGGGGCAAAAGGATGGTTACTTCCTCCTTTCATCTTCTGGATCTGGAAGGAGAAAGAGAGGGATGACGCAGGCTGCAGGGTGGGCAGGAGGGAGAGATGTCCCCCCCAGCTGCGTCCCCAGCACACCACACGCTCACCTGGCCAGCTGGGGGAGTCACCCCAGCCCCACTCCCCCTACTCACCTGTGTCCCCAGACCCTGCCCCCCACCCCACAGCCCCAGCAGCAGAGCCAGCCCAGCCAGCGCGACGCAGCGCAGCGCAGCTCGGCAGACCCTGGCGCCCAGAGGCCTGGCACTGCTGGGCGGGCGTCTGGGAGTGGGCGAGGCCCACCCGGTTGGAAGCGCAGCGCGGCAGTGGCAGCAGCGGCAGTGGCTCTGGGTGGAGCCGCGAGCGCAAGTGATCTCAGATGCGGCAGAGACACAGCAGCTGGGGTGAGGGCAAGAAGGTGGGGGCGATACCTGTGACACGGGTTCAAAGAGTTGGAGGAGGGGGGACGGTTATCCTATGGCCAGAGAGCACAAGAGACACTGTTGTCAAGGAGGGGAGGCAGCGTGGGGGCAGAGAGGGCTGAGGAGGTGGCGGGAGGCCCCGGACAATGGCCCCACCGGACACGGAGGGAGGGGAAGGGGACGGGGGCTCCTCCCTGGTGGATGCTGGTCCTGCCGAGCCCGGGAGAACTTACCCACCTGCAAAGGAAGAGGGTGGGGCAGGCGCTTCGCGGCGCGGAGGGCGGGGGCTGTGTGGGGGTCGGGCCCACGGGCGGGGAGGGGCGATCCTTACCCTCCAGGTAGTTCCGAGCAACGAACTTGAGGATTTCATCAAGCCCGATGACAGGAAGTGAGATCTTGAGGACCATGAGCCACTGGGTGGTGTCCAGGGCCCGGAGCTTGAAGATCATCTGAGGGGTGGGGCAGGGTATGAGGAAGGACAGGAGCCACGACGCACGGTCCAGCCGGGTCCCACCTTCCTCCCTGTCCACACCTCCAGGGGTGCTGGTCACAGCCCCTACGGGTGCTCCCCAGGCTGGGCGGGGGCTGGGGGAGGCTCACCGGCAGGGGGTCGACGTAGAGGATGAGAAAGTGGAGGGACATGGAGAGGCAGATGGAGCCCACCAGCCAGATGTTGACCCAGGGCGGCATGCGCACCAGGGACTGGTTCTCAGACAGGCTGCAGGCAGCAGGCGGGAGACACGGGACAGACAGTGAGGGGGTTGGAGGGAGGCAGGCCAGGGCGAGGACAGGGTGAGGACAGGCCTCGGGGGACGGCAGCCAGAGTGGACGGGCAGGCCCACCTGTTGAGCGCGTTGCACATCTCGATGGTCACCAGCACGGACAAGGCCATGGTCATGGGCTCGGGGGCCTCAAAGACCTCGCAGTCCACACCCTCAAAGTCAGGGTGGTGCTCCGTGCACTGCATGAAGTGAGTCTGCAGGGGACGGGACGGGAGTGTGAGATCCTAGAGACGCCCCCACGCCACCCTCCTGGCCCCTGCCTCCCTGTCCTCCCCCTACCAGCTGGCTGTAGTTGACTTGAGGCCCGTCCTCTGCGTACAGGAACCACCAGGCAGCTGCTCCCACAGTGGCTGCACCCACGTAGCCTGTGGCAGGGAGGAGGGAGTTGGGGGTCAGGGCTGGGGAGGTGGGGGGCATCCAAGGGGCCTTGTACGGCCACAGACAACTGGTGGAAGGGGACCCATCGTGGTGGCTACACGCAGGGAGCGGGTGTCCCGGAGTGGGGGTCAGTCCCAAAGGCTGGGAAGGATTGTGGGGTGCCATCTTGCTCACCCCCAATTGCCATGTAGCGGAAGAAGAGCCAGCCACTGATGAGGGGTTCCTTGGGGCTCCGGGGGGGCCTGTCCATGATATCCAAGTCTGGTGGGTTGAAGCCCAGGGCGGTGGCAGGGAGCCCATCGGTCACCAAGTTTACCCACAGCAGCTGCACAGGGATCAGGGCCTCAGGCAGCCCCAGCGCGGCTGTCAGGAAGATGCTGCCGGAAGGAGGTAGTTGCACGTCTGTCCCGCCTCCCAGACCTGTGGCCACCCCCCTGCCCAGCCCCCACTTCCCCTGGGATGCCCGCCCCGGGCGCTCACCAGACCACCTCGCCCACGTTGGAGGAGATGAGGTAGCGGATGAACTGCTTCATGTTGTTGTAGATGGCGCGGCCCTCCTCCACGGCAGCCACGATGGTGGAGAAGTTGTCATCGGCCAGCACCATCTCAGAGGCAGTCTTGGCCACGGCAGTGCCAGAGCCCATGGCAATGCCGATCTCGGCCTTCTTCAGGGCAGGGGCGTCGTTGACGCCATCGCCTGTCTGAGGGGGGTGGGGGGGCTCAGGGCTGAATCCATCTCCTCCTCGTGCGTCTCCCGCCCTGGGCCCACCCCACACTCCCCATGCCGGTCACGCAGCCCCGTGGGGGTCTCACCATGGCCGTGATCTCATCGAAGGACTGCAGGTACTCCACGATCTTCGACTTGTGCGTGGGCTCCACGCGGGCAAAGCAGCAGGCGCGGCGGCAGGCTTCCCGCTGCTCAGCCAGGGGCAGGTCGTCAAACTCTCGGCCCGTGTAGGCACGGTCTGCCACCTCCTCGTTCTCCCCGAAGATGCCAATTCGTCGGCAGATGGCAATGGCTGTGCCCTTGTTGTCCCCAGTGATCATGATCACTCGGATCCCAGCATCCCGGCACAGCTGGATAGAGCCGGTGACCTCCTTGCGCGGGGGGTCCAACATGCCTACCACACCGACGAACGTCAGGTCTGTCTGGGGGGACAGCAGGGAGCGACGGGTCAGGGAGGGATTTGAAAAACGAGCCCGGGAGGAGGCTGGTGGGGTGGGATGGGGTGAAAGTTCGGGAAGCCGGGGAGAGCCCGAGCCCTGGGCTGCAGCCTCGGGGCCTGGTGTCAGAGCTCAGCGGGGCCTTGGCGCTCAGAAGCAGGAGACGTTTCTCTTTCATCTGTGTGCTTGCAGGGCCTGCTGGGGCCAGGCCCATGACAGGTCCAGATCGTGTCTTTCATAGAAAGACACTGCGAGCTGGCAGTGAGGGCAGCAGTTTCTGCTTTCAGTGCCACCACTTGGCCCATGACTTTGAGCAAATCCCCTGTTACCTGCTGGGACACTATCTTCCTTCTGTAAAATTAAGGGAGGGGACTTTGGTACCATTCAGGGTGTCAGTCCCCCACAAGTCAGGAGCCTGCGCCAGAACAGGCCTTGAGCAGCCTCGAGACAGTCTCACTATGGAAAACTCGTCCTCCGAGCCCTGCAGTGTGTCGCATGACATCAATTCCTGTTCTGGTGCACGTGCCTCACCGCGTCAAAGGCGGGTCCGTCTTGCTCTGTCACCCAGGCTGGAGTGCAGCGGCTCAATCACAGCTCACTGCAACCTCAAACTCCTGGGCTCAAGCGATTCGGCCTCCTGAGCGCTGGGACTACAGGCACGAGCCGCCGTGCCTGGCTCCCAGATCACACTTACAGTAGCACTGGACTAGACAACTCCCAGGGTTCCTTCAAACTCTAACGTCCTGTGATCCTATGGCCTGTGCTATGGACCCACTGATTTGACTGACAAGGTAGGTAGGAAATGACCAGGGTGGTGGAGGGTACGAGGCAGACGATTGGAAACCTGACCCTTGGCCGGCTCCAGGACGAGGGAGGCTCCCATCAGCTCACCTCGTACTCCATGAACCTGGCAGAGTCATCCAGAACCATCTCCTCTCGCTTGGGGGGGGTGTCTCGGGTGGCCAGGGCCAGGCAGCGCAGGGTGTCCCGGCCAGTGCCCCACTCCTTGATCACCGACATGATCTTGTCCTTCACTGGCATTGTCAGCGGCACCCGGGTGGTGCCCACACGCACGTAGTTGCAGCGGTCAATGACCCCCTCGGGTGCACCCTGGGAGACCAGGACGGCATTCAGAGACCCCCACCTGTCTTCCAGGGCGCAGGGAGAGGAAGCACAGGTAGGAGAAGGGTCCAGGATTAGGAAGAAGAGGAGGCTGAGGCACATTCCTGTTTCTGACCTTGACAAACATCTTGTTGCCCACAGCGGCCCGGGAAGATTTGGCTGGGGAACAGTAGACAGACATGGACTTTCTGTCTCGGGAGAACTCCAGGGTGAATTCCTTCTTCATGAGCTGACGGATCACCTGGGAGAGAGAAGACACAGACAGGGAGACCAGGCCTTCTAAAATAGTCAAAAAGGATCTGGAGGTCAGAGTAGACTGCAAGCTGAGGCTGAGAAGAAAGAGAGAATTTCAGGGCTGGTGTCTAGTCTAAAGCACAACACAAACAGGATGGCCTCATGTGGCAGCATCCAGTAGGACTTTCAGTGATGGTAGAAATGTTCTCTAATCCTCACTGTCCCACGTCGTGGAACCCAGCAATCACTGTGGAGCCCTGGAGGTGTGGCCAGCGTGATTGAAGAACTGAATTATTACCTTTTTTGAATTTGAATGAATTTAAATGTAAATAACCACGTGTGGTGATTGGACAGTGCAGGCCTTGTGCCTGGTGCTCGGTGATAAATAAGCACTTCATAAAAATCAATGAAAGCGTTTTTTCACTGAATGCATCGTGTATATTTCTCCACAAAATAAAACAAAAATAACAAAAAGTTAAAACAAATTTATATTTGTATTATCATTTGTAAATTTTTAAAAATTAATCGTCTATTGATAGATATTTGGGTTTTTTTTGTTATATTAAAGCAGCAATGAGCATCTTGCATATACAAAAAAACCCAAAAAACAAACAAAAAAAAAGAAGAGAGATGTGGGGAATATAATTCCTTAGCGAGAAGAACTCAATATAGACATTCAGTAAATGTCAATAGAACTCAGAGTGACAGTAACAGAATTAGCCTGGTTCGTCTGGACAAGGACAGTCTTCCCTGTAGGGACAGCAGCCATATTTCTCAAATCCTAAATTGGGACTTGACCTCTGATGAAAACGAGCGTGCTTCTAGACACAAAGGGGTCATAGTTGACATCAGGGCTGCCCCGGGATGGGTCACTGCAGGTTCTGTGTCCAGCTCTGTCCATTTCAACTTGGGACACAAAGGCAGAGTGATCTTAAATCCACTGTGGGGCTGGGCACAGTGGCTCACGCCTGTAATCCTAGCACTCTGAGAGGCCGAGGCGGGAGATCACTTGAGGTCAGGAGTTCGAGACCAGCCTGAGCAAGAGCGAGACCCCATCTCTACTAAAAATAGAAATTATCTGGACAACTAAAAATATATATAGAAAAACCTAGCTGGGCATGGTGGTGCATGCCTATAGTCCCAGCTACTCGGGAGGCTGAGGCAGGAGGATTGCTTGAGCCCAGGCGTTTGAGGTTGCTGTGAGCTAGGCTAATGCCACGGCACTCTAGCTCAGGCAACAGAGCCAGACTCTGTAAGTAAGTAAAGTAAGTAAATCCATCCACCCATCCATCCGGGGCACTGCAGCCAGGCAGCAGAGGGCGAGGGCCAGCTCCAGGGGCAGTAGGTCCCACCCACAGCCGGCCTGGCCCAGACAAGCTATGGGAGGCCGTCTACCAGCCTGCTTGGAGTCCCAGCACAGGCACAAGGCCCTGCCCTGCCTGCTCCGCCTCTGCCCCCTAAGGTGGCTTAGATCCTGGCCTGCATGACATGGGGCAAAGAAGGCCCCAGGGTGGGGGTCCCCAGACTCACTGAGTTGCAGGCATTGGCCCTCTCCACCTTCGAGAGGCTCTTCACGTCGGTGTTGAACACATTCATTTTCTCCACCAGGGTGGTGAGCGCTGTCTCAGTGGCCTCGCCCACCTTCTCATAGACGCCTTTGGCCTGAGGTGGGCAGAGGAGGAAGAAGTTGGCACCTGAGCTGCCTGCTCCATGCTCCCACCTGTCACACCCTCCTCCCAACCTAGAGAGAGAAGGAAGCAAACCACTCCCTGGCCTCGCACCCCAGCAGAGGACTTGGTGTTCTGGGCCCCGTCCTCCGACCCCTTCCTCCTGGCCTGCAGACGAGGCCCAGACTCTGAACCAATCAGAAGGGGAAGGAGGGCTGCTTTGGGGCTGGGGGGTTACCTCATTGAAGTCCAAGGAGGAGTCATTGCAGAGGGCACAAATGGTGGCCAACTCCACCAGCCCATCATACTGCCCTGTCCGGACTGGCTTATCATTCTTCAAGCTGGCAGCCGGTGGGGAGGGAGGAAGGGGCAGAGACAGTGAAGAAGAACAGGGAATGAGAGCTCAGGGAGAGCCGGAAGGACAGGTGGGCAGGTGGCAACTTGGCCATCAGGAGTGGGAGAGCACAGGTTGGAGGAGGAAGGGCAGAGAGAAAGGAAGACCAGACCAGGAGGAGGGCCCCAGGGAGAGAGGTGGCGATGGGGCAGGGGCAGGAATCCTGGGAGAGGACGTTGGGGCAACTTACACCTCTCCCTCTGGAGCGTAGGTGGAACCGGTGATGGAGAACTCGTTCAGCAAGCAGATGTCCCCGTCCACCTTGTCGATGATGAACATCTGCAGGGGAGAAGGGCACGCACACGGATGTCCACCTGACATTGACCCTCCCAGCAAACTAACCAAACGTCCTGCCATTGCCCCCGCCTTTGCCTGTCCTTGCCCCTCCCTGCATCACCCCCTTCCCACCGCGCCTCGGCAACCATTGTCCACGTTCTGTGTCGCCGGCCTTAAAACAGGAAGTTACTGCAAGCCACACTGGAGCTGCTTTAGATCCATTAATAAAATAAAAGGAACATAATAAGGTGTGGTGAGGACTGCGGCTAACAGCCCACCTGTTAGCGCCTGGCCCATGGACAGCACCAGCCCGCCGTGGCCAGATCTTCCAGTTTTGCAAAAAGAGCTAGAAATTCAAGTTATTTTCCTATGAAATCTCTTGACTTTCAAATGTGGGCAATGAATTCATTTTTATGAACCACGATAAGAGCCGAGTCATATCAGCCTGCGGCCTGGCTTTGTGGCCTGTGCCCCAGAGGGCTGGGGAGAAGGCAGTGCCCAGAGATCAGTGGCCCACCCCGAACCCAGAGCCAGCGCAAAAGGGATCCATCAGGCTTTTCATTCTCAAAAGCAGAAATGGTAAAGACGGATACCAAGACTAAAAATTCTGTGGTCAAATAAAAACTTAGCAAACTGTAGGTTAAACAAGGTGGAATCTTTTGGAAGTGCCTCACTATGCCAAAAAATAAAAATAAAAATAAACAAGGTGGAATCCATCTTCTTTACACAGTCAGCCTTCTCCATAGTTTTCTGATGCCAATAAGCATTGTGGATCTCCCCAAGGGCCCAAAGGTGCAGCCTTTCTCGCCCGAAGCCCACCCAGCCTCTGCTTCTCAGAAGAGCAATTTTTTTTTTTTTTTTGAGACAGAGTCTCACTCTGTTGCCCGGGCTAGAGTGCCATGGCGTCAGCCTAGCTCACAGCAACCTCAAACTCTTGGGCTCAAGCGATCCTCCTGCCTCAGCCTCCCGAGTAACTGGGACTACAGGCATGCACCACCATGCCCAGCTTATTTTTTCTATATATATTTTTAGTTGTCCAGATAATTTCTATTTTTAGTAGAGACAGGGTCTCGCTCTTGCTCAGGCTGGTCTGGAACTCCTGAGCTCAAACGATCCACCCGCCTAGGCCTCCCGGAGTGCTAGGATTGCAGGCATGAGCCACCGCGCCCGGCCTCAGAATAGAAATTTATATTTCATGGACATACTGTTCCGCAGGACTCTGTTTAGGGCAGGGGTTCTTTGCCTGGGGTCCACAAATGGCCCCTCAAATAGTCCATGAACTTAGATAGTCAAAAAATGACATCCTTTATATTTTCTCTAGCTGACATTTAGCATTTCCTTCCAGTTACGCATGCAGTGAAGGGACCACATTAGTATTACCAAAACTGTGACTTTGTCACCAATATAATCACCGATACCTTCCTCCTATCATATCACTGTTGTCGCAGATCTCTCAAAATAGCATAATTCACGTTCATCACTGCTTCAACATTATGATAGTTCTCAGATCCACTGGTAGAACTTGCTATTTAATGCATTAATAAAGCATCTATGTTCAAATTACAAATTTGTTTTTAAAATATTTTGATATAACTGTATTTCAATCATTGATTTCCTGTGTAATCCTACATATTTTTCCTATGTATTTTTAAAACAGAATCCTATGTGCTTTATTTTATTCATTTAAAATATTAGGCCAGGTGCAGTGGCTCACTCCTGTAATCCTAGCTCTCTGGGAGGCCGAGGCGGGAGGATCGTTTGAGCTCAGGAGTTCGAGACCAGCCTGAGAAAGAGCAAGACCCCGTCTCTACTAAAAATAGAAGGAAATTAGCTGGACAACTAAAAATATATAGAAAAAATTAGTCAGGGATGGTGGCACGTGCCTGTAGTCCCAGCTACTTGGGAGGCTGAGGCAGGAGGATCGCTTGAGCCCAGGAGTTTGAGGTTGCTGTGAGCTAGGCTGACGCCATGGCACTCACTCTAGCCTGGGCAACAGAGT
This sequence comes from Lemur catta, assembly GCF_020740605.2. NCBI lineage: Eukaryota > Metazoa > Chordata > Mammalia > Primates > Lemuridae > Lemur > Lemur catta. Next base: position 18,481,215 of record NC_059129.1, read on the forward strand.
GAGACTCTGTCTCAAAAAAAAAAAAAAAAAAAAAAAAAAAAGGAGCCCTGGTTTAGGCAAGGCTATACAAGATCAGGATGGCCAGCTTGCTGGGCTCTGTCGTGGAGTGACCATTCTCAAGAGCAGTGAGCTGCACAGGCAGGAGCTTTGGGGCCACACAGACTTGGGTTTGAAACTCAACTCTGCTGCTTATTAACCGTGGATCTTTGGGCAAGTCACCAAATCTCCCAGGGCTCAGTTTCCTCCTCTGAAAACCGGGGTTAAAGAGACCTTCCCCTGAACGGGCTATTACGGAGGTTTAGAAACCACGCGTGGCAGTGTCTGGCACGGGGACAGTGGCCACAGCGAGCCGTCTGGCTGTTGCACAGTCCTCTCTGACGCTCTCATCGCCGGCAGGATGCTGCTCTATCTGCCCTTCGAGTGTTGCACAGGCCAAAATGATGAAGGGACAACCCCGTATCTCGAGAGCTCATGTCACCCCAAAAGGCGTCCCTCTGACGGGGAACACCGCCCACACTGCTCCTGACCTTGCAGACGGACATCTGGTTGGTGGTGAGGGTGCCTGTCTTGTCGGAGCAAATGACAGAGGTGCAGCCCAGGGTTTCCACGGAGGGCAGGCTCCTCACGATGGCGTTCTTCTTGGCCATCCGGCGGGTGCCCAAGGCCAGGCAGGTGGTGATCACGGCAGGCAGACCTGCGGGGACGGAGGGAGGAGCTGAGTGGACAGTATGGGGGGCGGGAGGGAGACCAGTGTGGTTGGCTACATAACGGCCCCCGAAGATACCGGGTCCTAATCTCTGGGACTCATCAATATTACCTTACTTGGAAAAAGGGTCTTTGCAGGTGAGATTAGCAAACGGGAGGAGAAAGAAGGCTCCATACCTTCTGGGATTGCAGCCACAGCCAGGGCCACGGCAATCTTGAAGTAGTAGATGGCTCCCCGGAACCAGGAGCCCCCGTGGACGGGATCGTTGAAGTGGCCGATGTTGATGAGCCAGACAGCCACGCAGATGAGGGAAATGACCTTGGAGAGCTGCTCCCCGAACTCATCCAGCTTCTGCTGCAGGGGGGTCTTATCCTGTTCGGTGGCCGCCATTTGGTCTCGGATCTTCCCAATCTCGGTGCCCACGCCGGTGGTGGCCACGATGCCCAAGGCCTTGCCGGCGGCGATGTTGGTGCCCTGGGGAAGGATAAGAGGCCAGAAATCAGGTGAGAGGTGACCCTCATGTCACATCCCCCCAGCCAAGAGCCTCATCTCTTCTCACACCGCCATGCTTCTCCCAAACCAGGGTCTCCGGCTGGGGCACGTGACAGCTGGTCCTGGATTGCTCACCGAGAAAAGCATGTTCTTCTTGTCCTGGTTGACAGCACGGGGGTCAGGGACAGGCTCTGTGTGCTTGATTACGGATACAGACTCGCCTGTGGAGAAGGGGCCAAGGGGTTTTCAGATGACACCATGTCCTCCCTGACCTCTCACTCCTGACTCCCTCCCTGCTCAGCAAGACAGGGCCTGATGAGGACCAGCCATCCTGGAGGACGTCTGGACTCTGGAGGAAGTCCCTGGAGGTAATGGGAGGTCCACTGCACTTAGAACAAAAAGACCTTGGTCCTAGCCCCAGCATGACCACTTACAAGCTGCGTGACTTTGGTCACTTAACTTCCATTTGCTCCCCTGTAAAACGGGGACAAGAATATGTGCACTTCAGAGCAATGTCTTGGTGGAAATCAAATAAGCTGATGTGTCTGAAAGTGCGTTGTCAGCTGTCAAGCACGTGCCTGGGAGGCAGGGGTCCCCGCCCTTGGGACCTTGCCTCCCTCACCCTAATAGCGGGGGCTCAGGGCAGTCACCCTGGGCCAGCCCGCCCTTGCCGCCTTGAACCACAGAGCCATGGAGAATGTTCTCTACTCATCACACTCTCCTTCCCAGGGGAGAAACAGAAGCAGCCATGGTTTTAATTGCATCTGAACCATCTTGTCCTAGAAACTTATGGTTCCTCCTTTGAGGACTTTTGAGGACATCGGAGGAGACAGGACAGTTCTCTGGGTGTATACACCCCTGTGTCCATGGGGAAGGGGTGGGCTGATGGCCACATAGAGAATGGGCACAATCGTCTGGCCCTCTTCCATGACCCCTTGTGTTTCAGGCTTGTGACAGAGTGAACCAAGTTGACCACGACTGACACTGCCGCCACCACGGAGCCAGGAGAGGCCTTGCGCTGGGGTTCTCTGTCCACCTGGACTCCGTCCCTGTCTGTCCACCCAGCTGTCCTCCCTGCACCCTCCCCCTTCTCCTTCCCCCCCGCCGGGCCAGCAGACCTGTCAGGATGGACTGGTCCACCCGGAGCGTGGTGGACTTGATGGAGAGGATGCGGATGTCTGCAGGGACTTTGTCCCCCACTGCAGAGAGAGAAGAGTGAGGTCAGTTGAGAATGGAGTTCTCTTCCTTCCCAAGAAAAACCCCATCCATGTCTGATACCCTCTCATCAATCCTGCAGGTCTCAGGGACCCCTGTTGTAGCGCCCATCCCTGCTGTCCCCTTGTCAATGGCTTCTCTTCCCGCCGTGAGCCCTGGGAGGGGAGTGCCTGCATCCTGCCTGACACACGCTATGTGCTCGACAAATGCACGCTGAGTGACTCAAGGGAAACTTAGGGACAGTCCAACTGTAGGACAAGACACTAAAACTGAGAATGGGTGAAACAGACAGGGAGACGAGAGTGAGAAAGGTGGGGAGGGAAAGACAAGAAAAAGACTCAGAGAAAACAGGGTGAGAGGTGACATCAGGGTGAGAGTGAAGGGGACAGCCAGGGAAGGCAGGAAGAGACAGAAGAAAACACGGGAATTGAGAAAATCAAGGTCAACTGAGAGAACGAGTGGAGGGTGCAGCTGGAGACAAGAGAGTGAGAGGGAGGTGTGAGCAGGGGATGGAGGAGGGAGGGGGGCGCAGGTTGGTGACCGAACCGTGCCAGCCTGGCCTGAGCATCTGAGGGCAGGCAGGGAGCCAGGCCGAGTGAGCTGGGGAGACAGACGGGACAGGTGTGAGGGAGCAGGAAAAGCGACATGCTGTGGAGCTGGGGGGGATGCACAGCTGGGGCAGGGCGACCACAGAAACCACCTTGGGAGGGGCTGAAGAGGCCGACGCCCCCCAGACTCAGAGGCCTTTGCAGGAGGATACACACCTCCCAGGGCCTCTGCCCAGCTCCGCCTGAGCCCATGGGTGGTACTGGGGACAGGGTCCCACCGCTCTCCTTTCCCTCCATTTCTAAGGTCCCTCCTGTGCCAGAGGAAGTGGATGGAGGATGGAGGAGAGGGGGAGGTACAGATGGGACACCCTGACACCCAAGCCTGAGTGATATTTATAGATGCTTATGGCATTGACTCCACACTGTCACCACGGTAGGACAGCCCTGCCATGGGGCACCGGGGTCTTCAGCCCGCCCCTGCTCCCTCTCCCTCAGCTTCCCGGGGCAGTGACGTGGGCGTCTGGTGGAGGGAAGGAGGCCTAGGGAGGTCTACTCCGCCTGCCAGGGGCCTGGAGTTGTGAGAAGGCCTGTGCGGGGCAAATATAAAAACCGCTGAAGGGGGCAGAATCCCAGTAATCTTAGCCACCCGGCCCCCACCCCTCCCTGGTCAGGCATTAAGTGTCCCTCACCGGAGGGGCGGGGCACCTCCTTGAGCTCCCCTCCTCCCAGGTCCCGTGCTCTCTGCTGGGCCTGAGTTTCCCTTACATGGCCGGGGGCTTGAGACTTCAGCCTCCCTCCTCCCTTCCACACTCGCTCCTTCCCCTCTGAGAGGCCTCAAGGGCACCGAGAGGTCAAGACTGAAAGCTGACCAAGCTTGGGGGTGGGTGGAAGGAGAGGGAAGCCAGGCCTCCTCGGGAGGGGGTGGAGACGGGGCTGTTGGCACGGCCCGGGTTCCACCTGTTGCTTGCAAGTGCTGGCCGAGAGCAGGGGGAGCAGGGGGTCTGCCTGCAGCTTCAGGGACAGGACTGGCTGTTCCTGCTGAGGCTGACGGCGAGAAGGTGCCGTGGCCGGAATGCCCCGGGCTGACCTTCTGAGGAGTCTGGGAAGGAGAAGCAGACTCCACCATCCTCCTGGACACCAGGGTCAGGGGTTGACCAGCCCCCACCTTCTTCTTGGCCTTGGACCCACGGCCTCCCATCCTGGACCACCCATTCCCAACACTCACCGGCCACCTCTACAATGTCCCCTGGGACGATGTCCCGAGCCTTGATCCTTTGCACTGCCTTGCGGTCAGCCCGGTAGACCTTCCCCATCTCGGGTTCATATTCCTTCAGAGCCTCGATGGCATTCTCTGCGTTACGCTCCTGAGGGGACAGGGCAGGGGAGAGGAGGGCCATCAAAGGAAGGAAGCTCCTGGATAGGGGAGAGGACTATTTGGGGAGTGGGGGGGGTACAGATGGAGGAGCAGTGACCAGGATCCTGGGGGAAACAGGGACATCGCACAGGAGGCAGGGTCATGCAGTTCTGGCTCCTGGCACAAGGGAGGAGACAAAACCCCACATGAAGGCAGGGGTGTGGGTGTGCATATTTGTGTGTGTGGGGGGGGTGTTGAGGAAACTGTCACCTACGGCTAAAAGCAGGCGAGAGGGTTTTGGGGAAAGAAAAATCAGAAAGCAGGGGACAGAAAAAGTAGAGTAGACAGATAAGAAGAAGAAGGAAATCAAACTAACATCTATTGAATTCCTAAGTCTATACTAGGCACACTCATCATCTTGTTTGATTTCACCATGAGCCCAAGGGATGGGATTATTAGCCCCATTTTATGGATGAGGAAACTGAGGCTCAGGATGAAGGAAACTTGCTCAGGGTCATATAGCCAGCAAGTGACAGTGGGTCACATTTTCCCACCTTTTCCCCAACACCCTATCCCACTTCCAAACCGGGCGATAGGACCCGAGGAAAAGGCAAGCCCTGGGGAAGTGATGGAGGAGGTTGGAGGGAGGGTTGGCTTCATGTTCAGTGTTGGGACATGAAGGAGCGAGGAGAGGTTGAAACTAACCTGCCAAACCCCCACGATGGCATTGGCAATGAGGATCAACAGGATGACAAAGGGTTCAACAAAGGCAGTGATGGTCTCTTCACCTTCCTCAAACCAGGCCAGCACCTGGGAAGCAGGGGAGAGGAGAATGACAGGTAATAAAGCCCCCAAAAAGGGTGAAGAAAGGAATTGGAAGGATTCCAAAGGCCACTGCGGAGGTGAGACCATGTGCAGGTGCCAACAGGGCAGGGCAACATCTGTCTGAGGCTCTGCACACTCCGGGCTCAGACTCGGCACGCACCGCCACTGCCGTTATTCAGCGGGAACAGGCGGGCACAGACATGCACAACTTGGGGATTAACTGCGAATGCTTTCAGGTTCCCCTGGCTGTGTCGCCGGCTTGAAAGCCAGCATCAGGGGCCACCCAGGCCAACTACCCCCATAGCCACATCCATCCCGAGGGAGCCAAAACCCATAGGAAAAACCCTGTGGTCCTCGTGGGCGCCTGGCCCACCCGCAGCCCTCCCCCACCGCCAAGGCAAGGGAGCTCCGATTTCACGAGGGAGCAGGAGGGGGGATAGTATTACTGGGGCCTCCTGTACACGCCCCGCCCCAGCTGTTGCCACTGCCAGGCTACAGACACAGGCAAATGTCAAGGAGCAAATCTGAGACGGGAGGAGTGAGGCCCTGCCAGCTTGTACTCAGGGACGGACGGGGCCTCCCTTAAGGAGACCAAGGCACAGGGAGCCTTTTTTGTCCCCAGAGTCTCGTCTTCCAGCAGGACTGAGATACTAAGGCCGGACTGCTGGGGTCGTGGGTGCTGTAGGAAGTAGGGGAACGGCCCGGCAGGAGAGGTGGCAGGCCCCGAGGAGGGCGGGGAAGCGGTGGCGGCAAGTCAGGCTGGGCAGGGAGGAGAGCGATCCAGAGTCCCAGCCCGGATGGGGGCGGGCCAGGGCGCGGGGCCTTGGGGCGTGTCCGGAGTCACCCTCGCACGCTAGCTTTCCCGCCTCGATGAGCGAGTCTTTCCCCCGACCAATCAGCGTCAGGAGGCCGGGGAGGGCGGGGCAGGGGTGCCAGGAGGCTCGGGGATTGGTGGAGCGGGCGGCCCGGGGCATGCCGGGAGAGGCAGTGGCCGCGGAGCCGCAGTCGGCATTAGAGCCCTGCTGCGAGCCCAGCGCTTGGGGGGTAACCCGAGCCCTCCAAGCCCTTCAAGCTGCGAGGGTGGCTTAGCTTCAGTGTTTTGGCCGAGAACACCCTTAAAGCTTAAAATAAAACCCGCCTGTGGGGCGTAGGGGAGGACAGGGGAGGACGCGACTCAGCCCCGCCCCGCCCCGTCTGTAAAGTAGGATGCTCGCGGCTTGGGCTAGAGGAGCGGGTGACTGGGAGCCCCGCTGTCCTCTGCCGCGAGCAGACGCCCCTGATGCCCCCCGCTCACACCCCCAGCCAGCCCCAGACGCCCTCTCACACTTACAAAGGAAATGCAGGCGGCCAGGAGAAGAATCCGCACCAGGAGGTCTTCAAACTGCTCTACCACCAACTCCCACAGGGACTTCCCTGGGGGAAGAGGCACGGAGAGGGGCCCGGAGTTAAGGTCTAGAGGATGAGGGTCTGGGACTGCGCGTGCAGGCTGGGGTCCAGGGACCGGAGTGCCCTGAGTTCCGGCCTGGAGCGGGGAGGCTCCAGGGTGATGGGCAGGCAGCTTGGTAGGCGAGAAGGGCCGAGGGAGCTCGCCAGGAGTCCAAAAACAGGCTCCTCCAAGTGGTAGGCAGTTAGTTGTTCAATGGTTAGATGCCTCCAGGAGAAAGTACCCCCCACCCCCAGGACTCTAATCACTGGGGAGGGGTATTTGCCCCAGGGAGTCTATGGAGAAGGGAATGGGACACAGTGAGGAGGGAGGGTTATTTATGAGAGCCCAGGGATTCCAGTAACTTACCTTCCTCAGCAGGGAGCTCTTCCCAGGAAAAAGGAAAAAGAAGAAAAGGACATATTCATTTTGGGGTTTGGCCTCATGCCCCCCACATCCAGGACTTTGTGGCAAAGGTAAGAGAATCAGGCTGCCAAAAGGGCATCCGAGGTTCATCAAGGTCATCCCACAAAACCTCCCAAAACTCTAGATCTCAGGCACCCTCTTTTCTCAGTATGCTCTTCCCCCTGCAATCATTGGACCATGGCCCAGCTCTTCCCTAAGATACTCTGGAGGGAGAAACTTTGTGTGTGCATGCGTGTGTGTGCGTGTGTGTGTGTGTGTGTTGGGGTTGCAGGAGGGCGTTACCAGCCTTTCCTCCAAGGGACACTCACCATTGGGGCCGTATTTTTCCAGATGCCGCTTAACTTGGTCCGGGGTGAGGCCTGTGGTCTCGCTCACCCCAAAATAGGCCAAACATTCCTCTGTGGTCTTGGCGTGTGCGGCATCCATTGTGCTCCCTTCCTGGGGGCCAGGGTGCGGTGTGTTCTTCTGGGGGCTTCTCACTCGTGGGGTCCTTCCTCAGTGTGTCCACCTGCCTGTTTGCCTGGGTTTCCTCCTTTTCCTCTCCTGCCCCCCCCCCAGGTTTTTCTTTCCTCTATGAAGTTCTGACCCCCGTCCCACTTGCAGCAGCCGGCCACCCCCCCGGCCCCCAGCTGGTCCTTATGAGGGAGTGGGGGGGGCCCGGGCTCCCCCCTCCCCTAGATCAAGGATTGGCTGGCTGAGACTCCAGCAGGAGGGGTCAGTAGAGAGATATTTCTGCTGACAGAGGGGGAACAGTGGGGCTGCAGCCTGAGATGTCACTCATGAGGGAAGCAAAGGTGGCCCCAGCCCCAGGAATGGGGGGGGCAGGGAGACTTCACTTTCTGTCATCTGCTACTGACCTCACCCCCAGGTGCCTCGACTTCCCCAGTTGCACTGAATTTCCTGTTCCAAACTCATCCCCCCGGCTCTTCCCTTAAGGCCTCTTCCACACCCTGGCCTCACCTTTCACTTTCCACACACCCCCTTCCTGCCCCATCTGCCCCGAGCCTGTTGCCATTGCCCAGTCTCCTTCTCCCTCAGCTAGTTGTGAATGAGTGGCAGAGGTACTCCAAGCCTTGGGGCACTGAAGCAGGGAAGACATCTTTTAGGGGCTAGAGGAAGTGGCTCTAGAGGGACAGGGGAAGTAAGGAGGGGAGAGGGTCAAGGGGACAGGGCAGAAGATGGTAACCCTACCCTAGGGAGGGGTTGCCACAGCCATCAACAAGGGATTTAGTGTCCAGGCCCGGGTGAGCAAAGCCAGCGCTGCACTGCCTGTCTCTCCCCCCATTGCTCTAACTCAGCCTCTGGGAACACAGCCTTCAGGGCCCCCCCATCCCTGACAGCGTATCCCCCCGCCAAGAAAATGGGACACCCAGGCAGCCAGGTAACCCAAGAGGCTACAGAATGTGCTGATGGCAGAGGGGGAAGGATAACTGTTTGAGGATGAGGGCAGGGGTCACCCCAAGTCATGGAATGAGGGTCACCTCACCCCACACCGCACTCTCTTTAACCCAAGAGGTTCACATGGCAGAGCACAGGGGTGCCTGGTCCTCACTCCACTCTGCCACTGCATCTGTCGTTGGGGGCAATGGGGGTCGGGCATGCCCCGCTGACAGGCAGCAAGGAAGGGGGCTGGGGAAGCCGGGTAAGGCAGACGCTCCAGACCGAAGGAATGGTGGGCGCAGATTTCTGGGACACATCTAGGGGAAATGAGGACAGAAGAGAGCTGGGGGGTGGGGCGAAGCAGAGAGACAGGGCCACCAGGGTCAGAGGGAAGTCTGAGAGCAGTGGGGAAAAGGGACAGCAGGGAGCTGGCTAGCAGCAGCCAGGTGGGCGGGGACCCCGGGGCTGGGTGCAAAGCCACAAGTTGTTGCTGAGCGGCTGGCCTTGGTGTCAGCTTCCTCAGAGAAGCAGCTGCTCTGAGCCAGCCCTCCCCACCCCTGCTCCAAGATGGGGGCGTCTCTTGGTTACCACCAGGGCAGCTGCTGGAGGAGCAGAGGGAGGGTACCATGGGGTATGGGCAGGGGAGGAAAGGAAGGCAGATCAGAGTGTTGGTGAAAGGTCAGTGAGGGGAAGGAGCGGGGTGACCCTGGGCTCAAGTCTTTCCTCTGTCCAGGCCTCGGTTTCCTGAAATGAGCAAGGAGGAGTATGGACTAATAAAAGCATTCCTCATGCGGGCTCAGGATGCTAGGCAGAGAACATCATAGAAGACACAGGAGCAGAGGAAAGGGGAGCCCCCACTTTTGGGGAGGTGTGGCCCACAGGGGTGGATGAACTAGAGGATTTAGCCTCCCAGACTCATCCCTTCTTCTGCCTCGAATTGGGGGAGGCACAGCCTCCTGGGTGAGTTGAGGACAAGGTACTCCTTCCCGCCCCCTTTTCACAGTTCCAACAAACCCCTCCCCTGAAGCAGAGTCCTGCTGTGACCTGGAGTGAGGGGGCTCAGGCAATGGGGTGTAAGTTTTGGGGGTCACATCGTCAGGCATCTCCACCTGGCCCAGCACCCACTGTCTCAGGCTGGAGTCAGGCTCAACACCCGCCAAGCCTTTTGGCTTTGGCGCTGGCTGGCTTCTCCCCACCCGCACCTGGAGGAGTGACAGGGGCCACTGTCTTACAGCAGCAGGAATGCCCAAATATGGAGAGGGCAGACAGGGGAGATGGGTAGCTTCAAGGGAGTTGAGAGCATGAGACCGAGGGCAGGAGGCAGGCTTTACAGGACATTCCTGCCAACGGGGGGCCTTTAAGGTTATTTGTTCCTACCTCCCCCAGCTTCCCAGAGGGGGAAACTGAAGCCAGAGAGGGAAAGCCACCAGCTCAGAGCTGCAGCAGGATCACCAGCAGGGAGGCTGTGGGTGTGAACTGGGATGGAGGGAGGCTGCGTGATGAGGCTCTCTAGTGGGTCCCGTCCCTTCCCACGGGGGTCTGCAAGCCCGGGGCTGGAAGGTGCTCTTCCTCTCCCACCTGAAGACTGGAGCTGAGAGAGCGGGAGAGACCTGGTTCTGAAGGATGTGGAGACAGAGCCTGGCTGATCCCTGGCCAGATCTGAACTTCGGTTTAACCATCTGCAGAGAAAGGCTTAAAGGGAGATACTGTCAGGCTCCAACAGACAAGCTGTGCCTGTTGGGTGGGTGTCTTTGTACCCCTCCCCTGCCCCATCTTTGGGAGGCAAGTGCCCGAAGGCTGGCAGGGTTTGGGGGAGGGGGAGCCTCAGAGCACCAGTTGCTGCTAGATTAGGAGAGGATCAGGCCCTGCTTACCCCGGGGGCCGCGGCTTTCGTTCACCATCTCATTTGGAGAACAGGGCACCTAGGTCTCCAAAGCATCCCCCCCACCCCTTTCAAGGCTGATTCTATCCCCAGTCTCCTGAGGCCAAGGTTTGGGGGAGCCCCAGGGATTAGATGGAACAGGGAGAGCCAGCAGGCTTCCCCCGGCTAGCTCCCAGTCTGGGTGGCCTGTGAGCCCAGCTGTCTCCTGTCCATCTCCTGACAGGACGTGAGGCCCAGAATAGCAAGGTCATGAGCATGGGTAGGGCCGCATGGCGGTGGGGGCCGAGGCCGAGCGGCCTGGGTGGGTGTGGGCTCCACACTGCCTGGAGGGAGAGAGGCAGGATGGTCGGAGGCAGAGCTGGATGGAGGTGGGGAGAGGGCCAAGCGCAGTAGGTGGGACTCTTCAAACCCCAGCCCCTCCTTGTTGGCACCCGCCAGCCCCAGGGCTGGGAAGCCCAGGGGTGCCTTCTGTTGGAGAGCCCTGGCTCGGGAGGCCGCACTCTGAGAGAGCCTGTGTTTAAGGGGGGTGCAGCAAGGGGGGAGGCGTTGCAAACCCAACAGGTGAGTGATGAGCCAGTGGGACTGGAGCAGGAGTGGAAGGTGGAGCAGTGGCAGAAGCCGGTCATCTGGATTTTTACGTGCACCTCACATGGAAACACTATCCAGGCCAAACAAATCATATCAACAGCTGTGACTTAGAGGAAACTTCACATTTTACAGATGAGGATAGTAAGGCCCAGAGTGACTATACCTTGCCCAACTCATAGCAGTGAGCGGCAGTCAGGAGCGAAGCCAATGCTCTGTCATCAGTCCTCCAGCCAGGCTGAGAGGGGTGCAGGCAGTCTGCCCTTGGGCCCCTCTGCAACCAGACTCTGCCGCATCAACTCTCTGCCTGCCTCCTCCCTGGGGCAGGAAAGGCGCTAGAAGATCATCAGTCCTGCCCTCACTGTCTTATCACGCTAAAAGAACTTGCTGGAGACCCCAAGAAGCACCATTTAGCTCTGCACTTACCTCTCAACAAACAAGACTGCCCCAGAGAGGGACGGCCCTGGCAGCGCTGGACTGGAGGGTGACAGGGGCAAGGCCTGGGCCAGCTCTCTGGCCTCTCCGCTCTGGAGCTCACAGCGCGGCACCGCCTTCCCAACCCGCCTGTCCCGGTCCCCGCTGCAAACACTGGCCACAGCCATCGTGATGGAACTGAGATAAACCCTTTTATTTATTTATGCTTCTCCATTTTGTTTAAAACAACAACAACAACAATCTTAATATAACTGACAGCCCTTCCCCCCTCACCCTTCCTCGGGCTGAGGGGTGGTTCATGGGGAAATGGCCCCCAGGGGCGGGGCTGACCACAAGAGCCCCTCAGGGAGGTAACAGAGCCCAAATCCTCTGCCCAGGGGAAGGGGTGCCTGTAGTGTATGAACTGGGGGGTCAACAGGGCTCTTGAACCTCTGCTTGTACCAACACGTATGCCCTTGGCCAGTGAGGTCAGGAAGCACGTGGGAGGGGTTTCTACCTCTATGTCCCTACCCAGCCCGGTCTCATGAACTGAGGGCTGGGGAACAAAGAGTGGAGGAAGGGTGGGTAGGGCGTCTCACACAAAGGAGTACTGGTTATTAATGGCTCTGGGGTGGCCCCCTTCTTCTCCATCGCCCCCTCGTGGTAACTGCTGGAGCTGCACCATCAGGGTCACCCCCGAGGTCCCACCAGAGCCAGCGCCTCCCTGGGCCTCCGTGCAAGGTGCTACGGCCTCTTCCAATTCCACCACGGGGACCAGCTCAGCCACGGGGACCAGCTCTTCCTGGACCCCTCCACCGCCCGCTTTCTCTTTCTCTTGCCTCTCTTTGGCTGCTGCGGCTGTTGCTGCCGCCACTTCTGGCGCCCCCGACGCCTCTTCTGCCCCAGCTTGTGGGGCATCTGTCCATGAAGGGGGTTCAGGGGGCTGGGGTGGGTCACGGGAGGTGTTCGATTCTGGATAGGAACGGTAAGAAGACAGACTGATTGTGGAAGGAAGCGAGCTCTTGCGGCGGCCTCCCCTTCGCTGGGCCCCCAGGAGCCATGTGCTATCTCCCCCGCACCCCATCTCCTGAGTGACCCCACCCCCACCCCCCGTCCATGGAAGATGGATCATGGGCGGTGGTGAGAGGAGGACCACACTTACACACAGTCACTCGCTCCGAAGGGCATGAGGGTGGAGGAGGCATCGGGGTGGCATCCATCTCCCTCGCACACCCCTGCATGGCTCCCGGCCTGCTCCCGGCCTGGGGGGAGGGGCAACGTGGGGACAGATGGGACATTGGGACAGGGGGAAAGGGAGAGATCAGACAGGGGCATCAGACACCAAGGGAGCAGGGAGGGGGAGCAGACCGAGTGTCCCCAAGGAGGGCAGGCCCAAGGCCACGCTGTGCTGAAGGGCAAAGACAAGGCCGGGGAGGATGGATCCAGGAGACAGACAGACAATGGAACAGAGGGGTCCGATGGAATGGGGATGCACCAGCCCACCTCACAGCTGCCTCCCGCTCCAGCAGGGAGCCCTCTGCCTTCCTACGTCCTATCAGCGTGTTTCTTTCCCTCCCAAACCCCTTGGGAGGAACCTTCCCTACCCTGCTCTCCCACGCAAAGCCTCTCCTCACAGCCCCCCACCCCATCTTTCTGGCGCACACACCTCACTTCTTGGGTGCGCGGGCACCTCCTCCCCTGCAGACCTGCTCTGCTCACCCTGCTGTCGCTGGGAGGACGGGACATAGCTGACAAGGACAACATCACTGGAGCCTCCAGACTCCAGAGGGATGGGGTGCACCCGGAAATGCTCGAGCATATCGAAAATGGACTGGAACCACAGGTGCTGGACCCGGCACTGACCCTCCTCATTCAGGGACAAACGCAGGTGCTGAGGGCAGGATGAGCAGTTAGGCAGGAGCCTAAGCTCCCGCCAGTTACATAACCCTCCTCCCCCGGACAGCGCCCCCCATCCACCACCCACAGACCCCGCGCGGAACAGGGCCTGTTCCTCAGTCACTCACCTTGGCCTTGCCCTGGAAGTTGAAAGTGAGGACATATTCACCCCGCCTCGTCTCGCTCTGCCGCACCAGGAAGACACCATGGGAGCCAGTGCCTCCTGTCAGCACTAACTGGGCAGCCTTGAGTCGAGAGAGCATCCCATGGAACCAAGGATATCCAGAGAGGGGCTGGTCCCCATCACCTCCCTCTGACTCCCCCTGGAACAGGAATGACCCTTCAGGAAGGAGAGAGGGAGGGAAACCGGGGTGTCAGGGAAGCCTCCCCCATCCTGGGAGAAAAGAGCCCTGTTATCCTCTGGAGGCGCCTCCTCCCCCCACGTGGCATCTCCCTCCCCCGGGTCAGATCCCGCAGGACCTCAAGGTAGGAGTTTCAGGAAGGCAGGCACCGGGGCCTGGGGACACACACTCACACCTCTGGTACCTGTGGCTGTGTCCGGAGTGTCCAGGGGAGGGTAGGGGGCTGAGAGGGGATGAGCTGTCCCTGCTGGGGGTCCTTCCTCAATGGGGATGCGGGGGGGCAACTCTGGGGGAAGCAGTTCCATTGAGTCAAAATGGGAGGCAGCAATGGAGGCGGAACTGGGGGAGATGGATGCCGAGGGGCGGTCTGAGAGGCCCCCGTACGCCCCTGGAAAAAAACAGGAGGGCAAAGTTGAGAACTCAAGAAGCTCGTCTTGCACAGGACTGGTCTCCTGCGCCCTCACCAGCAGTCTACCCCGTGTGCACTGGCAGGGTCAGCGGCCGGTTGCCAACACCTCTGCAGGCGGTGACCCCTGCTGGGCTGTCACCAGTTGCTCCTAACTTGATGCTTCTTGCGCCGCTGGGTTATTGCGAGGAGGTCCCAGAATCCAAACGCCTCTATCTTTCCCCATGAACAGCTGAAAAATTGTTGCAGAGGTGGGGGGTAGAATGCCTCAAATATTTTGACATTAAAAAGGAGTCCTTTTTGGACTACAGGTCAAAACCCCCAACTCTAAGATCCTCCTTTTATTAATCCCCCCAACCTATGCCGACTCCATCTTTAACTTTTTTGGTAGAAACGGGGTCTCACTATGTTGCCCAGGCTAATCTTGGATTCCTGGCCTCAAGCCATCCTCCTGCCTGGGCCTCCTAAAGTTCTGGGATTACAGGCATGAGCCACCGTGCCCAGCCTCTTGATCTTTACCTTAACTTGTATTCACATATCTTTCACTTCAGCCCAATCATCCTGTCTGATTTTTCCAGATATCCTGGGCCCTCCCACCTCAAGTCTCTGCCCTCGTCATTCGCCTCCTTCAAGCCGTGTTCTTTCTCTCACCTCTTCCACCTTCCCGTTCTCTTCCTCCTCTGAGCTCCCAACATGCCTTCTGCCTGTGCTGCTTAGGGGACACTAAGCATAGACTCTCCACCTTGGGGACCTGCTTTTTATAGGGAGTGTTGTCTTCTCAATCCAGCTAGTGGAGGGCAAGGAGCTCATCTCAGGCATCTCTGGGTCCCCCATCCTGCCCCAGACACTAGCACAGGGCCAGGGAAGTACCAGGCCTTCCTTCCTGGGTGTCTGGGGAGCAGCAGGCCTGGGCCGACACGAATGTCGTGCGTAGTCGGTGCACAGAGGACAGGTATGTGTGGAGAGCAGAGAGCAGTGACTCAGGAATCAGGCTGGCACAGCCCCTATCTTTGTCAATGACGCTCAGGTGACCCCAGAAATGCCCTTTCCTCTCCCTGATCTTAGCTGCCTGAGAGCTGATAACTCGTAAGGTCCATTCCGGCTCTAAGATTATACGGTTCATTTGTTCGTTCGCTGAATACAGCCTGTGTGCCAGGCACCCTGCAGCTGAAACTCAGAACGGAGAGTCAGGAGAAAAGGGTATAGTGGAAGCCGAGTCTGGAAAGGTGAGCTGGGACCAGGCATTGTACGTCTTTATGCGTATCTTTGTGGGTGGGGTATGTGTATTTGGTCAGACCAAAAAGTAAAGTCAAAACAAAATTCAGTGCCATCAACGTACATACAGAGACACAAACCTAAGAGCAAAACAAGACTTCTACAAAGTGTTTTGGAAGCTTGGAGAAGAGGACTGTCATCTCCAGCCAGAGTGGTGGCCTGCGGGAGACTTACGGTAAAAGTGACAGGGCTGGGTGTGGAAGACTGAACTGGAGTTTGCTTGGGGCCTGTGTGTAGTGGGGATGGTGACGGTTCTAAGTGGCAAACTGTGGCTTGAGAGTGCCTGGCATGCTCAGAGACAAAAGACAAACATTCAGTGGGGGCAGGGCAGCTGGGGGAAGGGATGGGACACACAGCAGAGCCTAGAGAGAGTGACGGCAGGGGCTCACGTGGCAGCTTCTGAGGCTCACAGTTCCTCTAAGGCTCCATCCTTACCCTGTGACAGGCGATCGTTGCTCTCGCTGGGTCCCAGCAGCAGATCCTGGCTGGGCAGACTTTCTGAGTGATTCAGGCAAGATAGCTCCAGGCTGTCTGTGTTCTCCCTTGTAAGGAATGAGGTCGCAGGGGCCAGAGGGAGAGTCATGGGGCGGGGACTGATAGCAGGGCAGGGTCTGCAGAGACAGGGAAAATGGTGCTGGGGGGAAAGTCACCAGGTGAGAGGCACAAGACTGCTCCCCACCCCCACCCCCAGGTCCCCTCAGTAACAGAAGTCAGGCTCCTCACCCTGGGCTCAGGCACTCTTGGATGTCAGACACCCAGGCCTTCACATGTTGAGCATCAGCTGTCTCTAGGATATACTCCGAGGGGCCTTCAACCTGTGGACACAAGACGAGGGCCTCACCCAGCGCAGGGGGCAGGGAGGAGGCCCACAAGCCATGTCCACGTCCTGAGTCCTTAATCCACCCCTAATGAGAACAAGACATGTAGGCTGTCTAAAAAGAAAACATGGGCCAGGTGTAGTGGCTCATGCCTGTAATCCTAGCACTTTGGGAGGCCGAGG
Organism: Lemur catta; assembly: GCF_020740605.2. Taxonomy (NCBI): domain Eukaryota; kingdom Metazoa; phylum Chordata; class Mammalia; order Primates; family Lemuridae; genus Lemur; species Lemur catta. Next base: position 18,497,404 of record NC_059129.1, read on the forward strand.
TGGGAGGATCACTTGAGGCCGGGAGTTCCAGACCAGCCTGAGCAACAGAGCAAGACCCCATCTCTACAAAAACAGAAGAATTAGCCAGGCATGGTGGCATGTGCCTGTAGCCCCAGCTTCTCGGGAGGCTGAGGCAGTAGGATCACTTGAGCCCAGGAGCTGGGAGGTTGCAGTGAGCTATGATGATGCTACTGCACTCTAGCCTGGGCAACAGAATAAGACCCTGTCTTAAAAAAAAAAAAAAAAAAGAGGCATTTAAACTCTTTTGGAGCTGACGCACTGCTTTTGAGAACAGAAACATCTCCCTCTCTACCCATCTTCCAGAAAAGCTACGGCCCCAGGCACACACTCTCAAGGCACTGGACATGTACATACCCCACTCTGCTAACATTACTTGCCTAAATGTACTGAGAGCTTTCTCCCCAACACGAGCACTCCCAGGGGGTGGGGACCTCAGAGCTCCTACCTTAACCACAAACGTGTTCTCCCGGTCAGGCATCTCCAGGGCTGTGGTCGTCCGGACATCAGTGATCGTGGAGCAGGGAATGCTGAGTCGGGGCCGAGATGCCTAGGTTGGGAGGGAGAACAAAATCCAGGTTTTGGTGTGCAGGGACCATCTTTCCCTCTGCATCCCAGGGGAGGAAGACAGAGGTAATAACACTGCTTTCTCCATCCTGCCCGCAGCTACTAACACAGAGCCCGGAGCTAGCTTTAAAAACAAACAGTAAGCAAAGCTCTGTATGTGGGCTGCTAAACCCCACGGCTTAAGGCTCATGTGCAGGGCTGAGTTACCACCCCGGCTGCTCTATCACTCGCTCCCCGTCACCCACCCTCCTTGGGGGCTCACCTTGGGTGGTACAAAGAACTCCAGACGACTTCCTCCTCCTCCTTCTCCTTCACTTCGAAGCAGTAAGCGACACTTCTGCCACTGAGGTTGCCCTCCTCCCCCTGAGGTAGGTCCAGCTGCCCCACCTCCCCGGCCCACGCCCGCTGGCTCAGGGGCTGCCTCTTCGGCCCCCATGAAACTCAGCAGCTCTTCCCTCTGCACCGTCCCCACTGCGTCCTTCAGGGTCCCCCCTCCCCGACTCAGTCTCAGCCTCTCAAAACGGTGAGTCCATCTTTCCCCAGGGGATGTTCCATCACTTGCCAGTCCCCTACCAATGGTCCCAGCCCCGCCAGAGGAGTTGGAGTTGCTGTTTCCACCTAAGACTTGGGGGCCTGATGAGGTTTCCAGGGGCCCCGCTGGGGAGGGGGGGTCGACGGTCCCCCGCCACTGCAGGATGCCACGGACCGAACCGCGGACGGAGCGACCCACTGATCGGAGGGAGAAGCGTTTCTTTAGCTTCGGCTTCGAGGAGGTCGTAGAAGAGGAAGAGACTGAGGAAGGGAGGGGGCCGGCCAGGTCCTCAGACGATCGAGAAGGGCCCAGCACAGCCAGGGGCCCGCCCACCCTGCAGCTCTCAAGGGACAGGTCATGTGGCGAGATTTCCACACCAGGACTCAGGGGAGCCAGGATGGGTGGCGAGAGGGAGCCAGAGGCCCGGGCCACCTCGGCTTCGAAGTGCTGCAGGAAGAGCTCGGCAAAACGGCGGGAGAAGGCGGCCTCAGCCCCGGGCCCCGCGTATTGCGGGTGGGAGGCCAGGTAGAGGCGGAAACGGCGGGCAAAATCCAGGGCGGCGGCCCGGGCATGGGACTCGCAGAACTCCCGCCAACTAGGGGGAGGAGGTGGTGGCAGCGGGGGAGGGGAGGGGGAGGCCCCATCCTCTGGGGAAGGGGCACCATTCATGATGGTCCCCAGGAGGTGGAGAGGGGGCGCCTGTGGGGAGGGGCAGCAAAGAGGGAAGCGGCCAGAAGACACGGGCTGAGCGGCAGCAGCTGCAGGAGAGAGAGGCACATACACCAGGTCACTGCTCAGGTGGGACCAGCGGAGAGTCCCTAGGCCAGTTCAGACTCCTCATAGAGCAACGGGCAAGACAACCAAACCGCCTTTGCCTCTCCCAGACCCTCGCACCCCACAAGCCCCACTCAACTGGCGCCCTAAGGTCTAGCCTGCCCACACCCTGCTGCCTTCCCAGCCACCTCCCCTGGCTTCAGATCCACAAGTGACAGAGGACTGTGGAGCACCTTCCTCCCCCCACCCCCCGACCAAAAAAAAAAAAAAAAAAAAAAAAAAAACTTTTCCAGATCACCTCCTTCTCTATGATGGATCCTCCAATACTCATTACATACACACTTCCCATGTGACATTCTAGAGGATTCCATGTGGTTATCTTACCTTTACCTGTGAGAGGTTTTAATAGCCGCTCTAACAGATGAGGAAACTGAAGCTCAGAAAGGTTTCAGAACTCCAGGTCTACTGTTTCCCCACTGCACAGTCCTTGTCCCCAGGGAGTGCCTTACTGCTCCAGCTCTCATGGGGCCAGAGAAGAGCTGGGACCACAGAGCTTAGAGACGCTGCCTCGTGCACCTTATGGTCCAGCTTTTTGGAGGGAGGTTACCCATTAAGGGGGATGGATGGATGACGGATTGAAACAGCAATTGTTTTGAAAGCTCACCCCAGAGTCCAGCACCCAATGACTGCGTGCAGGAGACTTGGAATAGCTACAGCCCAGCCCACTTCTTCGGTGCCCCTTCAGCCTGGGGCCCAGAGGGGGCAGCACCCGAGGAGAGACTGTGCGTTGGGTCAGGGCAAGTCTCTGCTGGCCAAAATATCACAGGGAGCTCCGGCCCTAGGATGTTTCCCCTCCCTCTTCTCCCACTGGGGAGTGGGCCCTCAAGGCTGTTAGCCTGCTGCTTAAAGGCCACGGGTCCTGATGTCAGACTTAGGCTGAAACCTCAGCTCAGCCACCTATCAGCTGTGTGATCCTAACAAATTACATGTCCTCTCTGAGCCTCAGTTTTCGTATCTGTGAAACAGAGTTAATTATCCCCACCTGCTAGAATTGTTGGAAGAATTAAGTGGAATATGTCAGCTCTTGACACAAAGTAAGCAAACAATAAATGACTGTCATTGTTACTGTCTTCATGGAGGACAAAAGTATCACGGTTCTAACACTCTAAAAGACAAACTAAAGAAAGAAAGAGCCTTCCCAAGGTCTTACAACTAGAAAGTGGCAGAGCTGGGCGTGGAATTTACAACCCACGGCTCTTTTGTTAGTGCTCCTCCACGCTGTACTGGAAGGTAACTGGGGCCAGGGCAGCTCGGAAAAGTCTCCCCAAACCCTCCGCAACCTCAGCCTCCTACTCAAACGCACAGCCAGGCTGAAAGTCTGCGACCCCTCCTCTATCACCTTGGCCTAAGCCCTACGCACTCAGACGGCCCCAACCATAGGGATCACTCCAAACCAACGAGAAGCAGCCAGGAGACGCAGGAGTCATGGAGCACGGGGGAACCGAGCCAAGAGGTGCAGACACAGCAGAGACCAATCCCCGGCCAGAGGCCACCTCAGCCTGCACAGGCCCACCCAACCCTCTGCACCACAGGCAGACCCAGCCCCCTTCAGGTCCGCTGACCCTGCGGCTCCTGAGCTGGTGACTCAGTTTCTCTCCTGCCAAGCGGGACTCAGACACATTTTCCCGGTGCACCTGCCTCTTGGCTCAGTTCTGGTATTTCCCGAAGGGCGGGTGGTGGAGAGTGCAGGCTCCGCTCCTTGGCTCGGACCCTCCGGGCCCGGTGGTCAATCCACCCCGACCCGACCCTCCTCCCTGTACACCCCGCACCCGTCCCTTCTCCGGGGACACAGCCTCCTCAGGACCAGCCCTGTCTGCTGCACTCGGCGGGGCCGCGCGCCCCCCTGCCCGGCCCTCCACGCCCACCCCCACCCAGGGCTCGTTCTCGGGCGCCGGGGCCGGGACGCGGAGAGGAAAGAGGCACTTGCAGAGGGGGGTTCCGGTTCCGGTCCCACCTGCATCTCGGTCCCCGCGGTTAGCTCCGGCGGCGGCGGCAGCTCCCGCTCCCTGCGCACCCCCACCCCCTCCGCGACGAGCGCCCAGCCCGGCTTTGCGCAGGCGCCGGGACCCCCTTTCCTGTCGCAAAAGGAAGCGACCATAGAGAAGAGCGGCGACGGGAAGGCTACCTTCATACTTACTTCCGCCATCCTCCTAGTCCGCGCAGACCCTGAAGACCTGTAGGTGTCAGTCTCGTAGGGCGTCGGGGACTTCTCCGGTTGCACCTAAAAGGGACCACAGGGACAGCCGTGGGAAGGGGTGGGACCCCACCAGAACGTCCTCCGGGACCGGGAGGACACTCGGGACAGAGGAGCTGTGTCAACCATAGAGAGGGCACTTTAGGCAACGGAGTCCCGAGGCCGTGCTGGAGGCTAGAGTAGCCGCCGAGTACCGGGAACCAGCGAGATGATGAGGCGTTCCGAAGGGCCCGCCGCAGCCTAGAGCGCCGCCCGCCCGGCTGCTGACGGGGACGCGGACACCGCCCCCCAGGATCTGGGCGAGGAAGGAAACGGGTGACCTTCGGGAGGCCCCGCGGGGAGGCGGAGCCTGAACTTACGACCTTGGTTTCTCTGAGAGGGGAAATAAAGATAGGGGTGAGAAATAATGAGGTCAATTTGGGATGTGCTCGTGGGACGTCAGGAAGTAGGTGGACATACAGCCCGGAGCTCGAGAGAGACATCAAGGCCAGCTGAAACTGAGAACAATTAAGGTATACAGGGCTAGTCGAAATCGTGAGCATATTGAGATTCTCTATCAATCCTGTCTCTCATTGATCCAGCTTCAGCTGGCCTAAACAATAGGGAACCTATGGCTCAAGCAATTGAAAAGTCCAGAGTGGATCAAACTTCTTCCAGACAGCTGAAGACAGGGGCCAAAAGATACCGGGAACCTGTCGTTCACTATCTCTGGTCCTGCTTTCCCTGTGCACTTCGCTTCACTCTAAGGCACGCTGTCCTCTCTTAGTGGCACGGTGGCTTTCTATAGCTCCAAATTTAAGTCCTACTAGCCTAGCAACTCTGGAAGGAGAACGCTTCTTTTCTGAGATTCCCAATGAACTTTCCAGAACTGACCAGCTGATTGGATCAAGTGCCCATCCTGGAACCTTACAGAGGCACCTTAACCAAGGAATGGAAATGGATAAATACCCTGACTCTCATAAGCAAGTTTGTTCACAGCTGTGACTGCCAGACGGAGGTGGAAACACTTGTGGAAAGGCCTGGCTCAGCCAATCTTAGCCCCTAGCTCACAACACACCAGCTTTGTTCATCCCTCTTCCCAGTTCAGAGGAAGATGTCAATGAAAAGGACTCTATGCCTGTGGTCCACCCACTTTCGCCCCACATACTCTTACACACCCTTTTTCTGTAGTTGGTCCATCATTGCCTGGGAGAGAGACACAGCTGAAGATTACAGAAAGGCGAGAGGCTAGTGATGATGAGTTGGGTTTGGAAGTGTTATGTCTAAGCTGTCCAATAAAACTTCCTGGGATATGACTGAAATGTTCTACATTACACTGGCACTGTCCAGTATTGTAGCCACTAGCCACATGTGGCTATTAAGTACTTGAAATGTGGCTAGTGTGACTAAAGAACTGAAGTTTTAGTTAATTAAAATTAAAACAGGTCTCACGTGGTGGCTCCCATCTGTAATCCCAGTACTTTCGGAGGCCAAGGTAGGAGGATCACTTGAGCCCAGAAGTTTGAGACCAGCCTGGGTAACAGTGAGACCCCATTTCTACAAAAAATTAAAAAAAAAAAATAGTGGCACATACCTGTAATCCTAGCTACATGGGAGCCTGAGGCAGGAGGATCCCTTGAGTCCAGGAGTTTGAGGCTGCAGTGAGTTATCATTGTGCCACTGCACTTCATGCTTGGTGACAGAGCAAGACCCTGTCTCTAAACATAAATAAATTAAAATTAAAACAGCCACAGGTGGCTAGTGGCTACTAGACAGTGCAGGAGGTATCCTTGGACAACTAGGTGGAGCTGTCCAGCAGAGATGAATTTATAGTCTGAGCTGTGCAAAGTAGTTTGGTGATGATCAGACATGAGAAGTAGTTGAAGCCATGGACATCTATGAGATTGTCCAGGCCATATATATAGAAAGGAGAAGAGGGCCCAGGGCCTAGTCTGGGGAAGAATCAACATTTAACAGGCAAAGAAAGAGAAGTAGAAAGTGCTGAGATGATGTCTTGGGCGAAGTTTCCCAGAAACACCTTAAGGTGAGGATTTGTGTGCAAATGATTAATTAAGAAAGAGCTACCAGGAGAAAGCAGTAAGGGAGTGGGAGAAGCAGGAGAGGGAAGGAGGGGAAGCCAATCAAGTGTGTGATATCAGGTGGAGAGTAGTTCTGTTTGATCTCACAGTGGAGCCCTGGATATAAGTATGCCTCAGATTTGTCCAGAAACAAGGGAGCTGGGCCTTTCAGACACAAACATCCCTCAACCGTTAACCAAAGGGCTACTATGCCCTGGGAGATGTCAGCTCCCAGGTACTTCTACCAAAGACAAAGCCCTCCAGTAGCTTGAGGGTGTTCCTAAAAACAAACAAACAAACATCTTATAATCCTAACTGTTAAACCACACACCAAAGACCAGGAAGTGTGGGAGTATAGGATGTGTGCATGTCAGGAGAAATGGGCAAACACATACACACATGGTAAAAAGGGATCCCTGGGGATCGGGGCTGTGCACTGCCATTGTCTGCTACAGAAGACATTGAGTCCTCATTAGTATAGTGATGAGAAAACAGCGTAAAAAAAACAAGACATTGATAATGAAGAGATTGCTCAGCCACCTGGGTGAGAGTAATTTTAGGGACATGGTGGTAGCAGAAGCCAAATGGTAGTGGTTTGAGGAGTCAATGGAAGGCCAGGTAGGAGGAGGAATGGGACTGAAAAGGGGAGAGAGAGAGGGTTGTGGTTTGAGAAGGTGGAAAGGTTTGCTTGTTTTTTAAATTTTTAATTTTTTTTTAAGAGACAGGGTCTTGCTGTGTTGTCCAGGCTGGAGTGCAGTGGCTATTCACAAGCTTCATCCTGCTACTGACCAGCACAGGAGTTTTGACCTACTCTGTTTCCGACCTAGGCTGGTTCAGCCCTCCTTAGGCAACCTGGTGGTCCTCCACTGCCAGTCACTATATTGATGCTGAACCTAGTGCCCCATAGGCATAGTGTGTTACAGCCCAGAACTCCTGGGCTTAAGCGATCCTCCTGCCTCAGCCTCCCAAGTAGCTGGGACTACAGGTACTGCACTGAGCTGTTTGTTTATATCCTGAGGGAGACATGATTATGCTGGAAGCCTGAGGGGAAAGGAGAGAGGACGGTCACTGAAGGAACAAGGTTCTGGGGAAGGTGAGTAGGGATGACTAAGGGTCCAGGTTAAGCCAAGGTATTAATATGAAGGGTAGAAACGCTTGTTCCTCAGGAACAGGGGATGTAATACTCAGGATGCTTTCAGCTACAAGTAATAGAAACCTGGATTTAAGCCAACTTAAACTTGAAAAGAGAGGGAGTTTATGCATTCAAAGAATTGAAAAATCAGAGGTAGAATGACTTCATGCATGGCTGGTGCCAGAGTCTCAAACAAGGTCAATTTGAACTTGGTCTCCATCTCTTTTAGCTCTTTTTCCTGGACTTTTCATTCTCAGGCAGGTTGTCCCTTCATAGGTAGCAAGATGGCCACCAGCAGGACCAAACTTCATTCCACCAGCTGAACAATGCTGGCAGAAAAAGAACATAGTGTTCCCAGTAACTCCAGCAAATAAAGTAGGGTTGAATCTCATCAGCTCAGCTTAGGTCACCCAGTGATCATCTGTTGTATAATAAAGGATTTGGAGCTGGGTGCGGTGGTTTGTGTCTGTAGTCCTAGCCACTTGGGAGGCTGAGGTGGGAAGCTTGCTTGAGGCCAAGAGTTCAAGACCAGCCTGGGTGATAGAGCAAGTCTGTATCACTAAAATAAACAATTAATTAATTAAAGACATTTTTTGGAGACAGAGTCTTGCTCCGTTGTCCTGGCTAGAGTGTAGTTGCGTCATCACAGCTCACAGCAACCTCAAACTCCTGGGCTCAGGTGATCCTCCTGCCCCAGTCTCCCAAGTAGCTGGGACTACAGACAATGCCACCAGGCTAATTTTTTCTATTTTTAGTAGAGACGGGGTCTCAGTCTTGCTCAGGCTGGTCCCAAACTCCTGACCTCAAGCAATGCTCCCGCCTCAGCCTCCCAGAGTGCTTGGATTACAGGTGTGAGCCACCTGGGTGGCCATAACTTAATTAAATAAAGAATTTGTCTGGTCTTTGTCCTGGGTTCCTGGCACAAAACTTCTAAAACACTTGGAATGTCCTGAGTAATAGAAATGTCTGTTATTCATGAGTCCCTTAGATAAGACCTGAGTTTTTGCTGATGAGGTGACTGATGGCAGGGTTCTAGTTAGCTTCAGAAACCTTGTGATTTGAGGGTTGAGATTTTGAGCCAGCCTGATCTCCACAGAGGGGAGGGGGCCTGGAAACTGAGATCAGTCACATGGCCAGTGACTTAACCAATCGTGCCTGAGTAATGAGACCCCCAATAAGAACTTTGGACGCTGAAGCTCAGTGCTGTCCTGGTCAGCAAATGCATTGATGTGCTGGGAGGGTGACATGTTCTGATTCCACGGGGAGGGGGCATGAGAGCTGTGTGCTTGGACCCTACCAGAACTCAGCCTTCTGGGTCTCCTTTGGCTGATCCTGATTTGTATCCTTTATAATAAAAATTTAATCCCAAGTATAGAGTTTCCCTTCATTCTGCGAGTCATTCTTGTAGCATTACTGAACCTGAGGGGGCAAAGGCTGGCTTCAGGAGGAAGCCACACGTGGCAACTTCCCCAGTGCCTTTTACTTAGTAGCTTTTGTGTGACATTCACAAAGCATTTGCAATTGGGATGTCTCCAGTCACATCAGAGTGACAAAGGTGTGTGACGGGGTGTGTTTGGAGGGTACCTGGGGCCGGCAGGAGCACTGGGGAGACAGGATGCCCAGAGGCAGAGAGGACGCTGGTGCAGTGGTCCAGCAGAGGGCAGTGCAATGGGGCTGATGCCAGCGGAACCATCCAGAGAGATTTCTGAGGAGGCACTGCCAGTTTGGCTCGTGGCAAGAAGAGTGAAGGATGCCCTTGAGCCTCCTATAAGGGTTTGTTGAGTGGAACTGAGGGCAAAGCTCTGGGACCAATTTGCCGCTAAGTTCTTGGCCAGCCCAATACTCATTTCAGTTACAGTAGACCCCGTCCTTCTTTTAGAAGTTTTAGAGCTACCAGCAATAGAGATCATATAGTTCACGCCCACCCGCAATTTATAGATAATAAAAACTGAGGCCCGAGAAGTTACAGTGACTCATCTTTATTTATAAAATGAACATGAATACAAAATTTGCTTTCCATTGAAAACATCAGGAAACTTAAGCCCAACACAACCACTCAACTGAAATGACTCAACAAACAATTCCTTCAACAAATACTCATTCACGTAAGAGTGAGGCATTGTTCTTAGAGTGAAAAGTAAGTTCTTACCATCGTGAGCTGGTGAGACAGGAAAAAAAAACCCCCCAGCAAACTAATAAGATAATTTTGGATATTTAGATCCTATGAAGCAAACCAAAGAAGACATAAGAGAGTGACTTAGGGACTACTTTAGATAGAAGAGGTGACAACTGAGGTGGGACCTGAATGTCAAGAAGGAGCATGCTACAGGGAAAGCCACAGCGAAGAGCATTTCAGGGAGAGGGAAGAACATCTGCAAAGCTCCTGAGGTAGAAACAATTGTGGGATGTTTGCAAAACAGAAGGATGGCCAGTGTGGCTGGGGCCAGAGAGTGAAATGTAAGTTTGTACTAAAAGGGTTCAAAGAGGTGGGCAGAGGCCAGATCGCTCAGGCCTGTGGGCCTTGGGGAGGAGTTTCAATTATTCTTTTTTTAATAACTGCTTTATTGAGATGTAGTTTACCTGCCACCTACCCCCCAGAGATACAATTCACCCATTTGAACTAGGAGTTTGGATTTTATTCTATGTGTGATAAGGAGCCATTGAGGGAGGAATTCATTCTGATCCACATTTTTTTCTTCTTTTTTTGTCTTTTTTTAAATTTTTTTTTGAGACAGAGTCTCACTCTGTTGCTGGGGTAGTAGAGTGCCGTGGCATCAGCTTAGCTCACAGCAACCTCAAACTCCTGGGCTCAAGCTATCCTTCTGCCTCAGCCTCTCGAGTAGCTGGGACGACAGGCATGCGCCACCATGCCCAGCTAATTTTTTCTATATATATTTTTTAGCTATCTAAATCATTTCTTTCTATTTTTTTGTAGTAGAGATGGGGTCTCGCTCTTGCTCAGGCTGGTCTCAAACTCCTGAGCTCAAACCATCCGCCTGCCACAGCCTCCCAGAGTGCTAGGATTACAGGCGTGAGCCACTGTGCCTGGCCCTGATCCACATTTTAAAGACTGATCTGGCTGCTGTGTGGAGAATGGATTTGACAGGTACTAGGAACAAGAACAGAGCCCAGAGACCCAGTGAAGAGCTCCTGGGGCCACCTGGATGACAGACGATCCCGGACACAACCACAGTGTTGAGAGAAGCAGTCGCATTCGGGATAGTGTGGAGAGAGAACCGAGAGGGCTGGGCAGTGGGTCAGGTGTGGGGTGAGGGGCGGGGGAATGGTGGTGCCGCGTACTGAGATGTGTAAGGAGAGTATGGATGTGTTTGACTGCAAATTACAGGCAACCCTGACAGTCTGGTTTAAACATTACGGACATTCATTCCCTCGCACACAAGTCGTCCAGTCTTCTAAGATGCTCTTCGCTTTGCCCTCCTCTGGGTTTTGGCTTCCGCATCCCCTGGGAGCAAGATGGGCACAGTAGTTGCAGGTTTCCCACCCAGACCCAGCAGTATCCAGAGTCAGGAGACCCATCTCTTCCATGTCTCCTTCTTAAGGGGGAGAGTCCTTTCCCGGAACCACTCCCCGCCACTGGCCCCCAAGCAGATTGCCTCTTACTGATTACTGGCCCCAAAAGAGTCAGTCACATACCCAACCCTAAACACACCCCCCTGCCAAGCAGAACTGGACCATCAGAACTGGACTAGACCTCAGCATCTCTTCCTGGAGCTGGGGAAAGGGCCACACTGAAAAAAAAATCAGGACCCTGCCTGCAGAAAGACGGAAATATGGCTTTGTTAAGTAGGAGCTCAAAGTATCTGCCACATAGCAGAATCAACTATTGTGGGGAGGCAGAAGGCCAGTGGATTTCAAGAATGTCTTTTTTAAATTTTATTTTATTATTATTATTATTATTATTTTTTAAGACAGAGTCTTGCTCTGTTGCCCGGGCTAGAGTGCCGTGGCGTCAGCCTAGCTCACAGCAACCTCAAACTCCTGGGCTCAAGCAATCCTCCTGCCTCAGCCTCCCGAGTAGCTGGGACTACAGGCATGCACCACCATGCCCGGCTAATTTTTTCTATATATTTTTAGTTGTCCGGCTAATTTTTTCTATTTTTAGTAGAGACAAGGTCTCGCTCTTGCTCAGACTGGTCTCAAACTCCTGAGCTCAAACGATCTTCCCATCTCTGCCTCCCAGAGTGCTAGGATTACAGGCGTGAGCCACCATGCCTGGCCTAGAGTGTCTTTTTTTTTTAAAGAATTAATGATTCTGCACAAAGAACTTTCCTTTCTTTAACTGAAATCATGTAAAATAAATGTTTGACAGAGAGAAACTCTCTCTCCTCTGAGCAAATTCATAGCCTCCTAAAGTAACAATTTTTTTAAAGAAAGGGTCTCATTGTGTTGCCCAGGCTCGAGTGCGGTGGTGCAATCATAGCTCACTGGAGCCTTGACTCCTGGGTTCAAGGGATCCTCTAGCCTCAGCCTCCTGAGTTGCTAGGACTACACGTGTGGGCCACCACGCCTGGCTAATTTTTTAAGTTTTTTTTTTTTTTTTTTTTTTGTAGAGACAGGGTCTTGCTTTGTTGCCCAGGCTGATATTGAACTCTTGGTCTCAAGTGACACTCTCGCCTCGCCCTCCCAAAGTGCTGAGATTACAGGCGTGAGCCTCACCTGGCCTCCACATTTTTTTCTCACTTCCTTTGTCTCTCCCCCTTCACCCCTTGACCTTGTCCATTTGCTATTTTTCTATAGTAGCCAGCTTCCTTTCTTCATTTAACATCGCTCACAAGTGTTTTCACGGGTGGCTGGCTCCCCTGGTCTCTGCAACTCTGAATCTACCCAATTAATATTGCACATAGTGGGTAAGTCAGAATTCATGCCACCATATCCACATACTGGATATTGGTGCTCATTCCACTCTTCCAGTGTAATACTGGTCATAGGTACAACTGGACGTCAGTCCTGCTTCCAACATCAAAGTTGGAACACATCTCTCAGCCCCTCTGATCACTGACATATGATCTAGAGTTCTCCAATAAGACACATCCATGTGAGGCTTTGAATCTGCCTGGCTTTGAGGTTGGAGGGATGTAAAGTGACTTTCTTGATGCAGAAGTGGTTTCACTGCCACCAGAAATAGCTGTTACGGACGAGTCTAAATCCTGGCACTGAGTGTTTGGTGGCAGTGGCAGTAGCAGCAGTTTTGTTATCAGGTCAGATCAGTTCTATAGCTTGGCATTATTTCTCCAGCTTGCCCCACAGTTCTGTGAGCTGCCTAACACCCTTAATAAATCCCTCTTCGGCTTCACTCAGCCGGTGTAAAATCTGTTATCTATAAATCAAGTCTCCTGATTAAGCCATTCACTATTCTGGAGGATGCTACAGTGAACAGCTCTAGAAAATTTTCTCCCTTTGAACTCTTTTTTGAGCACAGTGTTTCTCAACTTCATTCATTCCTCATCTTCCCCAAAATTTGCCATACATTCATACCACCCAGAATATTATCTACCAAATAGCATTCTTTATTTATTTTATTTATTTATTTATTTTTTGAGACAGCGTCTCGCTCTGTTGCCCGGGCTAGAGTGCCGTGGTGTCAGCCTAGCTCACAGCAACCTCAAACTCCTGGGCTCAAGCGATCCTCCTGTCTCAGCCTCCCGAGTAGCTGGGACCACAGGCATACGCCACCATGCTCAGCTAATTTTTCTATATATATTTTTAGCTGTCCAGATCATTTCTTTCTTTCTTTTTTTTTTTTAGTAGAGACGAGGTCTTGCTCTTGCTCAGGCTGGTCTCAAACTCCTGACCTCGAGTGATCCTCCCGCCTTGGCCTCCTGAAGTGCTAGGATTACAGGTGTGAGCCACAGCACCTAGCCCAAATAGCATTCTTTAAATTGATGTTTTTAAACTTGATATTTACTTAAGCCAGTAAGAATTTTTTTCTTTTGTTTTTGAAATAGGGGCTCGCTTTGTCACCCAGGCTGGAATGCAGTGGCACAATCATAGTTCACTGTAGCCTCTCAAACTCCTGGGATCGAGAGATACTTGGCCATTTATGCCAGTATTTTTCAAACTAAGACACATTAAAATAAATATAGCCTCACTAAAATAGAAACTATTAGTTCAAATACTAACTCCAAAAACTCACACCTTGCTAGTGGAGAATAGTGTCTTATTATAAATTCCCAGACATGAAGTGACTAAGGAACAAGGTAATAAGAAAGGAAACCCTTTCAACTGTACCAGCCCTTCCTAAGCAGAGCTGATGAGTTGGGAGCCAGGAGGACAAAGGTTCTGGCAAGTTCCTCACTTTATCTGAGCAGTAAAGTGACAGTTAAATTACAGTACAGTGTAGTGTCCACACTTTTTGGGGTTTAGTTGTGTTGGGTTCCTTAATCACCCTGTCAGTTTTCTTACCTGTAAAATGTGGGCAATAATAGATCCTACCACACAGAGTAGCACTGAAAACATCGACCGTGAACCAATATGAATGCCTGATAAATAAAAGTTGAGTTTCCCAAACCCCTCTGAGTCTTAAAAGAGTGTATGTGTGTGTGTGTGTGTGTGCGCGCGCGTGTGCTATATAGTTTCCTAGTCTGTGCCTAGATCCCACTGAATCATAATCTCCAGAGGGGGTATTAGGGAATCTATTTGAAACGAACACTGTCAATTGACTCTTAGGCTCTGATTAGTTTTGGAAACATAAATCAGGGTTAAGCAGCTGCTATCATCACCTCAGGGTGATGTCAGGAAGCTGTGATGAGATGATGGATGTGAAAGTTAAGCGTCATTTACTAGCCTCGCACTTATTCAGTTGATGGACATTTATTGAGCACTCGCTGCATGCTCCATCCTGTGTTAGGTGCTGGGCCCACAGCAGGAACAGGACAGACTCAGCCTGCCCTTAAAGGCTCCCCAGGCTGGCCCCTCACCCTCAGTGTATCCGTAAAATTGGGTGAGTGGGGCGACGATCAAGGGAATTGCTTGACCATAGGCTGCTGAGGGGCTACAGGAGTGGGCAGCAAAGCTCTGTCCTGGGGACTCTGGCTTCTGTGAGGTCAGGCGGTACAGGGTCCCTGCAAGCTGTGGGCCAGATGGGCGGGTACTTGAGGGTCAAGGACTGTGGGTCCTGGAGGCCCCAGGATCCCATCCCAGGCTCCTGCCCGGTTCATTTTGTCTCTGGGCCAGATGTCAGGGTCTCCCTGTGAAATGGATACTACTATTCCCATTTTACAGATAGGAAAACAAAGGCTCTGCGGACAGATTTAAGTAACACTTCGACCCCACCCCCGAAAGGTGTCCAGGACCTGGTCCTACCTCCCGCAGCGGCACAGAGGACCGCGAAGTGAGTCGGACTCCAGGGTGTTTGGGGTCTCTCTCCGCCGGGCCCAGGACACTCCTTAGCGGTCCGCGCTGGGGCCGCCTCTGCCGGCTGGAGGCCGGGACCCTCCCTCTGGATCCCGCCTAGCCCCGCCTCCCTCCCTCCCCGAGCGCCCGCCGCCCCTGGAACTACAACGCCCGTGAGCCTTCGGGGCGCTGGTGCATTATGGGACGCTCCGCTTCCCCCCGCCCCGGCGCCGCCTGAAAGAACTACCTCGCCCCGCAGCCGTGAGGCCGGAGTGGGCGGTGGAAACCTTCTCGATCCGGCGCCGCCCACAGACACCAGCGCCCCCACCCGGAAGTCGGCGGAGAAGGCCATAGAAACTGGGCCTAGAGATGCCTAGACTTGCCCTCCAGGCTGCTACTTCCGCCGGAAGTTGCCTCCAGCCGCAAGTGCCCTTCCTCCGTTGCACGCGCAGGCTCCCGGTATCCTGTACCCCGTACCCGGGGCGCGAGTACGAGCACAATGGCGGCCGCCACCTTGTTGCGCGCGACGCCCCGCCTCAGCGGTGAGGGGCCAGGGAGGGCGATAGCGGCCCAGGGACACGTGGGGGAGGGCATCGCGGGTATCCGGGATCGGACTCACCCCTTGACTGCAAGCCTCTGTCCCAGCAGGTATCAGCGCCGGCCCGATCCCACTGCTGCAGGGTCTGTTGCGGCCGCTGAAGGCCCCAGCATTGCCTCTCTTGTGCCGCGGCCTAGCAGTCGAGGCCAAGAAGACTTACGTGCGCGACAAGCCCCATGTGAATGTGGGTACCATCGGCCATGTGGACCATGGCAAGACCACACTGACTGCGGCCATCACGAAGAGTGAGCGGGCTTTGGGTGGGGGCGTCCGGCGAGATCTGGAGCTGGGGAGGTGGGGCCAGCCGAGTGTCTGCTGGAGGAGTTTATTGTGGCCCAAGGAGCCTGAACTCGGATGGTGGGGTTGATTGGAAGATGCAGAAGACAGATTTCCCCTGAACATGAAAAACTCTGATGTGTAAATTGGGGGACCCTGAGTGGCCTCTTTCTATCCGTGGGGAATGCTCTGTAAACAGAGGCTTTACCCTGGACAAGTCAGAGGGCAACCCCTTGAGGCCCTTTAACATTTCTTTCTGACCCACATTCTCTCTGCAGGAATAGAGATTTGAGGGAGATAGTTTATTTAAGTGGGAGGGACCTGGGGGTGTGGCCTGAGCCCTGCCTCTAGCTCTGAAACTTTAGCTGAGAGGTGTGTTCTCTTCCTCTCTTAGTTCTAGCAGAGGGAGGAGGGGCCAAATTCAAGAAGTATGAGGAGATAGACAATGCCCCGGAGGAGCGAGCTCGGGGTATTACCATCAATGCAGCCCACGTGGAATATAGCACTGCCAACCGCCACTATGCTCACACAGACTGCCCGGGTCACGCAGATTATGTTAAGGTGAGGGTTTTTGCCTGGGACACTGGGGACAGGGTCATGAGCTGCTTCCTGTCAGGATGCTAGATTTAGAGGGAGGAGGTTAAGGTATTCAAGATGTCTAGGTATGAGATCATAGATTTGTGGCCATGGTCAAAGTGGGTATGGTCAGAAGATGGCAGAAAAAGGGGGGACCTGTTTCTAACTGCTGCACTTGGCTAGATGGATCAAGAGCTGAGGAGGTCGTTGATCTAGGCTGAGTGTTTCCTTTCCTCCTCCTTCCCAGAATATGATCACAGGCACTGCCCCCCTGGACGGCTGCATCCTGGTGGTGGCAGCCAATGATGGCCCCATGCCCCAGACCCGAGAGCACTTACTACTGGCCAAACAGGTACTTGCAGCCTGGGTAGGGGTGGAAAGAGAAAGGGGGAATTGGGCCACTCTGGACACTGTCTCTTTCCCGTCTACAGATTGGGGTAGAGCACATTGTGGTGTATGTGAACAAGGCCGACGCTGTCCAGGACTCGGAGATGGTGGAGCTAGTTGAGCTGGAGATCCGGGAACTGCTCAATGAGTTTGGCTACAAAGGGGACGAGACCCCAGTCATCGTAGGATCTGCTCTCTGTGCCCTTGAGGTGAAGGCAGAGTCAGGCCAGGGTTGGCCGAGGCTGCTGCTGCAGAGGATGGGGCTGGATGGGTGTCCAGAACTCTGCTTTGTCTGGGGAGTGGCTCTGGGTAAGTAAGAGGAGTAGAATGGAGATTTCAGAGTCCTGTCACCTTCTTCCAACAGCAACGTGACCCTGAGCTAGGCCTGAAGTCTGTGCAGAAGCTGCTGGATGCTGTGGACAGTTACATCCCAGTGCCCACCCGGGACCTGGAGAAGCCTTTCCTGCTGCCTGTAGAGACAGTTTACTCTATCCCTGGTGAGGACCGTGCTTGTCACACTCCCTCTTCTTAGTAATAGCCTAGCCCAGCGTCCCTGATGTCCTGTCCTGTTCCCTTCCAGGCCGGGGCACCGTGGTGACAGGTACGCTAGAGCGTGGCATTTTAAAGAAGGGAGATGACTGTGAGTTCCTAGGACATAGCAAGAATATTCGCACTGTGGTGACAGGTACAGGAAGGAAGCCTTGGGACCCAGGGGCTGGCTCCAGGATGACCTTTCCCCTTGTGTCTTCCCTGTGCCTCAGACTCTCCTCCCTCGTCCCTTCTCCCTCCTTTCTCTCTTCCCCCTCAGGCATTGAGATGTTCCACAAGAGCCTGGAGAGGGCAGAGGCAGGGGATAACCTCGGGGCCCTGGTCCGAGGCTTGAAGCGGGAAGACCTGAGGCGTGGCCTGGTCATGGTCAAGCCAGGTTCCATCCAGCCCCACCAGAAGGTGGAGGCACAGGTGAGGGCACCAGGTGATGGTGGGCAGGGCGAGCCAAGCTGTCCCCTGCACAGAGGAAATGCTTCCAGCCAAGCCCAGCTCCACTGTCATTGCTTTATCTCCTCCAGGTTTACATCCTCACCAAGGAGGAGGGTGGTCGCCACAAGCCCTTTGTATCCCACTTCATGCCCGTCATGTTCTCCCTGACTTGGGACATGGCCTGTCGTATCATCCTGCCGCCAGGGAAGGTACGGCCGGTGTAGGGAATGTGAAGGAGTGGAGGTGGCGCTCTTCGTATCAGGTCTGCCTCACTCATGGTCCCAAAGGTGTCATGTGACAATCTGGGTGACTATTTCCTTGGGTGAACAGAGGCTGGCAGCAGCTGTCAGTGAAGCTAGTGGGTGGAGAGGTCTTGACCAGTGGACTTAGGGGGAACGAGTCCTCATCCAGTCTGCACTAGGCTGAAGTAGGTTAGCAGCTTAGCTGTAGCAGCATTTGCCCACAGAAAGATTTCCTAGAAAATGGTTCCTCTTGTGGAATGTTTCACTGTATGTGAAGGCTCCGAAAAGCTCTGTAATTAAGAAATTTGCGTAAGCCAGAATTTCCTAAGCGTTTTTTTCTTGTGAACGTACCATAGGAGTACTCATCACTGGTCCCTTTTACGTTCTCCTGTTTTGAATATACTGTTTGCATCTGCCTGACAGCTGGGATGGATGGAGCTGTCCCCAGGCAGAGTCATCACCCTGCTGACTTTTCCCATGACTCTTAATCTCCAAGACAGCAAATAGTAAGAGTGAAGACACCCTGAAGGCCATGCATGATCCTCTCTTTCCCCTCCAGGAGCTTGCCATGCCTGGGGAGGACCTGAAGCTCAGCCTAATCTTGCGGCAGCCGATGATCTTGGAGAAAGGCCAGCGTTTCACCCTGCGAGACGGCAACCGGACCATTGGCACCGGCCTGGTCACTGACACGTCAGCCATGACTGAGGAGGATAAGAACATCAAGTGGAGTTGAGTCTGTGGCCCTCTGCTCACGTCCTCTTGCATTTAGGGCTGCCTTGGCCAGTGTTCTCTCCCGTTCCTGGTGCCCTGAGGGCACAAGCTGCAACCCGGCATAGTGCAGCTAGACGGACACTTCCCCTTGGTCAGTAGGGGTGGTCTGCCAGGTGAGGTGGGCCAATAAACTGTTCTGTGAATAGTGAGCCAGCCTGTGTGTGTCCTTTGTGTAAGGTGGAGAGGATGGAGTACAAAAAGGACATTGAAGACCAGACAGATGAGGAGCTTGTGAGAGCTCAGAGCCATTTAGCAAGAGTCCCTCTCTAGCAATGAGAGTCCAGTCTCTATGGTATAGGCTGGAAAGCTGTCTTTAAGGCCATCGTGCTGCCACAACTTGAGAGGAGAAACCTAGTCCAGTGAGCCTGTGCGATTGCCTAGTAGAATGCTACAGTAGGGTACTGTTGAACAGTGTTCTGGCAGATACTGGGAATGAATTTGGTTACCACTTGGAGCCAGCATGGCCTGAGCTCAGGTGCCAAATGCACCTTACGTTTTTTTTTTTTTTTTGAGACAGAGTCTCGCTCTGTTGCCCAGGCTAGAGTGAGTGCCGTGGCATCAGCCTAGCTCACAGCAACCTCAAACTCCTGGGCTTAAGCGATCCTCCTGCCTCAGCCTCCCGAGTAGCTGGGACTACAGGCATGCGCCACCATGCCCGGCTAATTTTTTTCTATATATATTTTTAGTTGGCCAGACAATTTCTATTTTTAGTAGAGATGGGGTCTCACTCTTGATCAGGCTGGTCTCGAACTCCTGACCTCAAGCGATCCACCCGCCTCGGCCTCCCAGAGTGCTAGGATTACAGGCGTGAGCCACCGTGCCCGGCCCTGCTGTCCTCTTTAAGTAGTTGCTAGGTCAGTGTCTAGTTACCTGTTTAACCTTATTTTTATTTTTTTAAGAGACATGGTCTTCCTGTCCACCAGGCTGGAGTGCAGTGGTGTGATCATAGCTCACTGTAACCACAAGCTTCTGGGCTCAAGCAATCCTGCCTCAGCCTCTGGAGTAGCTGGGACTATGGGCACATACCACCATGCCTAACTGGTTTTTTAAAAAACAATTTGTAGAGACAGATCTTGCTGTGTTGCCCAGGCTGGTTTCAAACTCCTGGCCTCATGTCATCCTCGTGCCTCAGCCTCCCAGAGTGCTAGAATTACAGGCGTGAGCCACCACACCCAGCCTACCTGTTTAGACTGACTTTATAATAAGGACTCTATAGGCATACCTTTGGAGATAACTGCAGGTTTGGTTCTAGACTACGGTAATAAAGGAAGTCACAAATATTTTGTTTTCCAGTACATATAAAAGTTACACTTATGTTACAGTTGACCCTTAAACAATAAGGGGGTTAGAGGCACTGACCCCCTGTGCAGTCAAAAACCAATGTATAAGTCGACTTCCAAAAAAACTGTTCATTGGAAACCTTACTAACAGCAAATTAACACATATTTTGTACATTATCTGTATTGCATACTGTATTCTTAAGCTAGACAAAAAAAGACATTGAGAAAATCACAAAAATATTCATTATTAAGTGGATCATCTAAAGGTTTTCATCCTTGTCATCTTCATGTTGAATGGGCTGAGGAGGAAGAGGAGGGGTTGGTCTTGCTGTTTCAGGGGTGCAAGGAGTAGAAGGGGAGGCAGGCACACTCAGTGCAACTTTTATTGAAAAAAATCTGCATAGAAATGGACCCACACAATTCAAGCCCATTTTGTTCAAAGGCCGACTATACTAAGTGCACAATAGCATTATGAGTAAAAAAAACTATGTACGTACCTGTACATACCTTAATTAAAAAATACTTTGCTGCTAACAGAAAAAATGACATGAACATATGCTGCTGGGAAAATGGCACTGGTAGACTTGCTCAGTGCAGAGTTTCCACGAACCTTCAAATTGTGAAAGACGCCCGAGGAGCGCAATACAGCAAAATGCAGTAAAATGAGGTACGCCCGTATCTTGCTCATCTCCAAACCCACTATACAAGGAACTCAACATGAGTAAAATCTCAGCAAATGACCAGTCCTGAAGCATATCTGATGGGTCATCATTGCTGTATCACTGGTTCCAACCACAAAAGAGGTTGAAGAATAAATTTGATTTTCAACATTTACCAAGATTTAAAGTTAAGAAAAAGGCTGTTTATTAATATGCAGGGAATAAAATGCTGAGATTTTCTTAAAACTTGGAATGACTGGCAAGGATGCTGACCCCAAAGAAAAATGTAATATTCAGTGGGAAGTGGGGATAAATGGACAAGCCCCTAGAAGAGAAGAGGGGCTTGGGCCCAATCTGAGAGGTGTTTTGAGAAACTCAACCTGATCGGGGACTCCAGAGCAGAAGCAAACTAAGCGAAGTAGGCAAGAGGGAGGATGGATGCAAGGAAGAACTTTCCATGAGGTGCTGTCCAATGATGGAGCAGCTTGTTTTCTCCTCCTCTGTTCAAGGCAAAGCTGAAAGCTTTCACAAACAAGGGAATTCTTCCCTGGATAAAAACTAAGTTCCCTTCCGACTTTGAAAAGACTTCTGCTCAAAGATGATAAATTAATATACAGTAGTTCCCCGCATTTGCAATATGGCTTTCAGTTTCAGCTACCTGCAGTCAACTCTGGTCTGAAGATACTAAATGTTAAAAACCCAGAAATAATTCTTAAGTTTTAAATTGTACACCGTTCTGCTCTGTCCTACTCTGGATGTGAATCATCCCTTTGCCTGTTGGCAGCCATCAAGGTTATCAGATCAACTGTCATGGTATTGTAGTGCTTGTGTTCAAGGAATCCTTATTTGACTTAAGAATGGCCCTGAAGTGCCATGAGTACTGTGCCTAACACATCAATCTTTTTATCACAGCTATGTATATATAGAAAAAAACGTAGCATGTACAGGGCTCAATACTATCTGCAGTTTCAGGCCATCCACTGGGGGCTTGGATGACCTATCTGCAATCCTCCCATAAAGCATCAAAAGGACTGCTCACCAACACCTGCACATTTCACAATGCTACAGACACCTGTATCTCCATCTGGACTTCACGCATCCTGAGTTCAACTGAAGGCTTTCCTGCTCCTACTGCTTCCGTCCCTGTCTTCCACCCCTCACCCCAGTTGATGTCTCCCATCCTATCCCCATCTTTGGAGAGCTCTTCCACTTGGGACCCCAACCCTGCCTGTTTTTAGCAATCAAGTGGCTGCCAAGTAAAATCCCCTTAATATACCCTCTCCCCTCCCCACCATGCCCACCCATTACGAAGTTTCAGATCCTCATACCCTGGGGATCTCCCCCAATATTTAGCCTTTATTCTTCCTGCCCGTCTCAGCAAATTTTTTCAGGCTGTGGTCCAAGCTGGAACACCCTTGCCTACCACTGAGCACCAGCCTTAACCTCAGAGGCCTGTAAAGGTGACATTATCTCCATTTTAAAGATAAGGAAACCAAGGTCAGGTCTCACAGTTAACAGAAATCCAAACTGCCTCCTTGAAAAAACACCTCCTCTGAAGACTGTTGTCATTTCCACACACCATGCTTCGATCTTCTTGTCCCGTCCATAACCCCAAATTTAGCTCCTGCTCCTCTAAACCTGGTTCCCCAACCAGTCCTTTCTCCCCTTCTCCCACTAGCAGCTCCACCTTTAATAGCTCTTACTCACACCCAAGACCTCTCAGTTGTGCATCAGTCAGGCCTTTATTTCCAATGGCCAGAAACACTAAAGCAGCTTTCAACATAAAGAGGTGGACTAATTCGTGAAGCACTTATATTTGAAATGAAAACTTTCAATAGCACCTTGAGATGAGGCTGATTTCCAGATGAGAATACAGTCACTGGGAGGTTGGATGCCCTGTGCAGCAGCTCCAGAGCCAGCCAGGGACAGCATCACACTGCTACACTGCTCCATTTTGAGAAGGGGACTATCTCACGCATGTTTAGTCATCCAGTTATCCAGAACCTCAGTCACCAACTACAGACTTCAGACGTTGTTTGGAACCCACCTTCAAAGGAACAGCGTAAGATTCTGACTTGCTTACCCTTATCCTAGGGTTTAGAGAAACTGGCTACAATTTTCACATGAAGGGAAACAGGGAATAGATGACAAGATAACTGTAATACTAGTATTAGTAAGACTGATAACTATAACCGTACTCTAGTCTCCAAAGAGGAAACTACAGGCAGGTTAAGTTAGTTTAAATTTTTATTTTTTTATTTATTTTTTAATATTTTTATGTAATAAAAAGTAAAAGTCCTTGTCCAACCATCCTTGTGGGGCATCTGTCTGTCTCTCACACAGATCACTCAAGTTAATGGGAAAGAAAGAACAGGGGGGCCCAAGTCTGAAGTTATAAATAATAGAAAATAAAAGATCTTCCGTCTCCAGCGGGGGAACAGATGAAAGGATGGGAGGGCAAGACTGGGTGGGAACGGGCAGGGCAGAGCAGGAACCCCCCAACCCCTGCTGGACCCTGGCCCTGCCCACTTTGAGGCCCCTCCCATTCAAGGTGCTTGGCAGGAATTCCCCAGCTCCCCTGGGGAAAGGGGGGGATTGGGGGGCTGGGACTGGTCCGAGCTGCTGGGGGAAGAGACATAGATCACTCTTCCCTCCACTCATGGAGGTCTCAGGTCGCGGCCAGGACAATCTTCAGTTCCCCGGGGGGTGGAAGGGGAGCTGCTGGGAGGGATGAGATTGAACTGGTTGGAGGGGAAAGAGAAGAGAGCAGGAGCATTAGAACCCAAGCAGCTGTCCCTTCATCCAATGCCGTCCAGTGGGGGCGTGGGGGTGTTTGGGTAGGAGCGGCCTCCTCAAGGTGTCTCATGGGGCTGTCAGAAGCACAGGTCAAACGCTGTTTCCCAGTAAGCCAGAGCCCTTACTTGTGTGCCCAGCTCAGCCCCCCACACCCCAGTCTGGCCCTGTCTGCTGCGCTGACCTTACCTCGGCTAAGTCAGGAGACAGTCGGGGTCACTGAGAGCTGGGGAGGCAGTGGGGAGGGGGGCTGCTGGATCACAACTGAGCGAGGACGGAGGGAAGCAAAGGACAGAGCCAGGAGCAAGCCCCTGGCGGCGGCGACTGTGGCTTCTGCCCACCCTACATACTTCACAGACAGGTGCACGTCGGCGGGCGCCCTGTGGGACAGCCCTGCCTCCAAGACCCCTCACTCCCCACCCAGAACCCGTGCATCCTGCCCCACCTGCAGCCCCTCAGCTCTTCCATGCCAAATTCCCCCAGCTAACGAGAACTCACGAATCCTGTCATCGGCTCCTCCTGGAAATCCAGGCGCCTGGCCAGGCTGCTCACCTTGGGGGTGTCCGATGTAGGGGTAGGGTGAGGGTGTGGAAGCTGAGAGTGCAGGCACCCCACTCTGGGGCACTGCGCCTTGGGGGGGCCCCCCATGGCTCTGGGGTGGGTGCAGCAGCATCACCTGGGGCGGGTGGGGAGCCCCAGGGTGAGGGGGCGGGGCTGCTGTGATTCCAGTTTGGACATGGGCCTGTAGAGAACAAAAAGTAACTGGGAGTACCAGGAAGTCTGAAAACAGCTCTGAGAGCCCTAGGGTCAGGAGCACTACTGTAAAGGAACCAGGGACTTGGGAATGGGACAGCCCCAAGGCTCACGTCCTCTGGCACAAAGACCCAGACCCAGAGAAAGCGGGTCCTGTGGGCTCTTACCTGGGTAACATGGGCCATGTTGGTGAAGCCGTGGGGCAGCTGCTGGTGGGCATGGATGGCATACACAGCGGCTGGTTGGGGGAAGCTGCTCTGAGGGGACTGGGCAGAAGGTCCCGGTGGCAGAGAGGGTGGCGTGCCTGTCAGGGCCCCTGGGTGGTACAGATTCTGCTGTGGCTGTCCACTGCCCAGGTGTGGGGCCTGCCCTGCCTGATGCTGCCAGGGGAGGGTGAGGGTGAGTGCCACCCACTCCTCTGGCACCCAGGCCAACCGCTCGCTGACCCCCAATGATCCTCTCCGCTGTGGAATGACCCCAGCTCTATCCCTCTCTTCCAGCCACCCATTCTGCCCCACCACTCAGACCCCCACGGCAGGCACCTGGACAGGACTGGGGGCCGCATGCTGGGACTGCGGCTGGCTCCCAGTAGGCGTGGTAGCCGGCTGCGGCTGGTGGGCGTGGAGCTGCGTGGCATGGTGTGGGTAGGACTGGTGAACAGTGGCTACAGCAGGAAAGAGGGAGAGAACCAGCGCTGAGCACACCAGAGGGGGCGAAGGAGCACAGCTCGGAGCAGAGAGGGAGAACACAGCAGAACTCACCATAAAGGGCTTGGGGGGTGGGCTGCTCTGCAGAAGGGTACTGAGGGGTTGAGGATGACACAATGGCCTGGGGATGGCTACCCGACGTCAGCATGCGTGGGTTGCTTTGAAGCATGGGGGCAAACACCGGCTGGTGGGACAGAGAAGTGGTCAGCGCAGCAGACTGGGGAGGCGCTCTCCTGCCCAATCTCTGTGCACAGCACTGGTTGGGCCTGGCCACAATTTAACCTTCACAACAATCCTGACAGGCAGATGCTAGCTCACCTACACTTCAGAGGAAAAAACAAAGGCAGAGACAGATGTTCAATGCCTTGTTACAGGTTGACCAGGGCCAGGATTCAAATCTAAGTCTGATACCTCCAATCCCACAGCTGGCCACCACCACCCAGAACACCACCTGTTCCCCTCACCCAGCTCCTGAGTCTTAGAGGTGGAGAAGGGGGGATCCCTAGCAGGGGCTTTGGATCCCCACTTGCCTCCTGGGCCACAGTCACCTGTGAGGGGTAGTGGGCCATGGGTTGCATCATGGCCGGCTGGCCCGGGAACTGCTGTGGGTTGTAGGGGATGTAAGAAGAGTAAGGTGTGGCAGCCACCAGAGGTGGGCCAGCAGCAGCGGCGGCCTGCATCATCGGAGGAGCTGAGGCTGGCTGGTGTTGGTCCGAGCGCTGGGGGGGCAGGGAGCCTGGGGGCAGGGGGAACATAGTGTAGAGCTCAAGCTCCACCCGCCAGGAGGCACTGGGCAGCCCCACTGACTGCCCCTCCCGACCCTGCTCACCTTTTGCTCCTCGGTACTTGCCCTGCTGCCCAGGCACTGAATTAGATACAGGATACGGATACATCTGAGGTGCCTGGGGACGAGGACAGATGAGGCTGAATGACCTGGTCCCTCAGCCAGTCCAACCAAATTCTGGACCCACCCAGGCTCTTCTCTTACCTGCACAGCTGGTCCCATGTGGATCTGAGGTATGTAGGAGATGTACTGGGGGCTATACAGCCCACTCTGGCCTGCTGTCAGCACCGGGATAGAGGGAGTTGAATGAGTCCGGGGCCCTGGAGAAGTTGGGGTACTGGTAGACTTGTTCTGTAAGAGACAAGGGAGGACAATGGTTTATTTCTGTATCCTCCCCTCTGATTCCTGGCCATGCTTCTAACAGGTAGCATTCATGGAATGCTGTGTGCCAAACACATTCTGCACTTTATTTTGGCTAAGCCACACATCAAATCGTATGAGATGTGCATTCTCAAACTAGAGGTAAGGAAACTGAGACAGAGAAGTGGTTTTTAAGTACAGGGGTTCAGGCCAAATCAATTGGCCCGAATGAGGCCTATGTTCGTAACTACTCCAACTCAAGTACTCCATAAGCCAAATACCACAAAACCTACAAACGTGTCAGACTCATCAGGATCCCATCACCCAAGGCTTGAGTCCACGTTCCTCAAACCAGCCTAAGAGCTGCTCTCCCTGAGCGTTTGCTGTCCCCTCAATGCCAGGCAGGCCAGCGTCCTGGTGGTGAAGTGCTCCCCTCCACTGTCTATCAGCCCCTCCCAAGTCTCCCTCACAGAAATCAGAGCCCCCATTCTCCCATCCCATCTCACCACAGAGAGCAGAGGCTTTGTGGGATTGAACTCCTTGGCATTGGGGTTCAACGTTGATTTCTTCACTTGTCTATGAAAGAAAGCAAAATCAATCCTCATGGCTTGCCCCTTATCCCCTGACACCCCCCCCCTCAGCTCTTTACCCCACTTACTCAGCAACAGGGCCCTCATCCTTGTCATCTCCCTTGATGAGACCCACTGGGGGGCTGCCAGTTTGGCTTGGGCAAGGTGGTGGGGGCTGCTCTGGCCCCTCAGTGCCTCCTGCTGGTGCCAGGGGCAGTTTGTCCTCTTTATCCGATACTGACTCCGTCTTGGAGGAGACAGGGGACCCCATGGGCTCTGAAGTCAACAGACCATCAACCTCCTTCTCCTTCCCTTTGGCCTCTTCCTTTAAGATCCGGGGAGGAAAAGGATCCAGGGTGGTCTCAGGTGAGCTACTGGGCTGAAGCTGGAAGGAGAAAAATATACACACAGTACTGTCTGCTCCGAACCTCAGGCCCCAATTCCTTCTTTCATCCTCACTTGATCTCATCTCTTCTACCCTACCTAGTGCTCCGCCTCTTCTGTAAGCCACCCACACCCGCCTTTACCCTGCTAACACCCCAGCTGTTTCACACTTCTCTCACCTTAAACTGGGCCCCAAACTTTCTCAGTTCTTCCAGTTGAAATCGTTTCTGTTCATTCTGAAGGCCAGGGACTATGAGAAAACAGTAAAAAGGGAGAATATATAATACATTCTTTCTCAAAGGTGGCTATACATTGCCAATAGCCCAAAGAACAAGAAAGCAAAGAAAACAGAGAAACTCTTGAGAATCCTCAGAGTAATTAAATAGGATCAAAGAGCTAACAGACAGCATCTGCTTCTGAATTCCAGTGTTTCCTAACTGAAATGCTCTCCCAAAAAAGGGAGTATTCGTCCTCAACAAAAAACAACCCTCACCTTTCCCAGCTATCCGGGCCAGTTCCTGAGGCTCCAGAGTTCTCCCAGGTTCCTTGGTAGAGAGTTCTTTTACTAAGCAAGGAAAGAGAGATACCTGAAGGTCTTTCTGTCCAGAATCACACTTCATATTGTCCACAGCCCTCACCCCTCTGGCTCTTACCATCTGTGGGGGCCAAGGAGATCTTTGGAGAAGCCGGGGAAATGGAGCCCACTCCAGGATCTGCTGATGATGTTGCAGGGATGGAGGCTGAAGAGGTTGGCACTGCCGAGCCAATGGGAGGCTCAGGACAGGAAGGTGACATTGGGGCAGGGGCAGACTTAGGAGAGCGCGGGGGGTACATCCGGCCCACTGGAAGAAAAGGGGGAACTGTACAATGGTTACTGCTGTCCAACAGGCAGTGGGTACAGAGGCCTCACTCCAAATACCAAGAAACTTTACACACTTTATCACACCCAGGGTCACAGACTTAAATGTCTAGAAGCCTGAAGCAGGTAACATATGCAGGTAAATGGCCTCATGGGCACAATGAGCAACTGGAATGCTTAAAGGGGCAGCTGTGATTCTGTTCCAGCCAACTAGAGCTATGCAGCAAGGCAGGCTCAGTGTTTGCAGAACTTTCTGCAATTCAAAAGAAATAGAAAATTTTTTATGACTTCTCTTGTTTTAAAATGTTGGCAACTAATTCAAATCTAAACAAAAGACATCTGCTAGCCAGACACAACCCATGGATTGCTAAACTGGGATTTCTGCACTAAGGAACATGAAAAATGTTTTCTCAAAAAGGATAAATCCAAACTCCCCCAAACATCTACCATGAAACTGTCTTCCATCCCAGCATTCCAACAACTGACATATCTATATTCCTCTACAAATTTCTATCAATTTCTTCATCTAACACTACGAAGTTTTACCTGCAGGAGGAGGTGGAACAGAAGCTTCTCCAGAAGACCTACTGTTGGGTGAAGACAGAGTCTTGGCACCTCTCAGAGGCCGCTGTGCCTTAGGAGACATGCGGGAAGGGCCTATTTTTTTTTTTTTTAAAGATGAAGAAAAATCAGAAGAGGCACAGTACCCGTTATTACATCACCACCCATGCATCATCCTTCCAACCCCATCTAAACCCTTTCGATTACCCTTCCCACCTTCTTACTATCTTCCTTCCCTTCCCTGCCCCCCAAAGTCTGCTTCCCAACTCACCTCCATTGATACCACGTGCCTCAGAACCCGGGCCAGGGCTGCTATTGTCAAGATGGTGAGGGCCACGAGGTGGCAAAGAACTAAGGCCAGGCCGGCCGCCCCGAGAGCTGCTGCATCGAACACCTCCCCGAGGACCTTCCCGAACTCGCTGAGGCAGAGGGATATACTTCCCCTCCCTGGGGAAAGAATTCAACTTCAAGTAAGGTAGCCACAAACCCCACACATGTTGGAAAGACGGAGGCTTTCCTTCTGAAGTCCTCTACTTCAACACATACATACACACACACACACACACTCTTCTCTCTCTCTCTGCCTGGCTCCAGCTTCTTTCACTATCCCACTGGAAGATCTGTCCCAGTTAAATGTTCTGTTGCTACAGGCTTAACCTCATGTTACAGCTACC
Source organism: Lemur catta (assembly GCF_020740605.2). NCBI lineage: Eukaryota > Metazoa > Chordata > Mammalia > Primates > Lemuridae > Lemur > Lemur catta. Next base: position 18,526,302 of record NC_059129.1, read on the forward strand.
CCGACCCAACCAACCTGGCCAGTGCTCCACAATTCTATCACCCTGACCTATGAGAAAGGTAGGATTACATCGTAGATCAAAATGCAGCTTTTACAGAACAGATCACATACGGTTAGATTTCATGTTTATAAAAGGAAAAAAATATATGTGAAGACTCCTAGCAATTGAAAAAATGGGCCTGGCGCAGTAGCTCATGCCTGTAATCCTGGCACTCTGGGAGGCTGAGGCTGGAGGATTGCTCGAGGTCAGGAGTTCAAGACCAGCCTGAGCAAGAGCAAGACCCTGTCTCTACTAAAAATAAAAAGAAATGATCTGGACAGCTAAAACTATATAGAAAAAAATTAGCTGGGCATGGTGGCACATGCCTGTAGTCCCAGCTACTCGGGAGGCTGAGGCAGAAGGATTGCTTGAACCCAGGAGTTTGAGGTTGCTGTGAGCTAGGCTGACGCCATGGCACTCTACCCCCGGCCAACACAGTGCGTCTCTGTCTCAAAAAAAAAAAAAAGAAAAGAAAAGAAAACATGGAAAAGAACCAGCACATACATATAAATGAATACATAGAGAAAAAGAGAAAGTATACTGAAATCCTGAAAAAGAATTTTTTTTTTCTAAATCCACAAGCTTCAGCTTTGTTCCTCTGGGCAAATTACTTAACCTCTCTAGGCTTCAATCTTCTAAAAATTGGAAATAACTATGTATTAACCCACATGTCACATGGTCGTGATGCTTAATCAACAGTGTATAAAACTCTTGGCCCAGGCCCTGTACTCTACAGTGAGCCCCAAACAGTGCTGGCTGCTCCCAGCAATTACCTGGATGCCAAGCTGGGGCTCTCCCTCCCTGAGCCCTGCCGCTGGACTGCACTGTGCTTCTCCTCTTCGGTGCGCCCATCATCATTCTCCATGGCGATCCGCAGGCGGTACTGGGGACTTGATTCAATCTCTCGGGCCAACTGCGCTGCACGCAGCTCCCGCTGACGAAATTCTTCTGAGTTGTCCTTTTCTAAGGGCACCCTGAGAGAAGCCCACAGACCAGCATCCCAGTGATGGGAGAAAAGAGAAAAAAAAAGGAAAACATCAGTTTAATCATCAGTTCAGGCATATAGGTATTCAATTCCTTCAACAACTCAACATAGATTAAACGGGCATATACTGGGTCCGAGACAGAGTATCAAGGCACATCTCTGAATCTGAAGAACCACTTAGATGCTATGTTTTAAGTTCTACAGGAAAAGCATGGGTGGAGAAGAAAGCAAGCAGTTAATTCTACCCATGGGGTGGCCTGGAATCAGGAAAAAGTAGGAGAAAACCTTTGAGGGAGCAGTTCCACAAGAAAGTCTAGCAGTAGGGGGTGGGCAACCTGGACACTGAGAAAAGAATGAGCAAAAACTATGTTCCACCTAGAGATGGTGTCTTCTGTTAGTGACCCCACACTGCAAAATATACCACCTTGGGAAGTACCAAGACACTCACGTATAAGAAGAGAGACTGCTATCATAGGTCGTCTTCACCCCGTAGTTCTCCTCATTGAACTTGAACATTTCATTGGGGTCCCATCCATTAGACTAAAGAGGGGGGAAAGGATAATGTTTTAAAACCCAGCAAGAAAAGCAACAATGACATGTCATTTTCTTTCTATCAGATTAAAAACTTAAAAATGTAACCAAACCAAGAGTAAAGAGAATAGGAACATGGCTGGGGAGAGTATCAACTGGTACTTACATCACAAATTAGAAATAACTGATAAAACTGTAAAGTCCTATGGCCTAACAAATCTGTTTCCAGGACATCCCAGAGAAATTCTAGCACATGTGCAAGGGGATACATGTTCTAAAAGCTGTATAAGGTGATATTTTTAGTAGCAAAATAATAGTAACAAAATACAGATCAGTAAGGGACAAATACAATTTGGCATGTAACGTACATATATACAAATATAAATAAAACAGGCCAGGTGCAGTGGCTCATGCCTACGATCCTAGCACTCTGGGAGTGCTCCAGACCAGCCTGAGCAACATAGCGAGACCTTGTCTCTAAAAAAAACAGAAAAATCAGCTGGGCATGGTGGTATGTGCCTATACAGCAGACCACTTGAACCCAGGAATTTGAGGTTGCAGAGACGTATGATGATGCCATTGTACTCTAGCCTGAGCAACAGGGCAAGACCCTGTCTCAAAATAAATTTTAAAGACAGTATACAACAGTTAAAAGGAACGAACTGGATCTATGTAACACGAAAAGTTCAAAATAAATGAAACAAGGCAAGAAAAACAAATTCTTGTGCAAATTAAACAAACCCAAATGATAATGCATTAATTCACGAGTCGTTTTTTTAAAAAGAGAAGGACCTTGCTATGTTGCCCAAGCTGGAGTGCAGTGGCTACTCACAAGTGTGATCACAATGTACTTGCAGCCTCGAACTCCTGGCCTCAAGTGATTCTCCCATCTCAGCCATCTGAGTAGCTGGGACCTACAGGCATGTACCACCGAGGCTGGCTCTATTCATGAGATTTTAAATGCATCAGAGTAGTTGCTTTTGGGAAAGGAAATAGGCCTATACACGAGTCAATCTTGTCTATACCTTTTGTTATATTGAAAAAATAAATGACTTGAAGCAAATGCTAGTAGTTGTCAACTATTGATGTTGGAGAAACAGACATTTTTATTTTGCTATTTTCTGTACCTTTCCATTTGCTATCTAATCGCCATCAATAGGCAACAGTAAATAATTTTCTGCCACCTCCCCAAGAATCAACTCTTGGTTCCAAGAATGGACCTCACTGTCAACAAGCCATTCTGTCTGCCCAGCTGTTAGGGAAGGAGACTGTACCATGTCAGACTCGAGGTCGTAGTCATCACTGTTGCTGTCACCCCCTTCCCAGCGCTGAAGCACCTTCTCTTTGTGCTCCCCATTCACCTTGGAGTTCATGGCAATGGCAGAATCAGTGAATTTGTCTGTGGGGGCAGCAGAGTTGAAGATCAGGAGCTAGGTGATATTTCATAGCTTTCTTTCCAACATCCCTCACCCACCCACCAAGTAGTTCAGGAGCAAAGAGAAGTTTAAGAAACTCAGATTTTAGAGTATGTATATTTGTGTATCAAAATTGGGGGTGGTGGTCATGAAGAGTATAAAAAGCCTGATCTGTTGAGATTATTAAGATTCAAAAGAAACAAAAATTTAAAAACTAGGGAAAATATGAAGAACCACAACAGAGACCAGGATTCATTCCACTATGTATGAGATGTCAAGACACAGTTTCAAAAATAAAAATCCAGCCATCTCCCTCAGAAAAAAAAAAGGCAGTAAGAGGGGAGGAATTAAGACAACATGCCCCACCTTACACGAACTGCCTTCTGCTCATACATAGTAGGTCTGACGTAACAGTCTTTCACAATACCTTTAGTAGCATAATTGAAGTCAACATTTCGAAAGTGGACAAGCATGACGTCACTTGGCTTAAACACCATGGTGTCCACAATGTCTTCCCGCCGAGGTCCACCTGCTGGCTCAGATACTTTCCGGTGCACAGCATCTACTGCTAGTTCAAACTACAAAAGCCCCATTCCCCAATACCCAAAGGTCAATATAGAGAAACATGAAGGCAAAGATATGACTACTTTTCTCTTGCCCTTTCTGAACTTTTCCCAACACCATACTCTCAACACACTAAGAACCAAGTGCACTGTCTGCTCAACATTAGCCAAAGGATTTAGTAAAAGTCTCAAATTTAAACTTAAGCATTTTACCATTAAAGTACCCAGCTCTCAAATTTGTCTTTTATCACTTGCAGTACTATTCAGCATAGGGCTGCAGAAACCATTAACACTGCAGTCTAACACTACCCAACTCACACCCTCCTCAATGAGCCTATTTCATTCTCCTCTTTCTTCTTCCATGCAACTTCCAAAATAAGTGAATTTGAGTGCACTGACCTTTGAGCTCAGAGTCTTGAAGATACCCTCATAGGTGGTGCCATTTTTCACCTTTACATCGCAAGTGGAGCCCTGGGAAAGGGGGAAAAATAAGAAGAGTGCCTCCACAAAACGGATGCATTATATTTCTCATGCAACCTAGTGGTTAAGTATCCACTTACCACAACAGCTGTAAGGAAATGCAGCATTCTGGAATTATTGTAGACACCTTCAAACACCTGTCAGTTAACACAGGAGAGAGAGAGGAACAGCCAGTCAACACCTCCCTTTTCTTTCTAAATGCCTACACTCTACTCATATCCACCCTGTATGTACTGGGTCCACAGCTGTTCCGAGCCCATTTGACTATCTCTGTACCTAATCTGCCTTATACTCCCACATATGCATCTTTTAGGTCCATGTATCTTGGGGGGGGGGAAAGGCACTCACAGGTGACTGTGGGGGTCCCTTTCCTGTGCTCTGTCCCCTACAAAAGAAGAAAATAAGAAACTAGTTATTTAAAACTGTTCAATCTCTCTTACATCATTATGAAATTAATGGTAAATCCTAAAACCAAAAACCACATGATGATGCTGATTTAGGCTACAATCCAATTAATCAACAAGATTTTCAAATTCTCATCTTATAGTGGAAGAAAAGAATAGGCATTAAAAGCCACTAAACACATTTCTTCCAAATGCCAGTAAAAATGACATCCACAATGGTTGTCAATTGCCCTAGACAGCCAATGGGAACACAACCGTTTCACTCTCTCCAAGGGGCCAAGGATGTATGCTTCCAGCAGACCAATTCTACAATATTAACCAGCAACCTGCCCCACATGTGAAGGCGAAAGCTAAGGAGTGCAGATTGTAACTATCTAGCTCAGGCACATTACCTCCCAAACAGAAAAGACAATCACTTTCAGCAGCCTTACACCCCAAACCCTGGGAGGAGGGGGCATTCTCTCCGCACCCCATCCCCTCGACCTCATTACTCATCCAGCCTGTTACCCACTCTGCGGAGGTCACCAATCGCCAGGTAACCCTACTCCTCGCTGGCTGACGTAACCGGCGGTTGAGGAAGGCGAAGAGGGGGCCGTTGGCGGGGCTGGGGGACAGCGCAGCCGCAAAAGCTATCCACCGGGAGGCCTCGCCCGGTCTGCGCCTGCGCACTAAAACCCACGGGCCTCTTCAAAATCTCCCCTCCCGCGACTAGAACCCACTGCGCCTGCGTGTCCAGCCACACTCAATTCCATTAACACACACACAGACAAGAGAGGAGCGTCCACTACTCATCCACGAACAGCAGACGACCCCCTCCCTGGACACTCCCAGCCCCTGCCCTAGGTGTTACCGGGGCACGCGAACGCCCGGGTCATAAGACAGCATCCACGCGCACGTACAGGAAGGGCGCGCGCGCGCTGGAGGTTCCCGGCCGGCAGTCCTCCCAGTTGTCCCTCCTTCCGTCCCCCCCGCCCACCTCGCTCCCCTCCTACTGGCCAGACCGGGAAGGGGGAGGTAGCAACCCTCTCCCAAGTCCCTCCCTCCCCATTGGCCAAACTGTGGGCCGCGCGCCCCCCTCCATTGGCTACAGCCGGGGACCCCTTCCCGCAGCAGATTCCCCATTGGCTGAAGCCGGGGACCGCGAGACCCTTCGTGGTAATGGAGCCGGGGACCCCGATAACCTCTCCACCCCCCCTCCAGCTCCCCAGGCCGACGGCACTGGCGGGATGCGCCCCGCCTCTCCTTGAGGCCGGAGCCCCGAGCCCTGACTAGGCCCTGGGCGCTGACCACGGCCCTCAAGTGCTCTGGTGGCCGCCCGGGGACCCCTTTCCCTTCAACCTGTTGGGACCGGAAGGGGCCCAACCCCAGCATCACGGGGGCTCCCCGTCTCCCCGGTTCTCCTCAAAGATACTAGGCTGGGGGTCCGCCCCGCGCAACCGAGCCGCCGCCTCCTGCCGGTAGCCGCGGCTCCCTCGCCCGGAAGCCCACCCCTTCTCACCTGGCGCTGCCCATGGCGGCTGCCCCTGGCCTCTCCTGATGCTGCGGCGGCGGCGGCGGCGCCAAGATGCCTTCGGCTCCCCGGCGGAGTCCACTCCCGGCAGCGGCCGCAGGCCCCAGGCAGGGAGAAGCGGCCGGAGGCGGCCCTGGGGGAGCCGAGGTGGTGGCCAGCGGCCCCGGGAGGCCGCCGTTAGGTGGGCTGGTGCCCCCGGGGGGCCGGCGGGCCACGGCCTGTTGCGTGGGGGGCGGCTGCTGGGGCTGGGAGGTCTGTTGTGGCGGCTGAGGCTTCAACATGATGGCAGCGTCCGGAAGGGGAATTAGAGGGAAGGGAGGGAGAGAGGGGGCCGGGGCTGGGTCCCCGCCGGAGAGCGCGGGAAGCGAGGGGGCTTGGGAAGCCGGGGACCCGCCGTTGGCGGGCGGGGGCAGCCCCGCGGTGCCGGGGGTGGCTGGAGAAGACCGCGGCGCGAGGAAGCGCCGCGAGGCGGAAGGGGAGGGGGGTCTCGCGGGCCTGAGGAAAGCGAGAGGGCGCGAGCCGGCCTGGCGCGCGTGCGCGTCGCCGGGGAACGGGGAGGGGAAGAGCGCGCGGGCGGGAGCGCCCGGAGGGGGAGGGGCAGAGGAGGGAGCGGCGGCGTGAGGTGCCCGCGCGCACCGAGGCGGTTAGCTCCCGGCGGGAGAATAGAGAGAATAAAATAGGTGAGTCTCGCACCCTAGCCCTTGGAGTGGGTAGGGAGCAGCGCGGGCGCTCACGTGCGCCAAGGATTTAGGGTCTCAAGGTCTCAAACCGCCTTACAGTCTGGCGGCCGCTGTAGCTTCACAATGAGCGTGTGAAGCGCTGGGGGAGGAGCCGAAGCAGCTGAGAGGAAGGACCGGCCGCTCCGCCTACGCCGCCGGCGTAACGTCGGGATGCCTCCGCAGAGTGTGAGATGTCACGGCGTAGCGTGAGGTTCTTCCGCCACCTTGGGTGCTCGTGGGCGGGGTCTTAAGCCTCAAAAAAGTTCCCGGGACGGAACTGCTGTTTTTGGCAGGTGGTAGGTTTTGTAAGGAGCTGCTTACCACCTTATGTGCTTTAAATAAAAGACTGATGAGCATTGAAGTGATCAGTTTGAGCGTGTGGATCTTTGCAGATAAATCTATGCCTAGTCCTAAATTATTTTCAATTTCAGTGATTTTCAACCTAAATTGTTTCTCCATGCCCGAGAATGAACTCTAAACTGTAGTAAGACTGTCTGAAGGCCAAAGTTCCTAGGGTCTGGTTCAAAATCCTCCACCCATTTTTGCAATGAAGGTAGCCTTCATTCATTCAAAATTAGTTGGGCATCAGGGCATTAAGTTAGGTGCTTTGGACACTGGGGTAATTAAACCACTTCCTGTTCTCAAAGAGTTCAAGCTAGTGGTGGATTTAGATAATTTGATGAGATCTTGTCGGTGAAGCACGGGGCACTACAAGAGTAGGCAGGAGTGACACCTAATCCACCATTGGGTGACATCTACATTGAGAAGAGGGAAGGGAGATGGGGTTCTAGGCAGAAGAATAACGTGACAAGCTAAGAAAAATCCAGCTTGGCTGGAGCATACATTTAAAGGAGGGAGAGCTTAAAAATGAGACTGGAGAGGTAGTTTTCCTGGGACCAGGTTTTAAAGGTTCCCAAGCCTTGTAAGAGACCTCAACATTATATGCAGAGCAGGGGGAGCCTTTTTTAAAAAATGAAAAGAGGTCAAATTTGCATTTTTATTTATTATTTTTTTACCCACTTTTTAAAAAGCCAGTCTAATTTAGCAGTGGGGGATTGAATACCAACTTTAGGGACACTAATATTAATAAGTTCTGATAACCCACTACCATCGGACCAGCCCACATTTGCGTTTTTAAAGGTTTACATACTCTTTGCAACAGGGAGAATAGAGTGGGGCAGTGACACCCACGGTGGTCTTAATCCCAGTGAAATACTCAACACCTCAGTCTTCCTTCCTCTAGGCATTAGCCCTGGAGCTCTTCCTTACCCACTTCCCACCAAGCAAGCAAGCGCATACCTACCTAAAAGTCTGCATTGCTCTTTGGGAAGTATTCCTTGGCCCCGGCCTCACTCCTGTCTGTAAATGTGGTACGTTTCCCTCCTGCGTGCTTGCCCAGCAATTTATCCCACTTTATTCTAACAGCTCCTTTAACTCTGTCTTCCTGCTAGTGTCAGCTCCCTAAGGGTTGGGATCTGGACCCCTCGCTCTGTAGTACCTAGCACAATGCAGGCAGTCAATTAAATATTTGTAAAGTGAGTGGATCTGGACGGTATTTTAAAGGTTCTTTATGTCTCCCGGGTGCCATAACAGTCCAGGTTTTTCCTGGCATTAGCTGTACTACCCAGTGCCATGCCACCTCTCCAGCCTCATTGTGAGCACTCTAACTCCTTCCACCCACCCCATCCTGCTCCTGCACTCAAATTCTAAGTTTTAGCCCCACAAAATTCTCTTTTGCACAACGTGCATTGCCCTTGTTCAACTCTGTCTATACAAGCGCTGTTTCTGCACACAGAATTCCCTTCCGATCCTCTACTTTCTCATTCTTCAAGATCAAGTATCAGTTCTTTCCAATATCCTCTGTTAATGACTTCTCCCAGTCCCCAGAGCACTGTGTTATTTTTGTTTCCATGTCTCTCTTTTGGAGTCTGAGGTCATAAAGGGCATTTCTCTATCCCTCGTGCCTAGCTCAGTGGCTGGGACCTACTCATTAAATTATTTAGTAAATGAATGGAATGTTGTCTTACTGTATGCAATTTAAAAATTATATCACGATTTGATATGGAGCGATTTCCAGGATATATTAAGTAAAAAAAGCAAAGTTGAAAAGACTAAAAACATAAATGTATCCACAAATTTTTGCAAAGAAAAACGCAGGATAAACAAGAAACTAATCAAATTGGTTACCTCTTGTGGGTGAGTAGGGCAAAATGAGAATTCTTTTGGCTTACAATCTTATTGCAGAAACAATAGAGCTCTGATTGGGGTAGGGATACACTTTGAGTATACCTTTTGCTATAGTTTTGACTTCAAATCATGTTAATGGTCAACATATTTAAATAAATCAACAAGGATGAGGGTACCTAAAAGATGAATACAGATACAAACAATGAACCCTATTTTAGATGAATAAACCCATTGCAGGAAAAAAAATAGAACTAATTCAAGTAACTTTCAAGTAGCCTCAGTCTAAAGAAAAAATAACTGTCAACAAATCTCGCACTCTTCTTAGTAGGTTTATTATAGTGGTCAGGGCATGGAAATTCTGCAACTACAATACTATTTTGGATAGTATTGTAGGATTGAGCACATGAGTAAATATATGGATGTTGCTAGGAGCCAGGGATCTCACAGGGAAGGAAGGGAGATACAAATATAGAATGGGGGAAAGGGAGCAAGAGCTTTGTAAGACTGGATCGGAATGGGAAGTGCCAGCATAAGACTCATGAAAAAAATATATCTATTTCTACAGGCAGGTAGCTGGACTGTACATGGATACACACACCTACTGCCCATATCTTGCTTTCTAAATACCATTCTCTGTTAAAAGAACCAAGGGCTCCTTGAAGAAATGACCAATGCTAGCCAGGGCAAGAGGAAGGCAAGATGAGTTTGGAATATTTTGTTGTGCCAGAAAATAAGTATTTAAAAAATATGAGGGCATGAAAGAAACTCAGGAGCCAGCTTGAAGAGGCCCCCGTTGGCCAAATCTGAGACAATTTCAATGTCAAGATAAGTAAGGACAACAATATAACCCACTGAATAAAAGAAGAATGTCTATCCATGCTGTTAATAGATATAAACATACATGTATAAATACATGAAAAGAGGCTGGGCAGGGTGGCTCACGCCTGTAATCCTAGCACTCTGGGAGGCCGAGGCGGGTGGATCGTTTGACCTCAGGAGTTCGAGACCAGCCTGAGCAAGAGCAAGACCCTGTCTCTACTAAAAATAGAAAGAAATTATATGGACAGCTAAAAATATATATAGAAAAAATTAGCCGGGAATGGTGGTGCATGTCTGTAGTCCCAGCTACTTGGGAGGCTGAGGCAGGAGGATTGCTTGAGCCCAGGAGTTTGAGGTTGCTGTGAGCTAGGCTGATGCCACGGCACTCTAGTCCAGGCAACAGAGTGACACTCTGTCTCAAAAATAAATAAATACATGAAAAGAAGAAACAGTAGAAGTCACTGGACTGTATTCCTCGAAATTTTCCATGGTGTGGAAGAAAGGTTGAGGCAGTGTTTTAGATTAAAGGTGGCTAAAGTGACTAACAGCTAAATGAAATACTTGACCCTGACCTTGATCCTGTACCAGGAAAAAATTGCTATAAAAGACATTATGGGGAAAATTGATGAATTTGGAATATAGACAATAAAGTATCCATAATAAATTTCCTGAATGCGTGATAACTCTACTGTAGATACATAAGGGTATATTCTTCGTAAATATACACTGAAGTATTGTGGGGCAAGGGAGTGTCATGTATGCAACCTGCTTTCAAATGTTTCCCCCAAATTACATATATTTAAAATATATACACAGAGAGAAAGAGAAAGTGCATATGAGGCAAAATATTAATAGCCCCCAAACTTGGTAAATTAGGTGAGCAGTTTTGCTCTCAAGAGTAGCCCTATGCAGCACCCCGGGGTCCTCTGCATTTCACTGAAGTATGAGCAGTAATCGTAGTTTGAAATTCAAGTGATACCACCACTCCATTCCAAAACAGGGAGGCCATATTCCTCACCTAAAACATGTAGGAAAAAGTGTCTGGGCATCAAGATAGAGGCATTCATTGTGGTGAAAGCAACTCAACGACATCTCCCTGTCACATAACCTACAGGGACAACGTCCTTCTCAAAGGCCTGAGCATTTTCCAAGGAGAGGCAGCAGCTGGTAGCAGCAAACACGGGGTATGTCCCAGGAGACAAGAATTCTAGCCTGTGTCTCTTACCAGCTCTTAACCAACTAAGGCAAGTGACTGGATCTCTGGGGCCCCAGTTTCACTCTGTAAAAGGAGAGGCTGGATTAGATGAGGGGTCCCAAACTCAAATGCCTACGTGGGACAGGTAACCAAAAAGGATGAAGCCAGCAGGCACTGTGGCAAACTGGAGAGTATGTGCTCTGTTTAAAAGGGGTGTCTGCTTCTGAGCTCCCGCCACCTTCTGCAAGGAAGGGATGTGTCCCAGTGAAGCCAGAAGTCTGGATCTGAGAAACGACAAGTCTGGACTGTAAAATTAAAATCTCCCAATTTGGGGGGTTGCGGGGAAGAAACATTTCGTGTGCCAAATGACGCATGTCTGCAAGCCACCTGTGTGCAGCTGCCAGGCTGGATGGACCCCGAGATCTGCTGTTCTCCCTCACTAATTACAGTGTGACACCGCAACCAAGGTCTTTCCAATGCGGCTCATGCTGTGGCCCTTCCCACGGCCAACAAGCATCTTTGCCATCCAAAAATGGCATGAGCTGCTGCTTCAGCCTTCATCAGAAGGGGATGGGAGCACCCTAGCTATGCCTTTGCAATCAGTTTGGTGAATGGGCTCCCTTTCCGAGCATATTTCCCATCTCCTTTCAAAAGAAAGCTCTGCTGTCTCATTTCTCTCCCAGTGGGGCTCCAGGCACAGGTCTCCATAGTTGCATCCTTCAGGGGCAAAGTGAGGGAGGGAGCAGGAGATGACACATTCAAAGATGCTCTACTCACCCTTTCCACTCACTTCCCTGAGTTTCCTTATCTTCTTTAGCGCTCGCAGAAGTCACATCACCTCTCTCTGGCACCTGTTTATCAAACATCTCTTCACTTTGTACATCCCTGACCTGTTTCTCACATTTATCTCTACCTTGCTCCCGAATGTAGCTTCCAAGATTGATCTCAGTTTCTTCCATAAATTCAAACTCTCTCCCTCCATCTCCTTCCAGGGATTTCTCCATCCTGCAAACATCACCTCCTCTCCTGCTAGCGTCTGGGCTCCAGTCCCTTTGCACCTTCCTGGGCTTTGCATTTCAGCATTAGCGCACCTTGTTTTCATCTCCTCCTACCTTCCAGGAATCCAGGGGAGAGGGGGGTCCAGGACCCCTATCTCTGGGAGCTACAGCCCACATGATAACTGCGTTTCCAAGCCTACTTCAAGGGACTGGAACCCAATTTCCTGTGTCGCCTCTTCCCTGTCCTCTCCATCACTGCTCTTCAGATCTTGGGGACTGGGAATACACAAAACTGCTAGAGTAGAGACATTTCTCCTTAAAAAGAAACAATTGCCTAATTTCCTCCTGTCCAGGTCCCAAATCCTGGGATTTCCCCATTGGTCTAGAAGGCAGCAAGGCTTCTGCCCTCCTGGTCCCATGTCACCATCCTCCCATCTTTCCTTTCTTTTCTCCCTCTGGGCTTCTCATCCTCTTTGGACTTTCTCCACCCCAGTTACCTCTTGCTTCTTCCAGATGTAGAAAATTTCAACAGCCAGGGAAGTGGTGCTCATCAAAGTGGCCAGGATGATCCTCTTCTGGCTCATGGTCATTCTAAAATGCTGCCACTATGGCCAGTCTCCTGGCCACGAGAGAAGGAAGAAATGGGAGTCAGTTCCCTGAAACCTCTGGAGCAGACTCTTTTCCCTTGAAACTCTCCGAAGGAGAAAGATCTTCCCATACCTCAGCATTCAAATCCTTTAGAAATGACCTCCCAAACATCCCCCAAAATTCTGAGTCCCCCAAGTCCAGCCTCTTCTTGATGTTGGGTGGTTGGGTCCACATGCAGGATCTTCTCTGGTCCAAACCTACATCAACTAGACTTTTCTCCATAAGCACAACCCTCCTTCTTACACCTGTGTTCCTTTCCCTAGTGCCTCTCCTAGATTTGGTGCCTGAGATGCCACACACTGACTTAGAGTTCACCTTTTTATCTACTTCCCCAGGTGCCCTCTGTTCTCTCTCCTCTCTCGTTCCCCTTTCTGATCCTCTGCCAAGCTCTCCCTTCTCTCCTCCTTCTACCTTTCCAGTTCTTTTAGTTGGATTCATTTTGTATCCATGTCCTTTTCTTCTAACTCCTATTTTCCAGAATTATTGCTTATTTCAAGTAGTAACCTAATCTAGCGCCTTCCAAATTCAAGGTTGAAATTCTCTCATTCATTCAATCACTCATCAATATTAACTAATTATGGGCAATGAAGGGTGGATTTGGAGCTGAGAGACAAGAAATGGATAACTGGCATTGTCTGTCCCTTTGGCTTCCAAACATACCCCTTTTCACGTATTAGAACACCCACAATGAAACAACTCAATGTTTCCAGCTTATAAAACACAGCGATCCTTTATACAAGTGAAGTTCTCACCTTTTCCCTAAAATGAGGAGATCCACAGTCTTAACAATCATTGTATCAATCGCTGGTTATTTTAATTATGCCTCAAATTCAGTCACAGTCTTTCTAAATATTCTGGTACCTAAACACTAAATTGTAAAGTTAATCTCCAACAACTTGTAAAAAAAATAAGAGAAAAAAAGAAAATGATTAGCATATATAAATAAACACATGAATATATTAAGCAAAAAGAAACTATGACAAGCTTCTACAATCTTCATTTCTGTAATTGATTATGAGCCCATAATTTTTAACTGTGGTTCCTTCTCCAAGTATCCAAGCAATATTTCCCTGGACTCAGACAGTTGGACTTTTTACCTGGTAGAGTGACGCATAGTTTATGCCTGCCGTAGTCATCCTGACTTCTGGTAGTTAGTGTAGTTGTCCATTAACCTTTATTGTTGCATGTGTAAGACACACCATTCTTAGCCCTACGGTGTAGCAGCAGCCTGGTTTCCTCCTGGTCATAAGGACCAATGACTCCAGCCATTAGAGTAATCCCTTTTGCTGTGGTTGGTGCAGTGGCATAAAGTCCCAAATGGCCAGGTGGCTGTCTCATTTTCCAATTCAGTGGAATCTTTGTGTCCCCTGGTGGAATAATTCCTCCTTTGAGGACTCAGGCCTCCGACTCAGCAGAGCTCAAAGTTGCCAAGATGGGAAACAAAAGAAAAGTCTGTAAGTGGCTTATTAAGTATAATAGTGAGAAGAACAAGATCTAATTCTACTCCTTGATTCTGACTCATATATTCTGGCCCATAGAGGATATAGTACCTCATAATAGTCTCTGATTAAAGTATGTACTGCATCCTGTAAAACAGAACCCCATCATTTCTGGACGTGGTTCTCTCAAGTGAAACCTTACTTGAGTCTTCAGTAAGCCAGTCCACAGGACTAGGGGCCATGTTGATTTGTTCTAGTAAGGATACTATATCTGAGACAGGAGCTACAATTGGAACCACCCTCTGATTAAGTTTATAATAGCTCATAGTCTTTCTCCAAGACCCATCTGATTTCTGTGCATGCCAAACCCCTGCCCATTCAAGTCTTTGAGGGTAGCATTAGTCTCTGCAATTGCCTCAGGGATGTGATATTGCTTCTGGTTAACTATCTTTTTTTTTTGGTGACTGGAAAGAACCACCATAAATTTTTATTTTCTCCAGAAACTGCTACATCTACAGCCGATTTCACGCAGTAAAGGGAGAGGGCTAGAGGAGATTGGGTGGAAAAGCAAGAGGATTAAGAAGGAGCTGACACCATTTCAAAGGAAGAAACAATGGTTTTATGGAGTCTTTTTTTTTTTTGAGACAGAGTCTCACTCTGTTGCCTGGGCTAGAGTGCCATGGCGTCAGCCTAGTTCACAGCAACCTCTAACTCCTGGGTTCAAGCAATCCTCCTGCCTCAGCCTCCTGAGTAGCTGGGACTACAGGCATGCACCACCATTCCTGGCTAATTTTTTTCTAAATATATTTTTAGCTGTCCAAATCATTTCTTTCTATTTTTAGTAGAGACGGGGTGGGGGGGGTCTCGCTCTTGCTCAGGCTGGTCTCGAACTCCTGACCTGGAGCGATCCTCCCGCCTCAGCCTCCCAGAGTGCTAGGATTACAGGTGTGAGCCACCGCACCGGTATGGAGTCTTAAGTGTAACTTAGATGGATCCAGGCAAATAAACTGAAAAGAAGTGAGGGAAGCGTGCATTGTTGTCTGGCAAAACTAAAACTTGGGGTCCATTCCTCCTAGAAGTAGACTAAAGTACCTCTTGCTTCTTGGGTGCTTTCGTGTGGCATCGCTATACTCAATCCCTTGAAGAGGAGGAGTCTTGAGCAAGGCCTGGCATAGGGATGGGTACAGGAAGGAGAGGTGGAGAGACTTTGCAAATCAATGATAGGAAAAAAGAGATACTTATGGCCCCAAACTCTTCCTTCCCAGGACTTTCCACTATCCTCCCGTCCCTTAAATTTCTTACCAATCCTTTATCTTGCTGGTTGCAGAGCCTGCTTGGAAAAATTAAAAGAATCCTTTATGGTTATGACAGACTTCTTCCTAGCTGGAGAGGAGGAAGTTAAGTCCTTGCGTTCCCATGCCTTTGTCACTACTCAGTTCTGGGGAATTCAATACTAGAAGGAGCTTAATAAAACGTTTTTGTCCACCCAATACCAGATGGCACCTAGGTCAGTCTAGAAACAAAGAAGACTGAGAAGGAGGCAAGGTGGCTTCTACTGGCCGTCCCCAGGTGTGGTTAGCTGGGGGTGAGGAAGGGCCTGACACTGGTCCATTTGTGCGGTTGGGCTGCCCTCTGGCGGCTTTACCTGGGTACCATCCAGAATCAAACCCTCAAAACACCTTTCTGGACCGGGTTGGTCTGCAGGAAGAAGAATCGGCTTAGGAGGGAGGTGGTTATTGGAAAATGGAAGTTCATCATGCCCATTTCCCTAACAGGAGTCTGGCCTGGTTAACTATCTTGATAGGAAGTGGAAGTTCCAGGTGCTTTCATGTAGCCCTTTCTACCATAATTCTCTCATTCTATGGGTCAGAGAGCCAAGGAGGGGATTCTGCCCGTATCTATGGGTGGCTATTCTAATGATACTCGCAGGAATTTGGAAATAACCACAGGGTGGGACCATGGATGAACTGAGCCCTCTGGGAGTTGGGCTTGAACTAAGCTTCCATCCAGTACTCGAGCAGCTTGAGCCCCCACTGTGATTAGTGAGCCTCGCTGGCGTTTTGGAGCTTCAGCAATTTGGAGCTCTCAAGTCAGAGCCAGTATCTAGTAATCCTCAAAAGGTCTGGATATTTTCTTCTCCCTAATGCATAGTAAATGGACCCTAGATCCTTTCTAAAGGAGAACCAACTTTCCTTCAATGAAGGCACTCTGGATCTATGCTGACTTAGGTCTAAAATCTGGGAGAGATTCCATGCCTCTCCACTGGGGCAACTCAAGTTAGGTCTTTGGCCACTAGAGCAAGACTATTTCCCCGTGTTATATAGATCAAGTAATTCATTGGTAGGCTGCCCATCTATTTGTTCTTAGGAACATGGTGACCAGTTAGCCACTGCCACAGGTTCCTGTGGGCTAAGGCATTGAGATTACTGCTAAGTGCCTGCTGCCCTTTACAGCTGATACACCTATCTCGTCCTTGGTGCTGTCTAATGTGCTGTCACTTGGGCTCTGCTACTTCAGATTCCCATCATCCCACTGAAATCATGGAGCCCATCTCAGTGGGGTCATCCTCCGTGGTCATACCTGGCTTACACAAATATGGAGCAATAACAGAGCTTTTCAATAACGCAGTTCATGGAGATAAAAGTAACTTCATCTTGGATGCTAATCTGCCCTGTTGACTTCTGATTAACCCTAGCCTGTGAATGTCTCCTGATTCCTACTTTATTTACTGTTCTTAGTGTAACAACATGTACTCACTATAAATCCTCCTGCCTTTAGATCAAAGCAACCTTGATGTTATCACATAAATTATAGCCTATGATGCACATAGCATTTTTGACTGTTCTGGAGGGTTGCCTTCAATTGTCGGCATAGAACACATACACCCTTTCCCTATAATATATAAGCCCTGGGTCTGGGGAGTAAAAATGCAGAGATAGATCTTTCTCTCTTTCTTTCTTTCCTTCCTTCCTTCCTTCCTTCCTTCCTTCCTTCTCTCTCTCTCTCTCTCTCTCTCTCTCTCTCCTTCCTTTCTTTCTTTCCTTCCTTCTCTCTCTCTCTCTCTCTTTATAGGGTCTTGCTTTGTTGCCTGGCTAGAGTGTAATGGCATCATCATAGCTCACTGCAACCTTGAACTCTTGGGCTCAAGCAATCCTTCTGCCTCAGCCTCCAGAGTAGCTGGGACTACAGCTGTGCACCATGACACCTGGCTAATTTTTCTATTTTTAGTAGAGACAAGGTCTTGCTCTTTCTCAGGCTGGTCTCTAACTCCTAAACTAAAAGGATCCTCCTGCCTTGGCCTCCCAGAGTGCTGGGATTACAGGCATGAGCCACCGCACCAGGCCTTTAGGCTGGGATTCAGACCTCATTGAAGCTGTGGCTGCAGCACATCTCATGGTGAGGTTTGCTGGGGTTTTTCGTGGGAAACCACAACCAGCAGGCCAAGGCTGGTGGCCAGGGCACTACAAGCAGAAACCCCTCCCATTGGAGGGCTGGCATGCCAAGGCTGTCAGGTAGGGAACCAGGGACTGAGAGTTGCAAGCAGGAAGTTAAATGCCACTGGTTGTCCTGTGCAATGCTGCCTGCCACAAGCTACAGGAATCAGCAGAGGAAAAAAAAAAAACACGGCGGGGGGGTGAGGTGTGGAATAAAAAAGTCTCCTTCATTTTGACCTGTTGCGCGCGGGGGGTGGGGGTGGGGTGGGGAGTGGGGGGGGGACCAAGAAGCCCCTTCCGCTGGCAGCGTCCCTCCAGCGCCCTCTGCTGGCGAAGAGGGGCTGTGCAGCAGTGCCACGTCTCATAGCAAGGGACGCCGCGGGGGGGCTTGGAACTGAGGGGCGACAAATCCACAACCGACAACCGTACCAGTATGCGCTCGCAGTAAACAAAAGAAAAAAGCCAGCTTCACTTCAGAAATGTCCTTGTTGAAGTAGTAGAAATGATCAATTTTATTAAATCTCAACCCTTGAATATGTTTTTTCTTAATATTCTGGGTGTCAAATGGGAAGAAGAAAGGCTCATAGCGAGGTGCGATGGTTATCTCAGGGACAGGCGCTCGGGAGATGAAGCTGTGAGATGAACCAGCCACTTTGCTTCACGGAACACCATTTGTATAGGTAATAATTAAGTCCAAGTTATTATTATTCAGACTTGGGAATCTGGCTGGCATTGTTCTGAAACTGAACTGAGCTGTCACCTCAAGAAAAACAACTGACAGTGTTTGCTGCCAAGGATGAAATTCTACCTTTCAAGTGAAAATTAAAATTTTAACAAACTTGTCTCCACTATCATGAGCCTGACGGCTTTCTAATACTTACTGGTGGTAAACACAGACCAATGGATTTTAACGTGACAGAGTATTATATATTCATTGATATGATTTTACATTCCACATTTTAACTTACCTTTAAAAAACAACTCTTTGTCAAATTTTGTTGTAGAATCAAAGTATGTTCACAATTACTTGAAAAGTACACTTCTTTTGCGAGCTACATACCTGTTTAAGACTGTATTTACTTTCTGTACTTCAGCCAAGACCACAGATCAAGCCATATTGAAGGCAGAAGCAGATGTGAAAATCCGTCTGTCTGCTATGAGGCCAGATGTTAAAAAGATTTGCAAAAATGTAAACCAAGCTACTCTTCTTGGTAAAATTGGTTTTTGTTTTAGAAAAATATAGTTTTTTCCCATTTAAAACCATGTTCTTGGCCAGGTACGGTGGCTCATGCCTGTAATCCTAGCACTCTGGGAAGCCGAGGCGGTGGATTGTTTGAGCTCAGGAGTTCGAGACCAGCCTGAGCAACAGCGAGACCCTGTTTCTACTAAAAATAGAAAGAAATTATATGGACAGCTAAAATATATATAGAAAAAAATTCGCTGGGCATGGTGGCACATGCCTGTAGTCCCAGCTACTTGGGAGGCTGAGGCAGAAGGATCACTTGAGCCCAGGAGTTTGAGGTTGCTGTGAGCTAGGCTGACGCCACAGCACTCTAGCCCGGGCACCAGAGTGAGACTCTGTCTCAAAAACAAACAAACAAACAAAAAAACCCAAAAAATCATGTTCTTTATGTTAATATGTGGTTAGTTCACTATCAGCGTTTTTGAAATACTAAATTAACATTTAAATACTTTCTCAGCTTTAACTTCCAGTAGGATGAATATTGATAGCTATAACCAATATAATATAAAGCTTATTGGGGTCCTCAATACTTTTTAAAAGTATAAAAGTGTCCTGATACCCAAAAACTTGAGAACCACTGGTTGGGAAAAGTGCCTGGTACACAGTAAGTGCTCAGTAAGTGTGGGCTGAATGGAAGGAGTTCTAACAACTCTGGGTTTGGATGTGGCTGGGACAGCAGCTCCATAGGTGTGGAGGCTGGACTTAATGACAGTGGAGGGTTGAGGAAAGCAGTGGAGCTAAGCAAGATCGAGTCATCAAGAAATAAAAATCTAAACAGACCTATAATAAAGAGATTAAATCAATAATCAAAACTGGACCAACAACAACCAAAAAAACCCTGGATTAGATGACTTCACTGGTGAGTTCTACCAAATATTTATGGAAGACTTAACATCAATCTTTCTCGGCCAGGCGCGGGGGCTCACGCCTGTAATCCTAGCACTCTGGGAGGCTGAGGCGGGAGGATTGCTCAAGGTCAGGAGTTTGAGACCAGCCTGAGCAAGAGTGAGACCCCTGTCTCTACTAAAAATAGAAAGAAATTAACTGGCCAACTAAGAATACATAGAAAAAATTAGCCAGTCATGGTGGCACATGCCTGTAGTCCCAGCCACTCAGGAGGCTGAGGCAGGAGGATCACTTGAGCCCAGGAGTTTGAGGTTGCTATGAGCTAGGCTGACGCCATGGCACTCTAGCCCAGGCAACAGAGCAAGACTCTCTCTCAAAAAACAAAACAAAACAAAACAAAACAAAACAAAATCCATCTTTCTCAATGATATACTAAAAGACTGAATCCAGTAGCATTTTGAAAGCATTAGACCTATGCCTGGAATTCAAGGATGGTTCAACATATGAAAAACAATCAATGTAATGTACCACATTAATAGAATACAGGAAAAAATACACGATCATCCCAATTGATGCACAAAAAGCATTTGACAAAATTCAACACTCTCTCATGATAAAAACACCCAGTAAGCTAGGACAAGAAGGGATCTTCCTCAATATTATAAAGGCCATACATGAAAAACTTAGAGTTAACATCATATTCAATGACGAAAGATCGAAAACTTTTCCTGTAAGATCAGGAACAAGACAAGGAAAGAGTCACAGCTTTGGATTTGGCAATGATTTCTTGGGTTCCCAAAGAACTGAAAGCAGGGAATCAAACAGATACTTGTACACTAATGTTCATAGCAGCATTATTTATAACATCCAAAAGGTAGAAACAACCCGAATGTCAATTAATGGAAGAACGGATCATACATATATGTATGCATGTGTATATATGTATGCACATATATATAAAACACACAATGGAATATTATACAGTCAGAAAAAAGAATTAAAATCTGATACATTCTACGACACAGGTGAACCTTGAAAACATTATGCTAAATGAAATAATGCAGACAGAAAGGGACAATATTGTATGATTCCACTTCTATGATTTATCTAGAATGGCAAACTCATACAGATAGAAAGTAGATTAGAGGTTACCAGGCTTGGAGGGGCAGGAATAGGGAGTTATTGTTTAATGAGTTGTCTGAGTCCATTTAGTGTTGCTATAACAGAATACCTGAGGCAGGTACTTTATAAAGAAGTTTATTTACTTACAATTCTAGCAGCTGGCAGATTTCAGACTGGGCAGCTGCCTCTAGTAACAGCCTCAGGCTCAATTCAACTCAAGGCTCAGAAGGCGGAAGGGGAGTGGGTGTGTGCAAAGAGGTAAGAGAGGAAGGAAGAGAGAAAAACACGCAGCTCTCCTGGAAACTAATCTATTCCCATGAGAAGGAGAACTCACTCCCTCCCTCCTCGGGCATTAAATTCTTCTGAGGGATCCACCCTCAAGATTCAAACACCTCCCACTAGGCCCCATCTCCCAACATTGCTGCGTTAGGGATCAGGTTTTAACATGCACTTTGACAGGGACAAACCACATGCAAACCATAGCATGGGTACAGAGTTTGTGTGTGGGGTGATGAAACATTGTGAATGTACCTAATGCCACTGAATTCTATCCTCAGAAATGGTTAAATTTGTGTTATATATTTTTTTACCACAATAAAAACCAATTGAGAATGTGGGAAAGTGAACTCACTAGGGAAACAGCAGATTGGTGGGTAAGGTTGAACACTCCTTTGAGGTTTGTGCCCATAAATACTAGGGTTAACTAGTCAACCTGGTTGTAATGTGGCTGTTTAGGTACAGGTGGATGCTTGGGTTCATGACAGGGGTAAATAAAAGGACAATATTGTTATTGTCCATCTTTTTGATTGTAGAAATTTTTTTTTTTTACTTTTTTTCTCTTTTTAATTCTTTCTTTTTTTAATATTTATTTTGTTTCTCTCCCCACCTCCCTTGATTGTAGGAATTATAGTGATTGTGATGTGCTATCTTATTTTGGTGAATTTTTTGTTTTGTTTGTTTTTGAGGCAAGGTCTCACTCTGTTTCCTTGGCTAGAGTACAGTCGTGTGATCATAGCTCACTGCAATCTCCAACTCCTGGGCTCAAGCAATCCTCCTGCCTCAGCCTCCTGAGTAGCTGGGACTACAGGTATATGCACCACCATGCTGGGTTAATTTTTCTAATTTTTGTAGAGACAGGGTCTCACTTTTGCTAGGCTGGTCTTGAACTCCTGGCCTCAAACGATCCTCCTGCCTCAGCCTCCCAGAGTGCTAGGATTATAGGTGTGCACTACCACGCCCAGCCCTTATTGTGGTTTTGACTTTCCCTTATGACTAATGATGCTGAGCATCTTTTCCTGTGTTTATCAACCAATTGTATATTTTGTTTGCTCAAACTGATGCTGTAGTTACATTTGAGTACAATTTGTGAATTTGAGCTTGTTTTCACAAAAAATGGGTCTCAGTTGTTTGCTCAAATTCATAGTGGGAAGTTAGTTTTGAAAAATCTATGACTCTGAGCTTTATTTTCACAAAAGGTGCTTCATTTTTATTTCATCCAGATTAAACATAATTTTTAAATGATTTCTAGACTGGAGTTCTTTTAACAAAAATTGTTTTTTTAAATCATCTATTTAGTTTTTCTCAAACTCATGCTGGGAAGTTAGTTTTCAGAATTCTTGATTCTGATCTTGTTTTCACAAGACTGCCATTTCAGCTAGATTTGTACAAACCCACCTTGAGAAGTTAATTTTGAGAACTCTTGAATCTAAGCTTATTTGTGCAATATTATTGGGTTTAGGTTAGAATTGCTCAAATTCACATTGGGTAGCTTTCAGAGCTTATTTTCAAAACACTGTTAGTCAACTTTTTAAGAATTTGTGCATCTGAGCTTGTTTTTACAAACACTGTTATGTTTCATCTAAGATGTGCTCAAATTCACACTTTGAAGTTTCTTTTGAAAATAATTTGTGAATCTGAGGTTATTTTGTTTACAAAAGCTATTATTATTTCAGTTATTTTTGCAAATGTTTTGATGTTTCCTTTGAGAAAACTTGGGTATGTGAACTTTTCGCAAAAACTGAGGGGTGTGCATTGGGAAGGTTCGTCTCTTTTGCCTCCTCCCCAAAGGCAAAAGCTGATGCAAAATCTTGTCCAATGTGTCTTAGGCCTGTCAGTGCTGCCATGTTGTACAATTCCAGGGGACACCAATCACTTTGTTATCTAGGGCAGGGTTTGGAAAATTATGGTCCACTGGCCAATTCTGGTTTGTGGATTGTCTATGTACCACCAGTTCACCAAGAACAGATTTTACACTCTTCAAGAGTTGTTAAAGAGAACCAGGCGCTCTGGCCCAAACCTGTAATGCCAGCTACTTAGGAGGCTGAGGTGGGAGGATCCCTTGAGGCCAGGAGTTTGAGACCAGCCTGGGCAACATAGAACCTACCTAAAAAGAATTTTTTTTTTAATTAAAAAAAGAAAGTGACAGTCCGTGTGTAGACCCAAAGTTTAAAATATTTACTCTCTAGTCTGGACAGAAAAGCTTTGATGACATTGTTCATCAGATTCATTGACTGGAAAATGAAAGGTACTCCCTGGAATTGGGCAACACAGCGGCCCCACCTCCTGCCAAAGAATGCTAGACTGGCCAAACTTAGTATATGGCAGCCTAGCCCAGAAATGCATAAGCTCTTCAGCCTGTCCATCTCCTCTCCTTCCCAGTTCTATTGCCTCTCTGACCAGTCTGCCCTCTAGCTTCCCTTCTACCAACCACTTACATGTTGGGAGCTCAGTCTTTAGTCTTCTCCTCTGTGCTGTCCACACCAGAAATGTAAGTAGCACTAAGTATCACACAACGGTTAAGAGCCAGAGCACAGGCTGCCTTGGTGTGCATCTAGCTCCCTTACTTCCTGGTTATGGGATCTCAGGCAAATCACTTAACCTCTTTGGGCCTCAGTTTCCCCATCTACCAAACAAGAATGATAATAGGATTATTCTAAGATTAAATGTGTCAAGGCATGTAACGCACCCAGCACGTATATAAGTGGTCCACATGCTGGCTCTGATGTTACCCACTACCATACTTTGACAACCATTTATAAGTCATGCGCTTCAAAATCTTCATCTCTGTTCTTTCCCTTCTTTTAGTAATAAAATGTCCCACGTCTAAATGAACACATAACTATTTAGCTAGAGACATTTTAGTGTCCCCTACAGAGTGGTAAGAATGTGAGACTAAGTTCCGGCCACTGGGATCTGTGCAATTTCCAGGCCCTCTATTTCCTCTTCCCCTTCCTATGGGCTGGAACACGGCTGTTGGGGCTGGTGAGCTGGCTGTGACCACGCAGAAGAGGACAACCACCTCAGAGACGGGAGAGCAACTTGACAGTGCGACCCTGGGTCCCAAGATGATCTTGTGGAACAGTTGTCTAAGCCCACGCCTTGATCATTCACCTACCTCTGAAATGTCACATGAGAAATAAACTATTTTGTTTGAATCGCTGTTGTGGGATCTCTTTGTTACAGCAGCTTAGCCTGTAGTCTAATTAGTGCAGGTCCCAAATTCTTACCTCCAACCTCATTATTGGTCTACCCTGCATATGTACTATTCTTATATTCCTGAACACAAAGAATATTCCAGCTATTTCTTAATAACAGTTCTGTTATCAGTTTATCCTCTAGTCAGGACAATCTGTCACTTTTGACTCCTTCTACTCTCAGATTCAACTGGTCACAGAAGTCCCATAGCTGGTTACATACCTAACTCTTCCTCTTCCCACCTCTGATCCCAATTACCCCGACTTCTGATACTTTTTGCTTTTGAGTTTGGCCATCTGCCTCTAATTTCAAACTCCATAATGCTGCTTCATTATCCTTCTTACAACTGGACCCACTCATGCTATTTTGTCTGTGTAAGTCCAAAGCATTGAAAGCCTTCACGAGATGGCTCCAAGTTGAGCCTCCAGCCTGTCTCCTGACACACTCCACACACACTTTACACTAAACACACTACTCTACTTCTCCAATCCTTTCCACTTGCTTTTTCCTCTGCCTACACCAATGCTTCTCAAATGTGGCAAAGAATCATCTTTTTGAAAAAAGTTTCATTCTAGGCCAGGTGTGGTAGCATATGCCTGTAGTCCTAGGCACTTGGGAGGCTGAGGCAGGAGGATCGCTTGAACTCAGAAGCTGGAGTCCGGCTTGGGCAACACAGCAAGACACTGTCTCTTAAAAAAATAAATAAATAAAAATCTCAGTACTTCCTCTTCATTATGGTACCTGTCTTGTTGAAAGCAGGTAACAGGATCCCAAATGGTCCACGGACCACACTTCACAATGGTTCAGACTCCCTTCTCCCTGCCTGGTCCAACCATCCATCACTACTGCCTCCATTATGCCTTTCCTGACATTATACCCCACAATCACCTGTTCAATATATTTACCTTTTTTCAATCCCATTATAACATGTCACACATTGTCATAATTTTCTGTTAAATGTCAAACATGTTAAGGGATATGTGCAATTCATCTCTGCATCCCGAGCCTTGTGTCTGTCATGTGGTAGGAACTCAGAAACATAATCAGCAAATGAATGGGTCCAATACACCTCTGTGGTGACATGCAATCAGGAACTAAAACAACTTTAAATAGACCTTTAATGACTGGCGTGTAGTTTAGGACTTAAGGGCTGAATGGTCTAGGCCATAGGGAGAGAAGAGGAGAGCTCAGTAGGCTGTCTGAGACTGCTGCTGGCGGTAGCCACCGCGGCGCATGTAGCCCTCGTTTTTGCGGTAGCCATCCTTCTGGTCTGTAGGAGAAAGGGAAGGAAGGGAGGAGTGAGTGGCAGGGGAAAGGCAGCAAGAGGGCCAGGACCCTGGGAGAGTGAGGATATGGAACCACTCACCCCGGAAGTAGCCGCCATAGGTGCCCTGCTTGTGGTCAAACACCCTCTCGTTATTCTCCACCAGGCTGCCCAGCTTCTCGGCCAGCTGTAGAGCCAGGTTCTGCTGGGCAGTGGGCTCAGTACGGTGCATCACCACTGTCTGCGTTGGCTGGTCCAGAGAGGCCTGACGGAACCGAGGCAGAGAAAGTGACACAACACAGATCAGACTCCTCCACTCCAATCCCTCCATGACCCCGCCCATCTATTTACCACTCCAGCCCTTACCATCAACTCCTCGTTGATGATCATCTTGCTGATGATTGAGTGCACGGTGGGCAGATCCAGCTCAAACATGTCAGACAGTGTCTCCATGCTGGGGAAAAAGAAGACAGGGGCAGTTAGGACCCTTGACTAAAAAGTTGGGGCTCCTGTGTCCCCAGGACCCATTCTACCTGATGGAGTCATAGACACTGCTGTAGGTGAAGAGGTAGGTCCTCAGTGACTCTTCCTGGATCTTCCTGCGGGCAGAGGGGAGAAGAGGGGGAGGTCCTCAGGGAAGGAGACCGACCAGTCTTCTCTTCCCCCACCCACCATGGCCTCTGTCTGCTCACCTAACCAGCATTGTACGGACTTTGTCAGCCTCGGGGAAAAGGTCCCATACTTTTCCATTCATCTTCTCATTGATGATAAAACTATGGCAGGTCTTCCAGTCACCCATCTTCATGGCCTTGGAGGCAGCAACCACATGTTCCCTCATTGACTCAGGGGGACCTGAAAGGTCGGGAATGAGACACGGTCTAGGGAAATCTGGGTCCAGGGCTCCTGCCCGCATCAGCACTGTTCAAGGAGCACCACGGGCCAGAAGAGCAAACAGCCAGACTAGAGACTTTCCCAGCTCTCCACTAAACAGCTGCGTGATTGTACAAGTCACTTAACAGCTGAATATATTTACTTAGCTTTGGACTACATCAGTCCACAGATGTGCTTCAGGGGATTGGTAAACCCCTTGAAAATGTTGACAAATTGTCATGTACACCTTCCTAGTATAAAGGGGTCCATAGCTTTCAATAGATTCTCATAAGTTTCCTTGACCCAAAAAAACCCTCCACCATCTCAACTTGAATGACATTTACCAAACTTTATTCATTCTTATATTACCTTCATGATGTGTTATACTCATACCTCACTTACACTGTTATTCTTCAAAGTGGCTCACTTCTTTTCCTTAAAGAATTAAGCCCCAGTCTAATTTACCTTTGTAAAATCACAGGTTTTATGTGCAGATTATGAACTTAGGCCCTCAAATCCTGTCCTGAGAGGTAAGACAGGAAGATAAGACATGGCAAACAAGAGTAACTGGAATTCAGGGCAGGCAAAGTGCAAAAGTTCTAAGGATGGAAACGGGTGGCACATGCAGAGAAGCATGAACATGGCCGACCCCACAACAGGCACAGAAAGCTCAAGTGTGCACGCAGATCAGGCCCAAATAGAAATGTATGAACAGGGCAAAGTGTAAGGAAAAGTACATAACCCTCTTGGATTAGCCTCCACTTTAACACTTTTGAAAGAGGCAAAGTTACAGGCTCAGATACTTCTCTACAAACCAAACAAATGTGCATGGGTGAAACAGAAACTGACTTGGCCACACTGTGGAAAGAGCCAGAGAGTGGTAGGCACTGTGGTGAGCCAGAGAGCCCTTCCCCACAGCTGCCAGCTCTGTGGGAAGGCAGGCCCAGGGGTGCCAGATCCATCAAAATTCTAAGACATACAAAAATTCAGATTTTGTAAATTTGCCCACAAAATAAAATACCACTATGTAAGCCAAACAAAATTAGCCTAACAGGCATCTGCACTTGAGCACCCCCATATCACCACATGATACATGTGACCAATGGCGGACAAATCTATAAGGGGATGTGGGTGTGGACAATAAGCTCGGCCCACTCATCAGGTCCTCCCATGCACCAACCTCACAGGAGGGGCACGATTCCAATTCCTTTCCCAGTGAACCACAACTGTATAACCCCTGTATGATCAGGTCTTTCAGAAGTTATCAAAGGAGCCAATGTTAGATTTGTGAATGAATGGTAAGGCTCTCCTATAGTTGGTTTGGCTGGAACATAAAGTGTGTAAAAGGGAGAAACAGGAAAGAAAGGTTGGAGGCACATATTAGCTGTGTCACACGTGGGCAAGACACTTCACTTCTCAGTGCCTCAGTTTCTTCATCAGGAAAGAGGGTATTAATAGTACCTATGCCACAGGGTAATTACTAATGCAGTTTAATGAATTATTATTTATAAAATATTTAGTTCCAGGCAGAGAAGTGTTCATTAAATCAAATGGAATCATCTAGAGAGCTATTCCCTTTGATTTCTCTTAATCCTTAAATGCAATCAAGGAGCGAGGCAAGTCTGCTGCACTATGGAGCCCCACACTCACCCAGCAAGGGCTGCCGCTCGCCCACCCGCAGCTGGTGATGGAACTGCTTGCTGATCATGCGTCGGCGGGCATCACTCTCATGGGCGGCCATGTAGGGTATCTCCAGGAGCATGGCAGACACCAGATAGACACACTCCAGCAGCTCCAGGTTGATGTGCAGGTGGAAGGGTACCTGCCGGCGCCGCTCCACCTTCTCCTGCTCCTGGTTGCGCTCCTGCAGGCTGCGCAGCAGCAGGCCCTGGCCCAGAAGCTCCTTGGCCCGGCCACTCGACTGGATGTCCAGCAGGGCGTTGTGCGCATCCTTCGTCAGGCCTTGGCGGAAGGCACAGATGCCCAGCTGCACCATGGTGCGGTTGTATAGGATCTGGGGGCAAAAAGTAACGCA
This sequence comes from Lemur catta, assembly GCF_020740605.2. Lineage (NCBI taxonomy): Eukaryota > Metazoa > Chordata > Mammalia > Primates > Lemuridae > Lemur > Lemur catta. The sequence continues at coordinate 18,554,522 of NC_059129.1, forward strand.
CTCAGACATTACAGCCACAAGCCAAGTCATTTATTCAACAAATATACTTTGAGCACCTCCTACATGCTGAGCACTAGGCTATGGGCTGGGACAGAGAACAAGACAGACAAGTCCCTGACCTCCATGGAGCTTCTGTTCCAGGGCTGGGCCATGGAGAACAAAATAATCACACTACGCAGAGGGTGATTCACACTAAGAAGAAAATTAGTGCAGGGGACAGAGTCAGGAAGGAAGCATGTGTGGCGGTGGCGGCTAGCAATTTTATATAACTAGGGAAGGCCTCATTTTGAAGGGAATGTTTGCATACAGACCTAAAGAAGAAAAGGGAGCAAGTCATGCAAGTATCTGGGGGAAGAAGAACATTCTAAAAAAAGGAAAAGTCAGCACAAAGGTCCTGTGGAAGAAATATGCCAGGTATATTTCAGGAACAGGGATGGCGACGTGGCCAGGGCTGGTAAAAGATATAAGCTGAGGGATGGGCAAGTGTGAGCCACGTTATGGGTTTTAACATGGGACACCACAGAAAGTTTTGAGCAAAGAGGTGATATAATCTGACTTAATTTAACAGGGTTACTCTGGCTGCTGTATCGAGAATAGCACAAAACGACTGAAGGGACACAAAGGCAGAAGCAGAGGGAAATCAGAAGACAATGGTGGCTTTGACCAGATGGTAAAAGTGGAAGTGATAGAAGAGGTCAGGTAAGAATTTTGCACAGAAATGGCCCAGGATTCAGATGTGGTATGTGAGTGAAAAACAAGAATCAAGGATGGCCGGGCGCTGTGGCTCACGCCTGTAGTCCTAATACTCTGGGAGGCCGAGGCAGGATGATCGCTTCAGCTCAGGAGTTTGAGACCAGCTGATCAAGAGTGAGACACAGTCTCTACTAAAAATATAAAAAAATTAGCTGGGCGTGGTGGCACATACCTGTAGTCTCAGCTACTTGGGAAGCTGAGGCAGAAGGATCGCTTGATCCCAGGCATTTGAGGTTGCTGTGAGCTAGGCTAATGCCACAGCACTCTAGCCCGGGCAACAGAGTTAAGATTCTGTCTCAAAAAAAAAAAAATCAAGGTTTTTGGCCTAAGCAACCAGGAAGATGGATTTGCAGCTAATTAAGAAGGAAAGACGGTAAGTATTTGAAGGGGAAATTTGAAGGGGAAATACTAAGTCTTTATTAACAACAATAATAAAAATATAGAGATCAACACCAGTCATGAGCACATGTGCAAAGACCCTTAAAAACAAATTGGCAAATAGAATCCAACAATATATAAAAGATGATATACATGACCAAAAGGACGCATCTCAGGAATAAAATGTTATATATTTTTATATAACATCATGGTTATTCATTACATGAACAGTATGAAGGAGAAATAACTGTATCACTTCAATAGATGCAGAAAAACACCTGACAAAACTCAAGATTTATGACAAAAACTCTCTGCCAACTATGATCAGAGAAGAGAACTTCTGCAATCTGAGAGAGGGTATCTACAAAAATCTACAGCTCATCACACTTAATGGTAAAATGTAGACTGCTTCCCTGCTCAGGCTGTGAACAAGGAAAAGACGTATGTTCTCACTACTCCTGTTCAGCTATCTTGGGGGATTTGAATTACTGCACTATGGCAAGAAAGAGAAATAAAAAAGAAATAAAAATCAAAATAGTAATAAAACTGTCTCAAAATGCAGATGACATGATAATCTAAGTAGAAGATCCTAAGGAATCTATAAAATAACTAGAATAACTGAATTTACAAAATGGCAGGATACAAAGCCAATATACAAAAATTAACTGTATTTTTGCAGACTGGGAGTCAATAATTAGAAAATGAAATTTAAAAACTAGTACAGTTAAAATAGCATCAAAAATTATAAAACATTCCTGAATAATTTTCCATAATGAAAACTGGAAAATACTGCTAAGAAAAATTAAAGAAGAAATGAAAACCAACTTGGAAAAAAAAGAGCAATCTCAAAAATGAATAAAGCTGGAGGACTCATACTACCTGACTTCAAGACTTAGTGTAAAGGCACAGCAATCAAGATAGTATGAGAATGGCATAAGGACAAAGAGATGCATGAATGGAGTGGGAGAGCCCCAAATGCACTCACACTTACAGAATCATATGGTTTTTCATGTGGTTTGTCAGAAAGGCACCAAAGCAATACAAGGGGGGAAAGAAAGTATTTCCTACAAATGCTACCGGAACAACTAGGTATTCGTGTAGAGGAAAAAAAGAACTCTGATCCAAGTCTCATATCATATGTAAAAATTAAATCAGGACAAGTCATAAATCTAAGTATAAAAGTTAAAACCTATAAAAGCTTACAAAAATTAAAATTAAAAAAACTTCATGAATTTCAAGTAGGCAAAGGGTTCTTTAGATAGGATCTAGAAAATAACTGTAAAAGAAAAAACTGATAAATTAACTTCATCAAAAGGTATGGTTAAGAAAATGAATAGGCAAACCACAGTTTGGAAGAAAATATTTGCCAAACATGTATCTGACAAAGGACTGGTCTTCTAGGATATGAAAAGAACTCTTTCAACTCAATCGTAAAAAGATGAACAGGTCGAGCACAGTGGCTCACACCCATAATCCCAGTGTTTTAGGAAGCTGAGGTGGGAAGATTGCTTGAGGCCAGGAGTTTAAGACCAGCCTGGGCAACACAATGAGATCCAAAATAATGTTAAAAATTAGCCAGGTGTGGTGATGCGCACCTGTAGTCCCACCTATTTGGGAGGCTGAGGCAAGAGAATCACCTGAGCCCAGGAGTTTGAGGTTGCAGTGAGCTATGATGACACCACTGCATTCTAGACCAGGCCACACAGTAAGACCCTGTCTCAACAAACAAATAATCAAACAAACAAACAACAAAAAAAACCCCACTACCAGACAGGTTCACCAAATGTTCTACACGTAAATATCACCTAATTTTGAACACAGATTTACAGGATCTGCACTTTTAGACACCACCTTACTGCTTCCTCTGTATGAAAAGGTGCTCAAATATCACCACACAAAATCAGTCGTCCCACTGCTATGTTCCACCACATCATGTTGCATTTGGGCTTTTCCCTGTCTTTCTTCTTAATTTAACAACTTCTTACCGAGTTATTTTTGTCTTTCTAATTAAGATGATCTCCTAATGTTCTGAACCAGATACACAATGGATAGAATAAATGTTGGCTGAACCCAAATCTTCCTCTATCCCAGAGGAATCTAATGCTGTTGGGACAACATATGTGTTAACATGCAAGACGATCAAAGAACGAGGGCATTTGGGAAAGACCAACTGTCTACTTAAATTTGCACCAGCCAAACAGGTGGCTATAGTGGTTGAACTGTTTTGCCTCAGAGGATGGGGTTTGGCCTCTCCATCACCACCAAGGCCAGAAGGCCTCCTTATCCTACCTGCACTGGAGGGTCTGCATGCTGGATGTTGTCTTGCAGGTGGCTCATGAGCATGAGGTCACGGGCCTGGTACCAGCGGGAGTGCAGGGCATGGTGGTAGATGTGGCAGAGGATGGCGCATGTGCGGATCCGGTCTGTGCGGTCCTTGGCGTAGATATATTTGCACAGTCTCTCCATTAGCACAGCTGAGTCCTCACCCTCGTTTTCTGCCTGGTCTTGCTCAGACTGGGGAGGAAGAGAGGTTGTTCGAGAACAAGATCCGGCAAAGACAAAGGCTTTAAATGGCTCAGGCTATTTAGTAACCAAAGATGAGACTCTACTCAGCCTCATTCTAATCCCTCACTTTACCTCCCTGCTCTACCTCAGCAAGTCCCTAGGGAATAGATGTGCCACCAAGTCCTGACAGACATGCAGGACAGGTCAACACATCCCCCTCCCCTCTGACAGGACAGCCACGCACTCACCTTTGAGGAGCCCTCTGGAGGGGTGAGCTGCCGCTGATGCGCCTTGTAGTCAAACTTGTAGTAGGTGTGGAGGATGCGCCGCAAGTAGACGCGGCAGATCTCCTCAGTGGTGCCCTTCTCCTCCAGGTAGCGCTGCACTCGCTCGATGATGGCACACACCTGGGCCTCATCCTTCAGGTGCTCCACGTACTCTGGCAGGGGGAGCACCCACCCTCATCTCAGCTGGGCACCCAGGCTTTCCCAACCTTCTGTCCCAGTCAATCCAGTAACCCCCGTTTGTTTTCTGCACCCATCAGAAAAGTCTACTCGCTGTGCCATGAAAACATCATCCTCTCCCAGAACCCACCACCTCTGATCCCAGAGCTTAGAAAAAAATCCCAACTACCCACCTCTGCTGATAAGGGCCTGCAAAGTCCTGCCCTTGCCTTGTGCCCACAATTCTCCCCTGGCCTTACTGTGCTCCAGCCACACTGGCCTTTTTATTCTTCGAAGATGCCAAGCTCATTTTTTGTTCCTTCTGTCAGCAGCTCTTTTCTGCTAATTCTTCCCCTGATATAACCGCTCCTCATCAGATCTCATCTCACGTGGCTCCTGTCTAAAGATGCTTCCTTCAACCGTTATCTAAAGCAGCCACTCCTCCTGTCACTTTCTACTACGGGGCCCTATTTTAACTTCTAATTAATTCACTCACACCTTACATTATGTAAAGTTATCTTGTTTATTACTTTGCTATTATTATTTGTTGAACTGCCTTTCTCTAATACTAAAGGGAAGCTCACTCTACCCACAGAGCCTTGTTCATCACCACGCCCTCGACTTGGTCGACACATTCACATTTTTACTGAGTTGTTCCCACCCCAATGCCAATGAGCAAAGCTAAACAAGATCAGTGAATAAATGCCTTACTACAATGGTTCTCAAATTATAGTCCCCAGACCAGCAACATCGCCTGGCAGCACATTAGGAGTGCAAATTCTCAGGCCCCACCCAGACCTATTGAATCAGAAACTATGAGAGTGAGGCCCAGCATCTGAACAGCCCTTCAGAATGAATGCTGGGTAAGGAAGGGTTGGCTTTCCAAACACTCTGGTTTAGTATAATCCTTATAAAACCCTAAAGTTAGTGTTATTCCCTATACTTGTCCTCTCACCAAAGCCCATACTTGATCAGGCTCACCTTGGGAGTGAGGATCAGTATTTTGCATGATTTTGGTAAATTCTTCATCCATTCGTTCCACCAGAGTTAGGATGCAGCCACGGACACGTAGTGGCTGAAGAGGAAGGCAAAGAAGAAATAAATAAATTAGCCCAGATATCAAACTTTGGGACTCATCTCCATCAGTCCCAAACCTCAACCTTTCTGTCTCCAGTGAGCTTTCCCAAAGCATATGCATGTTTCCAGTTATCTCGCCAATTCCTCCCCTTACCTGGTCAACATTTTGCAGGTTTTCACTTTCTTCCAGAATGTTCTCTCCAACAAATATGTTGGGGTTTGCAAATAGGATGTCCATCAGCTCGTTGATGCAGTCCAGGCACTTCTGCCACATCTCTGGCTGCCAAGAGATTAGACTGCAGAGTCAGAGGTGTGAGGGTCAAATAAGCGGATGCCTCCCAGGAGCCCCTTCACCAGATCACGGGGCCTTCAACTACCAAGACTGTTTCCAAAGCCCCCAAATTTTAAAACACTAGGTACCTTCTCCTGACCCACCAGCTATGCCCCGAGATGCTTCTCTTCGTTGTTCTTACCTTCATGTATGTTGCCAGATTAGGGTTGTAATCATAGAGAGAGGCAATGATATTGAACTTGATCTTGACAATGACACCCTCCCCCAGGTTGTTTTCAGAAGCGATCTGAACCAGTAGTTGTAGTAGCTCAATCTGGGCGGCACTGGAGGGGTACAGAACTGGGTGAGGCTTTGGAGACAAATCAAAAAAGTCTCATCCTGTCACACAGGATGACCCCTTCAGACAGCAGGGCAGCCCATTATACCTCTACCTTTAACACCTGTGTACTTGCTTCTCCTTTATAAATTCCAAACAGAAACAGCAATAATGCTAACAATCTTGGAACGGTATAAAATGCTTTCATATCTACCATCCTCATCAGTCACCTAGTAACTAAACAAGGTGAGCATTATTCCCATTTTACAGATGGGAAAATAGTCCCAAAAGGTTAAGTGACTGGTTAGGTCACAAGAAGAGTAAAGAGCAGAAAATGGACCAGTTATGTCTCAAATATGTTGTTCTTCTACTAAAGCCACACACAGATCCTCCCCAAACAGAACCATTTCCCCACTAACTTCCACCTCGTATCACAGAGAAAAAGAGCTTTCACCCTGTAATCCTATAAGCCATGCTCATGAATCTTACCGATCAGTTCCCTTCTTGCCTCGTGCCTGTAGGATCTCATTCAGTTTCTTGATGACAACAGCATGGGTAATCTCAGTTCCCTTGGCGAACATTTTTGGCTTCTCCTAGGACAATACACATCCTGTCACATGCATGCCAAAAGGAACCCATTATTGCCCTAGGCTTTTTCCCCATCTTGACCAGAAGGGCACCTGCATGTCCTCTCAAACTGTTCCCTCTAAAATCCTCACCTTCACAAGGGGTACTCCACCCCGGACCCTCTCCCACTCCCCGCCTTCATTGTCCTCCTCCTCCTCATCCAGGCGCTTCGATTTCCTATCGTGCTTCTTCTTGGCTTTGTCCTCCCGTTTCTTCTCAGCTGCCTTCTTGTCCTCCTCTGTGGTGGGAGCCCTGCCAGGAGACATGGGAGGAGATGAAAGACCAGCTCCTCCTTACAGATAAGGCTTCTTCCTCTTTTCCTCCACCAAGTCCTAGGTCCGAGTTATACTCTACAAGAACGACCTAGAGAGCAGTTAACCATAACCCTAACCAAGGCAAAGAGCACTAAGCATTTGCATTTGTTGGACTACTTACCAAGGTCTGTCACATTACACGCATCAAGACACTTATGAATAGAATAGGAGGGTCAGGTCTACTAAGGTAGAGGTGCTAACCAGGCCACTGTAGACATACAAACAACTGTCACGTTGCTCCACAGTTAACTTGTAAGGTTTTTCAAAGTATCAATAAACAAGTTATTTTCTTTGATACTAGTTGCTCTGTCTAGACTGACCTATTTATCAGTCACCTACTAATCAGTTTATCCCCCCAAATAGATAAAATTTCTTATGATAATTGATTAATCTAAACTCTGAATTAAAAAAAACAATTGTTCAATAAAACAAAATGCCCCCACAAAAAAGAAAAAGATCACCGGCTATCTCAAAACCACGTTAGGCCACTTAATGTTGCCTGAAGCCATCTCTAATATGTACTTATGTAACAAAATATAAACCTAATGACAGAGACAAATTATTTCAAACTCTGCATAGAGTTTTTTTAACCTGTGAAATTTTACCTTGTATACCTACCTAATGCCAGTCCCCCCGCCCCCAAAATCTAAAATTAGTTCAATCAGCGTTCTGAGGAAAGCCCTTTGAGAAAATAATGTTACAATTTCAGGTGTCAAAAGCTTTTTGACATTGAGAGTTTGTGGCTTTGTAATGTCAAAGAATAATTTACAGACATTATTTTACTTGTATAACAAGGGAGAGTTTTTTTTGAGACAAGGTCTCCCTCTGTTGCCCAGGCTGGAGTGCAGTGGCATCATCATAGCTTACTGCAACCTCAGCCTCCCGGTCTCAAGCAACCCTCCTGCCTCAGCCTCCCGAGTAGCTGGGACTACAGGCACACACCACTATGCCTGGCTAACTTTGTAAATTTTTTGTGGAGATGAGGTCTATGTCACTTAGGCTGATCTTGAACTCCTGGGCTCAAGTGATCCTCCAGCCTCAGCCTCTCAAAGTGCTAGGATTACAGGCGTGAGCCACTGGGCCCCGCTGTTAGGGAGATTAATTTTTAGACTGATTTTCAACTAAGATGAAAGCAGGATTTATGTAGCAGAAAGAGGAGCAAGGAGACAGGAGGAAACCACAGAACAGTGAATTTTGTTTGTACTTTTTTGTGTGTAAACTCATTAGCTCTCCTTGAGTAAGCCATCTAGGGTTGATGGATTTTCCAGAAAACATGATAGGCTGTCTGGTAGTATTCTTTTTCAGCATTTCCATATTAAACCAGTCTATAACCTTCTCCTCATTAAAATTTCTCAGACTTCATCTTTTGGTCAAAACAAGTTCATAAAGAAGTGAGTTTATTCTCAAGAGTTTCAGCCTCTTTTTGATATGGGATAAGGCTGTCTGGCAACATCAAAGCACCTGGATATCGGTGGGTTTGGGCAGAAAGTAAGAAGACAGTCAAATATTATAAGAAACATTTAGAATCTGTATTCTATTTAATTTTTAATCAGGCTAAGCCTATCTAGAAGATTGTCTTTAATAATCAGCTTAGTGAACTTTAATCAAGTAGCTTCTTAGTTGATTAAATAATTTGGTTTTCTTTCCCAAAGTATTTACCCCAGTACCATAAGATGTTTATTACAGATTTAGTCTTGACTGCCCAGTATTTGAAATCAATTTTATTTAGAATTAATTTTTAGCTATGAAATTTATGTTAGTTTGGGCTGAATTATTTAATTTTTTTAACTTGTTATTTGGACTACATTAGAGGTAAATTACAGATTGCACAGTGATACTTCTGAAATTATAGTTGGGGTAGGAATTTTTAAGTACAAACTGACAAAGATAGGTATCTTGCACTCTTTCTGGTAAGTGCCCATATTGGACTATTTTTTTACCCCCAGCATCCTGTAGCTGACAAATTGTATTCTCTTTTTTTTGTTTTGAGACAGAGTCTTGCTCTGTTGCCCAGGCTAGAGTGAGTGCTGTGGCATGAGCCTAGCTCACAGCAACCTCAAACTCCTAGGCTCAAACAATCCTCCTGCCTCAGCCTCCTGAGTAGCTGGCACTACAGTCGGCTGCCAACACATCTGGCTAATATTTTTCTATTTTTTTTTTTTTTTAGTAGAGATGCGGTCTTGCTCTTGCTCAGGCTGGTCTCAAACTCCTGACCTCAAGTGATCCTCTCACCTCAGCTTCCCAGAGTGTTAGGATTACAGGTGTGGGCCACCGTGCCCAGCTGACATATTGGACTCTTAATCAAATATGGCAACCTAGATTTTTGTTTTGAAACTTGGATAATTAACCGTTGAAAAGAGAAAGAAAAGAACAAAAAAGACTAACACAAAAGACACAGAAGTAGACGAAGGCAGTGATAATAAAATTGAAATCTTTTGTCTCAGTTACAGATCCTTTTTCTTCTTCTTTTTATGAGACAGGGTCCCACTCTGTTGCCCAGCCTGGAATACAGTGGTGTGGCCATGGTTCACTGGAACCTCAAACTCATGGCCTTAAACAATCCTCCCACCTCCACCTCCCATCCCAAAGTGCTGGGATTACAGGCATGAGCTACTGTGCCCAGCCTCAGTTATAGATCTTGAACTGAAGGCTTTTGGAGGAAATTATTTACACCTAATGTCATGATTGACCTGTGATATCTTATCGAGATACTGTCTACTTGAAGCTTTTTTTCCCCCTAAAATGAACATCAGGATCTCTAGTGGGTCTGTATGTCCAAGTTGTTAGGATCCTAAGCAAGGGTGTGTATCTAGTGGCTTTAGATCAGTACTTGTGGCTGAGAAGGCATCATTCCTTTCAGTGTAGTTTTAGGCCTGACTTCTGTCAATACCTCTTAACGGTTAACCTTTTAGTCTCTTAACTGTACATTAAGTAGAGATGTATCTGGTGAGGTCCTTTTAGAAACATAGCTTGCATTCACTAGATATATAACCGAGAACGTAAACATTTGTTTTCTGATAATTTCTAACAAGATGTGAATATACCAAGGTATAACCTGTCGTGGAGCGGGGGTCTAGCCAAGTCTTAGGTTTTTCAGTTAGAATTTTATATGATGAGAGTTCACTGTCCTTTTGAGGTGTGGATCACAACATTCTTGGAGCTAAGAGTAAAATATTTTAAGCCAAGGAAGATTAAGTTCTTTAGAAGCCTTAGTTTTTGAAAAAGCATTAGTTTCTCTGATCATCTCAGAGCTTTGGGGATGATTTAGACCAACAGGTTTCAGTTTAATGATATTTTAAAGCATATTTAACCATATTTTGCATTTCTGCAAAGGATTTTACCTGTAAAGTGGGTTTTATCATTAGAGAATCTTACAGTGGTATGTTTTTATTTTTTGGAGACAGGGTCTTGCTTTATTGCCCAGCCTGGAGTACAGTGGCATGATTTACAGCTCACTGCAGCTTTCAACTCCTGGGTTCAAGTGATCTTCCTTAATCAACCTCCCAAGTACTTGGGACCACGTGTGCACACCACTACACCCGGCTAATTTTCTTTTCTTTTCTTTTTTTTAACAGACGAGGGTCTTGCTATGTTGCTCAGGCTAGTTTCAAACTCCTGGCTTCAAGCAATTCTACTACCTCAGCCCCTGAAATTGTTGGGATTATAGGTGTGAGCCACCTTGTCCAGCCTGTTGAGGATTTTTGAGTCTACGTTTATTAAAGATACTGGTCTGCAGTTTTCTTTTCTTGTGATGTCATTGTTTGATTTTAATCCTCACTTGTTCCCCTAGACAGGATGGGGTGATGCACAGGGTGATGCCTTTGTGTGATGCACATGTGCAGTGCATACTGCACATACTGGCCCAAATAATGGGACACCTCAATACACAATTACTGGAAGATAAGTACATAAAGCACAGCGGATATAAAAGATCTGAACCAAAACCAACATTGATGGTTCTGTAAGATGTCAACAGGTTAAAAAAAAATGAGTTTCATGATCAAGCAAGTTTAAGAGATGATTAATAAAGTTAAGCTTATCTATTTTGGCAGCACTTTTCAGACTCTAATGTACTAATAACATATGGTTGTAAACATTCCAAGGAGAAATGACAGACAATGCTTCCCAGACACTGACCAGTGTCCCCCGGAGCACTTGATGAAAAATGCTTCTCAACAAAGTGACCACTAAGTGGATGTTCAGCCTATTATCTAGACTTTTTTAGTGTTGGGAAACTCACTGCCTCCTGAAGCAGCACAACTACAACTTTTACAAGTACGAAAACAACACAAAGAGCATCAACAGTTCCTCCTATTAAAAGAGCACTATTTTCAGTGAGCTTGAGATTTTACTCCTGTGGGTACATAGGATCACTTGCCCCCTTTATTGCATAAGAAGAAATTGAGGCCGGGCGTGGTGGCTCACGCTTGTAATCCTAGCACTCTGGGAGGTTGAGGTGGGAGGATCGCTCGAGGTCAGGAGTTCAAGACCAGCCTGAGCAAGAGTGAGACCCTGTTTCTACTAAAAAATAGAAAGAAATTAACTGGACAAATAAAAATATATAGAAAAAATTAGCCGGGCATGGTGGCACATGCCTGTAGTCCCAGCTACTTGGGAGACTGACGCAGTAGGATTGCTTGAGCCCAGGAGTTTGAGGTTGCTGTGAGCTAGGCTGATGCCACAGCACTCTAGCCTCTAGCCCGGGCAACAGAGTGAGACTCTGTCTCAAAAAAAAAGAAAAAGAAAAAAGGAAACTGAGACCTAAGAAGGACTAAGGACTGGGAGACCCAAACCCAGATCAGATCCTTCGCCATTCTGTGACTGTCCTAGTTCACAAAGGCTTGCTGCAGTCTACGTGCTACATCTGCACTAAAAAGTTCTCAGGAAGGATGACAACAGTAGCAACCACCATTGAGGGCTTACCATGTGCCAATCTTGGGCTGAGCAATATCCCTAAATTTTTGCACCTATCTTGGGAGGCAGGGTCCCTGCCCCATTTTATAGATGACAAAACTAAACATTAGAAAGGTTAAGTAGCTTGTCCAATATCACACGGCTAACAGATGCCAGAGTGAGATTTGCACCCTGTCCACAAGCAGTGGATAAAGTTATGGATAAATATTTGGACTCTGGAGCCTTCAAATCCCATCTTCAGGACACATTAGCTTTTTGACGTTAACCACCTAATATACTTGACCTTCTGAGATCTCTCTGTAAAATGGGAAGAGTTAGGCTTCTACAACCTAAAATGACTACATGAAGGAAGCAACAACCTTCAAGATGATGACTTTCTCCCCTTCCCATTGCAGCCCTAGGTCCCACTACTTTTCTTACTTTTTAAGGAATCTTGAGGCCAGTGCAGTTTGTTTCCCTTCTTCCTCCTCTGAGTCTGAATCAGAAGATGTGGAACCTGTGTCCCAGTCTTCATCATCTTCAGAATCTTCTGAGTCCTCATCTTCATCCTTAGAGGAAAAAGAAAGAGAATCAGCAGGAAGATAGAGAGATTGACTGATCTCTCTGCTCTCCCTGCTGACACGTTCCAGGGATTTTCAGAAGCAGGACAAGACTGCTTATTTATGGTAAAGCTATGAAGAGCTGGAATTGGTAAGGCATGGTGGCTCATGCCTGTAAACCTAAGCACTCTGGGAGGCCGAGGTGGGAGGATCGCTTGAGGTCAGGAGTTCAGGAGTTCAAAACCAGCCTGAGCACAAGACCTTCATTTCTACAAAAAATCGAAAAATTAGCCAGGTATGGTGGTGCACACCTATAGTTCCAGCTACACAAGAGGCTGAAGCAGGAGGACTGCTTGAGCCCAGGAGTTAGAAGTTGCAATGAACTATGATGATGACATTGCACTCTAGCCTGGGCAACAGAGTGAGATCTGTCTCAAAAAAGAGCTGGACTGGACCTCGAAGACCCAGAATCAAATTGCAACTTGGCCCCTAGAACTAGGCCTAGATTTAAGTTTCCTCAGTGCTCTAATACAAGAGGAAGCCTGTTCTCAAACCAGACTCACTAAATCCTACTCCTCCCAAGCCAAAGGTTCTGAGTCTTTTCTTCTTCCCAGGGGCCCAAGAATGGCCCTAGTAGGCAAACCACCCCTCAGTGTAACCCTGACTCTTACCTCCATCTTTTTGAGGAACTTTCGACTGTCCCCAGAAGGAGCTTCTGACTTCTTCTTCAGGAAAGCTGCAGCACTGACTCCGTCCTCATCCTCATCCTCATCTGAAGAGCCTGATGGAAATGGGGGAAGAGAAAAAGCCTGAATCCTGAAGAGTAAGATTGGAGGGCAACCAAGGAACCAGGCCAAAGGTACCCCTAAGGATTTTCAATAAGGGTCTCCTCTTACCTTCTGAATCTTCCTCATTCTTCTCAGCATCTTCATCTGCAGATTGCTCAGGGTTCTGGACAGAGAGAAATGAGAGAATAATTAAGGATACTTGCCAACCACACCCTCATCCCACCCTTCCACCCTGGATAGTTTTGTCACGATTCCTTCTCCAGTCAAACCTCTCATTTGCAAATGCTTTTTGGGTTTCAGTCATGGGGGTCACTGTTCCTATAATTCAAAAAGTCTGCCTCCAGCATCCCCACCTGCTTGTAATTTGTGATATGGGACTCAAAATCTCGGTTGTATTTTCGAATCTTCTGGCGCAGGGTGCTCAGCGCCTTAGCATTATTCTTGTTCATCTTCTTCTTTCCTTCCTTATCTTCCCAAAGCTAAAGAGGGGAGGAAGGGAAATAGTAATCCAAGACTAAGTAGTATTTCATAAACTTCAGGCTTTACCACCACTTTTGAGTCCTGCTATCTGTATACCACTGGTACTACTTATTAACTACATCTGCTAACTTATTTTTTGAAAATCCTTTATATATCACCACTAGAAGTACAAATCATGAATAAGAGATGGTAATAAACATAAACACAATGAAGTTCTAGGTCCAAAAAGGTTCCTCTCCTTGCTTTGCCCTATTCCTTATGATCTGGGAAACACTGTATAAAATAAGGCAAAGAACCCAGAGGAGACATGAGTCCTGCAAGCAGGTTAGGAACCCACGCCCCTCTCTGTATCCCCCTCACCCACAGGCAACACACCTCATTAAGATAGTCCTCCAGATCAGCCAGGATGCGGATATAGAACCTGGGGACACCTTCCTTGTCCACAATGCTCTTGGCCTTCCCATATGCTTTTCCCAGGAGCTCAAATTCTTCCAGGCACTTGGTGACATCACGAATCTTCATAGCATTACGGATGGTCCGGATAAGGTTGGTCAGCTCCTCAAACCTGGGTTGGGAGCCCAATACCACATGGGACATGCCCACCATGGGGAAAACTCGCCACTGCTCCCAGAGACTACCCATCACCCAGCCACTCCTGGCCTCACCTCTTGTCCTTAGCACTTCGGACAACTCTCTTGGTATCTTCTTCATCCTCACTCAGCAACAATGGCCTTTTTGGAAAAAAAGAAGACCATTAATCTTTCCTAATTCTAGTCTTTCCAATAGATCTCTATTTCTCTTCTCAGATGGGACAGGTGGAACTGAATAACTCAGCCCATCTATCCCACACCCATCCTCTTTTTTGACTCTTCTTCCTCATAGCCTCTTCCTATATAACTAAGGCCTTTGTCAAATGTAGCACAAAGATGACAGTCACTATCTTCCCAAAAACAATTAAGGTGCTTATTCACTATGTGAGAAAACTACACAAAAACCCAAGTCACTATAGTACTGGGGGAAACAAAAACAAACAAACAAAAAAAAAGAAAGGTAGAAAGAGCATCTCATCTGTAATAAACAGAAAAGACTTCAAGGAGGTGGTACCTGAGCTAGGTTCTAGAAACCAATATTTTCCAAAGTATGAGAGACTAACAGCAAGGGAAAGTCTCAATGGCATTAATATCTCCGTTGCTAATATTTTTCTTTAATAATGAGACCAGAGAACAGGCTCACTGTCAGCAACAATATCTCCATTCTTTTCATTTTATTAATTTTTCCAATTATTTTCTATTTTATGGCAAGTGATACTGGTTTTTCCACATGTGACAGTGACATGAAGTTATATTCATATTAATATATATATACGTGTGTGTGGATACATATATATTTTTTAAACAGTAGCAAAGCCATATGCCAAAAACAATGAAGGTAGCATGAGAGTGACAGAAGTCTGAGAAACATTCCATTGTTTTACAGAGTAAAAGAATTTTAATTTGCAGAGACAGGGGAAGGGCATTTAAGTGGAGGTAAACAGGACTATAAGAGATATTTAAGAACCTGCTGGCACAGCCAGGTGGCCAGACTTCAGAACCACATCAGACGGCCCCCAAATACCAACAAAGCATTATGGGTTTCCTTCCATGAGCTGAGATCATTGAGGATTTCTCGGCGTTAAGAAGAGAAGGGGGGAGGGGCGGGAAGGCGATAGAGATACTTAGAAGCCAGTTAGAAAGCTGATGCAACAGACCCAGCCACAAGCAAATCTGTGACTCTAACCCTTGTACCTGGTGGGTGAACCCCATATTTCACAGCACTCTAAGTATGAAGTTTGTCTAACACTGCTCTGAGCCTGTAAACTCTCGCCATGCTCAGGAGCCGCTCTCGCCGCCCTCGCCCCCAATCCCCTCCCACGTATACGGCCTTCCTGAGCCCGCCTAACCCCCGCACTCCCCGAATAGTCACCGAGGCGCAGCCCCTCCAACTCACTGTTTGCCGTAGTTACCCCCGACAGGTTTGGTGACGAGCTCCTCCCCGGACAGAGATGACTCGGACTCGCTGTCCGAACCGGTGGTGAAAAAGCGCGACATGGCGACGGCGCTGAGGGGCTCCGGCCGGCGCGGGAGAACTGCGAGAAAGCCGGAGCGTCACGGACCACGAGAAGAGGCCCGGGCCACCACCTCCCGACCCCCGACTCCTCACCAGCCCCGCCCGTAGCCCGACCCGGGTCCCCCTCCTCGAAGCACAAGACCCAACAAATACTAACCACTCGAGTTCGAGAGTCACAGCGCGAAACTGAGACAGCGGAAACGCCGAGAGGAAGAGGCGGGTCGCGTCACTTCCGGGAAGCGCTGGCGAACTACACGGGCGACTACAACTCCCAGTGGCCTTCGCGCCACACAAGAGGCGGGGACAAGCTCGAAGAGAGCGGGCACTGAGACCCGGTCTGGGGGCTTCCCCAATCCAACCGCATGTTGTTTGTTTAAAACACACACATGCCCTAGCCTTACCCTTGAACCGCAGACTCAGGGTCCAGAGCCCACGTAATGCTGATGAACTTCTAGGTTTTGGAGCTACGCTTAGGGCAAACTTCGAGTCCCAGCTCAGGCACTTAGGCAGATTTCCTAACTTCTGTACTTCATTCTCCCCAAGGTACAAAACAATAATAGCAATAGTAGCACCTACCTCATAGGGTATTATGAGAATAAAATGACTTAGTATATGTGAAGCATTTAGGACAGTGCCCTGTACAAAGTATATATTAGCTAGTATACATTCTTTATTTCACATATACTCGTTTTGCGAGCATTCACTATGAAAGAGTAATGTTCTAGGCATCGCATACAGCAGTGAACAAAACATAAAAGGAGCCGGGTACTGTGGCTAACGACTGTGGAAGGCCTAGGCAGGAGGATCGCTTTAGGTTAGGAGTTCGAGACCAGCCTGAGCAAGAGCGAGATCCCGTCTCTACCAAACATAGCAACATTAGTCTGGTGTGGTGGCCTGCGCCTATAGTCCCAGCTACTCAGGAAGCTGAGGCAGGAGGATCGCTTCAGCCCAGGAGTGTGAGGTTGCAGTGCTATGATCATGCCACTGCACTCTATCCTAGGCAACAAGCCAGACCCTGTCTCTAAAAAAAAAAGGAATGAAATAATATTTGCAGCAATGTGGAGGGAACTGGAGACCATTACCCTAAGTGAACTATCTCAGGAATGGAAAACCAAACACCATATGTTCTCACCAATAAGTGGGAACTCCTAGATGGATACATACAGGCACAAAGAGATATAAAGGATATGGGAAACCAAGAAGGGGGGAGGGAGGGAAAGTGGGTGTGGGATAAAAACTTACCCACAATGAACACTATTCTGGTGATGGACACACCAAAAGCCCTGCCTTCAGCATTATACAAGATATTCATGTAACAAAAGCACTTATACCACCTTAATTAATATTTTGAAATAAAAAAATAAGATTGTACTGAAAGTTCTATCCAGAACAACTAGATAACAGGAAATAAAAGTCATCCATATGTGAAAGGAAAAGTAAAACTATTCACAGATTCCAAATCACATGGTCTTACATACAGAAATTCCTAAAGAATTCAAAAAGTTATTTAAGCTAGCAAACAACTACAGCTAAGTTACAGAACAACATATCAATAGGCCTTTGGCCAGAAATAGGCGAACTGATCCTAACATTCAAACGGAATTTCAAGGGAATGTGAATAACCAAAACCTTCTTGAAAAAGGACAAACTTGGAGGTTCATACTTCCCAATTTTAAATCTTAAATTTTACTACAAAGCAACAGCAATCAAAACAGGATGATACTGGCATGAGGGTACACATATAGATCAATGAAATCGAACTGAGAGTCCAGAAATAAATCCATACCTCTATGGTCAATTGACTTAGGACAAGGGCTGAGGTCATTATATTCAACGAGCGATATTAGACAACTATCCACATGCACAGGAATGAAACTGTACCCTTATATCACACCGCACAGAAAAATTTAACTCAAAATGGTCCAAAGGCCTAAATGTAACAGGTAAAAACATAAACTCTAGAAGAAAACATGGAGATAAAAATCTTCATGACCTTGGATTTATTTAACAATGGTTTCTTATATCTAACACCATAAGCACAGCAAGTAAAGAAAAATTTTCCTCAAAATTTAAAATTTTTAGAAATCCAAAGACACCACCAAGAAAGTAAGATGACAACCCACAGAGGCATGTTGTCTATCTGATAAGAGTCCATTACCAAAATAGATAAGTAACTTTCAAGATGCAACAGGAAAAAGACAGACAACCCAATTACAAAATCGATGAAGAACTTAAGATACACACTTTGCAAAAAAAGACAAGCAAATGGCCAACAAGCCCATAAGAAGATGGTACACATTATTATTATGGAAATTCACATTACAGTTACAATGAGATGTGTGATACCTACTCACATGCACTAGAAAGGCTATAAAAAAATAAGTGTTGCACAGATGCAAAAAAACTGGAAACCTTTAAACACTGCTTGTGGAAATACAAAATGGTATAGCTTTGTGTGAAATATTTTAATGTTTCCTTAAGAAGTAACAAATACAATTGCCGTGGCTCAACAATTCCATTCCGAGGTATATACCCCAAAGATTAGAAAACAAGTATTCAAACAAAACCTTGTATGTGAATATTTATAGCAGCTCAGTTCACAGTAGCCAAAAGGTGGAAATAACCCAAATGTCCATCAACAGATGGATGGATAAACATAATGAGGTATATCATAACCTGATATATTGTTCAGCCAAAGAAAGGAAAAAGTAAAATGGTACAGCTGCTATGGAACATGATATGACAGTGCCTCAAAAATTAAACGTGGAATTAATTTATAACCAAGCAATTTCACTTCTGGGTATATGCTCAAAAGAACTGGAAGCAGGGACTTGAACACCCATGTTCATGGCAGCATTATTCACAATACCAAAAGCTGGAAGCAACACAAGTGCCCACTGACAGATGAGTTAGATAGACAACATGTGGTCCGTCCACACAATGACATATTATTTAGCCTTAAAAATGAGGCTATTCTTAACACATGCCACAACATGGATAAAACTTGAGTCATCATGCAAAGTGAAAAACCCAGGCATGGAAAGACAAACATGGTATTCTTCCACTTAGGAGATACCTAGAGTCATTTCCAGGGGCTGGGGATAGGAAGTTGGTGTTTAATGAGTCCAGAGTTCCAACTGGGGAAGATGAAAGAAATTCTGGAGATGGATGATGGTGACGGTTACACAATGGGAATGTGGTTAAGGCCACTGAACTTTGCACTTAAAAATGGTTAAAATGGTGAATGGTGCGTGTATTTAATTACAAAGAAAAAAGAAATGAAGTACTGATGTAAGTTGCAACACAGATGTACCCTGAAAACATCCTAAGTGAAACAAACCAGACACCAAAGACCACATATTATCTGAGTCCATTTACATGGAATGTCCAGAACAGGCAAATCCACAAAGTCAGAAAGTAGATTAGTGGTTGCCAGGGGCTAGGGGGAGTGGGAAGGGGAAGTGACTTCTTAATGGGTCTGAGTTCCTTCAGAGATTTAAAAAAATGCTCTGGAACTAAAGAGATGGTTGCACAACACTGCCAATGTACCACTTTTCACTGAATTACATACTTAAAATAGTTACAATGGTGAAATTTTAAAAGATGCTTTCAACTATTTATATACATTGTCATGGTGTGGAGTAGGACTTTATCACTTAACTAGATTGATGATGTAAATATAAATGTTTAAACCTGAAATACCTTGCAACTGGTGTACACATACACATGGATAGGAAATATAGCAAGGTAATATTCAGTTCAGTAAATTCTTACAAAATTTCCATGATCAATCGTGCCATTTGCCTTTCATTTAGCAGGGAGATTTCATTTTTCTTTACTAATTATCCCAAATATGATCTCTGTTTTTAGCTACTGTTTCCTTGCTTTATAAACTGAGGGTGATTCTCACAGACAATATACCAAATAAATTTTTTTTCCTTTGAAAAATCATGTTATGAACTTTTCTACTGTTAGGTATCACAACTGCTGTGACTTTAACAAGTTAGCTAGACAAAGTCTTGAAAAATTTGCTTTAAGGGTGTGCACTGCACGGATGGATTCAGGGACCCTGTATAAAATCCCCAAGATACCCAAGACCCTGCTGTATCCCTGCAAGTGAGAGCAGAGTGGACTGCAGGCAGTTGGGGTGCACTGTACGGGAGAGGGCAGCAGGCAGGAGCGCTCAGGGTCTGGAGGTCATGGTCAGTCTTTCCCCAAGGCCAGTGGTAAACCATTAGCAGAATTATAAATCAGGAGAGTGACGTGATGACACTTGTGTCTGCAAAGCAGTGTTTCGCCATTATCAGGCTGAGATCACAGTGGGGCAGGGAATCTCTGCTCCTCTGCGCACGGTGGACCGCACTGAGGCGAGCGCAGCGTAAACAGAGGGTGCTCCTACCGAGAATGCAGCATCTGCGTCTGCTCAGGAGGAAACACGGGGCAGACCCAGCTTGGAGTCCTCTCTGCTCTTTAGATCTACCAAGCCTGGGAAACTGAGGGACAGTCTCAGGAATGGTTCCAGAAAAGAAAACCGGTTCCGAATGCACAGAGACATTTTTCTTCCAGATGGGGAAGGCAGTGAAGTGGACTGCAGATTAGATTGTCAGGTAGAAACGTGTATTTCCTGATTTGGGGACTAATGGTCACCTGGGGGAGTGTCGCTGCTTTGGGTAAAATAGAGGGAGTATGTGGTGTGAAGTAGCAAATCTCACACAGCAACGACACTGGAGAATCTGAAGGCAGGACAAAGAGTACTTTGCGCTGCGATTGCACGGTCCCTGGAAGGATGAAATTACCGGAAGGACACTACGTTTATAAACAACCACGTCAACACCTTGTCAGTAAAGCAGAGACGACACCAAGCGTCCTCACAGAGGCTGAGCGCCACCCATATCCAGCTCAGCGCAGCGGCGGAACCAAGCGCCCAGGCGGGACGCCGATGTCACATCAGCGTGGAGAGGCCACCGCGAGGACATCACGCCCGTGGCCGCCGCGTCCTGGGTGTGGGGGACGTCGGCGTGGTGGAAACTGTGGGTTCCCCATTTCCAACTTTCCACACTGGGCCCCTCCCGGGTCTCTGAGGACCGGCTGCCCTTCAGCAGGTGGCTGCGCACAGGAAGGTGGTGCCTCCCGGGCTGCTAAGGGATTTCACTCCCCCGAGGCCTCGGCCGTCCCCAGTGAGGCGGTGCCAGGCTACGCTGAGGCTGCGACGCTGCGTCCTTTCACGCCGGGCGCGTCGCCTCGACGCGGGACGGGCGGTCGCCCCCTGCTGGCCGGCGCGGGCACTGCAGCCCTCGGCGCTCACGGGGCGGTGGCGGCGAGCGCCCTCTCCTGGCCATACTGCGGAACCAGTTAAATTCCGAGTTCAGATTATTCAGCGCCAGGATCTAGAAATTCCAACTAAGACGAGCTCACAACCCTGCGTCCTTTAGAAAAATGGTGAGGGAGGGAAGACTTAAGTGGAAAACATAGGGAATGAAATAAGTGTAGACATAAACTTTACAACTTACACAAAAAATTCACTTAAAATAGTCCTTAGACTTAAAATGCAAAGCTATAAAGATTCTAGAAGAAAATAGAGGTGACCTTGGATTTGGTGATGAGTTTTTAACACACACACCAAAAGCTGATC
This sequence comes from Lemur catta, assembly GCF_020740605.2. Taxonomy (NCBI): domain Eukaryota; kingdom Metazoa; phylum Chordata; class Mammalia; order Primates; family Lemuridae; genus Lemur; species Lemur catta. The sequence continues at coordinate 18,575,686 of NC_059129.1, forward strand.
CACAGAGAAAGAAATAATTAAATACGTGGATGTTATAACATTAAAAATGTGTACTCTGTGAAAGACCATGTTCAGAGAATAAAAACACAAGCTTCAGGCTGATGGGAAATATTTGCAAAATACGTATCTGGGGAAGAATTTATATTAAAAATATATTAAGAACTTTTAAAACTCAGCAATAAGAAGACAAACCCAATTAAAAATGGCTAAAGATCTGAACAGACACCTCACCAAAGAAGACTCATAGATCGCAAATAATCATACAAAATGACGTTCAACATCATATATCATTAGGGAATAGCAAATTACAAGAACAATGAGACAGCACGGCACACCTTTTTACAATTGCTAAACTCTAAATTTTTTAAATTGAAGAATTGTTATGTTTGACAATTTCTCACGACCCAATGATGATTTTAAATTACTGTAATTATTTTCAGCTTAAAACATAGCAATATCTAAAATCACTCAGAAAACATCCTGCCACTTTTGTTTCTCTAATTGCATTAATTTCTGCAAAGCATCATTGGGGAAATTGACTTTGTATATCCCTCTAAACTCTTCTGTTTTAGAAAGCTCCATGATGAAACATTGAATTATCATCATCACAAAATCTGTTCACATTCTTCCTTTCATTGAATATTTTTCCATTGAAAAATACAGGATTCTGTTATATTACTGCTAAAAGGAAGGACTGGAAACAAAATAAAGATAAGGATTCATTAGAATAAGTTGTTCAGTCACAATGAATCAATTTGCCATTTGAAGTTTTTTTTTTTACAAAGTCATACTTTTGAAAATGTTCAGCCATGAATCGAAATACTCACTAAAATGTGAAAATTTTCCCTGGTCTAAAGGGCACCAGCTTTTCAGAGACTGAACCTAGGACAGAACCACTCTACAAGAAAAAGTATATGCTAAATCAGTTTACATATATATGTTATTTTAACCTAAAACATATAAAAGAGGCATTTATTTGGAATTACACATTAGTTTATGCCATTTACTTTGCAGCATCATAGATGCTCTTATTTTAAATAGTAGGACTAATTGGTGTCAATTATTACTAAGAATACAAATAAACAAGCAGATGTGTGAAAAAAACATTACAGGGTTTTTAAATAAGGTTTTTATTTTAGAGTAGTTTTAGATTCACACAGAAATTGGGAGGAAAATGCAGATTTCCATGTAGCCCCAACCTAGTTTCCCCTCTTATTAACCTATCAGTATGTATCACAGGTCTTCTTAACATCTAACATCCTTTGTCACAGTTAATGAACAAACACTGAAATGCTGTTATTAACTAAAGTCCATATTTTATTTGGGTTCTCTTAGTTCTACATTTCCCTGTGCCGGGATCCCAGCCAGGATCCCACATGACATCTAGTTGTCATGTCTTCTTAGACTCTTCTTGGCTGTGACAGTTCCTTAGACTTTCCTTCTACTGATGACCTTGACAGGGTGGAGGAGGGCAGGTCAGGTATTGTGTAGAATGTCTCCCATTGTGATTTACCTGGTGTTTTTCTGAGGCTATGGGCTTTGGGGAAGCAGATCACAGAGGTAAAGTGCTATTTGCATCACATTGTATCAAGGGTACAGGCTTTCAAGGTGATCTATTACCGTTCCTGTTATGTTTGATCACCTGGCTGAGCTGGTGTTTTCAGGTTTCTCTGCTGTGAAGTTACTCCCCACCCCCATGTCCATGCTGCATGTATTCTTGTGGGGGAGGTCACCGTGCAGAGCCCTCACTTGAGCAGTGGGGAGTTACTGCACCTCCTCGGTGGCTGAGTCTCTACATCAATTATTTGGGATTATTCTGCATAGAAGATTTCTATTAAACTCCATTTCCTTATTTGTGTATTTATACAAGTATGGACACATGCCTACGTTATGCTTTGGTTATTCCCCAGTTCTACAGTATTTTTTTGCTGCATTCATTCCTGCTTTGGCCACTGGGAGCTTCTTCCATTGGCTCCTGTTTTCCTTTGTCATAATTCCACTGTTTTTTCTGAGTGCTTCTTTACCTTCTGACACTTCAGGATCATCCTGGCTCGTATATCTGCTGTCCCACTTGTAGCATCAGCCGTGTCTTCAAAGAGCCTTGGCATTTAGCATTCTAACTTCCTCTGTTTTAGCCAGAGTTTGTGGCAGTAGGGGGGGCAGTGGGATGTGAGGGGGTTATTCCAGCACCAAACATGTTTCTGTACCAGTGCCATAAGCCAGGGTGCTCTGCTCTGCACCCCGGTTCCTCGTAGAGTGTATCTGCATTCAGATGTCAGTTCTCTGTCTCAGCTTCCATGGCCAGTGGCCCGTTTGGTTGCTCTGACACTGCCAGGGCAGGGAGGCCAGTCCTGGGGGTTGATGAGGAGAGTGTGACAGCAGCCATGGAATGCTGGTTCATAGGGTGGCCTCAGCTACCAGCCAAGTCACTGGGTTTTGAGTTGCTGCTACATAAATTCTGGCTCATTTTCAGAAAAACTTACTTGTGGGTGGGGAGGGCTGCCTTCAATACCAACTCAGATTTTCAAAAAAGTCTAATTTGATTTGATGTCAACTAATGTAATATGATCAGACTTAATTTGATCTTATTAGCTTTGATGAGGCTATATTAGCAAATGTCAGAACCCATTTCCAAAATGCCCGAGTGTCGCTAATGGGGAGGCACCTTGAGGTCAGACAGGACTGCACTAGGAGGCTTCGCCTCTCTAGTTTCACCTCCTTGCACACTGTGAACACCCGGTGTGCCGTCTGCAGGGGCTGCTGATGCCCTGGTCTTTGGGAGGTGAAAAGGGCACCAGCTTGCGTTGGCCTGGCAAACACATAGCAGAGACACCAGGGCAAGTCCCTTCTCCACGCTGAGGCTTGGCACGCCCATCTGCAAGATCTCCAGATAAACTAATACATTTATCCAACTCGGATATTCACAGAAGCTAAGGGGTTAAGTAACTCCTTGATTCTCGGGCCAGGTTTGCAGCAGTTGCCAGCAGAGTTCCCAGCCACGGATCCTCTGGGCACTTTCCCACTGGCGCTTGAACTTGCACTTGAGCATTTCCTTTCTCCTTCGTAAACAAATGAAAGCTTTTTATTGAAACCATCACCATGGAATCAGATACAGAATTCACATTTTAAGATAAGAAGAATGAGGCTCCTGAAAAAGTACAAACTTGGACAGGAACGTGGGCCCTGACATTTGGAAGTGTGCTGGGGGCAAGTTTTGAGAAGCGTGGGATTGCAATGACCTGCCACCCAGGTGGGGGTCACACGTTTATCGTCTAGTAAGAGAGCTGGGGCTGGAGGTTAGCAAGGAAAACAGACCCAGGGAGCAGAGGGGAGGTTGGGGGCTCCCCAACCTTTGGGAACCCTCAAACTTGGGGATCCCTCCCCTGGACTTGGATTCTCTGAATGGACAGTGTGCATTAGCTCTTCCTGGGACACCCCAGGACCCGATGTTCCCCACTCTGTGGCCACAAGTTTGTCTCTACAAAAACCTTGCTTTCAGCTATTGTTAATGTTACAAATTGTCCAAGGCCACCAGGGAGCCTGGGCTGGGGACCAAGGAAGGGCTCCCAGCCCAGCATTCTGTTTTCATTGGTGGTGACAAAGGATGTCCCCATCCATTTTACGGTTGAGGAAGCTGAAATTGGGGTTGAATGACTGACCAATATGAAGAGGTCCAGCAGGGGCTGTGGGGTCCCATGACTCTCCGGCGACTTTGGAAGACATCTCACCTCCCACAGTCCTGCTTCCTCCTGGGTGGTTCGATTATTCTGATTTGAAAACAGTCACAGTTGCTTCCTTCAAAGCTCCCTGGAATGGGGCAGGGGGACTGCCCCACGAATCCTGAAGTCATCACCCACCCTCATGTGGGTGGTGGACAGGAAAGCAGTCAGTGGATTGGAGAGACCTGGGTTTCAGTTCTACTTGGCCAAATCCTAGTACATGACCCTCGGCCTCAGGTTCTGCACTTGTAAGAAGGGGGACAGAATGCCTCCGTTCAAGGAGGGCTCGGGCTGTGGGGATCATGCCCACAGCGTGCCCACTGAGGTGTAGCCCTCTATAGGACAGTAGCCACAGACAGGGGCCCGGTGAGGATCCCACCTCATCTCCAAGCTGCCTGCGAGCCTCCCCCACCCCATACAGGAACGTCCCACCTCCCTCATGTATGTTCCAGCCGCCTGCCCAGCACTAGGCTAGGCCCATTCGTCCTTGTTTCAACACATGAGAGACTAGAGCCCCAGGTCTTCCAGTGACCTCTCCACAGCAGTGGGACCAGCCGGGGCTCTGACTTTGCAGTGATGGCCCCAGCCTCCCCTGAGGGATTACACCAGTGCTGGGAGGGACTCACCCCCAAAGAGAGACTGTTTCTCAAACTTGTCCCTTTGCCAAGTCCCAGCTCTTCCTGGCCTAAAACCAGGCACCTTTACATGTAGAAGTAGGGTCCCCAAGTTCCTCAGTCCTGCCCCTACACAGCCACATACCCAGCCAATGGGCCAGACTCCTTTGCACCACCTGGTGATGACTGTCATCTGCCCCCTCCTTTCTTACCCCCACATTGTCCCCAAACCCACCCAGCAGGCAGAGGAGGCCCCATACAGCCCACAGCAGAAGTGCCCTGAGTGCCAGCAAAGCCCAGGAGAAACACACGCGCGGATTTCCGAGGTGTGATTTTATCTTTGTGTAGCATGACTCAGAGTGTGTGTCTGCACTTCACATACTCCCACCTGCAGATCGTGTGTGTGCGTTTGCCTCTTAGTGTGTCTCTGCCTAAGTCTTGTAAAATAAATGGAAGTGATAACATGAATGAACTGAAATATATTCATAAATAATAAAATTCACAGTTAATTAGAAAATCAAATATGGTAATAAAATAAATCATGGTAATGATGTCAAACATTCCAGAGGCTGTTTCTGAGGACTGACGCGCAAGATGTGACAGTTGAAGGTCACATTCAGGTGACGGCTCCGGGCACCTGTGGTCTCTGGTTAACCCAAACCCACAGGACCCGGGTAAAGAGCAAGTGCAGGGTGGGGCTGGTTTGAGGATAACAATGTGCTGACTCACGTCACCCGCAGCTTTTGTCGCAGCTCCAGAGACCTTGACCCAGAAGCAGAAGCTGCTTGGCCTCCTCCATTTGAGAAGCTTGTGCTTGCTAGTGACCACCGACGCTACAAGGCAGAGAGGGAAAAGCCACTAGCCAGAAGAAGGCAGGTGGGGGCCTCAGCCCGGGGCCCTGCATGGTTTCTGCAGCTGCAGGCAATCAGCACGCTGAAGTCAGAGGCAGGGAGGTGATCACTGAGTCACCCAGTTGGGCGATCCTGTCCACTGTGGCTTCTAGGAGTCCCAGATCTGCTGGGATATTTGGTTAATGGTGACAGAACCTGCCTCTGGCTAGTCAAGTGAAAAACATTATTCAAAGGATGCGGGCAGCTCACAGAATTGAAGGACAATGTGGCCACTGAAGCTCAGACAGACAGAAGTGCAGGGGTCAGAGGTCAGGGAGGGCACAACTCACGGCCGTTCCTCCGAGCTCCTATCTCCACTCATCCAGGTTTCCAGAGAGATCATCCGGCCAGCTCAGCCCAGGTCATGAGTGCAGCCTTGGTACCCCCTCAGCTGGGAGGGGCCAGGCAGGGGCAGGCATGGGCCCCTTCAGAAAGCGGGCACCGTGACCCACAGGAGGAAGGCAGCTGGACAGGGGACAAGTGGATTCCTGCAGAAATGTAGAGGGGTGCCTGTGTTTATCACAGTGACCAGACACTCTGTCCCTCCAGGACAGCTTTGGTGGGTGTCAAATGGCCCTGATGTTGCATTTCTTCATTCAGCCTAGACCAGAGAAGGGCTGTTCTGCAGCTCTGTGTCTGTCTGTCCGCCTGGTTCCCTGAGGAGAGCTGGGGGCCTACACAAACACGGAGGTTTGTTGAAACCTTGGGGAGGGGGCTTTGTAGACAGCTGGATGGCTCTAAGCACTGATAGCTCATGGGCAGTCACTCTGTGGACCCGTGTCTAAAATCAGTTCTCTACACCACTGCGCTAAACAGAAATACTGACCTCAAGTCAACACTTTATTTTCCTCGCTGACTCCAGGCGGTGACTCACCGCACAGTAAGGGAGTAGGCTCTGGGACCCAAGGAAGCAGCTCCATGCTACGGGGCCCCCGTCTGCTGGGCATTTTGGTTTCTCGGATCTGCTGTCTGATTTCCAGTCTCTTCCTCCCTGCCACTGCTGCTGGTGAGCCTCTCCTCCAAACAGCAGCTGCCTCCTACCTTCCATCTTCAACGGCTTTAGCCGTCATCCGGCTGAACAGACTGCCGGGAGAAGCAGCGGGCTGTGGGTCTAGAGTGCGCTCGTGTGCAAAGTCACAAGCCTCGTGTGGCGCAATGGATGCATTTTGGAATTTGACTTGCACTCTGGTGAGGTGGGCTTGCCGGCTGTCTGGGCATCACCCTGTCACCTGCACACATGTGAGCACCCTGGCTGGGCCTGACTCTTGTCAGCCAAGATGTTAGATCCTTGGGGGCTGGGGCAGGGGGTGGTGGTGCTGCAGTTCTGGTATCAGGCGACATTTAATCTCCTGAGGTTAATGAACATGACAGAGAGAGATGCTGTCTGGGCCTGACCACAGACTGTGTCTAAGTCGGTGAAGGAAGCGAACTCGGGTCTGTTTGCTGGGCTGGACGCCTACATAATTACATGCTCCAAGAAAGGCAGGCAGGAAGTCTCTCCTTCTCCCTCTGGAATGTGAATGTGCGGTTTCAGAATCAGAACAGCCCATACCACTGACCCTCTGTTTGGAAAAGAAAAATGAAATCAGGTGAAGCAATTTGACATCTACTAAAATGTTATCTTAATCATGAACACGACTCAAGTGTGTTTTTTAGAAAAGTTGATGCTATGTATAATAGGTTAAAAAAACCTGAATATCCAACCTGGTCCCAGCGAACTTCGCACACAGCCTGCATCTGGGCAGCACCACGCACCAGCACCGGTCGGGGTGCACGGGCAGACAGAGCTGCCTGCAGGACTGGCGGGGAGCACTTGGCAGAATGATGTCCAGGAGCTGTCCTGGGACACTCTCCAGGGGCCAGACGCCCTTCAGGGGCAGAGAAGAGCTGCACAGGTCGGGGGCCCTGTGGTCCCTTCTGGCCTTTGAGCCTTTTGGTGGAAACAAGGTCAAGGGCAAACTTGCACCCCTCCCCCCTTCGTGCCCACTCCTGCCCAGAGTGAGCATGGACTCTTCCCCCACCCAGCACAGGCGAGGAAGGTGAAGAGACCTCTCTGTCACAGCCCCCATCTACCCCTCTGAGGACACAGGGCCATGCCACACTGCCCTCCTGCCCCTCTGCCTGTCCTCTGCAAGGCAGGGTGGACACTGCTACTGGAGGCTGGCACCTGCTCCACCCCTTTGGGGTCATCTCTGATCCAGCTCCGCCCACGGCGCCCAGCAGAGACGCAAAGCTGAGTACCGACTCAGAGAAAGAACATTTCTGCTAAGTTTAGTGCTTCGGAGAGGACAGATAATTATCTCGTTGGCAGCGCAATCAATTTTCTGGATCTGAAGTTTACAAACAAAATCTCCGTCTTTGTGAAGGCAGATTAGCAACGGAAACACCTTCTACATCACTGTCTGTATAAATAATTTGTCTCTGCAATCCATCTCTCTGTTCTTTCAAACAGGATTAGCAGAATTTGCATAATTGTTTCTTGTCTCAGACATCTCAGAGGGATGTTGTCTTCGGATCCCCAGCGGCCTGGGCTCCAGGTTGTGCCAGCAGAGGGAAGCCACCGTGGAGGAGCTCATGGCAGAGACCAAACCGACAGGCAGCAACGGGGAGTGAGGAACACTGAGAGCCCCTCAGAGGCTCTGGGTCCCACAGCCACGGGCCCCTCGGTCAGAGGATCCACCTCTGTGAGGCTCTAGGAACCTCCCTGCCATGGCCTTGCAAGCCCCTTGGCTTCTGGCTTAGGAAGAGACCAAATGCGCTTAGACAGAGATTGGGCCTGAGAGCACAGGCTCCGCGTGCGGGGGCCAAGCCTGAGCAAGGCCAGCTCCCCTGTCCAGAGCACCGGCACGCACTCTCTCCCTCATTCGCTTGACCTGGGTCGACTGCAAGTTCCCACCTGCCAGGCCTCCCTTCCTTGCTTTTACGCTATTTTGCTGTGTAAGCAGCTCTTTAGGGGCTTCTCGCATTTCTCACTAAAGGTAGCACAGTCTATCATGGCAGAGCTATGCCAATCATTCTCCTGAACAGAGCAAGCTGGTAGCCAAGGGACTGCAAGAGAGCGAAGTTTCATGGAGGAACAGCCATGGCTCTTCCCAGGGAGCCTACAGGTGGAAGGGTTGGAGAGCGGAGGACTGGGAGGCTGGCATGATGCCAGCCCCTCAGGGAGAAGGTGCGGAAGAGAGGAAGTGGCTCCTGGTGGCTCCCTAGGACAGGTTCTGAGCTAAGCAGTGAAGGCGCTTGGAGCAGGCAGTTCCTCTAGGGAGCTCATCCATGTGTGCGAAGACGGGTGAAGGGTGTGGCTTGCAAAGGGAAAGGTTTGGATCCTGGTCATCGCCCCTGGGCCTCCACTTTTAAGGGTGACACATGTTTTTCCTTTCAGCCAATACATTCCATCCATATTTCTGATCTGAAACTATTCGATCCCTTCTGTGGCTGGAGTTTCTTAGCAATTATGATCACTGTCGTTCAGAAAGAACCAGATCTGCTTTTCCTTCCCAGATGTTGTTCCTGGGTCTCTTTGCTGTAAAATTCACACACCTGGGGCTTGTGGCTACTCCACTAGCGAGGCCGGGGGGCTGGAGTTTGCTGTTTGCTGTGGTGCCTGTGTCCCAGGTTCTCGCTGGGCACCAGTCTCCTGAGAGGTGGGCAAGACCCAGCCGGGCCTCCAGGGCCCACAGTGTGGTGGGAGAAGAAAAGCCTCAGAAAGTGACATTCTGTCCTAAGTGACCACACGTGCCTGTTGACAGGGTATCAACACCCACATGAGTGGACAAAGGAGGGATTCTTGCGGAAGGTGGCATCCAAGCTACACATAAGGCACACTCGTTATGACAAAAGTGGCCATAAGGGATCACAGCAGGTCAGGCCCAGAGGTGAGGGACCAATGCCTGAATCCCTGTGACCGTGTGTGAGGCTGTGGGGAACCGGGGGTTGTTCCTTCCAGCACAGCAGGGCCTATAGCCTCATTGCTCTTTGTAAAACATGAGTGTGAAGGGACAGAGGGGACTCAGGTCACCTGGGGGTGGCCACTGCAGAGGAAAGCCATCATGGACCAACAAGAGCCTACACGTCCACAGGCCTTGGGTCCTCCTGGGTGTGAGGGTCAGCAGTCCCTGGGGCCTGCTAACATCTGCTGGAATGTTATGTGCCCAGAATAGGTGATTTATTTGCAGAATAAAGAGAAAGAAATATGCTTTGTGCATTTTTATGCGGGAGACAATAGCAATAATGCTTCAATTAGTGTGTGGGAGACGCCAGGTTGATGGTAAATGAAACTGAGCTGGGATCCAAGCTCTGCGCCGTCATTGCACTCAGTCTTCTGCATAGAAATTACTTTATCAAAGTTGTCATTTAGAGAGAAGAGGTCGCTAATGTTTTCTGGAATGGAGATGGTTGCTTTATCACCTCTTCATAGATTTTGTTGCAAATGCACGCCAGGTGACCCACCAAGTCGTAACACCGCGTACGTAGCTCTTCAATGGCGAGGAGGAGTGTGGTTCTAAAGTTGCCTTCAGTTGCATCCAGTGTCATCGTGGGCCAGGACTCCCTATTTCACAAGCCGACTGGCAGGCAGAGGGTCACAGGGAAGTGTGTGCTCATCGCTGGCACTCTGAGCCCTTACGCAGCAGGTGCAAAGGCAAGACGTGCTGTGGAGCCCGGGCTGGGGCTGCTCTCGGGTGGGAAGGCCCCTGATGTACTCAGCCCACCCCTGGGCACCGAGCAGTTCAGACTCCATCGTCCCTCTCTGACATTGTTCCTCTAGGACTTTCGTGTCCAACTCACCCTTTCTGGATCCAAGACTCACACAGTGCCCTGTCTTGTGCCCTGTCAGCTTGCCCTCTTCTGCCCCCAGCCTTAGTCGCTCCTGATCCACCCCAACCTTCACCTGTTCCATCTGAAGCTCCGCTCCTGGCACTGCCCTTCCTTGTGCCCATGCTCGCCCTCCATGCATCCTTCTGCCGGCTCTGCCTGCTGGGAGCTCTCTGAGGGCAGCCTGGCTCTGTCTTCTTCCTGGATGTTTCTGACAGGGGTGCTGTGCAGGAGGGCTGGGAGATGGAGGGCTGGCCCTGACCCCAGGGCTGACCTGAAGGGGCAGGGAGGCCAGCCTGAGGCCAGGCCCCAGGGGTGGAGCCTGTTCCAGGAAGGGCTGGGCCTGGGCAGCCAAGAGAAAGTGCCCTGTTCTCAGCTCAGCCTGAGCAGAGGTGACCAGGAGCTGCAGTCTTGGCTTTGGCCACTGTCACCTCCTCAGAAAGCCCTGCCCCCACCACTCTGCCCAAGGCAGCCCAGCCCACCTCCTGCTTCCACTGTCCTCACAGACCAGCTTGGTGACCCTGTGCTCTCACCAGCTACGACAGTGCTCATTGTTCTCTGGTGTGTGTCTGTCCCTCCTGCAGGAGTGTGAGCTCATGAGGACAGGGCTTGTCTGTCTTTGGACGTTGTGTCCCCAGTGCCAAGAAGAGTGTCTGGCAGGGAGCAGGTGCTCAGCAAGTGACTGAAGGATGAGTGAACCCATGGGTCAGAGAGTGAGGGCAGCGGCTATACAGCAGCTTCCTGTGTGGTTCTACCGAGTGTCGCCAGCTCCATGGCCAGCAGCCCCTCCCCTGTATATGTGTCACCCGGGGTCCCCTCCCCTGTATTTGTGTCACCCACCTCCTTGGACAAGGTGTTCTCTCCCCTGTATTAGTGTCACCTAGCTCTGTGGCCAGGCACCTGGTCCCTTGTATTGGTGTCACTCAGCTCTGTGGCTAAGGTGTCCTCTCCCTGGGAGGGATGTAGAGACCCCTTTGAACGCCCTGTGATCGGTCACAGGGGACAGTCCTCACCATTGGAATCAGGACCCTGGCAGGAGCTCAGAAGGGGTCATTTCTCAGCTGCTGCAAGACTGAGAGTCCGTCCTTGACAGCAGTGCTTGGCGATGTCAGTATGTGCTAAACGAACGGAGGAACACATGAACAAACTGGGCAGTGCACGCCTTGGGGTGGGCCTTCAGTGCTGTGACCCCCAGCACTCTGAGTGCTGGCCCCAGGGCTGGCCTGGATGCTGCGGGCCCTCTGGCTGCCCTCTCCAGCTCCCAGCACCTCCCGACGCATTGCCTGGCTCTTCCTGGCAGCATCTCCCGAGTGACTTGTGCCAACAATTCTTGACTGTAGTGCTGCTTGGTGCAATTCAAAATAAACATATATGTGATTATTCTCCTCATTTTAATAGAAGGGAACAAGCACAGACAGGTCGAGTTACCTGCCTAAGACCACACAGCGAGCACGGGCAGGGGTGGTTTTGCCCCAAGAGTCTGACTCCAGAGCTAGAATCTGTATTGGCGTCACCTTCAGCCACACACCCAGTGCAGCATAGTGGGAACAAGGGACTCTCGTGTGCAGTGTGGGGATGGTGGGGTGATCTGTGCCCAACACACAGGCCACATGGAGAGAGGCCCAAGAAGACCAGAAGCCGTGGTGTCTCCAAGAAAGACGTGCAGTGTGCTCCATTCCTGTGCCTCTTGGTCTTCCCAGCCCTGAAGGTCAAGGCCCAGGGAGGCTATGACCAACTATGGCGCCCGGGAGCCTGCAGGGCCCAGGGCACAGGTGGGGGGCTGAAGTGGACCCTGCACCTCCACACAGCACCCAAATGCGGGAGTGGCCTTGGAGGCCTCGACCTCAGCAATCGCAGGGCTGTATCCCTCCCCACACACCCACACTTCCTGCTGGGAACCAAGTGGCCGGGCAGGCAGAGGAGGCTTGTGCAGCCCTTGCGGGCTCTACCTGGTATTTCCACGGTGCTGTGCATTCCCGGCTTCTCTGCTGCGGGTCAGAAGGGAGCACTGTGTCACCGCAGTCAGAGGCCCCTTTGCCAGTGTCTTCGGGACCCACAGGATCACCTTGGAGCAGAATCGTTTGTGTACACACGGCCATGCAGAGACCAGATGACTCTGGATTTGAGAGCTGCCTCCAGGGAGGAATAAACCTCCAATGATTTCTCAATCATTTCTGAGCTAAGATGAGCATCAACATGCTCGTTTTATGTAACGAGTTTTCAGTTTAGTTTCTTATGAAACTACGCATTATAGGCAACCCTATTCCCCCTCGAAATCTGAAAGTGTGCTTCATGTACCAGTTTATCTGCTGGGTAGGCAGAGGGGTTTAGCAGAATAATTTTGGAAATGGAAGGAACGTTTTCCCCATACTGTCCTGGAGGAAGCTTGGTGGAAGCCCAGGTGTACTTTACAGATGTTGTGCAGAATCACAGCAGAAAGACTGGGCCTGGGACCTACAGGCTCAGTCCAGGGTCTCTGCAGATAATTAGGATGGTTCTCACATTTATTTCCCTCCTACCCACCTGCTTTGCAAGGATGGGCAGAGTACAACAGCAACATGCATGAAAATAAGTTACATCCTGTGGCCAAGCCCCGCTCAGCTGGTAGGGTCCAGGGTTAGAGAATTGGTGTGCACGTCTCATGCACCAGCAGCTGTCCTGAGGATGGACACGGAGCTCAGGTGCAGGGCAGATACTTTGATGCCAGCTCTGCGAATTGCTTGTGCCCAGGTCAACCCTGAGCAACGTGTTTATAGAACATCTTTGCATTTAGGGGAGCCAGACATGAGCTGGTCTGCATATAGGCCAGCCTTTCTGCATAGAGCCCTGCCTATGTGCAAACAGACCAGTTTATCTGCAAAGAGCCCCCCTGTATGCACGTGGGACAGTCTTTCTGCAGATGGAGGAGCTGTCCCCACACGAGTCACTGCCTTGATGCAAGGTGCTATTTTGGAGGATGGTGTTGGTGATGGTGATTTCAATCCCTGGCCAGGAGAATCCTACATGTGTCCCTCCTCTCTGAGCTCCTGCAGTCTGTCCCCTGGGGTGGTGCGTTCAGACTGTTCTCCCTTGACCATTCTTCAGTTGTTTTATGAGCCCAGGGCTTGGGTACCCGTAAGGCACCTCCTGTTCATTCCAGGCTGCCAGGGTGACAGGGCCTTGTGTTTTAAGACATACCCAGGATTTATTTTAATGAGGTATGATAAGATGACAGACACAGAGATAACTGCCTTGAAAGGAGAGTTTATTATTTACTGTTCCCAGGAGGAAGGGGCATGCCATACCGCAGAGCCACCCGGGGAAGCACTGTTAGCAGGCAGGAGAGAGCCGAATGCACAGGCAGAATCTTTTAATGTGGTTCTTGCAAGAAGGAGCAGGGAGGCAGGGTGAGCAGGTGGGCAGGCCTGGGGTGGGAAGTCGGAATCGTGGGCGGCTCTGGGCACAGGGGTGCTCTCTTGCTGTCTGAGTCCTGGCCCTGGGTGACTTAGGGCAGGGGAAATATTGGTCCTGGAGTGTGAGAGCCCATGAAGGAGGCGGCTGGAGATACTGGCTGGCCTTGGTTGGGTTGCACATGAGAGGCCTATGCATGGGGAGGGGCTCGCTGTCCCCAGGAATTGGCTGGCCCTGGGAGGGGCAGTCTCTCCCTGGCCAGCGAGGCCCCAGGGTGTCAAAGAATCATAAAATATACAAAATTTTAAAAACCATGATGAATACAGCTTGGAGGGAGCTGTCCAGCCCTGATGCTGGCCCAGGCCTTCTGCTTCAAGTTGTGCCTACCGAACTCCCCCTGGGACTTGTGTCCATGTCCCCACCAGGTGGCCACGGGCCACAGAGACCAGGCTGTGGGTGATGCTTCTTTTGCCCTTGGAAGACACCATTTGCCATGTGATCTCTGCGAGGTGGAGGCTGTGTTGTGGGCGGGGCGGCTCTCTGCCTGGGCTCCCTGCACGGGGGCGCTCAGGCTCAGAGCCTGTATCCTGCCATCTTCCCTCCCCTCCCTCCTCCCTTTCTCATTATTTAAATGAGAGTATTATGCAAATGTAATGCAAGAATCAAGTTCAACAAATCTTCTCTTCTCATCCACACAGGTGCAGCTAATTTGTGGAGGTCAGACTCAATCTAGGTTCCTTCTGCTAATGCTAAATGTTTTCAGAATCCCAGACAGAGGAGTAGAGCAACCCCAAGATTTTCATAGCAGGTTCCCTTGATGATTCCACGCTCCCCCAGACCTGGTGGAGACCCAGACCCTTGCCAAGGCTGCCATGGGGTAGAAGCCACCAGAGCTCTCTCCATTCCACGTGGGAGCATGGGGACCCGTGCCCGGCAGGCCCAGAAAGTGGCCCCACCCTGACAGGCTGAGCCGGGCCCTGATCTGCACCCAGGACCTCGTAGGAGGGGAACATCTGAGCAGGGCCAGGGTTAGGAGGGGACACCAGCAGAGAGGATGTCGATAATGGTCCTCGGGGAGGAGATTGTGATCTCATCACTTCATTCGGAATGGCCTGGGCTTGTGGGAGCAGGGAGCAGGGAAACATAATCTGCGCGCCTTGCAATTAAGTTTTCATATTGAGAGTGAAGCACAAAGTGGAATTGGGGAAGCAAGCCCCACGGTGGGAAGGTAAGGCTCTCATCTCTGTGCAGATTTGCTTTGCTCAGCGTGAGTGGCTGGTCGGGCCACCTGAGGGGCAGAGCTGCCAGCCCAGGGGCCGCAGGTTGGTCCAGCACAGCAGCTCTCCCCGATGGAGGGGTGAGCGGAACAGGTGGGCACCCCTCTGTCTCCACTGGCCTCGAGGATGGCAGTGTCCCAAGCAAAGAAACTTTTTCAGGAGGTTGTTGGTCTTATGTTTCTTTGAATTATTTTTTGGGGAACTTTTCGGTAAGCCGTCCTGGGTTCCCACCATCACTGGGGTGGAACCCTGGGTGCTGCCGTCTGGGGGGATTGCTACAGCTTCCTCAGCTGCCCCAGGACTGGCGACATTGCTCCTGCTCTCCAGTGTCTAAACTGAGTCACAAGCCTTGCTCTGTGGGCCGCCGGCTCTGTCTCCAGGTGGGGCACTGAGGCCAGGTCCTCAGACGTAGATTGTGAAGATCACTTCTCTCTCCTCCCTGTGCAATGTCCCTCCACGCTCCCCCACCACCTCTGTGCCCCACGGCCGCCAGTAGCCTGCCCTGCCAGGCTCTGGGTCCTGGCTCCTGCTGTCGCCACACTGCCTTTCTAAATAAGAGAGTCTGGTTGGCATCCGATAAGTGCCTGTGAGCTTGTGGGCTCAGGAAGCTCCCATGTGGCTCTCCTGCTCCCTTGGGCGGGGGACGCTTACACTGTGGGTTGGTTCTACCTGCTCCGAGTGCCTCCTTCGCCAGTGCTGTGCCTCACCCACAGCAGGGGCCTCCCTCACGTGCCCAGCAGTGCCCAGCCCCTCTGCCAATCCCGCAAGGCACTGGCCTCGGGGCACAGAGGCTGTGCTTTGCTGCCATTGCCGAACTTCGGGGAGCTTAACAAGATTGCTGCTCCTGTTCTAGGCAGGCGAGCTCCTGTATACTTTAATGCCATTTTTTCAAGCTCTAATTATGGAATAGGGCTTTTAAAATGAAAAGGGCTTGGTGCTGGGGTATAATTCTCTCAGCAGTCTGAGCCTAAACAGCCTTGCAATTAGAGGCTTTTCTGACTCAGGGGTGCAGGCCCCGAGTCCCTTCCACGGATCTTGTAAGGGACGGGTCTGTGTCTTGGTGATAGAGGGGTATGTTCATGGATAAATGAGGCTCCTCTGTGCAAGGGCAGGCCCAGCAGAGGCCACAGGGCCTGGGATCTGGCCAGCTCCACGTGGCCTCATGCAGAGACATGCAGATCTTGGAGACCCTCACTCTCTAGGGTTGGAGGTGGGACCAGAGGGGACGCTGTGGCCAAGAATAAAGCCCCTCGAAGGTCCCAGGGCTGACATTCCCCCTGTGGTCCCCCTGAGGGGCCTCTGCTGGTACACCCTCAGGGCCAGGCATGGTTCCCACACCTTCTCCTCCCCACCCAGGTACCTCTGCCACTACAGGCTGGGGACCCAGTGCCCTCTTCTCCGAGTACAGGAAAGGCCTCCCTCTGAGGCAGGACCTGGACCTTCTAACAGCTGTCCTGGGGCCTGGGGTCACCTCCTCTCCCCTTTCTTTCTGACAGCTCACTCAGAAGGCGGAGACCATTCCAGCCCTCCGGGTCTATCTCCGGCAGCCTTAGGGGCAGGGCGTCTCTGGGGGATCTTGAGTAGGATGGGCCACTGCAGTCCCCGTAGAGTCCCAGGCCTCCTCCTCGGAGCTCTCCTGTCATGCCGTGTGCTACTTACAGGGGTATGTGTCCCCTCCCCACAGGGCTGTGTGACCCTAAGGGCCATCCTCTGGGTCCCAGAGCCCACTTCAGGGTTCAGCACAGAGTAGGTGCTCCTGAAATGAGCAGATGGTTGGGTGACCCTCCTGCCAGGCCCCTGAGAACATGGGACTGCCCCTGTGACATGGAACACATGTAAACTGACAGCGGTAATCCCACACCATGGGGGCCTTTTGGGAGAGAACCCAGAGCGACGAATTGTCCCAAACATGCATTTGTGAAGAAAGAATTTTTGGGGCCTACTTATCCCGTCCTAGATAAGCAAAGCACACAACGTTTGGAGCTGCGTGCCAGGCCCACCTGCAGTGAGCCTGGGGGAAGGGAAGGGCCCTGTCTCGCGTGGACAATGATTCACGTGCACTGGCTATTTCTGGAATGTCGGCAGAAACAAATTCGTTCTTTATTAATGAGGAAAGACGTCTCTGCTCCTTGACATGGAGCAATGCTAGGTGTCGGGGGCTGAGTGACCAAGGACATGGAGTCTGGGGACAGCAGATACCCAGGCTAAGGCAGAGGCCAAACTGACCGTGTGCGTGAGCTCCAGAAGCTCTGGTGCAGTGGTGAGGAGCCCCCCACAGCTGGGAGCCCCCACATATCCAGGGACTGTGTGGTCTGCTCTCCACCCTCTCCAGACTCTGCAAACTCTCAGGGGCCCCAGTGACCCTGCATCCCCCTACTCTGGTCACGACTTCCACCACTGGGTTAGATGGTCACTGTTACTGGGCACCCTGAAAGGGGAGCATCGAAGACGGTAAGTCCAACCCAGTGGGCAGAGGCTTCCTCGCCTGTTCCATGTGACCCCTGCCTGCCACAGCTGACTGGACCTGACCCAGCTGTGCCTGTCGGAGCCCCTGGGCCAGCAGTGTGGACTGGGGGAGCAGGCTGTTGGTCACAGCCTTGGCAGGACCTGCCCTGGGCACTCCTGGGCTGGGGGCGGGGTGCTCATGTGCTGAGATGGGGTTTTCTGTCACAGATGCTGGGGAACACTACTTACTAGGTTTTGGCAAAGAAACAACATGCTTTATGGAAATAAATTGTGTTTTCAGGGCTCTGGAGAGGTATCAGTCCTGTGAAAAGTAATGGGGCAACCGTCAGGCCCCGCTGCAAAGGAATAGACCCTGATTGGCCACCAGGTGGCAGGGTCGACTTTTCTTTTCACCCCCAGATGTGCAGCCTCTTGCTGGGTGGTTACAGCAGCAGGTGCAGGGGCAGATTCCAGGGTGCTAATTAGGGCAGGAGGGGAGATGAGAGCATATTTGTCCAGTGGGGCTGTCACCACTGGGATCTGACACATGCAAATTGCCAGAGTTCCAATAACAAGCTCCAGGACCGGCAGGGGCTTGGCTTGCGAGTCTGCGCTTGTCCGTTTGTGTGCGTCTGTGTGTTCGTGTTTCTGTGTGCAGGTGGGTTCCGAGCCAGCCCCGAGCCTACAGTCTGCTCTGCAACTGGCCTTCTGCAGTTGAGTGCTGAGGTCTCTGACAGGGCAGGTCTGGGGGCACAGGCACCTCTGCTCTCTGCACCTGGGGAGCAGATGCCAAGCCAGCAGCAAAAATAACCAGGGTAATCTCCCCATGGTAAGGTCAACTGTTCAGCATCCGTAATTCCATCTGCTGCCTTCATCCCTCTGTGACACATTCTTGGGTTTTGAGAGGCAGGACATGGACGTACGTACTGGGGACATTGTTTTCCCACTTCCCTGTCGGGCCTCTCTACGATGTCCATTCCACAGACGCTGGCCAAGCCCTCACCATGTGTGAGATGTTTGTCTCGCCTCCTCCCCTGGGCTCTGGACAGATGTGCAATGGTGACCCTGTTACTACCTGTAAGGGGAAGTTGGGTAGGCAGGCCCCTGTCCGCCTGGGCACTGTTCATTTTTCCTTTGATAATCAGAAGTGGTGATGTTGGGCCATAGCAAGCTGTTCTTTTATGAAGCTTTTCCTGTCAATAGTAAAATTAGAAAAACTAGAAAAAATGCCCAGTAGCTCATTAGCTCAATAATTAGCTCATAACAGCTTAGCAGCAATATTAGCTCTCCACTTGGGAGCTAATAAGGTTCAACCACAGGTTGACAAGTTGATTGGCGCAACACTGGTGGCAATAAAGCCATAAACGGGCCAGGGGTCCGTGCAGACATGTCCCCCAGCCTTCTGGGCAGGCCCAGGGACAGGAGCATAGCCCACCCCTTGTCCACCATGACTGTGAACACGCAGCACACAGGTGGGGTGTCCTCTTGTCCCCACCAGGTGAGGCACGGCAGCCTCCTGAGAGGATTGACAGTGCAGAGGCTCACTTGGGCTGCCTCTCCTGATCACACTGAGGCTGCTCGGAACCCATGGGTGGGCCATCACATTAGAGGGATGGAGATGGGAATGTGGGGAGATCACCAGGGGACCCCAAAAGGCAGAAGCACAGCAGTCACACAAGGGAATCCCTGCTAGGAATAAGGCTGTGGCCGAGGGATTGCCTGCAGGAGGTGGCTTCCCTGGGGCAGCGTGGCACAGGTTTTGGCTCCTGCAAGCATCCATCAGCGACCTGTGTCGGGCACTGAGCTCCTTTTGGACACACCCAATGGACTCCTGACCTGTTTGTGGCTTTATTTCCACCAGCGTTATACCAATCCATTCATTAACATGTGGTTGCACATTATCAGCTCACAAGCACAGAGCTAATGTTGCTTTTAAGCCAATATGAGCTAATGATGGAGCTAATAAACTATTGTGCATTTTTTCTAATTTTTATAATTTTATCATCGACTAGAAAAACTTTGTGAAAGAACTATGTGCTGTTGGCTCAGTATCACAACCTCTAATTATCAGTAGAAAAATGACACCCCCTCCATCGCTCCCTGGCATAGTTCCTCATGTACCTTTGGCACTGTTTTTGAATAAATCATTATGTATCGTTCATGTTGTTACGACTGTGTAAATATTGTTGCACCTGAGTACCCTAGAATGACATTCTTTTCAAAATAGATATTTTGTTTTCCCCAGCTTTAAAAACTGCCTTGCTTTTCGTTTGCTCAAACCTTTTACTAACTCTTCTCAAATCTCTCCGTAGACTAGCATTGTCCCTCCCTGCAAGCACAGAGCTCAGGTCCCCCTTTCTGCTGTGACCAGGACTTAGTGATTCTGGTGCTGGGCTTTGCTCTTGCCCGTGCTAGATCTCTGCTAGATCTTTCGTGTCCTGGGTCTCCTTTCGTCCTTTTTTCCTTGACTCTCATGTTTAACAGAAGACACTCTCAAATGACTTCCTGCAGAAGGGTTCATGGCCATGGTTAATTGCTTACTTCTGATGCATTTTCTGAAAGCTCTTCACAAGGGATCATAACCCTAGGGTGCTGTGTCTTCAAGGAGGTTCACAGAGAGGATGGAAAGGACCCTGACAAGCACTTTTGAATTCAGGTTTCTGACAAATTTAGGGTCATATCATTTGCACTGGGTAAGAATCCCCAGGATTCTAAGGAAGAGACTGACTGGCTTATAAAACTACTAACCCGAGCAGGGCAAACATTAATTGAGTACCAAGGAAATACTTCCCCAGATTTTTATACTGAATCAGCCAGTATTTAACTGAAATGGTTAAGATAGGCAATCTGAGTGAACTCCATGGTCCAAGTCAAATTCCCTATGGTAACCTATTTAATAAACAGTGCTACGCACCTGTTTTGGAGAATCAAAATTGGTATTTAAGAGGCTGTAAGTGCAATGTGAAGCATGGACAGCCTGGATGGCCACTTAGTCCTTCCTGAGTCTTTAAATCTTCTATTATTAAAAGCTCTGCACTCCATGCTCATCATGGAAGAGATAAAGCGATCCAAATTAAAAAAAGTATGTATTGGTGTGGTGACTATTCTACATTGCTAAAATGGCTTATGACCAATATTTGGTTTGTCAAACCTATAATCCTGGGAAGGATCAAAACTTTAGGTACATTTCTGCTACCTGATGGGGCATTTGAACATTTATAGAGGGATTCCATTCAATTGCCTTTTTAAAAAATTTTATCTATTTTTGAGACAGAGTCTTGCTCTGTCTCCCTGGCTAGAGTGCAGTGGCATCACTGTAGCTCACTGCAACCTCAAACTCCTGGGCTCAAGTGATTCTCCTGCCTCAGCCTCCCAAGTAGCTGGGATTACAGGCATGTACCACCACACTTGGCTAATTTTTCTATTTTTTTTTTTTTTTTTGAGACAGAGTCTTGCTTTGTTGCCCAGGCTAGAATGAGTGCTGTGGCGTCAGCCTAGCTCACAGCAACCTCAGACTCCTCGGCTTAAGCGATCCTGCTGCCTCAGCCTCCCGAGTAGCTGGGACTACAGGCATGCACCACAAGCCTGGCTAATTTTTTCTATATAGATTTTTTTTTTTAGTTGGCCATATAATTTCTTTCTATTTTTAGTAGAGACAGGGTCTCGCTCTTGCTCAGGCTGGTCTCGAACTCCTGACCTTGAGCAATCCACCCGCCTCGGCCTCCCAGAGTGCTAAGATTACAGGCGTGAGCCACTGCACCCGGCCTAATTTTTCTATTTTTATAGAGATGAAGTCTCACTCTTGTTCAGGCTGGTCTCGAACTACTGACCTCAAGCAATCTGCCTGCCTCAACCTCCCACAGTGCTAGGATTACAGGTGTGGGTCACTGTACCCAGCTTCAATTGCCATTTTCAATGTATGCTTTCTTGCTGTATAGAAGGTTTCCCATGTAGGAAAGCCAATGGTACAACAGCAGCTAAAATGTTATTAGGAAATGGGTTTCCCTCATGGGCATTCCTGGAGAAATCTCTGGGGATAGAGGTACTGGTTTCACTGGACAAGTTGTAAAACAATTAGATACGTTATCACAGATGCAATAGCATTAGGCAAAGCTAACTGAATCAACTGGATTGCCTTGGTCAAACGTGTTGTATGTAGACTGATGACAATCAGATCTACTTGCAGTGGAAAATATAAGTTTACCCCTTATGAAATAGTCCTGAAACATCTGTGCCCCCCTAATAATAAAACCTTATATATTTCCGACTCCTAAACTCTGATATGACTAAAGGCTGCTAGACTTTAATGCGTTATGCCAAAGAGTATTTTCACCAGGTAAAGGAAATTTTTTATGATCCACTGACTGAGGATGATCAAATTCTTCATGACTGGGTCTTCTCAGAATGGTATCAAAAAAAGACTGCCCTTGCCACTCACACTGCAGCAAAACTTTGGGACCTTGAACCTTGGGTCTATAACCTCACAACACAGAAGGGCCCCTCCAGACTCCTGGCACTGTGCACCCACTGGAGACCTTAAGGTAAAGTGAACCAGGGAATTTTCTTCCCAGGAGCAGACAGCATCCTAGACTTGGACAGCTTTCCAAAGATCACAGATCAAGACTTCTCTACCATTGTGAGTCTCCTACCTCTCTTTATTTTTCCTTGCTTATGCCTCTGTGAACAATAGAATTGAAAGAGGCACCTTGTGTGTAACCACAGGTACATTTTTATTTGTGGAGATTTTGTGGCCAATTTATCAACCTTATGCCCTTATAGATGGAAGATGAAGGGCCAATGGGGACTGGGGTACCATTTTAATGGTACTTTTATTGCTCCGTAATCAGTCAGAAACAGAACATTGGTCCAGTCCTCTTAACCTACATCACATGTTAAAGACGACATTGTTAGGAGGCCTTCACCCTCCAGATGGGCATCATTTGTTAGGTCTCTTTGTCTATGGTTTGAGTAAATGGGGCAATGGTTAGAATTGTATTCCTCATAATGGGCTCTATAGTGGATTCTGTAAAGGCTATGGTTGCACAACAGACTTCTTTAGATTCTCTAGCTAAAGTGCCACATAATAAAATCGTTCCATATTACTGGCTGAACAGGGAAGAATTTGTGCAGTTGCTGACACTTCTTCTTGCACATGGATGAACACGTTGGGTATTATAGCGATTCAGTGGTAGGGGACTAATCAACAGGCTCCTTGGTTAAGGTGAGTAGACTCTTCATGTGGCTCTCAAAATTGAGAGGTTGACCAAAAGGGGGAATCCTTAAATTAGTTAAAGCCGCCTCCTTATGTATTTTAAGTTTGGCCTAAAGGTTTCTCTGTATGTAGTGACCTGTAACCTAACTGAATCTGTAACCTACTCTTGGACCAATCACACAGTTTTAGAGAGTCACAGGCGGCCAGCTGTTCAAACTGTTCAAACAAGACAAACACCATGCTGTGACCAATCCAGCTGTCTCTGTATCGTACTTGCATTTTCTGTCCCTAAATACTATCTGGCCATGTGTCAGCCCCAGAGTCCCTCGGAGTCTAGGCTGGTGCTGAGGGCTGTCCAATTCATGAATTATTCTTTGCTCAATTAAACTATTAAATTTAACTTGTTTTAAGTTTTTCTTGTAACAGGTTTCATCTACATCACAAGACCACCTTTGCTAGCCAAGCCTCCTCTCCTCCTCCTAGAACCTGTTTTGCCAGGATCTCAGCCCCTATTCTTTCTGTAACCTCAAGATGGAATGCAAGCCTCTGCACCTTATTTGGGGGGCTGGGATAATCATTCTCTGTCTTCTCCCTCACCCATGCCCACTGAAAAAATAACAATATCTTAGAGCAATCTGAGCTAGGTGAGATATGCAAAATTGTCAAGCCCAGAGATATGTGGGTTTGAGACTTCAGTCATGCTCCCCCGCACCTGTGCCCAGGTGCCATTGTTAAACGCATTTTATTTCTCCCTAGCTGACTCCCCCATTGTCTTCATGTTTCTGGAATTCGTGATCCAAAAGACAATGTAGAGCCAATCAATAGCTAATATTATTTTAATGTAAATTCTTGGTAAACAATTTGAGAACTGCCTCTTCTTTTTCCCTTTAAAAATCCACTTATACCTGCTGGTAATTGGAGCATATATTCGGGTTAACTTGAATCTATGCTTCTCGGTTGCAGTGCTCAACTTCAGCCCAAATAAACTCTCTATTTGTATTAATTTTGCCTCCATTTTTTTATTTAGGTCAACAACATTAATAAATCTGTATGCCATTTTCCTACTAATTTGTTCTTTATTAGTTGATTTTTCCGCAAAATTTAGAGAATAAAGGGGAAGTTTTCCCTTGGTCTCCATACTTCATAAACTGATAGTGTTTAGGTAACAATATTTTTATGTGGGACATTAAAATGCAAATCAAACCTCTATCTATGCAAGGAATTGACCTATATCAGATTCTGGGTCTTGCTATAATGTGATGGGGCACTTTTGTTGGAGATCCACAAATGCCAATGCCTGCATGTATGTCTGGTCAGTTTTCCAAGAGGGTGTCAACCTTAAATAATGAGATTCAGAAAGTATGATTAAGTATAGAGTTTGTTGGAGAGCAAAGTTTAAGGATGACTTCTCAGAAAACACAGACTCCAAAAACATGAGTCAGCATTCCAAAGTGGGGAAGTTAAGGTTTCACTTATATAGGCAGAATCAGAGAAGTTTAACAGGGTTGTGACATTTTCCATGCAAGGTCACCACATATGTTCCAGCGATTTGATTGGTTACAACTTGCTACATTCCAAGAAAGATTACTTTAACATTCCATCAGGAGTGTTAATGGTCTCGAGGAGTCTTATCTCTGGCACTATTCAGTTTTTCCTAATCATTTACAGGGCAAGAATGAGGAAGATATTTAATCTACAATTGGAGAAGCAGAAGTTGCAGCTGCATGCTACGTGACTCAGGTCACATAGTCACATTCTTCTTAGGGCTTCAAAAATTTAAAATTCCAACAGCTTTAAGTTTGAGCCATTTGATTTTCAATCTCTGAACCCCTGCTCAGGGACCAGCGTTCCATGGTCCTTGGACCTCACCTCCAGCCAACAGGCTTCCCTTAATCTGGTGGTTATGAGTCAGGCACATCCTGGCTGTCCCCAGCTGGGCCTGGGGTCCCTGGGCCCAGACTGTCTTTGACTCTACCTAATCCTGGATAGTAAGTATCTGTCTTCTGCCAAGGTGGGAGAAGAGCATGCAGCTGCCTGTTGCTATTGGGTGGAAGAGGGAACCTAACTTTCCAATCACTCCTTGATCAATCTTTATGTTCCATCTCTCCGCACTGCTGTCCTTGGAGCCAACTTGTACCTCCACTCCTAGCCTGTCGCTGGCCTGGCTCCCTGCAGGGTCTGCCTCCTTTGGTGGGCTAAATCAGATGTCCTTCGTGCACCAGTTTCACAGCTTCCAGAAGTTTACTGGTGTCTCAGCTCCGATCAAAGTCTTTCCTTTTCTCTCCACTACTTCAGGCCTGGGTTTCTTATCCCTCTACCGTCTCTGCAGTGGGATCCTGGCAGGAACTAGAAAGAAGCATGTGCTCTCAATCTGAAACATTTAACCACAGGTTCTGTGACTGTGCTGCTGCTCTAGAGCATGTGTCCAGCCATCCAAGGAATCCACACATTCACACAAAGCTAGGAACAGGGTCTCTGTCCACATTCCCAACACAAGTGCCAGCTCTTGGAAGCCTGCTTAGGTTTTAGTGGGTGCACTGCCTGGTGATACACAGGTCACCCTGCTGAAAGGGGACCCTTGAGTGGGACTAGAATATGCCACCCCAAAATATACTATTTTTGGCATAAGAATTGAGCCAAAGGCAACTGAGGAACCGTAGACATAGGAAAAGCTCTAAAACCAGAGCATAAAGGGAAATTTACATTTATAAAGGAAATTTCCATTTGTAGAGGTGTCCTCTCCCATACTAGAAAGAGGTGAGTGACTCCAGAGACAACTTTGATCACCTGATGTCTTAGTTCCTTTGTGTTCCTATAAAGGAATACCTGAAGCTGGGTCATTTATAAAGGAAAGAGTTTTATTTGGCTCATGGTCCTGCAGACAGTACAAGAACCACAGCACCAGTATCTGCTCCTGGTGAGGGCCCCAGGAGGCCTCCACTCATGGCAGGGGTGAAGGGGAGCAGGCATCCCATGGGGAGAGGAAGGTAGAGAGAGGAGGGGGGTGCCAGGCTCTTTGCAACAAATAAGTCCTTGCAGGAACTGAGAGGGAGGACTCACTCACTGCCACAAGACTGGTGCCAACCATTTAAGAGGGATCTACGTGCATGACCCAGAACACCTCCCACCAGTTCTCCAACATTAAGGGTCAGATTTCAGCATGAGATTGGAGGGGAACAAATACCCAAGCTTTAGCACCTGTGATGACTCTATCTACACAACAAACCTGTCTAGACCACCCTTATTACCACACATTTCCTAGTCACCTTTGCATAACTTGTCCCCCAGAAGTTCAAACCAGCTTTCCCTTGCTAGCCTCTTCTGCCCACTTGCTCGCCCTTCAGGGTGGTGTTTATAAGCCCCAAATTCTAGTCACCTCCATGAGCTGCATTTCTTTGTGAACTCCTGGGCTTAGGTACATAATTAAATGTTTTTTTCCCCTGTTGCTCTGTCTTTTGTCAGTTTAACTCACAGGGCCCCCAGTCACTAACCCTAGGAGGGTAGAAGAAAAGATCATTTCCCCCTTTGCATTCTCATCCTTTTGTCAAAGGTGAGTGTGACAGCAGCAGCAGCAGCAGCAGCAGGGATCAGGCTGTTTCCTCTCCGGCCACACTGGGTATTCACGTGCAAAGTCATGTTCGTCATGTTCTTGTAGCCCAGGAGACATTCCTTTCCCTGGAGTGTCTGTCTCTACACCCCATGCCCTTCAACTCTGGTGAACTCTCACGTGTCACACAACTTTATGTCCCTCGCCTACATCTCTAGCAATAGGGGAATAAGGTGTGTCGCTGAGGTGCATATTATGCCTTGATTGAGAGTGGTGTCTAGGAAGGGTTTGCAAGAGCGTGGGAAGATACTTATATTAGCTTAAAATGCAAAGGTTTATAGATAGCATGATCAATGAAATATAAATATGTGCATAGCGGCTGGGGAGAAGGAAAGTCAGAGAGATTATCAGAAAGGTACCTTCAGGGTGATTGGAGAACTGGTGCTGTTCTGCAGACCCGTGGGGATGTGGGGGGCTGGAGTCCCACGGCCCGCACCGACATCCTGACTCCTCCTGCCTGTGCAGCCGACCTGCGGTGTCTCCACGGGCCGGCCGGCCGGATAACTGCACCTGGGGAGCGGGTGGGAGAAGCAGATAGTTCAGTGTGTGGTCCAGAGAGAGCACACTGAAGTGTCCACCACCCTGCTGTTGGCGTGCCTTTGTCCCCGTCCTTCAACTCCCTCTCCTTCTTCTCGTTCCTATTTTACAATGTTTCTATGAAGAGAGTAGAAAAATGACCTTCCCTGAGGTACCTCCCTAGCGCATCTCTAGAGTGAGCTGCACTTTCCACAGAAATATCTACAATGCCGCGAGCAGCCATCACACGGAACCTGTTTTTCATTCCTCCTTCAACTCGGACACCCAGGAGCCGGGCTGTTGCCGCCGTTCTGTGAGAACGCGCACATGCGCACTTCTGCCTCCCGCCGCTCCTTCCGCTCCTTCGTCTCCTTGCTCCCGCCTCCTGCGTTCCGCTTGGAGGCGTCGTCCCACTTCCGGCGTGGGGCCTCGTTCCTGGGCCGCTGCCGAGGGTGGGAGGTCAGCTCTGGGGGGTGGGCGGGGAGGAGAAGGATCTCTGCCGGTGGTCTGTGCCGTGATGGGCTCTTCTCGCCGCTTCCCTGTGAGATCTCACGGCGCCTCCCTGCCTTGCCCGGCGCATTCTGAAGGCACAGCGGCTCCGTGCTTTGACCTTCCTCGGTCCTTCCTTTGTCCCTCACTGCTCTGAGCTCGCGTGTCCTGCCTGGCGTGTGGGCAGCTCCACCTCACCTGGGCCGTGCTTTCCGGAAAACCCAGGTGCAGATGTCCCACCTGGAGCTCCCAGTGCCCAGCGGGGTGGGGCCCCTTCATCGTATTCCTCCTCGCTGAGAGTCGGTCTGGTCCCTGCTGTCCAGCCCTGGCAGAGGCAGGGCCACATGCTCCCCGCTGCGGCCAAACGCAGCTGCTGGGCCCTGGTTCGGGTCTGCAGAGTCAGTCCGCCCCTGTGCTTTTCCCTGCACCGTCTCGCACAGAGACACTCCCCAGGTCCCGCCGGGCTACAGCCAAGGTTATGCTTTAATGCGTTTGTATCAAAGCTGATTCTAGGTGTGCAAACTGATCATGATAACATGATTTTAAAAATCAAGAGCAGCAAAGAACAGAGCAAAGGGACACGTTCCAAGGCCCAACCGGCACACTTCCAATAAGTAAATTACATGAAAGCAACAAGGAGATTTAAGGGTGGGCATCAAACTAACACATCTTTTAGTTAAGATTTGGACTTTCTGCTGGGATATCAATGTATCATTATAAGACAGGGTTAGTAAATATTCCTGGTCCCCAGGTGGGGGCCAACCACATGCTTGCAGGTAAGGGTTTCCTACTACGGGGCTGAGCCCAGGGAGGCAACAACCATGAAAGCCCCAGTGCCGTTTGCATTTAGCAGAGTCCTTTCTCTTTTGTGGCACTTGCTACCCCCTTCGTGATATAGTTATCTGTCTGTGTGAGTTTGCTGCCTGCCTGCTCAATGGATGGCAAACCCTTGCCCTCCTTAGCTTGGTGCTCCCAGGTCCTTGCCCATTGCCTGGTGTGCTGGTTGATTTCATGTGTCAACTTGTCTGGGATAAGGGATCCCCAGATAGCTGATAAAACGTCATTTCTAGCTGTGTCTGTGAAGATGTTTCCAGAAGAGATTAGCATTTGAACCAGTGACTGAATGGAGAAGACCCACCCTCCGCAGTGTGCACCAACATCGTCCAGTCTGTTGAGGGCCTGCAGAGAACAAAAGGGGGAAGGAAGAGCGATTCTCTCTCTTCTGGATTTGCACCATCCATCTTCTCCTGCCCTCAAATATCAGAACACCAGCATCTTGGGTCTTTGGGCTCTGGGCCTTACACCCATGGACTCCAGGGTCTCAGGTCTGTGGCCTTGGACTGACAGTCACACCACTGGCTCTGCTGGGCTCCCGCTTGCAGACAGCAGAGCACGGGACGTCTCACCCTCCATGGTCAAGAGCCAGCTCCCATAATAAACCCCCTCTCATCTCTCTCTCTTTATTATTATATATATCCTATAGGTTCTGTTTCTCTAGAGAGCTCTGACAACTGGCACAGACTAGGTGCTCACCTAACATCTGATCTCTGAGTGACTAAGAAGTCTGAGCAGCTTCCCAGCACTTATGGAGCAAGGCCTGGGCTGTGCCCATTGCAGCTGCTGCTGGGGGTGTGGGTGGCAGTAAAAGCTGGAGCATGGTTTAGAGCAATCAAGGTTTATTGATTGGAGTTATACCGTGATGCGTCTGAATTTGTTCTACAATAGAGGTTTATTGCAAGAAGTTAGGAATGCCAGCCTCTAAAAGCTGTGCAAATGTATTCTTGGGGAGGGGGCAGGAAATGGGAGGCCTTAGGTCCCCTACCTCACACACAGGAGGGAAGACACAACCGGAAGCCGTTATGATGATGGAAGAGATGTGTTGCCTGCCAGACGAAGGCCCGGAGCTTGTGTGTGCACAATCTCATCTTCTGTAGTGGCAACCCGGGAGGCAGGAATCATTATTCACCTTGTCCTTCTACATAAAGAAACTGAGGCTTGGACACTTAAAGTGATGCAGCTATTAATGCCCTTGTTGGCTTTGGGACCCAGGTGAGAAAACTCTTTTGGTAAAATCCCCCAATTAAATGGGGAAATAAAGATATATCCTGCATGTCAAGAAGAGGTGATGGACCAGATGGCGGCTGGACATGGTCACACACCTTGAGGGAGACTGCCGTGGAGGCAGCGGCTGTCAGACACAGTGGGTCGTTACTGGGACCCCAGCTGGGATGCGGCTCCTTCAGTAGCCAGAGCCTGGAGCTCCTCCTGCCCCTGCCACTGCTGTGGGAGCTGAGAGCTGCATCCTTCAGGCTACGGTGTGTGTTTGCGGAGGTTTGCATTGGCAAGACAGTCACAAACAGACAGACCACTGGAATAGTGTGAGGGCCCAGCAATGGACTGACAGTCACCCCTTGGTGATTTCGGCAAAGGGCCAAGACAATGAGCAGGGGAGATGGTGCCAGAAAGACTGGACATCCACATGGACAGAAAAGTAAAAGAATCCTGGCCCCTTCTCCTCCCAACCTCACAGCTGAGTGGCTTGGCAAAGATTTCACAGAGAAAACACAAAGCATTAAATAGAAGATGGATAAACTGGAGGGTAATGTGTGAAGGGAAAATAGAGTGACTCTGCAGGGACAGACCTGACAAGTAAGTGCACCTTGGCCATGTGACCACGTCCCAGCAGCCCCTGCATCATGTGACCAGAGACGTCTGGCCTGTGTGGTCCCCCTCCCGAAAGCTCACAGCCCCAGTCTCATAATGAGAAACACGTCACACAAATCCCAACGGGGACGTTCTCCAAAATACCTAAGCACAGCTCCTCAACCATGTCAAAATCATAAAAAACAAGGAAAGTCGGAGAAACTGTCACACCCAAGAGGAGCCTGAAGAGGCACGATGCCTAAATGTCCCGGATGGGATCCCAGGACAGGAAAAGAACACCAGGTACAAACTGGAGGAATCTGAACAAACTGTGGGCTTTAGTTAATGATTACGTGTCATATTGGTTCATTAATTCTGACAAATGTTCCATATTTATATAAGGTATTAATAATAGGGAGACTGGGCATGAAGTATATGGAAACTCTCTGAGCTATCTTTATAATAATTCTGTAGGCCTGAAACTGCACTAAAATAAAAACTTTATTTTTAAAAAACAGCCACAAGGAGGGAGGGAGATTGATAAATTGAACTTTATCAAAGTTAAAAATTACTCATCCAAAAACACCCTCAGGAAAATGAGAAGTCAAGGCACAGATGGGGTGAAAATATACACAGCCACTGGACCCGATGGAAGACTGGTATTAAGAATACATGCACAAGTCTGGACACCCGACAGTAAAGAGACAACCTAATTCTAAAAAATGATCAAAAGACTTGAGCAAACGCTTTGGGAGTTGCACAAATAGCTGATAAGTTTGAGAAAAAGTGCTCAACTTCTTAGTTCTCAGGAAATGCGACTGAAAACCTCAGTGGGAAGCCCTCCACGCTCACCGCAATGGCTAAGATTGCAAAGGCCAAAAACACAAGGTGGGGGACCGTGGGGTGCGTCTGGAATGCTCATGTATCGTGCATGGTGCATCACCGGTAGAAGCACGGAGTGCTGCCGCCACCTAGGACCACAGTTTAGAAATTCTCTGAATCCGTTTTATTTCTACATCCCAGTAGTGCCCATCGAGAGAGGAAGCTGCACAGTCCTTGGGTCCCTCCTGCTCCACAGACAGGAGACTGGGGTCCAGAGGGGCCTGGATCCAGTGCTGCGGGCTCCCCTCCCCTCTTCCTCCTCCTCTTCCTCTTACTTCTGCCCTACTCCTCCTCCCCCTCTTCCTCCTCCTCCTTTTCCCTCTCCTCCTCCTCCCCCATCCTCACCCCTTCTTCCTCCTCCCCCTCTCCTTCTTCCTTCTCCTTTTCCTCCCTGTCCCCCTCCTCTTCCTTCTCTTTCCCCTCCCCCTGCCCTCCCCCTCCTACTCTGTCCTGGAGCCTTCTTGCTCTGGCTCCCCAGAGCCTACTGACAACACGGAGGGATCAGAAGGAGGAGCCCAAGCTCATCCAAGCCCCAGAGACTCCTGCTTGATAGGGGCAGTTTAAAACTACTTTCCCATTACATTTTTCAATGACAACTCTTTTCATGAAGAATCAAAAGACTCTCCTTAAGTCTTGCCATTCAGAAATGTTGGCCTCGGTTGCTGACATGAGATTCAGCAAGGTAAGCGCCAGGAGCCACCTGCAAGGGTGATATCTCATTCTGCTTCTGCATAAATAATGCCGCACCCTTTATGTCCGGGCTGCCGCCCTCGGTGCTGACGGCCTGTCCTGCCCGATGACTGGCCAAGTCAGCCCGGGGAAGAGCTCTATCACGGCCATTGTGTTTGACAGGGGGAAACTTCAAAGTCCCAGCATCCCAGTGAAGGAGTGCTAAGTAAGCTCTTTCCAAAGTTGGAGGCTGATGTGGGCTGGACGTTTTAAATATGCACACTGGCTCCAAGCCTCCATGGGGCCTGGCGGGAGGGGCAGTGAGCAGGGCCTTGGGGAATTTCTTGGCAACAGGGAAGGGCTGGCCTGCAGCGACTGGGCCTTGGCCAGATACACTCATTAGAAGGCCCTTCTCAGGAGCTGGGGCCGAGCCCGGGTGAGGAACAGACCCTGCAAGTCAGCAGGGCCCAGCCCATCTGTCCCTCTAACTGCCCCTGCCACTGCCTGAATTGTCACTGACTCTTTTCTTGGGCAGAGATGAGGGAGAGGGAGGTATGTCAGAAGTTGCCAAGGTAAAAGCTCAGACCTCTGCAGGGTTTTGAGCATTTCCGGCCTTAATGGCAACAATCACAGGCATCTAGAGCTTCTGAGAAAGGTCCAGATCTGGCCCCTGCGGGCTTTGGGTCAGCCAACAGAGAGCATTAAGCACCTACCATGCCTAGACGAGCTGGACTTGGGGAAGCCCAGGGCGCTCCTGGCCAGGTGCGAGGGAGAGTGAATGAATGTGCTCCCTCCCAGGGCCCCCGTCTCTGTTGTGTCCTTGATCATGGCCCCTCT
This sequence comes from Lemur catta, assembly GCF_020740605.2. Taxonomy (NCBI): domain Eukaryota; kingdom Metazoa; phylum Chordata; class Mammalia; order Primates; family Lemuridae; genus Lemur; species Lemur catta. The sequence continues at coordinate 18,607,685 of NC_059129.1, forward strand.
GGCCCTTCTGTCCTACTGAGTTTATAGCCTCTGTCTAACCGTGTCTGTCCCACCAAGTCCTGCCCTGATGAGCCTGTGTCCTGGTGCTTTGTCTCTGTGCACCCTCAGCCTGTGGGTGTGGATTGCAGCAGGGGGACAGCGGGCAATTTCATCCTAGGAGCTGCGTTGCTCTCCCCGTGGGTCTCAGGGGGCAGAACTGAGCCTGAGTGGGCTGAGCTGGGAGTTTTGTAGCTGTGGGAAGCTGGGATCCTAGCCTCACGATGCAGAGAGAAGGCCTTGCCTCAGCTCAATTGAGGAAGCCCCTCGGTGGCTCTGGGGTTGGGGGAACCTACGGTGGGTTCTCCTGGGCAGCCCCTGGCCAGCTGCAGGCTCCCAGGACACAGTGCGGTCATGAAGCCCTGCTGGGAGGTGCCTTCCCAGAGCCCATCAGGAAAACCTCAAAGGCAGCATCTCACAGCGGTTCCCTGGAGGCAGCGGCTGCTCCAGCCCTGGCTCACTGAGAGGGGAGGGGAGGAAAGAAGGGCACCAGCCAGGGGACAGGCTGAGGTAGAGCCTCTGCTCCCTCCCAGACTAGCCACACGAGAGTGGTTCATGCCAACTGCCCTGAGGCACAAGCTCTTCCGACAGCCCTTAACAGGTCAAGGTTTAACCTGAAGGCCCTCTCTTCCCTCTGCAAGAGGGTGACCAGCAGGTCTGCCCCGAGCCCAGCGAGGCCCGACGGCCTCCATCTCAGCCCTGAGGGTCTTCTCCAGTGGCTGCTGCCCCTCTGGCTCCTGGTCACACAGGGCTTTGCTCCCACGCCAGTCTCTTTGGGGGCAAAGGGAGGGAGGTGCTCTGATCCAGGATCTGCCATTATTTGGCTTGGGCTGTCACTTGTGTCCAAGGAGGAAGAAACACACTGACGGTGGGTTCCCACCAGATGTGGGTGTGGTCACTCTAACCAGGACCCCCAAAGGGTCCACATCCTAATGCCAAGAACCTGTGAGCTGTTACCTTACATGCAAGAGGCATTTTGGAGATGTGGTTAAGATAGGTATCTTGAGATGGGGAGATCATTCTGGATTGTCTGGGTGGGTCCTTGTAGCGGAGGCCACAGGCCCAAAGAGAAGGTGATATGACAACAGAGCAGGATTTGGAGGACAAGGAGGCACTGGGCGGCCTCTGGATGCTGGAGGAAGCCCAGGGCGGAGGCTTTCCCAGGGCCTCCAGAGGGACCAGCCCTGTGGATTCCGGGATGTCAGCCCAGAAAAACTCATCTCAGACTTCTGGCCTCCAGCAGGGTGAGAGAATAAATCTGTGTCGTTTTGAGCCACTAAGCTGTGGTCATTTCTTCCAGTAGCTACGGGAGGGGGCAGGATGCTCTCAGTCCAGCAAGAAGGAGGCAGGACTTCATTATCATTTACCCAGAGGCGATGACCAGTAGGTGGGACAACCGGACGCACATCTGGACCCCGGATGACAGGCTACAGCGGCTATGCTCGCTCAAACACACGTGTGACCAGCTTCCAGCTCTGGGGGATGCCCCCGACCCAGTGGCCTGAGAGTCCCTCAGGAGGCTGTGGGGGAGTCTGCATGGCAGCCCCATCGTGAAGGGAAGTTGTGACAGCATCTGAGCGTCACCGACAGTGAAAACTCCCTCCCAAGACTTCCAAGGATCTAGAACTTGTCTTCATGCACATTAACGGTTCCACCAAGGACTGTTTGGGTAGCAGGAATTATTAATTAAATTTGTTTTATCAGTTATGTCTTTGCGTCTGTTATAGCCACTAGCTGTGGGACCTGTGTTGCAGAGACGGTTCCTAATGACACTCCAGATGTGAGCACAAGTCCTCTTCTGAACAAACTGCACACGTCTGCAGTGTGACTCGCCTGGAGCAGGGGTGGGGATCTGTGGCTTTCTAGGTCCTTGAGTGCGGCCTTTTGACTGAATCCAAACTTTACAGAACAGGTGTTAGCCAAAATTTTATCTCTGAGAGAACAGATAGTTAAATTTTATGAAGAACAGAATCAGCAATGTGAATTATTGAAAGATTTCTATAGGAATGCAGCATTTCTGTGTGATATCTTATAAAATCAAAACGACTTGAATATTTCTTTGTAAGTTAAACTAATTCTATATATGATATGTGGCAAAAAAAATCCAAGCATTTCAAAAAAAGTTATCTTTTCTCAAAACACTTCTTCAAAAGGAAATTTCGGATGAACATTTTCCCCAGTTAGCAAAGGTCATTGATGAGCAGGATGATATATGAATCATTTGAATAGTATGCAGCTGTTATAGACCTATTAATTGGAGAATACAATGAAAGGTTCACTGACTTTGAGAATCATGACATCACACTCAAATTAGCATTTCAGCCTCACCTAGTTGATATCACCAAGGCACCTAAAGAACTGCCAATGGAATTGATTGAGCCGTCAGTAGGTGATATTTTAAAGTCATCGTTTGATGCTAAGAAAGATTCAATTGAAATATGGAAAAAATGCAGTAGAATACCCACGACTTTGGCAACATGCCCGAAAAAAACTGCATTCTCCTACCTAACCCAATTCAGCATGCCCTTGAGGTCACAAATGACTTATACCCATCTAGAGGATCAACTGAAACTTCAGACCTCCATCCTGCAACCAAATATTCAAATGCTTTCCAACAAAAGGCAGACAAAGTCATTAAAAGATTAGTTGACTTTAAAATTAACAAATAGTTTTCATTTTTTGAAATTAATAAGTAGTTAGATTTTTAAAAACAAGGTACATTTTTAAGTATATCTAACTGAAGTTTCTTGAATGTGGCCTTATTTGATTACAGCTAAATTAATGCAGCTTCCAACATGAAAAAGGTCCCCACCCCAGCCTAGAGCCTGCTCAGAAGGTGGACAAGACCATGCCCTCCAGGGCTCTGAGCACATGCAAATTCTCCTCTGTCCTCTGCCCACAGGTAAGTTTCCTGTACATTTATATGGGTTGACTACACGATGTTGAGAAGCTATTTTTATCCAGGAAGGGACATTTGTGGATAAAACCATTTTTAAGCACCACAGTTCTGAATGCAACTGTGCAGAGGTCTACAACCCCCTGCAGCAGGCTCTGTCTCACTGAAATGAATTTTGAGGCTGAACTCTATAATTTGTGGACTCAAATGCCCATAAAAATATAGCTGTTTTAAAGAATGCATTCATCAGTTTGCTTAAAATTGGAATTCACCCCCACCCCACACCTGCACCCAGCCCTGGGGTCCCTCCATGCCCCACCCACATTTATCATGGAAGACGGTCTACATGTCCTCCAGCTGCCCGGGAGGCCTTCCTGGCCACCAAAACTGCACATTCCCTGAGTCAGCCCCAGGGCCTCATGGACCCTGCCTTGTCCATGTGCCAGAGCAGTGGGCAAACTGCCCCCATCAACTCCCACCAAAATGTCATAGGATCTCGTGGCAGCTCCACCAGACAGGTTCAGAATGGATGGGATCCTATGTCCTTTTCCTTCTTGTTTGAGACCTAAATCTGGGGCTCCAACACCAAAGGTCTGTGCTAGGCAGGGGTCTCCCCGGAGACAGGAAGTCTGGGCCAGGGCACCTACAGCCTCAGATGGAACCAGCGTCTGCTGATCAGCACAGTGGGTGCAGGTCTGACACTGAGGCAGGAGGAGGCACGAGGCAGGCAGAGCTGGAAGGAGATTTCTGTGGGATGCCAGAACCTTCCAAGAGCCCAGCTTCTCTCTGATCAGTCCCTCTCCCCAGTTGGATGCATTATCGAGGAGGAGGCCCTCCCCACCTAGCCCCCACGAGAGCATCTCGCTTCTCTCCATGATAATTTATACTTGCAATTTTGGCCTTGGTCAATAAAAGCACCGGAGAAGATTTACCCGTTCAATTTCAGTGGGAGGGGCAGGCACACACAGGCAGGCGTCTGTGCAGAGCTTCGTTTGGGCTCCTGCAAAGAGAAGCAAAGCCATCAGAGGAAATATTTGCACGCCGAAGTAGGTCAGCAGTTTCCTTGTCCCCGTGGGATTTGTGTTAGCAAGTTTGCAAGTGGAAAATGCATTCGGAACTGCCAGTCCCTTACAGCCCTCAATGGGAAGTGGGATGTTAATCCTGTTGCTATTTTAAAATTTGTCTCAGGGTTGGGAGTAACTGAAATCGTTCTGGGCTTAATTTTGCAGGAGGAAGTAGCAAAGTGCGACAGGATGGGCAGGGGAACTGCGGCCAAGGACACGTGGCCCAAGAGGGCAGCCGGGGCTCAGGCCGGGCAGATGTGGGGAGCTAGGGGCGGAGGGGACACTCCGAGTGCGTGCGCAGCTTGGGACAGCTCTCCAGCGCCAGGTGCTGTTGGGAGGGATGGCTGTGGATGGGGAGGAGTGACAGGGAGCACAGGCTGTCATCACAGCCCCCCAGGGCCTGACTGGGAAGTGGCCCCAAGGAGGCCATTTTTTTCTGGGCGACCGCTGTCCTGCGTGTGACCTTATGGCCTCAGTGCCTGCCCTGTCAGGCTCTGCATGGGGCTGCCACCCTTGCCCCTGTTCCCTTCTCCTTGGGGCCTGGGCAGTAGAGACCACAGCGTGGAGCAGGAACTGGGCGTGAGCGCGTGTGGTCAGAGGCACACGGCCAGCCCGCAAGCAGAAACCTAAGGCTGATCCTATGGGCTCCTGCAGCACAGACTTGCAGCACACGCACATGTGCACGCACACAAATGCACACTCACACAATCATTCGTATCCACACAGAAAAACACCTGCCCACTCACACACACACACTCTCACACTCACCCTCACAGCCACGGGCACATGTGCTCACGTGTGGTCTGGCTCTGTCCCCAGCACGCGCTGGCATAGCCTGTGCCCGGCTCACTGGCTCACGCAGATCCTCCCTGCGGGGGAGGCCTGAGGTGGGCAGCCGGGGTCACCTGGGGTGTCCTGGCACTGCCCGGGCCTGGCTTCCAGGAAGGCCACAGCTCTGCCCAGACAGAGCTCATTAACTTGTTTTTCCACAGTATTCTGTGTCCCGGTCACCAGTCCTGGGGCTGGACGCTGCCCAGGGCCAACTATGCCCTGTGAAAGAGAGAGCAGGGCAGTGGCAGCACAGCCGCCAGGGTGGCACCTCTGTGTGGGGCAGTGCTCCTGCTCTTGCACCAGCTGTCACTTCCTGTCACCTCCGAGTGTCCTGTGGGCCGCTCTGCGTGCAGTCCCAGGTGTAGCCTGCTGGAAACCCGGTGGTGTCCGGGCCAGACCCCTGGCCGGGCCAGGGCACTCCCGATTTCATGCTCACCGGGAGAGGCCGCACAGGCCACCCCTTGCTGGGGCTGCAACACCCTCTACGCTTCCAACTGTGGCTGCTGAGATCCCTAAGGGAGTTCATTTTTACTGAGCTAGGTACTTTTTTTTTTTTTAATGCTTATAAAAAAGTTCCGTAACATGGAGCAAATTAGAGCTGATTTTCAGCTGTGAGTGCTGCCTGCAGAGAGCTGTCTAGTTCCTCAGAAATGGCTCCTGCTGCTCCTGACAGCGGCACTGCTGGTCCTCACTGGACATCAGGGATCAGTTAGCTGTCCTAGATGGCAAGTTCTACTGGCATCGTGACCTGCGACTTCTCCCTCTGCCTAAGGCTCAGAAAATGGAGAAAGGTTAATTTTCCAACCCTGTATTCTCTTAGGTTTGGAGTTTTGGGGGGATTCGGGTGGTGGGGTAGAAAGCACCTCCATTCCTTCCTTCTTATACGTGTATTATATTCATTCAATCACTTAGTGCGAATCACTGAGCCTCCGCTACACGCAGAAGCTATGCTAGACGCTGGGGTTCACGGTAAACGCGGAGCCTTCGGATCAGAAGTCTTAGTGAGTGGCTTGCGGGAAAAGATCTGGTTTCAGGATAAGAGTTTGGGGGGCACACTCCACACTGTGGCAGGGGCCCAGGCCGTCCTCCCTGGGGAAACCAGAGACAACAAGCCGCAGCCAGGCCAGAGCTGGGGAAGCCTCTGGCAGGGAGGCCCCTCCCCACCTGCCCCTGCATTCGTGAGGCTCTCGGCCAGCAACGTTGGCGTAGCTGTATTGCCAAGATGCTTCGGAGCCCCAGCGCCTGGGCGTGGCCCCCAAACCCACCTGCTTTCTTCAGGCACAGCCAGGGAGAAGGTCGGGGCTCTGCCCCTGCCGCTCTGGGGCCTGCCTCACAGCGCAGCTGCTGGCCGGTGGCTCCTGTTCACGTGGGGCTGGACTCAGCCTCGGGCCAGGCCAGGTGTCCCTGGGACGGAGCCACTTTCACCCAGGGGGCATCGAGACGCTGCTACCCTCTCGCACTGGCCTGTCCAGGGGCAACATTATCACCAACCCCTGGAGTCTTTGTGAAAGTTCAAGATGATGCAGTCATCCCTCTCCAATAAACCTTTTCTTCCTCTACGATCCTCCTTGTCTCAGTAACTGGCTTTCTCTGCAGTGAGCAGCAGAGAGAACCCCGCCTTGTGGGCTTGTTACCAGGTTAAGGGCATCACCTGCCGATCAAAAATGAAGTGGAGGCAGGGCTCCCAGCACCTGGCCCAGGAGGGTCTCCTTTCTTCTTCCAGCCTCTGTCCAAGTCCCTCCCCTCCTTGAGAGCGAGGCAGGCACCTGTGGCGCCGTGGGCAGGATGCAGAGCCCCGGGCACCCCCCGAGAAGGCCCTGAGGCGACGCTGCTTCCCAGGAGGGACAGGAAGGTGGGACTCTCTCTCCCAACCCTTCCCCAGTCCCACAGACAGGGGAGCTGGATCAGAGGGGCTGGAACAGAGAAGGTCTCCCCCTGGCGTGCATGGATGGGAAGACAGAGGGGTTTGTCACGGCCCTGGAGATCAGAAAGACAAGTGCCCCCTCCAAGCGCAAAGCCCGGGTGGGGCGGAGTTGGTGAGCAGAGCCCTTGGTTTCCCACAGAGACAGGCCGGCTCCTGCGCTCACTGGTGCATCATGAGTTCACTCGACTGATGTATTTACACGAAACCCCAAATTCACGTGGGCACAGGAGCACGTCAAGAAAAGCCCCCAGGTTCATCAGTAGAGTCCCCACCCCTGGATCTTCTGAAGTCCTGTTGGTGCCACGGCTGCAGATGCCCTTTGCTGATAAGAGCTCCTCCCTGTTCAGGAGCCAGGGTCAAGGTTAGGGTTAGTGCTTTACTCAACACCCCCGTCACTTGCAGGGACACGCTCCGAGCCCCCCAGTGGATGCCCGAAACCATGGAGGGCACCAAGTCCTATGCAGACTGTGTTTTTTCCTACACATACGTACATACCTATCATAACGTTTAATTTGTAAATCAGGCACAGTAAGAGATTAACAATAATAATAAAATAGAACAATTATAACAAAACACTATCATAAAAGTTATGTGAATGTGCTCTGTCTCTCTCAAAATATCTTACTGTATGTGATATTTCAGCCACAGTTGACCACAGGTAAGTGTAACTGCAGGGAAGGGGGACCACGATAGCCTCAGCCTCTCCTCACAACATGTGACAGATCGGTCCCCGCTGAGCACCAGCGGAACATGCATAGAATGGAGAATCACTCGCTGCCCACCCTGGGGAGCTGATCTCGCAGAGGGCCCTGTCTCGGAATCGGAAGGGGTGGGGCAGGGTCCGTAAGAGGTCTGAGCAGGGCCCCTCCTATGCCATGACTCTGTGCATGGGGTGGGGACAGGGTGGGAAGGGAAGGGTCTCCACTCCCTGAGCTCAGGCCACCCGCTGCAGCTTCTCTGGGGGCCCCGCAAGGCTGTGGTACCTGGTTGGGGCCTGGGTTCCTCCTGGATGCTGCAGCCCTTGGATTGGACACCTGTTGTCAGCTCCGTAGATCTGGGCCTTGTGGCTCTGACCCTGAAACATGGAGCTGTGGGCCCCAGAGAAAGTGGAGGCCGTGTGCCTGCTGTGCTCTGGGTTGGGCCCTCTCCCCAGGCCGGAGCCCAGACTCGAGGCACCCAGAGACTGTGCTCTCCCCTGCTTCTTCCAGCAAGCAGGGCAGGTGCCATGGAGACCAGCTCTGTCCTGCAAAGCCCCCACGCCCGAGCCCGGGGCCTGCAGAGCCACAGGACAGCAGAGAGACCTGCCGCTGGTCCCACTGGGCTCTGCACCTTGGCCTGGCCCAGTAATTAGACTCTTGGCAGAAAACCCCAGGAGACTGGCCAGTGTTTGACGCCTTAGGGGGTAAAAAGAAGCAAACACGATCGTTGTTTATTTCCCTCCAATATACAAAAAATGAAATGCATTGGCACACGTGGGCTGCAGAGTTTTATGTGTCCCAAAGGCCCCCCTTAATCAGGCGCTTGTGTTTTGCTGTGGGGAGCAGTCCGTGCTCATTAGGAGATGGCCAAGAGCCAGCTCAGCCACTCAGCCCCCATGCGGCTGTCGGAGCATCGGGCAGGTGGCCAGGCGTTTGCTCTGCACTCGCTTCTCTCTGAGTCTTCTGTCCAATCAAGAACTTTCCATGCAATCTGTGCAGTGTCTCTGAGCAAAGCTGACTGTGGCTCAGGCCCTGGGTCCAGGGCCCATGAAGGCCTTGCTGCCCCCAGATGCCACGTCGCCAGCGCCCAGGGCTCCACCTTTGAAGTCCCTTCTTTGAGCTCGAGACTTTGCTCCCTCCTCTCTGTCATTGCCGGTGGGAATCTGGCCCAGGCCTGACCCATTTCCCGCAGGAGCCTTAAGTGAGCTTGTCTGGAGCAGGGGACTGAGTGGGACCCAGGGGAAGTTCCCGGGACAGGGTGCCAGGAGACCCTTACTCGGGGGCTGCCTCCTGCGACAGCACCGCGGCAGGTGCTCCGGCCGACATGCCCTGGCACAAGTCCTCCACCTGCTTTTTACTTGACAGTGATGATTCCTCCGCAGAACCGGTCAGGTCCTTTCTGTGCTCCAGTGCCCAAGACCAGGCACCGCCTGGGATTCTGCTCCATTAACTGTGACCCGCCAGGCCCCACTGTGTGGGCCTTGGGGGTCTGAGGGGGCTCTCAGCCACCAGCAGGTGACCCATTGGCTCTGGGACCATCAAGCCACCGATGGTGGAAGGGAAAGTGCCTGGTGCAGGTGGCTGTCTGGGCAGTGCCTGCCCAGGACGTGGTGGCTTCAGGGAGCACGTGCCCCCACTGGACGGCAAACCCAGCTCCCAGCTGCCTTCACGCCATGGCAGTCATGGTTGTGGTGGCACTGACACCTGGAAGAAGAGAACATGTGGCCTCTGTCCCCCAAGGCCACTCTCGAGGACCCTGGTGGGGGAGCAGGCACTGTCAGTGTTGGCCAGGCCCAGAGGGGAGCCCGTAGCTTCACTCCAGCCGTCACTGCCCGACCCACGGCTCAGAGGTTGGCATCAGTCCCCTCTGCTGCTGCAATAGCACACACTTACTCCCTGGTTCCAGAGGTGAGAGACCCGAAATGCATCTCATGGGGCTAAATCAAGGCATTGGCAGGGCTGGGTCCTCCTGAAGGGTCCTGGGGAGGATCCCTTTTTGCTCCGAGAGGCTGCTGGGACTCAGCCAGTGTCCCTGGGTCACTCCAGGAGCCGCATCATTAGGCAGAACCTGTGGCTCTGCAGTCAGATCTCTCCCAGGACACCTGTCCCTGCCCTCGGGTCACTGCAGTCCTCCAGTGTCATCTCCCCAGCCCCAAACCTTAATGTAACCACATCTGCAAAGTCCCTTTTGCTGAGCAAGGCGCCCTATTCACAGACTCCTCGGGCTCCTGTGTGGACAAGGCCGGGGCCGTCCTTCCCCTACCACAAGCATCCTTTGGCCTCGGGGGACTGACCATCTCTGTGTGGGGTGCTGGGTCCTGGCCATGCCATGGCCTCCAGGTGCCCTCTCCAGTCAGTTCTCCCTCTGCCACCCACAGAATGTCCATCCCAAAAAAGCCCTCCGAGGACGCCCACTGTCCTAAAGAGAAAGCTCACCCCACATGCCGCCCACCCCTGCAGGCTTCGCCCACCCCCTCCGGGGCTCCAGCCTCTCGCCATCCCCGATTCCGCAAACCCTCTCAGGCCAATGTCCCACCTGCTTCTGGCTCTACGTGGAGTCACAGGGGGTCCCCGCATTGCACGTTTCAGGGGACCCCTCACTTCCCACTGCTCTGTGAGCCTGCAGGGTTGGAGGCGGCCAGGTGCAGGCGCTGGCCTTGGACTAACAGCCTCAGGAGGAGGACAAGGCTGGCTACCAGCCTGCAGCCCTCGCCTCACACCTCTGCCCACGGGTGTGTGTGTCTGTGTGTGCCCAAGTGCGTCTGCACATGCACATCTCTGTGTAAATGTGAGTGTGTCTGTGTGTATGTTTATGTGTGTGTGTGTGTGTGTGTGTGTGTGTGTGTGTGTGTGTATGTCTGTGGGCTCACAGGACAGTTAGAAGCCACAGCCCCCACCCTTTCCTGTCTGGCCTTCTGCTGGGGCCACGGGGAGGTCAGTGTCCTGGAGAACATGTCCCAGGCACCTCTGAGTCACAGCGCCACTTCCGCGTTCCCCCTGCCCACAGTGGGGAGCGCAGGTGCCCACAGCCCCAGCCCACGGCCTGACTCACCCACCTGCCGGCTCCAGCTGGAGTGTTTCCCGGCAAGGGCAGCTGAGGACAGAAGGGGCCCGTGCAGAGGCAGGGCCCAGGGTCTCTCTGGACCTCGCATGCAGCCTGCTGGGTGGCCTGGGCAGCCCCTTCCCTCACTGGACGGGAGTCCCCAGACCCCGTCTGCCTGAGGCCCAGACTTCTGGGAAGGGCCCTCGAGGCTGGGAGGCCCGAGCCCACGGCAGGGCTGTCCAGCGCGAGTAAGTGGCATTTCACTGTGGTCTTGGTCTGAGTTTCCAAAGTTTGCAAACACTGTGTCTGTTTCTCCCTGGGTAAAATGCGCCTTCAAGTCTGCTGTCCAGTTTCCTATCGGGGTCCTTTCCCGATTCTTACTGATTTATAGAAATTCAGTACATATTCCTGAAGCTTATCCTCTGTTAGTGACGTCCTTAGTGAATATCTTCTCATTTTTAGCTTCTTTTTCACTTTCTTTCAGACGATTTTTGGTTAACGGTTTTTCTAAACATATTCAAATTTTATCAGACTCTTAAAGGTAGAACTTCTTGGAGTGTATTTAAGAAATTCCTCCTGCTCCAAGGCCGTAAATCGTTCACCTACATTTTCTAGGCAAAGTTTTTCAGAAAAACTCTCACACAAGTCTTGAGCCATCTGGGGCTGGTTTTGTATGTTGGGAAGAAGGGATCCTGTTTCTTTTCTGCATGCAGAAAACCATTTCCCACACCCGGTGATTATTCTGTTCTTGTGGGGAGGGGAACCCCACAGGGGAACAGGGCAGCAGGGCCCAAGAGAGGGATGAGTGAGCGCCCAGCCCAGACGCCCACCCTGGGCGGCGCCCTGACATCTGGAAGTTGTGAAATTTTCCAGAATGAATTCGGCATGGGATTGATTTCAATCCACTCTAATCTAAAGAATAAATGTCAAGAAGCCCTTGCTTCTGGGGTGAGTGTGCAGTTTGCACAATCAGCTAAATGCCATCAGCGCAGGATGTTGGGGGTTTTCTGTTTCCTTTCACTGCAAAGCCCCGGGCAGGAAGGTGTGGGCACCAAGATGAAGAAGGCTGTGTATGTGTGTGCAAGAACATGTGTGCACTTCTCTGTGTGTGTCTCATGTGTGTCTCTGTGCACATGTGACTGTATGTGTGCATGTGTGTCTGTGAGCATCTCTGTGGGCATTTGAGCATGTGTGTCATGCATGCACACATGTGTGTATGTATCCATGAACATGTGTGCATGTGCCTTTAGTGTGTATATGTACATGTGCACATACGTGTGCCAGTGTGTCTTTATGCACACACATGTGTGCATATGTCTGTCTCTGTGTGCAGGTATATGTGTGTGCAGTGCATATATGCATATGCGTGCAATGTGTGCCTTTAGGGTATATGTACATGTACACATGTGTGCCTGTGTGTCTTCGTGTGCACATGTGCACACATGTCTCTGTGTGCAGTGCATACATGCATATGTGTATGTATGTGAGCACATGTCTCTCTATGTGCAAAGCATGTCTGCATGTGTGTATTTGTGCATGTTAGCACGTGTGTCTCTCTGTGTACGTGTGTGTGCGTAAATCTGTGTGTGTGATGGGCTGAGCTGGCATGCTGAGGATAAGCATGTGCTGCTCCAGGCCCCATGAGGCCCCTCCCAGGAGTGTAGGGAGACTTGCCCCACATTTTGTGCTGAGGGGGGGGTGAGTGAGGGTGGGAGGCAGAGTGCAGATGGCAGGGAAAGCCTTGGCTTGTAGTGTCTGCTGAGGGGACAGGGGGCATCTGCTGCCAAAGCCATGCTCTTTTCCCTTTGGAGGCAGGTCCTCTATCCCAAGCCAGAGTTCAGTTCTGAGGGAGTTCACCCTGGGCTTTGGGTCCAGAATCTTCTGTTTTAGGGCAGAGCCAGGAGCTCCAGGTCTGGGGACAAAGCATCTGCAGGTAGCCCCCTGTCTCGCACAGGTGCAGTGGGGCCTCACCCTGTGCTCTCCCAGACTCCAGCGGGTCCAGGTGCACATCAGTAACTGCAGCTCCACCTGCTGGCTCCCGTCAGCCAGCCTGGGGCTGGAGTCCAGGGCCACCACTTCCAGCTAGGGGGTCCCGGCCACGTCCTTGGATCTCCCCAGCCTCCAACCTCTCCTTTCTCCAGGGGACAAGCACCTGCCACACAGGGTGGCTTATGGGGGTGTGGCGGGTCCTGGGCATCTGGCTTTTACTCCATTCAGAATCCCCAAAGTGAATCAAGGGGAGAGAAGGTAGGTCTGAGACTATGGTCTTGGGCCCAGAGTCATTTGCTTGGTCTTAATTAAATCAAAAGCCCCTCCTGCAGAAAGTCCCTCTCCATGCTCAGAGGAGGCAGAGAGGCTGGAAGTGCCTCTTAATGAACTATTTGCTGTGAAACGCCTTTCACCTTCCAAGCTGTAGTCCTGGAATTAAACGTGGCATTTGAATGCAATCATGAAGAGAGGGGAGCTCCTCTGTTAGCCAGCAGGACACTATGAAAATCCAATTAAGTTGTGCATTTTAATTCCCTTGCCTGCCTGGGCTCATTGCTGGATGAAGGCGCGAGAACGTGCAGTTCTCTGCGGTTTATCTGCACAGCCCAGAGGCAGGTGTTTTACCCACTGATGATAAAACCCAACAAAGCTGTGACCAAACAGGAGCAAAATGGCAAGTTATTAAAAATGAGCATCTTTAATTCCGATCTTTCAATAACGTAGACAGAAAGTGCTGGAACAAAGAGATTAGTTTGTACAAAAAGGGAATTAATTGTATTTAGGATCGTCTCATTAGCAGACCTCAGGTCGGGGAAAGTCTCCGGCCACCCTACAGGACGGTACAGTGGGACAATGTGGCCCCAAGAGAAGGAGCCTGGCTCGGGACCCCCCAGTTGGTTCAGCAAAGAAACCAGCCTGGGTCTTTGGAATCTGAAAGCACCAGCGCCTCACGTCACGAGATCAGAGTGTTCACCTTGAAGTCGAAGCGTGTGGCCTGTGCAGACCTGGGCACAGGGGTAAACAGATGTGTCGATAACCCGGGAAATGTGAAAATGAACGAGACCACAGCTTTGTACTTCTCTGGACTCAGCTGTTCCGTGGAACGGGCTTTGCTCTCACTGGCGAGGGAGGCATCTCTGCAAGGGACGGGGCACATCTGTTCTCCTGAGGACTCCCCCTTGTTAGGAGGAGGCAGGGTGCTCCAGTGCTCCTAGCTTGACATCGCTTCCCAAAAAGAGCCAACTCCCAGAAAGCGTGTTCTGTGTAGGGGCCTCCCAACTATGTTTTTTGCATGAATACATTCTCGCTACCTTCTTTATTTCTGCAATCTCTTGAAACTCCTACTCTACTAATGGCTGATGTCTCCACTAGAACCGTCCTCTCTGATGCTGTGGGCTTATTTCTTTCTAGATAGCAATAATTGCATTTCAGTTGTGTATAGAAATGCTGGAAGCAAACATGTGTCCGCACTTTTCCATCACGAACTGCAGATATTGATGGTCAATAAGTCGTCACTCACACTTACTTGCTTTGCAACCCAATATGCACAACCAATGTTTTGGACCAGTTCTCCTAGAGACAGAAAAGACAAAGGCCAAAATATTATCAGTGACCTCTGGGTGGTGGTTCTTTGCATAATTTGATGTTGATGTTTGTGACTATATTCTAAGTTTTCTGCCTTGAGCATAGACTGTTTTGAAGTTGAAAGAAAGGTAAAAAATAAGGAGGGTGAAAGGGAGAGAAAAGGAAGAGAGAATGAGAGAGAAGGGAAAAGGGAGGGAAGGGAGTCAAGCCCCCACACCCCACCCAGATCTTGGTCTTCCTGGGGGAATGGGTACATCCAAATCAGTTCACTTCTCAGAACTTGGGGGGCCAAAAGAGGTCCTGCCCTCGCTTGAATTAACCTTCAGATTTAACATCTGATAGTAAAATGGAAAGAGTATATTATAATTGCAAGATAATACTTTTAATAACCATAGATTTTATCACCCAATAACCTGGGATTTTTGAGGTCAAGATCACCAAAAATAAGGAAAGTCTGCGAACCTGTCACAGCGGTGAGGATCCCAGGAGACAAGAGGACTAAGTATCACTTCGTACACTGGTTGGGGTTCTGAGACAGAAAGGAACGTTAGGGAAAACTAAGGAAAGCCCAATAAACTTTGGACTTTAGTTACTACTATAGTATCCATATTGATTCATCAATTGTGACAATGTACCATGTAACATAAGATGTGAGGAACAGGGGAACCTCTGTACTAGCCTAACAATTTTTCCGTAGATGTAAAACTGTTCTAAAATAAAGTTTTATTTAAAGAAATTCAACAATAAAAGCAGGGCTCCCTGATATCAATAAACTCTGTAAAAATGCATTTATTAATGATCAGGGGAAAGACCTCCCCCAACACACGCATGCACATGCACACACGTGTGCACACACACTAACCCAGGCACAGCTCACCCAGGGAGAGAAGCCCATGACTGATTCTCGCATACAATGAACAGAACCCAAAAGCAATTACACCGCTGAGTATTATGCTGATACAATTATTAAAATTGCAAGTCAAAAACAGTTAATGGAATAATTAAGATAGATTGACCTAAAAGCTGATTTTAAATTAACCTGACATGTGCATACTATCTACGTAATTACTCTGTCCTATGATTTAGTCTCTCATTAAAATCACATTTCATTGGGAGAAATGATACATTTTGCACCACAATTGGGAAGAACAAGCCGTGTTCATCTCCCACTTATCGGAGGAGGTAGAGGGGAGTGAATTTCCTGCCCTCCCAGGCTCAGCGTGGTCTGTCTCTGCAATAAACCACCCTCCGCCCTAGCCCACCACTCAGGAAACGATTGGAACCTGCTAAAGCTGTGTCAGCCAAGGACCCCAAGTGGTGCCCGTGTGGGTGTCTATGACGCTCCCCCCAGGGGAGGGCCGGGCGAGTGGGGGAAGAGAAGTGAGCCCCCCCACCAGGCGACCAGTAACACATCTGGGGGTGAGGACACCAGAAGGGGAGGGGCTGTTCTAAGGCAAACACCAGGCGCCAAGCGGGGCAGAGGAGGGTCAGCTGTTTGCAGCGTAAGGCTTTTCCCTGCCCAGCGCCACCTCCTTTCAGCGCAAGATTTCCTGCCATGAACTCCTGGAGGGTTCCTGTCCACGCACGTGTGTTGGATTACACCGGGGCTGTCCTAGAGTGAGGACAGACTGTCCCCATGTCCCTGCATGGAACTCTGGTGCCATGTGCCCACGCCGGGGAGGACCTTACAAGGTCCCCCTGCCTGAGTCGGGTCCCAGCCACCCTCCCTCCAAGCCCAGGTGTGTGATCCCAGCCGGCTCTGGAACAAGGGGTCACTGCAGCTCAGGGCTCCCCGTTTCATCTTCAGCCCTTGGAATTACCTCGATAACGTTTTAGAAATGGATGTCCACTTGGCATTTTTATAAGATAAAAAGTTTTCCCCACTAAAATTATTCAGATTCAGTAAAAACATATTATTAGGATGCCGGAAAGTGCAGGAGGCTACAGAATGATCTATTACTTGGAGGGGTTTAAAATCCTAATTAGGAAAACTCTCCCTGTCACTCGCTCATTCTCTTAGTCTGGGGGCAGGGCAAAGTGGGAACTGGCTGCACCTTCATTGATCCCTCTGATTTCTCTGGAACTTTCTCTGTGCTCTGCGGGGATTGTAAGTGGTGGTCACCAGGTAACTGAGATGGTGAAAGTGAGAGAAGAGGAAGAATAGGAGAGAATGGAGTTGAGGAGAACCCAGGCTGAGTCTGGGCGGAGACCACCAGGGAGCGGACGCCACAGCCTTGTCTCCGGGGGACGGGGACAGAAAACGGCCAACTCACCAGGGCCACTGGTCGGGCCCTCGGCAGGCGCAGGAATAAGGGTTGTGTTTGTTGCAGTGAACACAGTTCCAAGGGTAGAGAAGTAACGGGAGATGGAAATGTCACTGCCAGCCCATTTGGAAGCATCTCTGCTGTGAAATACAGTGACACAGGCACGTCCCAGAACGAGGCAGACCATTCTGTTTGTTCCCAAGACCAGTGAATGCCATGTGTTCCTTGGGCAGCCTCAGGACCTTCAGCCTTTGGGCTGAAAATGGAAAGAACCAGGTTCAATCAGTACTTTTGAATGTTTCAGAACAATGCGGGTGGGATGTCCAGTGTCTGCCGCTCTGGGGCTCTGGGGGCCAAGGGCCCCTCCTCACTGTGGGGTTTGCAAAGAGGGTAGCAAAGCTTCTCTGCCGCATTTGCGCTCGGCAGCAAAGCTCCTGGCCTGGTGGCTGGAAGGCAAAACTGCTGCCTCACATAAGTCCCTTCTCCTTGTTTCTTGATTTTTCTACAAGAGGGTTTAAGCCAAGGTCCTGCTCTTACATCAATAATAAGCAGGGGCTATTTATTAACCCTTTACTGTATTCCAGTTCTACTCTCAGTGCTGTATGTATACTCTCTTGCACAATTTTCTCGACAGTCCAAAAAGGTAGCTACTTCTATTAGCCATCCTTTATTAAAGAGCAGACCAGGCACAGAGATGTTAGGTAGCTTTCTGAAGGTCACACAGCTACCCTGAATTAGAACCAGAGGATGTACCAAGGCAGTCTGGCCCCCTTGGGCTTTAATCACAGTGCCGTGGGGACACCCTCTCCATCGAGACCCTCTGCGTGGGGGCCCCCACCCCTCACCCTGCTCGGCTTGGAAGTGAAGTAGCTTCCAGGAGACACTTACAGGGCTCCTGCCCCTCCAGCTGGCCCCACAGAGCCCCGAGACCTCCACCACCTACCTGCAGACACAGCTTTCAGCAGCCCGTGCTCTGCCTGTTCCATTCCCCAGCTTTGTCTTAACTCACATGCAACAAAATCCACCCATTTTGACAATTGTATACAGTCATGTAACAGCCACTTCAATTAAGCTATAGAACATTTCATTCTCCTGCCCCCTGCAGATTCCCTCCTCCAATTTGCAGCCCAGACAGGCAGGGATAGGGTTTCTGTTGTCCTAGCTTTGCCTTTCCTGAAAGTTCACAGAAATGGTATCGTATTGTGTTCTATTTCTTTTGTATTCAGTTTCTTTCAATAACACAACGATTTCAAGATTCACCCTTGTGGTGGCATTAATATTTTGTTCTTTTTTATTAATGAGTAGTATCTCATGAATGTATCACAATTTTTCAATTTGCCTCTTGGTGGACATTTGAGTTGTTTGCCGTTTGGATGTTTTATGAATAATGTCGGTGTCGGCATTTGTGTGTAAGTCTTTGTGTGGACATATGTTTTCATTTTTCTAGGGTAAATACTTAGGATTGGGATTGCTGAGTCATGTGGTAAGTGGATGTTTTATTTTATCAGATAGTGTCATTCTGTTAGGTCTGGTGGAGGGTAAAGAGGTGGCAAGGAGGTGGCTGGGGACGGAGAGCGGGAACCGAATTGTAGCTAGGAACCAAATTATGGCTAGGAACTGTTACCTGGTGGGAACACACATGCTAAAAAGTTCCCAGTAACCTTTAGCTGACTTAGAGCTCATTAGTACCTAATTAGCATAACATGTGTAGAGCTTCATGGAAAATCCTAGAAAAGACACAAGTGCAGGAAGGGAAATTGTTATATAACCTACCCTGTTATGTAACCTGCCATGTGATCTGTTCTATAACACCAACCTGTCAATCACCCCCAAAGGCGGGAAACAGCAGCCAATCCTGCCAGGTGGAAGGCGGGACAAACTTGTGGGCTTATAAAAGGCAGCTGTGCTCAGACTTTGGGGTCTTTCCCCACTCATGGGGACTGACTTGTTCCTCTCTCTCTGGAATGTATTTTCCTTTTGTGTAGCTTCCTTTCCTCTCATTCTTTCTTTTATGTGATAAACTGTTTGTATTAAGTTGTTCTGTGTCTCTGATCACTCTGTCATCGGCTCGACTTGGCACTAGTGCTCATTCTTGACACCGGGACCCAGGGGACCGGGGAACATCCACAGTTCTACTTTCCAAAGTATTTCTATTTTAAATTCCAACCAGAAATGTATGCAAATTCCTAGTGTTCTATATCCTTGCCAACACTTACTATTATCAATCTTTTTAACGTCAAACATTCAAATAGTGGTGTGTAGTATGACTGGTTTTAATGTGCACTTTCCTGACAACAAGGGATGATGATCATTTTGTCATGTGCTTATTGGTCATTCATATATCTTTTTTGTGATGTATAGGTTCAAGTCCTTTGCTCATTTTAAATTACATTTTTTAATTATTGATTTATGAGAGATCTTTATACATTCTGGGCACAAGCCCTTTGTCGGATGTATATTTTGCAAAATTATTCTGCCAGTCTGTAGTTTACCTTATATTAAACAGCAGTTTTCAAATGGTGGACGTCACGGTGCAGTGATCTCTGAGAGCAGCGAGAGTGACAGAGTGAGCTCTACGATGGCCTCCTTCTGGGAGAGAGTTCGGGCTCCCACACAGGGAAGGCGACCCCAGGTGCCTGCCGTGGTCTCCTTGAGTCAAAGAGGTGGCACTGGGGTCCCAGGAGGCGGAGGCAACTAGAGCGGATGTGGAAGACCCCCAGAGGAGAGAGGATCGCAGCAAGAGAGAGCGTTACATGTTGAATAATTTCGAATTGGTCCCAGACATTAAGATTTACTGTTGTGGACATTCTAGATTCTGTCATTTCCCACCAATGACGGGTGTTTCTTTGGGTTTATGGGGCAGCAGTCTTCTCTGGGCATGAACTGAACCCTTGGTTCCTGGTGGCAGCTGCAGCCTGAATTCAGACCTTCTGCCTTTCACTGGGAACTGGGCTGCTTGCATCTGCTCTGTGTGTGGTTCAGGGTCAGCCAGAAAGATGGGCACACAGGTTTGGAGGGTCCCCTTTGCAATGCTCTCCCTTCCAGACATCCCCTCACTCTTCTGTGGCTGCAGCTTCCTGTTTCCTCTTGCTGGTTCTGCAGGCCACGAAGGCTGTGGTTTTCCCCAGAGCAGGGTCCCCAACCTATGGTGAGTTGTGTAATTATTTCATCATATATTACAATGTAACAATAATAGAAATAAAAAGCACAATAAATTGGAAAAATTGTCTTCCATGAAAATGGTCCCTGGTGCCAAAAGTTTGGAGACCACTGCCCCAGAGGACCCTACCTCCTCACGTACTGCCCTGATGCACGTGGCCCCAGGCTAACAGCCACACACACACACACAAAAGAACTCACTTCAAGCAACTCCCTTCTCCAAGGTGTGTGCCCCATAATCCACTGTTGCTGTTCCCACCAATGCCTGCAAGCAGCTCTTTTTCTGCATTGTGTACAGATTTTGTAGCTGTTTTCTATGAGGGAGAGAGTTTGGTGTGATCTTACAAAATCGTTACAGGAAACAGAGCCAGCAATTACCCGTCCACTTTTAGAACTGCCTTGTGCATGAACCTTGCTTCCTTTGAGTCACACTTGGAAAAAAAGAATATGTTTTGTCTTCACAAAGGTCATGGTGGCTTCACTGCAAAGAAACTTGAGAAACAGATTATTGTCTTAAATCGAGCACAACTGCAGCGTGGCGAAGAACCCCTGGATAGCCATGGGGTTTGTAGATGAGGGATAAGAAGTGGCTACTACACAAGAAAGAGACAGAGACACAGAGGGAGACACACACGGAGACAGACAGACAGAAAGCGAGGGAAGGTCTGCCATGCCCAGTCTACTTCCAGGGCCCTGTTCTAGGCACAGAGGCCACTCTTCCCTGCCAGCCCTCTCCCATCTTGCCTTCAGCGTCCTCAGACAAATGGAAAGCCTTTCTCTCTCGCGCTCGTCCTCTGCAGAGCAGCCTTCCCAGGGATGCTGCTCCTCTCTGCTGCTCTAGCCCGGCTGCACTGGCTCCCTGCTGAGCTGCTGCAGTGTCCGATGGCCCCAAGCCCCGGGCTCAGCCCCCACACTCTGCACACTGAGGGGCTTCCTCAGTGGACGTGGTGCCCACCGGCCCCTCCATCCAGTGTCTCAGGGCTCCATCCAATCCCTCCAGCCTGTGCCGCGTGCACCCAACACCCCGTGCACTGGCTCACAGCTCCTGTTCCCTGAGCTCTCTCGTGCTCCAGGCCATTACCTGCACCACTGCCCTTGCCTGGCCCCACCTCTCCCGTCTGGACAAGTCCTGCAACAGGAAGGCCCATGT
This sequence comes from Lemur catta, assembly GCF_020740605.2. NCBI lineage: Eukaryota > Metazoa > Chordata > Mammalia > Primates > Lemuridae > Lemur > Lemur catta. Next base: position 18,628,323 of record NC_059129.1, read on the forward strand.
CCCGGCCCCTGTTTGTGTCTGGAGCCCTCCTCTCTGTTCTTGCGTTTCCTATGGGTCCTCCACCTCACTGGTGGTTGGTAGTTCGTGTCTGTCTCTTCCACCGTGTACCTGGACCCATGAAAGCAGGGCCCAGTTGTGCCCTTGCGGTGCCCTGAGCATCGGGCTGTGGCCAGCATGCAGGAAAGCAGTGGAGAGTCATCATGGCACATTGTGCTCTGGGTCAGGCAGACCTGGAGCTGGATCCTGTCCCCAGCCTTCAGGTCTGCGATGAGTAACATCCCCTGAGTCTGTTTGCTGGCCTGTGCCCTGGAGGTGCCAGCATCTCCCTCGTGGAGGACACACAGCACCTGAATGTCAGGGTTTGCACCGTGCCTGGAGTATAGTCAGGTGTTCACGCATATGACAGCCGCCCAAACCCATCCGTCAGTAGATATACGAGTGTGTGTTCATTTTCACACACCCAGATGTCCACACCTGCACAGGCAACTGTGTGTGCACACGCAGGGCACCTGTCCACTGGGCCCTTCTGGGAGGCCAGAGCAGGATGAGATGCTAACACTGGTGGACGAGAACACCAGAATGTCAAGAGCACAGCTCTGACCTTCAAGTGAGGGAAACTGAGGTGCTCTCGGAGGAGAGATGGGAGCACTGGGGCAGCAGTGTGAAGCCTTAGGGCTGGGCTGGAGCGACAGCGGAGCTTTGTCGCTACCAAGACAGAGGAGCCGCGAGGCCGATGACAGGGGAGCCAGTGTGGGTTCTGGGTCCTGGGGAGCATTGGCTAGGGAAAACACACCGGCATTTACCCCAAGCTTTTGCTGAATGCCTACACCTCCCTAGGACCCAAGGACACCCGCGTGAAGGAAGCTCTCTGCACCCCGGGTCCCCAGGGACACAACTCCCTGGCTGGCGCACAGAGTGGCTGCTGTCAGCCCTCACAGGGCCCCGCAACAAGAGACTCCATCCCAGCAGGGACGTGAAACCCTGCAGACCCGAGCTCTGAGGAAGCTGCTTCTACCCTCCCGGCAGCCTGTGTGTCCAACGTCCGACAGCCCTTTCCAAGCCCCGCTGCCTCTGAGGCTGAGGAAGGAACGCGTGGCCTTGGGGCATCGAGTCTTCGATTCCTTCATTCATTCATCCCACAGCTACCAGCAGGGCCCCCCGTGGGCACAGATCTCAGTTACTGACCAATGGGTCACCTTCTGGAATGGCCCACGGGGTGGGGATCTGCCACCCACCTGGACTTGCTTGTTCAGAATTCTGGAAGGAGGTCTAGTGCCCTCTGTGATGCCCTCCATGTCCTGGATGGGTGGGACTCGGGATGGGGGGTGCTTGCCCCGGTGTCTCTCTCCCCACTGGCCTGTAGGCCGCACGGGGCTGACCTGCCTGCTGTCGTGTGAGCACCACCTGGCTCAGTGTCAGTCCATGGGAGGTGCCAGAAAATGCCTGTTGCGCACGTGGGTGAGTGAAGGAAGGAAAGGAGTGGGGCGGGGGGTGCCCCATGTTGCCTCTTCTGAGCAGTCGCCTGTCTCCAGCAACACTGGAGGAGCAAACTTGGTACGGTCGCTGCGAGCACGAGTGTGGGCATCTTTCCCTCTCCTGTCTCTCGGGCGTGCCATGGCTGCAGAGAAAGGACAAAAAACAGGATTGTGGAAACTACCGACTCCTTCAGAACGTGCCAAGTCTCCCCAGCTCCATAGACCTACACGGCCTCAGGAGGGGCTCAGACCAAAACTCTTGTGCACACTCCTGTCACAATTATCAGTGACTCCTTTCAGCCCTTCCTGCAAAAATGCTGTCTCTGCCACTCTCCCACCCTGGCCACAGCCACCTGCTCAGGCCACCGCTGGCTCCTGCTCCACGGCTCCCTGGCTTCCACCCTGGGGTCCCTGCTGTGCAACAGGGAGGGAGCTTTGCAGACGTCGATCTCGTCACTCCTGCTTCTGCTCCCAGTGCTGGGAACCCTGCTCTCACCTGCGCAAGCCACATGCCTGTGTCCTTATCCCCAGGGGGTCGGCTGGACCCCGCTGGACACTGGCTGTACCCTGTTGTGGTCTCTTCCCAACTCCTGCCAGCCAGTTCCCTCCTGTGCCCTGCTCTGGCCCTCCACACACTCCTGCACACGGCTGGCGTTCCATGTGCTCCATGCCACCACGCAGAGGTCACACCTGCCCGGAATCACAGCTGAGCCTGGCAGGGCTTTGCTCAGGGGCACTCTGCCCTGGAAATAGGAGGAGAGGTTAATCCCATGGCCTCTGGGACAAAGAGGCCCCGGGTTTCCTGGTCAGCACAGCAGAGTCCCTGCTGTGGAATGCGATTAAGCCTTTTGTCCTGCTGCCCAAGGCTTACCTGCCCACCCACAGGTGGCAATCCCTCCACCCCTGGCCGCCCCCACAGCAGCTGCCGCCTGACCAGGGCCTCCTGGCTGTGGCCTTGACCCCTGTGTCTGCCCTGGTTCAGCCCCGGCCTGGGTTCTTCCTCCTGGGCTTCTCCTGGTGCCACCTGCTCTGCCCATCTTTTCTATGAATATTTTTTTGAGCAGAACAGAGCTGGTTTTAAAACATAAATCATTGTTTTAGCCAAATGCAGAGATTTCTCCCACTTTTGAGACATAAATCTCTTTGTTAAAAAAGTCGTGTTTTGATGAAGGCAGGGCTGAGGCACACCCAAGCCCCGACTGGTGTGAGCACACCGGAAAACAGGTGCACGTCCAGCGAGTGTGCAGACAGCTGCGCAGGGCAGGATTACAGCTTCACCCCTAAGTGCCAGACTGGATTACGGGGGCTTAGAAGGGAGAATAGACAAACTCAGGCAGATGACTGCCAAGCCAGGGAGGCGGAGGGACAAAGCCCTCCCATGCGGGAGCCCAAGACAGCGGCACCAACCGTGGTCCCTCGGGGAGCAGCCATTCCCTGGGAGACTGGCCTGCACCAGGGCATCATGATTGTTCCCGCCACTGTGGCTTGGCCCGAGGGACATCAGTGTGAGAACTAAAACCGTGAGGCATCACACAGGGTCCCGACCTGAGGCCAGAGGGCAGACTCAGCCCAGGGCGTCTGCACAGTCCTATTAACATACATGACAATGCAAAGGTGTGATAAAAGCCATCTGTCACTCATGAAATGCGACCTTGCCTTTCTGCAAAGCCACAAGCCACCCGGGGGCTCAGTTGAGAAATGGCCATAAAATCCTGCATAATGACCTCAAAGTACTTTCCAATATAAAGAATGTTCCAGGCAGCTGTTTCCATTACTATGTGCAATAATGTTGCGGCCCCCAGACTTATAACATGTTCACAGTCTGGCGGCCTTTTCCACTGGCAGCACTGAGTATCTGTTGTGAATCCTCATCATGTTATGTGGCCTCCGCACTCATTTTGAGTGTCAGCTGGACTTTCCCATACCAGAAGCGATACCCAGCCGCCCTGGACACAGCTCCCTCTTCCCCACCTCATCACAGCCCCCAGCGGGATCCATGTAGACCTGCCCTATGCAACCACCTCCTGTGACCACTACCCTATGGGACAGCTTGTGTGACCTTGCCAGTAACCCTGCACCCTAAGTACACTGTGCAGACCTGACACAGCGACCCTCTCTCAGTCCCAGTGGGGCCCACGGGGCTCCCCTCCTGCTGGCCCTGCAGGCCAGGCGTGCTGCCCGCTTCTCCTGGGGTCTCCAGGGCATCTGCTGCTCCTATAATTTCAGTGCTTTGTTGGGTTATGGTCTCTGTGGTCACCTGGCCGACACGCCTGGACCTAACTGTCCTGCGGGTCAGCTTGGTCACAGGTCGGACACAGAGGCATCGGGCACCAGCTGGGTTAAAGAGCCTCAGCGCTGGAGCTGAGCTCAGTCTGCTGTCTGTGGGGGGCAGGTGTGGCCACTCCAGCCCTGCTCCTGCCCGAAAAGGTAAAGGGGATGATAGCAGCAACCCTTAAGCTCGAACTACATCAGAGGCTCGGGGAGCCCTATTATTTCTGGAACAGGCACCAGAGCAGTGTCTGGCCTGGTTCACTCCAGAGTGTCTGAGTCACAGAAGAAATTCAATATTTGTTAAGGAAATTGGCAACCCCCCCACTTAAGGGCATTGTGAACATGCCACGCATGGCAGAGCCCCAAGGAGCCGCCCCTTCCTCGCCCCCTGACTGGAGGATCCTACAGAGTCTCTGGTTTCCCTTCGGTGTGGCCGGTCTAAGCACAGCGCTTCCCACGGGTGTGGCCTGGGATCAGGGCTAAGGCTGCAAGGGCCGTTGTCCCCGTGTCTGGAGCTCTGGGGCAAGATGGGGTCGTTGGTGCCCAAATCCCACATCGCCTGACTGTGGCAGAGGGTGAGGACTGAGCCTATCTGCTCACGGGCGCCCTGTGGAATGGCCCAAGCTGGGCCCAGCTGAGGGGCGCACTCTGCTCACCAACTGCCGGGTGGGCGCACATTTTCCAATGCATTCGCCCAGAGGGAGGCCTCTTTCCATTTTGCGCAAAGGTTCTGCATGAGCTACAGTGGCCCTGTGGTCACAGCTCAATCACATGATGGCTCATGGTCAGCGCTGAGCATGACTAACCCTCAGTCTCCACTGACACCACCAGGCAGTCCCTGGTGTCCAGTCAGGCCCTCATCTCACTTCCTGTGACAAAGCCTTTGTATTACTTCTCATCCACGGACCCTATATAAATGTTGGAATATTGCATCTGCCAGACAGTCCTTAGGGGAAGATTACTTTTCCAGCGTTAGTATTGACAATTGAGGATCACACACTCCACACAGAGTCTGACCAGCACACATGGTCAGCATGAGATCAGGGTAACCCCAACAGCTGGAACAAAATCAAACTGCAGCAGACACGTCTGTAGCTAAACTTTCCAAAGGTTTTTAAAATATTGGCAAAAATATTTTAAGGGTCCCATTACTAACTTCTTCCTAAAAGGTATAGGAATTCCAACTAGAAACCACTACTGTAAGATAACCAGCATAAAAGTGGAAACCTTTGGGCTAAACATACACTTTTCTCAACATTTTACTATGAAAATTTTCATGTGCACAGAAAAGATGACTTTTACAACATACACCACATACATAGATTCCCCCATTATTTTAACACTCTTGTTTTTCACATAATCATCTTTCTTTTCATCCTATACATCCATCATTCGTTTGTTTTCTTTGATGAATTTCAGAGCCACTGACATCAGTAAACTTCCTCCTAAACTTTCAGCACGCATATTATTAACTAGACTTCAACAGCTGTTTACAGTTCAATTTGAGCTATAATTGACATGCAATGAAATGCAAAAATCATAAATGCAGCAGCGTCTATGATTCCCACTCGAAAGCACATCTCACACCACAATGAGTTCCTTCTTGACTGCCAAGGAAATCCCCACCCTCGACCCCCAGGGGCAATCGCTCTCCTGAATTTTTTCCACCATACTTTTTTGCCAGAACTTACATAAATGGAATCATATGGCATATACTCTTCTACGGCTGCATTCACTCAAGTTGTTTTTGAGAATTACATATGTTATTGTGTTTCAGCTCATTTCCTTTTACTGCTGAACAATCCTACACTACATGAACGCAACACAGTTTATCCATTCTCCTACTGGTAGTCACCTGGACTGTCTTCAAGTTTGGTTATTACGAACACAGTTGTTATAAACATTTTTGGACATGTCTTTTTCAGACACATGCTTTCCGTTCTCTTGGGTAAATACCGAAGAGGAGAACCACTGACTCATACGTACATACTTCATTTTATAAGAAACAGTCAAAACTCTTTCCAGGGACCGGACCATTTTACAGCTCTACCTGCAATGTGTGAAATTCCCACACCCCACCTACGTGTGTGTTGTCAGCTATTCCCAGTGGTGTGTTGTCGCTACCTCATTATAGTTTTAATTTGCAGTCCCCTGATGACTAATGATGTTGAGCACTTTCTCATGTATTTACTGGCCATTTGTGTATCTTCTTTTCTTAAATATTCAAAGTTATTTTGTTCATTTTTTAATTGGGTTGTCTTTTTAACACTGATTTGTAGGAGTTCTTTTTATCCTGAAAACAAGCTTAGTCAGATCTGTTTCACAAATATTTCCTCCCAGTGGGCAAGCTGCTTATTTTCTTAGATGTGTTTTATGATGAGCAGGAGCTTTCGCTTTAGTGAATTCTAATTCATTAAGACAGCTTAGTAGCTTCTTAAAATGTTACACATACATTTACCGTACAACACAGCTATTCTACTCCCAGGTATTCCCCAAGGAAAATGAAAACATACATCCACACACAAGCCTGTACCTAAGTGTTCCTACCAATGTTATTCACAATAGTCAAAAACTTGAAATACTCACATGTTCATCAATAGACGAGTGGCTGAAAAAAATTGCGTTATGGCCACAGAGAAAAACTAGTCAGTAATTAAAAGGTTTCATACTGCCGAGTAAGACAATGTAGATGAATAGCAAAAACACGCTGAGTAAAAAAACCACAAATAAGTACATGCTGTATGATTCCATTTATATGAAATTATAGAAAACACAGATCTACTCCACAGGGACATAAAGCAGACCAGAGGCTGCCTGGGACTGACCGGGAAGGGGCACTCGGAACCATTTTTAGTGACGCTGTTCTAGATCTCCATCGTGGTCCTGGCTACATGGGTGCTTAGATTTGTCAAAACTTAGCAAAATGTTTACTTAAAGTGGTTTCATTTTTTTGCACATAAATTGTACCTCAATAGAGATAATTTTAACAAAGGAATAAATACTGTATCTGGCTTAATACATCTTCAATGAGGTTTTTTGTAAAAGCACTTGAGCAAAGCCGTCGAGGGGCGCTAACCCTCTCCTTGGCAAGCCGCACCACCCAAGCTACGCTCTTACCGTGTGTCTGCGATCTTGGCCCATTGTCTCAACACCAATGTCCTCTTCATTCTCTCTAGTTGCTCTTTCCTATAGTGAAAAACACAGTAACTTCAGAAAACATTACATCCATTCATTCAATTAATCAGTTGGCAACAAATATTTATTATGTGTCTACTAGTCTCAGGCTCTGAATTAGGAGAAGATGGAAATGTAAATAAGAAACAATGTCTTCTCTGTATTTTACAAGGGGTAGAGAGACATGGAAGGGAGATTTCATGATTATTACAGTAATGGGATCAAAGAGAACAAACAGCAGATTTCATTTAGGCATGAGTGATAAAAGAACGTCACAGTAGGCTGGTCTGAGTAAAATCATAGTAAGAGTCCTGAGCCTTGACCACAATTGCGTCTTCGTGAGAGAGCTCTTTCCCAATATATGGTTTCCATGTCACTGCATTTTCCGGCCTTTTTATCAGTCCCCAAATCTTCAGTTTTCACCAGAATATTAATAATAAAAAAATCAAGTAGTCATGTTTCTACAAAATGGTTTTCTGTACCCAAGTTTCCAATACAAACAGGAAAAACGATACGTAGATATTTGCTAAATGTTAAGAGTACACAAAAGTAAAATTGGAGCAGGAAGTTAATTTCATTTAAGAGCATTTTATTTTAGTTTCAATATCTAAGTGCTTGTCATCTGTGCACAGTTATGAAATTTGCTGTAGAGCCTCGAGTGCAAAACAACAGAAAAAATGAGTTTGTTTTTAATGAAATATTTGGTAAAAGGTCTGACATTTATTACATGTCAGAATGTATTTCTAAAATTTGATTCAATTAAAATTCCAATTCTGGCTTTAAAAAAGTCAGATAGCGCTGTTTCTGACTCCATTTCTCCTAAACTAAGACATACTGTAGTATCTACTTTTGGCTCCCAAAATTAAGTGACACCAACATAAAGGGAGGATTTGAGGGAAACCTGTCTTTCCCCCCAAGATCTATGGTACTGAACTGAAAATCACAACCTGTGACTGAGTTTTGTGAATTTTCTTGCTGAAGGATTTTGTAATTCCTAGTAGAGGTGAGGAAGCTGATATCCCAAAGAGCTCTCCCCAGAGAAGCTACTGTTAGGGTGTGAACTCCATGTGTGGGAGGAGAAAGAATTCTCACAGTGATTAGACTATATAAAAGCAAAAGTACACTCTATTTGTTTTCCTGAGAAAGAGAGAGAGCAAAAGAAAGAAAGAAAGAAAGAAAAAGAGGAAGGAAGGAAGGAGGGAGGAAGGAAGGAAGGAAGGAAGGAAGGAGGGAGGGAAGGAAGGGAGGAGAGGGAGGAAGGAAGGAAGAGTGGCCACGACACACAAAGGGATGAAAGAAATGTTGGGCAGGGAGGAAAGTTGCTTGGTCCTTTTAAAGGGTAGAAATGGCTTCTTTTTCCTGCCATAAGTGATTGATAATAAAAGCAGCTATGAAGCTGCTGTGTTGGCTTTTTCTGTTTCTCACCTAATAAACTGACAGTAGAAATCAGTTTCTTCTTTCTTCTTGGTAGTAGGAGGCACCTGGTACTGTCTCTTCTTGAGGAAGCAAGGCAAGTTTGTGCTCCTACTGTCCACTCAGGAATTTTTCAAGGCTGAGAAAGAACTCAGAGATAACAAGTTAGGCACGCGTGTTTTAATTAAACAAAGAGTAGTTGTGTTGTGAATTTATAACTCTTACTTTCTGTTTGATAGTTTAATTTCCTCTGTTAGGTTATTAGTAAGACACCTTTCAGCCACAAAAGTCAATCAGCTACTAAGTGGCAGGGAACCCATGGGGTCCTGCTACCACATTGATGGAAGGCATTCGTGACATGGGGTCATCTGTAAGCTTTGTTTGCGAGGCAGATAAATACACAATTTAAAGCCTACAATAACAGCTCCCTGGTGGTCTAGTGGCTAGGATAAAGGCTACAATAAAAGCTATTATCCATGCGGTATTAATAATTTCTTGAAATTTGAGAACTATAGACTACATAAATATCATAATTACATAAAAAAGAAATGTACTACACGGTAGCCCTTTTCCATGCTTTTTCCTATCTTCGACCGTAAGAAAAATCACGAGAATTGCTTTTAAAGAATATTTATTAATACCGAATTCTATTATAATACACACAAAGGTTTACGTGAAGCTGACCACAGAAGAATGTGACAAGGAATGTTGCCAACTTCGTAAGAGAGTGAGTTAGTATTTGCCAATTCTGAGACAAGGGAACAGGCGTATTATTTTATTCTCTTCTGCATCGAAAAATCCAAGAAGTTAAACATAAGCAAACACCGGAGTAATTAAAGGATTGTTTTCTGTGCGGGAGAGGATAAATCCACGCAAGACAAAGGACAGCAGACACAGAACTAACTAATCCCCTGACCACGGAGCAGCAGGTACCCACAAACTCACAGCCCCACAGGAGCGCCACCCGGCCGCCCCAGCGCGCACGAGGCCCCGCCCCCGGCCCCGCCCAGAGGCCACTCTCGAGGCCCCGCCCCCACCCCATGCCCCGCCCCCACGTCGGCGCCAGTGCCCAGCGCACCAACCCGCTGGCCCAAAAAAGGCCCGAGCCCCGCGCCGTCGCGGAGTGGCGGGTCCACCAGTAAGCACCCGTGGAAGGGACGATCCCAGGGAAGGGAAGACCCCAGCAGAATGACGTCCGACAGCGTCGAAGGACAGAGCGCAGAGCTCCCCAGTCACCCCGCCAGGTGGCCCCAGCGCGCCGGACAGGCCTGTCTCTGCGCCTGCGCAGCGCCGTCCTCGTCTCCGTCTCCCTCCTTCCCCTAGAGTGACGGCGTGTTCCGGTCAGCTCGCACTGACGCCTCTCGGCTGCCCGGTCCGGAAGCCATGCTCCCCCAGAGTTTTACGCCGGCAAAGGAGGCAGTCCTCAGAGCGCCTCCTCCCGGAGCCTGCATCTGAGCGGCAGGAGCCTCCACCTCCCTCGGCCCCACCACCCCTCCCGCCCCAGCTCCCTCGCCCCTCGGCTCTCGCATAGTCCACGTCGATCCGCGCTCCCGTCTCTGCGCGTGCGCAGAAGCCACCTCTTCGCCCTTACGCTCTCACAGTGACTGAGGACCCGCGCTTCTGGGCCTTCCGCTCCGCGCGTGCGCAAGAGCCTCCCCGCGCGCCTCCTGGCTTCCGCGGGCGCGCTCTGGGGCCGCGTGGGCGCGCGGGCAGGTCTCTGCTGGTGATAAGCACCCACGCAGACACGAAACGCGTGTTTTATTTTTAGCGTAAAGTTTTCCTCTTTAACAAGGGAGTCATAAAAATTAAGTTTTTAAGTAAATACTAATTGTTCTTGTACGTACTTGGGCACATTCATCCTTTTCAATTTCCTGGAGCCCGGGTCCCCCCCCACGTCCCATCCCCGTCCCCTCCGGTCCAAACAGGGGTCTCCCCGTGGCTGTTGGCGGGGCGGGGGCGCTGGCTACCGCTCCCCGGGGGCTTCACCAGAAGGCTGGGGACAGTTCTTCACGGACGGGAGACAGGCCCTGGGCTGTGGACTCGGCCGTCCGGGTGGCGGACGAGGGAGGAGGGGATGCCCTGTGCCCGGAGTGAGCCAAGGTGTGGACTGCGTCCCTCCGCTCCTCTCTGAGACTCTGAGCTCCGTGGGGCATCCTGAAGCCGGTGTAGATGCTCCACGACCACCTCCCAGACACCGGGTGGAGCGAGTGTCATCAGGGGTCAGGTGGTGGGACCCCCAGGGTGGGGTGAGGAATTGATCAGGTGTCAGATGGTCGGACCCCCAGGGTGGGGTGCTGAGCAGAATGAATCAGGTGTGTGTGAGGGGGAGGGGGATTTCCACTAAACTGACTCAGCAGGATTCTTGCTAAAACTGAACAAAACCAGACAAGGTCAGGGACTAGCCTCACTCAAGTGCCATCAAAGGAGAGTCTTTGTTGTCTCTCTCGAGGCAGAAATGATATATTCGTGAAAAACAGGGAAAGCCTGGGTCAAGGAATCTGGCCCAAGCCTACAGCCCGGTGTTTGAAGTGAGAATGGGCCAGCAAGAAGGGGGCACCTGGGTCTGCAGAATGGATGGAGCCTGCCAGTCTGTGCAGGGCCACGTGGGCAGGTTTAAGCGTGTCCTCATTACAGATGTGGGTAAGGTCAGACCAGGATAGATAAGTCCCAACCCCAGAAGATGTCCTGGAATTTGTATTATAAGTTTCTTTTCTGTATATTTCTGCCTGATCTGCCTCTTTTTCTTAAAAATGGATTACAGCATGGCAATTATGGTTAATCAAGATTTTAGTGCACTGAGATTTTATTGGCTAATTAGAATTAATTATAATTCTGGGATATTTAACATGTCGTTATGCAATTTCCACTGTTGCAAGTGGAGAAAGAAGTCAAGTGACCTGTTCATCATCTGTACCTATAATGGGCTTTTGAGAGGTGGCCCTGGCAGAAGGCCCGCCTTGGACCTGCTTCCTCCCATCCTCCACTCTGGGCAGCAGAGAAGCAGAGGCCAGGGAGTGAGGACAGGCAGAGTGGAGCATCCCGCAGACCCTCCAGTGCGGCCCTTTGGAGATTCACAGGCCTCCACATCTCTCGGGGCCAGAACCCATCAAGTACCTGCAAACTACCAAAAAAATGCAATATCCTGGGCCTAATAATAGCAGAGCTGTTCTCACCCTGGTCTGCCGGGATTCCGGGAGTGGGGGTGGGGTGCTTGATGGGTTCTAGCAGGACAGTCTCATGGAGAGAGTCACCTTGAAAAAGGCTGTGACCTTCCCTGAGGCCTTGAGAGGGACTGAGATGACCCTGTAGGAGAACAAAACCTTGACCTCATCATCCTGCTCCCTGCCAGGGGTCCCCACTGGCAAAACAGAACCGGAAGCCCACCAAGGGCCAGCGGCTCTTGCTGAGAGCAGTCAGGGCTGTCCATAGAGACATCTCTCCTGGCCATCACTCAGCTACTGCTGGGCAATGCCCAGGTTGAGGTTAGGGTTGGAGCAGGCCACAGTGGAAGTGTTTGCACTGAAGACATTGGCAAAGGCTCCAAATTGGGGCTTGCCTTACTGCTTTTTTGATTGTCTAGACCTAGGAAAATGATGGAGAAAATGTGAATAATGCAGATTAAACTTGAAAGTGTTGAAGCCGTTACACTGTGAATAGCACACAAAAAAATTAAGGAAATAGTCTTCTAGCTTTTAAAAACAATTATCCAATGCAGCAAAAAAGTCATTGACAAAGAAGAGATCAGACTGATGTCTCTGTTATTATTATTAATTGTTTTTTGTCTTGCTACTACAAATAAAAACATCCATCCACGTTTGTGTGGGAACTATCTCCCTGGTCAAACACAACCACAGGTTCCCTGTGGATACAAGAGTTTGCCAAAAATCAACCAAAGTATGCTGTGAGAATCAATTGGTCATATGGAATTTACAAAAAAGGGTATTGTATATTTTATTATTTGTAAACTCTGTTCTACAGATACTTTATTTTACTAAAATTTATAATAAACTTATCCATGTATGTACATGCATACATTTTTGTTTCTGCAATCTGGCTACTAAATGTTTATGTTATAGCCATTGTTTGCAAATGCTAAAGTTATAACCACATGCTATTTTTACCCGACAGGTAAAATTCTTTATTAAATCAAATTCTTGCAGTTTTTGTATTTACAGTTATACAAATTTCAGACACCGTTATGTTCAGTTGGTTTCTAAGGAGATATACTTCATCATGCACCTAGATTTGCAGAGTTTTGGAGATTTTCAGTGATTATATTTAACTTATTCCAATTGTGGCAAATCGTGGATTTATTCAACAGACGCACGCCCCCGTGGGCTTTTCTGAGTACCTCCTGGCAAAGTGTGTCCTCTTCAGGAGAGTAGACCTGGCGGGAATCCTGGGTGCACCATGCCCCAGCCCAAGTACTTACAGAAGGGCCAGAGGGTCGCCCCTAAGTTAATGCCACTGGTTTACATAAAACCAAGGTAAGAGAGATTGATAAAACCAAATGTCTTGATTCAATAAAAAGTGTCTTCATTTCATTTTTTTAAATGTACAATTAACCTGAAGGCTTCTTGTGAAACTATTTTGTTTGGAGCTTTAGATCAAAGCTCCCCTGCATTTGGACGGGTGATGGTGTGCCCCTCCAGCAGGCTGTCCTGCCTAGGTTAGGGTTAGGGTTAGGGTTAGGATTAGGCTAGGTGGCAGTGAGGTTTGGGATCCGCTATTGACATTGTGAATCCTGCTGGTGTCCTCTGATTCTCTTTGCTCTGATGGGGGTCTTTTGCCATGTACCAAGAGCATTTTTTGGGCTTGGGAGTCAATATGTCTCAGTGATCAAGTGTCTGCTCTGGGAATGTCTCTCTTCCTGGTGTGAGGCTGTCAGTCGTCTCTTCTAACACTGCTCTTTGACGGGGCATGGTGGGGCTCAAACACCGAGGCTGGACACACAGCCCTGTAGACACCTGCTTGGGGCCAGCAGGGAGGGGCAGCTTCTCTGTCAACCTCTCCCTGTCTCCTCTTTTATTAATGGAAATTTGATAGAAGGTTCAAGGTTTTGATTCTCAGCAAGAATCTTGGGTACAGATGTTAAACGTGGGTGACCACGAGTGGCCACTCTTGCATAGTAGATTTTATCTTCATGAAGATGTGGTCTGCACCAGAATCACCAGGGACATGTGACAAAAATGCAGATTCCTAGGACCTGCCTGAACCTACTGAATAGAATCCTTGCCTGGGGGTGGGGGGTGGCCTGCAATCTGCCTTTAACAAGCTCTCTCAGTGAATCCCAAGTATTAGTATTTCAAATCGAGCGCCAAAGGCGTTTGCTTAGTGATTGAGGCCACTGTAGCTCATTGAGGCTGTGCCTGTTCCTAGCTGGGTGACCCTGGGCAAGTCACTCCCCCTATCCAAGCCTCAACTTTCTCTGTTGTAAATGAGAATAATCTCCCTTACACAGTATAGAAGGAAAGATCCTTTTGGTTCCAAGTAATAAAAACCAAGGCCAAACTAAATTAGACAAAATGAAAGTTAAACATAGTAAAGATTATATTGCATCACACAGATGGAAAAAGAGATGCAAACAGTTCGCTGTACCCTGCCTCTCCCCCGGGTCCTCCGGGGTTGGAGGATGTGTCCTGGGGTCACATTCATGGATCTGCACGCACTGGCTGCTTCTAGGACCCAGAGACCTGGGCGTGAGGCTGGAGCAGAGCAGAGACAGCCTCTCCCAGCGACTACACTCACACTCAATTCTAACAGCTCTGGGGTGGGGGTGGGGTCTGTCCCAGCTGGATTTGGAGGTCTGAGGAATGTGGCAGGGACCTGCACAAAGGGTGTGCCTGGTGCCTTCTCTACAGGCCACGGGGAAGGTCTTGCAGGGCTGGAGAAGGACCACTGAGCAATATTTTATCTTCAAAATAAAAATAAAAAGCTCCTGGTTTCTGTTTACCAAGTAGATAAAGAAATCATAGTTATCAAGGCAGCAAAGTGTTCATTAAACTCCCTGCAAGGTGTATATTTAACATGTCTGAATGTTCCCTGATGGAAGCATTTTCAAGGGCACTTCGCTCAGCGGCTGTTTTTGTTGGCTTCTTGCGTGGGAACCTAACATTTACCTGGAGGAAAGATCAGAGGCACGTGTCCATGTGGATGTAGAAGGAGAACCTCAGTGACAGCGGGGACCACTCCCAGGTGGACTGAGGAACTCTCTGTGCAGCAGTGTCCAGACAGCACCTCGTGGGCAGCAGCTCTGGGGCCTGGACTGACGCTGTCTGGGCAGAGCCCCTCACCTGGCCGGAGGTAGAAGTGAGGGCTGCTCTCCCAGGGGGCCAACTCCGGACCACCCCAGCACCTGGTTTCACTGGCATCTATCTCAGTTTTTAGGAACACACATTTCTTGGGGGCTCAGAAAATGAATTTCGTTGTCACCGGCCCATCCACAGAGCGACGCTCATTCAAACTGCCACCAGCATGGACTTCTCCTGGTGGCCTGGGCCCATGTGCAGAACCCCTAAGTGTGTGTTTTCTTTCTTTCCTATGTCTTCTGAGTAGCTACTGCTGCACATGGAGACTGGAGCTTCTTGACACACGTGTCCTGCATGTACGTGGGTGACAGTGTCTCCTTGACTCAAGGCACGAGTCCCAGGGGACCTGGGTCTCCAGGGTACAGCTAGGGTGAGGGTACGGTTCTGTGGTCAGTGAGTGATTAGTTCTTATGTAGCCATCTGAGTAGAATGGTCGGTTTTCTTAGAGGAAACTGCTTCCCCATCCTGGTAAGTTTCTGAGCCGTGAGGTTAATTTTTGAAGGAATTCTCGGCTCCCAGAACCTGGCAGACAGGGGTCACCTGAAGGTTTTGCCTGTGACCAAACTCTCCTGTGCATAGACTGATCTGCTTCTCTAAGGAGTTGGGGGAGACCAAGGTCAGATACTGCTTCTGGGTAGGTGCTAAGTGCCCTCTGTCCCCTCCTCCTCCTTGGACCCACCCTCTCACAGGAGGGCACGTTCCAGCTGGGGAAGAGACCCTGGTGGGCTCACCTCTGGCCACTGCTGTGACCATTGTGTGCCTGATGCCACCAGGGTTTGCCCCCCTTGGGAGGTTCCTCAAGAACCATCAGGGAGTTCCACAGCATCACCTGGGGGTGTGGCATGGGATGCCAAGCAAAGCTTCTCACCTGCAGCAGGTGTGATCTTGCTCAGAGGACACAGCCAGGTGGTTTCAAACCATCATCTCAGAACAAACTTTCACCTACCGGAAATCTTGAGGGCATCCTAGAAAGGGTTAAATCAAACCCACAGGTCCTCACTCCCCCCCACCGTGCAACACTGTGCTGCTTTGGCATAGAAATATTTACAGCGAAGTTCCTGTGAGATCCTGCAAATACACGACTATTTTTGATAACAGTTCTCCAAAGTCTCTTCTCGAAACCAGAGCGAGTTGTATCTTCCTCTGCAAATCACATCGCACCGCCAGCTTCACACCATCTGCTCAGCTCAGGGTGTTGTCTCGCAGGCCTGGCTGCCGCTAAACTCCCCAGGGTGCAGCACAAACATGGTTTGCACATCCGCCAGTCTTGGCAGCCACGTGGGAAGGTTCCCACCACGTCGGTGAGGTGAGGGTCCACAGCTGGGCCAAGGGTAGCTGGGAAGCCCTTGGCAGGCACTTGGTGGGTTTGCTGGGCAAATGCAACCAGTCCTTATGGAATGAGAGTCACACCTATGGGTCCAAGGTCCCTCCTGCCACCTTCTTGCCCTGTGGGGCTAACACTTAGCCAGGGTGACCTGGACTCCGAGCAGCCAGCCAGGGGACCGGCTCTTTGGTCAGGGGCTAGCTCCCTGCTGTGGCCTCCTGGGACCCCACTTCTCTCAAGACAACCATGTCTGGGGATTTACCAAGAGCTCTGCTGGAAGCTCAGCCTCCACGGGCATCATGTGACCACAGAATCCCAATTTCCTGTCACGTTAATGACTTTCACCCACCATATCTCCACGGAGGCAGCCGCCTGTGGCACATGCCCAGCTGTGTGGTCAAGTCAGGGGGATTGGACCAGTTCCTGAATCCAACAGCCACAGACGTCAGATCAGTGTCACCCTCTGTGATTGGCCACACTTTTTCCTGGCCTATGATGCTGGAAAGAGATTAAGGCGTCGCTACTCTCACTAAAGGCTCAGGTGGCCAGAAAGTTTGAGCCTGCCAGCAGCACACAGCGAGGGCTGGTAAAGGAAACAGCATCACCCAGTTGTAGCAAGCAGAGGGCTGGGTCACTGGGTGGGCTGAGGGGCTGCCTGCTGGGCGGGAGGGCTCCCATGAGTGGGGCAGGGAAGCAGCAGGTGCCCGAGTTTCCAAGGAAGTCTTGGGGAAGAAGGCACAGAAGGGGGAGCACGGCCCGTGGCAAGGAGAGAGGGCCTGCGAGGGGCAACGGCACCACCCCCTCCGTGGACCACGTCTGAGCACCAGGGCTCAGTGGAGACCAAGAGTGGCCATGGCCTGACCCCTGTGTGGCCCCACCACCGTGGTTTGGTGTTGAAACACCTGGCATTACCCGGGACCCCAGAGACTTCCCTGTGGGGGCCACGTCCACACCTGCACACACGTGAGGCACCATGGTTCTGTGCACTCACGCTCCAAGTATGGCCTTTGTCTCATTTCCCTGGTGATGGGGACATTTCTGTAACTAGAACCTCCACTCCAGCCCTACCAGGGACCTGAACGTATCTGTGATCATCTTGTCTTATTAAACTAACGACCATTGGCGGGTCATCTACTCTCAGCATCTCTGTGGTCAGCCCAGAAGGCCCGGCCCCGACCAAGTGGCTGAATCCTGACCTGGGAGCTGGCAGGAGGGGAGGCCAGCGAGGAGTTGGGACGTGGGGCTCACAGCCCCTTCCTTGGGAGCCATCACCACACGGGCACCAGTGCCAGGAAGTCACGGGGCAGGGCTGAGGGCAGCTCCTGAGTTGGGGGCGCAGCTGCAGGCCCTGCGCGAGGGTCCGCGGTGCTCACACCCCCTCCCTTGCTCCCCAGACCGGGCGTCCCATGCCGTCTTCTGCGCCTGTGAGGCTGGGCTGCCTCCCTCGGGTGGGAGCCGACGTGCCGGCTGCACGGAGGCCACGTCAGGTCCCAGGCCAGCTCAGTGCGTCCTTATCTTCTCCCAGCCCCCAGAAGCCATCCCCTCCCTTCCAGGGCACTCAAGACAGGGAGGCCACCCTTCCTGCCCTGTCTCAGAGAGCCCCAGGGTCCCTGAGGCAGAGGCGGAGCTGCTGTCACCAGAGGGCAGGTCTGCCGTGGTCAGGGGGGTGGCAAGCCTGCAGGAGGGGCGGAGTCTGGACCCAGACCTCATCACAAGTCACAAGTTCCCCGGAAGCCCCGTGTGGGAAACAGGCTCTGTTGTTGTCTGGTTGCTCATAATATCTCGCAATTTACCAAATGAGCTTCCTATGGCGCTAACCACCTTTCCCACCAGGCTTGCACTTTCAGTCTGGTCCACAGCCAAGTGCCACTGCAGCTTTCCCACAGGACCGCGCCCTGCGATTCTCACGTCCTGGTTTTATTATGTCCACTTCCAACTGCAGCTTCAGGACGTCCAATGATAGAGTAGAAAGCAAACGAACAGCAGGAGAATTTGCTCTCTTCCTCCCTGGGTGCCCTTGTCTAAGTCTCGGGATTTTCTCGTGTCTGACACATATATTCTTCACAATTTATGACCATGCATTTGGGGCGTGTGGACCCACACAAAGACCCCCCAAGTGAGGACAAACAGAGGCCCCCGGGGCCCAGGGCCCAGCACTGGGTCTGGCAGGTGGGGCAGGGGGAGCCCGGGCTGAGGCTGTTGGTGTTGGGGGGGAAGTACCTGAGCAGAAGTGGGACACCCCATGTGATGGGCTGGGGGCATTTGGCTTTCTCTGGTTGGCCCTGAGTTGGAAGTGATGGCCGGAGGTGGTCAGACACTAGGGGAGGGCAGGTCACGGGTGGGCTCCGGGGTGCATGTGCAGTCTCTGAGGTAGTGCACTGCTCTATGCGTGGGAGGAGGTGCTGGTGGCCGAGGGCCCCACGTCAGTGTCCCCTGGGCCTAGTGTCTGTCTGCAGGGACGGCCCAAGGTCTCTAAAGATGCCCCTCAGGTCCTGTTGGGAAGTCCCTGCTGCTCATGCTGGGGGCTCCGTTGGGGGGACTCCAGCTCCACTTCGATGTTTTGTTCAAGTTTATTTACAGGTCCTCAGAGTTTAAAAACATAGTGCCTAAAACCGTGCAACCTGAAACACTCCAATGTTGAAACTCACAAGGGGTATTTCAAAGGGGAAACAGACCTGAGCAGCCTCTGCTAGGGGAAGACCCAGACCCCGCCTCGGGCATCTTTACAGGGAGCCTTTGCTGGGAGAAGTCAGGAAGCCAGTCCCGCCTGGCCTGCGTCCTAAGCAGACACTGCTGGGAACCTGGCTTGTGTCCCTCCCCTCAGGGACCGGGTGGGGCACCAGGAGCATCAGGCGCCCCTGGAGCGCCTGCCAGGGGCTGCGGTTTCCACGCTGTGTGGGCTTTAATAGCCCCACACCATTACCCGGAGCAGGAAATGGATCCTCTCGCTCTGTGCGGATAAGAATTCCATTAATATTCTAAGAATTCCATTAACGTCTGCCCCGACCTTTGCTAATTCCAGCATCATTAGCAGTGCATACGTTTCAAAATCTCTTTAATGCCAAAAAGCAGCAATGGGTGTCTGCTGTGCTTACTTAATGAGCCACAAAATGAAGCTGTGGGTGATTTGTTTCTCGCGGCCAAGCCCTGGTTAAGTAATGGCCAGGACGGGGCGGAAGGCGAAGCGTCTTGTCACCCAGATACACGAGGCACCGGCTTTTCTATCACAATTGATTAAAGGTAAAAGCATTTGTATGCACACACCTCGTTTTCCATTATCTTAAATTTTTTTTTCTCAGTAATTAGTTTCTCCATCATGATTTTGGGAGAAGGTGAGCATCATCGATCTTTGTTTCTGGGATTTTGATAAACGGTACCAGCAGCAGGCAGAGGTGCCACCCCTCCCACCCACTGCACCCCGATCCACACCCCCTGGGGCACCTGCTTGGCCCTCCTAGCCCCGGCCCTGCCTGGGTCCCGCACCCGGACCCTGGTGGCTCCTTTTGCACAACGGGGCCCTCCTGACGGCCTCTCATCTCGTCTATGTGAGCAAAATCTGTGTCTTTTTGTTAAAAAGAAATTTGAGAAAAATCACACCTGCCCGTAATTCTTCGACACACTCTGTTTTTACGTGGCTCACATCAACTCCCATTTTCAGCAGAAATGTGGACGTATTTTACATGGTGTCTGTTTTAATGCATATATAACATTGCTTTAACATATCAGCACTATCTTCTCAAGATCTAAGATAATTTTGGAAATTATCATTGCAAATAATTGCATCAGATTCTAATAATTTCTTTTTCTTTTTTCTTTTTGGGTTTTTTTATTTTTATTTTTATTTTTTGAGACAGGGTCTTGCTGTGTTGGCCAGGCTGGAGTGTGGTGGTGCAGTCACAGCTCACTGCAGCCTCCAACTCCCAGGCTCAAGCCATCCTGCCCCCTCGGCCTCCCAAAGTGCTGGGACTACAGGCGTGAGCTGCCCACCTGGCCCTATTCTAATAATTTCACAAGGCACGATTCCCCTTCCCATCCCTCCAATGCTGAAAACATTCTTTTTGTTTCCTATGCAAATGCTTTCACAGGGATACCACAGACACCTTCAAGAATGGACGTATGTCTCTTTGTATTGTGTTTTTTGCTTGTTTGTTTTTTCACTTGAATAATCTGCTTGGTGAGTGGGTGAGAATGATTTTCAAGAAGGCTGAGCAATTTGCAAGGCCGCACACACCTGCTTCTAGAGCCGGCATGGGTTTCTCAGACGGGGTCAGAGGACAGAGCCCGGTGACTTTCCAGGCAGCAGACAGGACCCAGCCCTGGTCTCAGCCCCTTCGTTTGATGCTCAGGCCGTATCCGATGCACCTTCCCAGGTACTGGATGCTTTGGTCCCCAACACCAGAGCTGAGTCTGCCTGTCGCGCCACAGAACGCGCAGCGTGTCCTGTGTGTGTCAGTGTCGTGGCTGAGACCTACCCGGCCATAGCCTTGTGGTCAGGTCCAGAGAGATCAGTCACTTTTCGCTGCTGTGTGGGGTTCTCTGGGGCGAGTATCCCACACTTTGCCTATGAGTTATGCCACTAGTGGACACTTGGGGCCCTGTGCGGGCCCTCCCCCGTGTGGCCTGGCATGCAGAAGTGTCAAGGTGGAAGGGTTAGGGTTAGACTACGGCCCTCTTGCAAGCTCCCTCAGGGGTGCTGACCTGTGGAGAACTGCCTGGTGTGGAGGCCCACACGGCAGGGACCGAGGGCAGCCCACAGCAGCCACCAGGAGAGAATTCGGCCAGCAACCAGGTGAGTGAGCTTGGACCACAGCTGCAGCCAGGAGAGGCTGAGCCACTGGACCCCTGACTCACAGAAAATATGGAAAGCAATTGCCGCTCGAGATGCCAGGGCCTGGGGTGATCTGGTAAGTAGCCGTGGATAAGTAACACAGGTGTTACCAGCTTCTAAGCAATTTCACAACATGTACGAAGGGCTTAGCTCTGTGCATGGGACACAGCAGCCTCTGACGCTGCCCGTGGTCAGGTGTGTGCACAACCATTTCTTCCCAGTCAGGGCCTTGACTGCCCCGAGGCTGCTCTTTGGCCCCACAAGCCAGAGTTGGACCATGTCACTGCAGACCCCCCACCCTGCGCCCCCTGTTTAGGGAGCAGCTCTGTCCAGTGAGAGGCTTGTGCTTAGGACTCACAGCTGTGCTCAGCCGCGACCTGGCCTGATTGCTGTCCCAGGTGGGGTCCTGGGGCCTTTGAGAACAAGACTCCAGGGCTCCTACCCATCCCTGGAGAAGGGCCAGGGTGAGACCACTCAACTTGTCGGTCTCCCTGCAGTGCGTGCATGCCCACCCGAGGCCATCAGCCCCCACCCCAAAGAGGGGCTCATGGAGCTCCCAGCCCAGTGCAGACCACATGTGGACACCTGAGCCCAGGGGCAGTCCCCAGACTGGTTCCCACTGCCAGGAGGGAGACCCTGCAGCACACACTGCCTGCCCAGCGTGGTTGCCCCTCTCCCCACCCACCCCCGGGAGACACAGACAACGGACCAAAGATCAGAGGGTGAGCAGGAGCATAGGATGACGAGTGGCTCCCTGCTGTGCCTTCATCAAACAGGGAAGTGGCCGCAGGGTTCCAGGAAGGACTGTGGGGACATACTGATTCATTTGGTGAGGCTGATTTCAGATTGCAGATTCGGGTTTCTGGGTGCACATGAGGACTCCGGGGACTGGAGGCCCTGGGGGAGGCTCTTCGAGGCCAGCAGGAGGGCAGGAGGAGGCCAGGGGTCAAAGCTGGTTTGCCTTCCTTGGTGTCAGCCTCACAGAGGGTGGATTCCTAAGGGCCTCCCTTTTGCCCTGAGACCTCCACTCATGGGCCACACTCGGCTGGTGCCAGGTGCCAGGGAGGGGCAGTGTGGGCCGTCGGGCATCCTGGAGGCTGACAGACCAGCAGTGGGTTTCGGCGGCTGCCTTCTCGGAGCTACCCTGGCCCTGGCTCCACGTCTGTGGGCTCAGTCTGCAAGCCGGGGCAGAAGGGGATCTCCAAGGAGGTTGGCGGTGACCTGGTGGGTCTGTGGCACCTGAGCACAGGTGGGCTGGGCCCCCGGAGGCTTTGATAAAGCCTGTGGTGGTCCTGTTATTGCGTCTCCTCCGTTCTGTTTCCAAGAGCCACCGATCTATGTCTTGGCCTGGAGCCTCAGCCTGGCGGGGCCCTGGGACCCCACTGTCAACCATGGAATGCCAGGCTCTGTGGCCGGGTCTCCCTCCCTGGCCACTGAACCCTGCATTTCAGAGGGGCCATCCCTGCTGCTCCTGACCTCAGGCACACCCCCACCCTCTCTGGCCTCAATTTATCCGCTTGCTCAGTTGCGCGTTGGGTCAGAGCCGTTTCAGCTCTGCTGGGGCCACATTGCCAAAATCCTGGCCGCTTTTTCCTGCATCCTGCGGTTTTCAGACAAAAAGGGAGCATGTTAGTGCCTGAAATGGTCTCACCTCTTGCTATTTTTGCAGGAGGCCCAAACGCAATTGTTAAAAATAGAAATAATGAGGGAGGCAGAAGCTCTGACCTTGAGTCGGAGGCCAGGACAGGGCTCCCAGGATTCTCTCCGGGCTCGAGATGATAAATGATCACCCAGCTGCATTTGTCCTTAGCTAATTCATCCTTGGCCCAGAGAGAAAGTTTCCGCCTTGCTTTTTTAAGGAAAGCTGAAAAGGTGCTTCAGGCCTAATAGATTTACTTGGCCTTTTTTGGGTGCTGGTCCCGCATTCTCACCTGGTGATGCTATGGGTGTGTTCCCAGAGCCATGGGCCCTGCCCTGCCTGCTCGGGCCAGAAGCTGGCGTGGTGGTCGGACACCGGGTACCTGGCAGGCCCCACCTCCCTGCTGCCCCAAGCCGCACCTGCCCCCACAAAGGAGCTGAGAGCTCCCTTGGGAAGCCGTGTGTCAGGGGGACACTGGTGTCCCCCCTGATGTCCTGGGTGGGACCGAGGGGTGGGCAGGACCCCAGCACTTGGCTGTTGTGATCCTGGCTCCCCCAGGAACAAGCCCTGAGCTGCATGAGCTCTGCGTCACCCTGGAATCTCTCTCCACTCTCCCCTCACACACACCAACACCCAGGGCTCCGTGCTGCAGCCGCCCCAGCCAAGAGGCACACCCCCCGCCCCCAGAACCACAGAGACGGGCAGGGTCCTTGGGGAGGCTGCTGCCCACCAGCCTGGTAGCGCCAGCCCTCCTGGATTTGGACCTTGATTTTCTTAAATCCAGGATGCGGCTCAGCTCAGTGCTGTGCTTCTGTCTTAGGTGTGTACACATTGGATTTTTTTCTTGAGTTCCTAGTTTCAGAGAGGGAATCGGGAGGAAACAGACTAAAGGACTTCGTTGCAGGTTGCAGTCATGGAGGGGGGCACACCCTGTGGATGAGGCGGGAGCCAGGGACCTGGCAGTATCACGGCGGATTTTAGAAATGGGCAGAAACCACCACGTGGCCCAGTGTCCACTGTCCTCCCCACAAGGCCAGTCTCAGCAGGGAAGGAGGGTTGCGTGGCTGGCTCCATCTCCTCACGGCTCCAGGTGTGGCCACACCACAGTGGGGTCCCTCTGTCCAGGCCCACCCACCCTGCAGGGCCCTGTTGGGGAGACAATAGCTCAGGGGTCACCTCGCACACACCCCCTCCTTGCCGCAGGCCATGCACCCCTGATTTGTGTCCTCAATCCTCAGTTTCCTCACCTTCGGTGGGACGAGATTGCCAACCCTGGAGCATCTCAGTGCTGCATAAGACAGGGGAGGAAGCTGCCCAGCATGGCACACAGCAGGCGCTCAATGAACGCTCACTCCCGGGGGCTAGCCAGGCTTCAGGCCTCCACCGCACGTGTCTGGCCCTGCGTGGGGCTGGCAGCGGCTGCAGTGAGGTGGAAGCCCCGTCTGCCCTTGCCCTAAGCTGGCAGCTTGCAGCTCAAATTGCATATTAGTTCCACAGCTGTGATTAGTACACTGATATTTTATAGGTAAAAATCTGTATCTCCCACAACTGATAGCAGCTGTCATACTAACTGGACTTTTCATTGGGACAATTCGTCTAGAGGAAAATTAATAGATTGAGTATGTGTCCAGGCAGGGCCAGCCCAGCACCGCGTGTCTGCAGAAGTAAGCCCATTGCTAAATCATGAAGTTTATAGAAATCGGTATTTTAGCCACCACTGGCCCTTCTCAGATAGCTCCTGACAGTGGTCCCAGATCCACCCAGAGTGGCTGTCCCCTGGGCCTCCCTAGGGACTCCAGGCCCTGGCTGCTCCCTCAAGTGACCTTTGGGTCTGACAGAGAAAGAGAAGCTGCTCCGTGAACTTCTGTCCCACAGGAGCCCACAGCAGCAGGAAGTGGTGGCTGGCCCGTTCTCCGTGGTCTCGTTTGGTTGGGACAAGAGGTCATTTCCCAAAATGGTCTATGCTTGTGTTGGAAACTTGGGCTGTGCGGAAGTGATGCGATGCCCTCCGGCCGGGCACTGGGCGAGTGGAGGGAGAGGTGGGGGCGGGAGACAGCACAGCCAGGGGGACAGCAGGGCCCAGCAGGAGAGACAGAGCAGGCCACCGTGGGCCCTGGGACAGCAGAGCGGGGGAAGTGTCCCAGCTCCTGGCACCTCTAGCTGGGGAGCCAGCCCATCCAGGACGGCTCACAGGTGTGGTCACATCTGAAGAGGCTTCTGCAGGGTGCGCAGGAGCTGCCGGGGAAGGACAGGCAGAGGGGACGCTAGGCCAATGGCCACAAATGCCTTGGGTCCCGGCGCCCCGTGTGTGTTGGAGCTGGGTCTTCTAGGGGTTCCCACAGCCTTTGGGAACAATATGATTTTAGCCAATGTAGCTCTCATGGTGTTGTAGTTTCTAATGGTCAGAAACAAACAGCAGGGTTTTAGGCTTTCTGTAACCTAGTCCTTTAAAACTGGCACCCTGGATCAGTGCTGTCCAGAGAGCCGCCTGGGCCTCTAAACTGGCCAGAGAGTCCACACTCGGGGAGGTGGGGGTGGCACAGGGGGCCACAATGAGGCTGAGGGGCTGGCTGCACCTAGTGGGGCCCTGGAGCCCCAACGTCCCTGGTGCAGGGGGTTTTCAGGCAGGGCCTGAGGAGGGAAGGGGCAGAATGACTCCCTTGAGGCAGAGCCTGGGATGGTGATGGGGACAGAGGAGGAGATAGGCAGGCGGAGGAGCTGTGTCTTCCAGGGAGGGGCCAAGGAGAGCCCAGCGCCCCCGGCAGGCGGAAGCAGCAGCCGCCCCTCTGAGTCATCTGAGGGAGGGGGCTGGGGGCTTTCTAAAGAGAGCCTGGTGTCCCCAGAGCCCTGTCCAGGGTGGTCCCCCTCCCTGGCTCTACTGAGAAAATAAAGTCCCCCAGCCAGTGGCGCCGCTAGGGCCACTGTGGGCCTTGGCTCCAGTGTGGACGGTGGTCAGATCCTCTCTGGGGGTCAGGGGCTGGGAGGGATAGGGAGAGAGGTCAACAGGATGTGGAGGATCTGGGGAGGCTCAGGGTGGTGTCACTGGGCTGTCATGGTGGGGTCCGTGCTGACTACGAGACTCAAGAAACAGAGACGCCCCAGGAGAGTGAGCCATGTTCCTCTGGGGCTGATGACAGAAGCCAGCCTTGAAACACTTGTCCTCCCTTCTGACCTGCCTCCTGCGGGGTGGGACCCCCGTGAAGAAGGGTCCAGACCTCCTCACCCCTGTCCTGACTCCTGCTTCCACTCCGTCCCTCCCCAGCTCTTGACGTAGGCATGGTTCTTTCACTGTCACCTCCACCCTTGCTGCCCGACTCTCTGCCCTGGTGGCTCAGCCGGGGCCCGTCCCCGGTCCCCACAGGACACTGGCTGTTAGTCCCACGCTGCCTTTTCTTTATGCGCTTGGAGTGGAGTGGAGATGGCTTTCAAGGATGTTTCCTGCCTCTTTGGGCCAAATGCAGGGATTTCCCTGGGACTAAGAAATCAATCCTCCTTCTCAAATTCTGTTGCCAAGCCAGTGTGGGATGGGGGGAGGCGCAGATCTGAGCCACGATTAACTGGAGCCCAGAAGGACACAGGCTGTTCAGCAAGCACCGCTGGAGCCCGCGTTGGGAGATCAGACACAACAGAAGGAATGGATTTTATTCATCTTCTGATCAAGACAGCAAAGTGTGGCCAAGGAAACTCAGGCAGATGACTGCCAAGCCACGGAGGGGGAGGGACAAAGCCCTCCCATGCGGGAGCCCAGGACAGCAGCACCAGCCCCAGCCCCTTGGGGAGCAGCCACCCCTGGGAGACTGCATGGGGGAACCAGCCATTGTTCCTGCCACTGTGGCTTGGTCCGAGGGACATCAGTGTGAGAACTAAAGCCATGAGGCATCACACAGGGTCCCGACCTGAGGCCAGAGGGCAGATTTAGCCCAGGGCACCCTCAGGTGCCCACGTCTGCAGGGCGTCTGCACAGTCCTATTAACATACATGACAATGCAAAGGTGTGATAAAAACCATCTGTCACTCATGAAATGCGATGATGCCTTTCTGTAGAGCCACAAGCCACCCGGGGGCTCAGCTGAGAAATGCCCATAAAATCCTGCATAATGACCTCAAAGTACTTTTTAGTATAAAGAATGTTCCAGGCAGCTGTTTCCAGAATTTATCTCTGTGTAATAATCTCTCATCCTAAACTATACCTGTCCCTCTGTGGCATTCCCTCCCCCACCCATGGCACAGAAGTGTCTCTGACATGCTGATCAGTTTGGGGCCTTCTCTCTGGGTGACAAGAGGCAGCATCGTGTGCAGCTGCTTGTGGCTTTGCCTCGAAGTTGGAGGGTGGATAACCTGTGGCCTTGGGGCTACATGTGGCCTTCTGGATTCTTGAGCGCAGCCTTTTGACTTAGTCCATATTTTACAGAACAGATTTGTTCTGTGAAGTTTGCATTCGGTCGAAGGGCCGCATCGGCGTGCAGGTGCCTGGAGCAGCACCCGGCATGTGATCTCCCAGGTCGCCAGGAAGGAGGAGCCCATTCCTGTTTCCTCTGGAAGTGTTGGGAGAGCAGGTTTTGTGTGGCTTGGACCTGGACCCTGATTGGGGGCCCCCAGGGGCAGGGTCCTCCCCTGCAAGGGCTCGGTGAGGAGACCCGCAGGCCCAGGCAGACCCACAGCAGGAGGGGCCTGCGGGCGCCAGGGGCGGGCACACCTGGGCTCACACTGCATGGAGGACGTGGCGGGGTTTTCAGGTTGGCACAAGGGGAAACAGAGTCCCACCGGAACGGATTGATCCGGTGGGTGGGTCTGTAGCACAGCCACCGCGCTGGAGAGGGGAGGCTGGAGGCTGAGCGATGACCCGGCGTCGCCCACACCAGGCCAGACCAGCGCCAGGCTTTTGCTCCAGACCCAGACATTTGAGGGTCTGAATAAGAAGTTTCCTTGTCATTTATTCTCTCACTTGAATCTTGCAATTGCTTCTAAATATCCAATCTTATTTGTCTAATATTTGCATTTTCATCTCTAATCACCAAATCTGCAGATTACATTCATGCATAAACTAATGTTTGGTGAATACCTTTTAATTTGACAAAATGCCTCCTTCTGAAATGACTGCACCCTACCCGGGGAGAGACAGGATGACGTCGCTGGCAACTTGAAGAGGAAAGTATTTTGCAAGTCTTGCTAATGTTGGCTTTCTACATGAGGTTAGCCAGTGTTGATGAAAACCAGAGTGACTTCTGCCTTTGAAAGGAAAGAGACAGTTTAATTGGTGACATCTTCAATCCCTGTGTCCCCTCCCTCTCCCAGGCCCCTCTGGCTGTGGGGGGCTGTGGCCTCTGAGCAACGCCCCAGAACATCTTCACACGCCTTCCGATCTGGCTCTGAATGCGTCTCCAGTGTGATGTCTGCCTGTTCATAAGGAGGAACGTGCTCTGAAGTGGCCACTGAGAACACAGCAAGGCGGCTGCTCCAAGAGCTGCAGAAGCCGGAGCTCCTGGGAAAGCCGCTGCCGCAGACACACGAGGGTCTCCACCTCCACCGCGGAGGCCCATCCCGCCTTGGCTGTCCTTCGGGACTGCTCCCTGCCCCTCTGTGAAGGCTGCCCCGCCTCCTCCTCCCCCTTCAGCTTTGCACCCTCGGACACTACAATGTTGCCTCTGCCCCTCCGCTTTTGCCGAGGCGGAAGAGTCCCCAGGTGAGAGCAGGACACAGGGCTCCCGCTGGCCAAGTTCCCGCCCAGGACCTGGCCCTCGACAGAGGCTGGACATGCACTTAGGGAAGGACTGAACAGCCCCCACGTGTCCCCACTCAGCTGAGCCCTGCATTTAGGAAGAAGGAGAACAAGAGGCTGTCACTCAGCTTTTGTCCTTGGGGCTCTGGGCTCCACATGGTGGCTTAGACAGTGCCCTCTGCCCTCCTCGGCCCGTGGGGGAGGAAGGTACCCTCCAGCTGTGTGGCAGGGAAGCCAGGGCCCACGAAGGCCAAGCGCCTGGCCCCGCAGCTCACAGGTAGGGTGTGGCAGGAGGAGGGGGTGAGCCTGGCCTGTGGACGCCAAGGCCTGTGCCCTAACAGTCCTCCAGGCTCCTGGGAGGTGCTCAGAGCCACGGACCAGAGTGCTCAGGGCTTCACTGACCACGTGAGCAGTGACATGAGGCATGTTCACAGACGGCAGCCGATTTAGCCCTCACAATGTGGAAACCTCAGCTTGGGACAATGTAGACACACGCTCAGCATCATTTGGCCAGTGAGGGACTCCAAGCCCTCCCGGCCCCTCTGGGCACAGCCCTCCCTCGGGGTTTCCCATCCAGGGTCTCAGTCCCTCCTCTCTCCCCCGCATGTCAGGAGAGCCCCAGTGAAGGGTGGAGCCCCTGGGATGAGAATCCACGCTCGTGTCCAACACATATTCAGAATTTCCAGACGGCGTCAGTCCAGCTCAAACTGAGGACAGGGCACCAGTCCGTGAAGCTGGCTGGCGAGGTGCTCAAGTTTCCTTATAAAAATTAGCAACTGTAATAATAACTATTTCTCCTTTATAGCAAGGATGCAGCGAGACTTTCTGTGCAAAGTGCTGAGGGCCACACCCGGCTTGTGGCCCATGTCCCCGCCAGGTGTGCCTCACTCGGGCAGGTCCCACGTCTCGTCTGGGCCTGGTCTGCTGCTGTGGCCCTGGGGGGCCCCTCCGGGCGTCACCCGGGGACATGGAGCTGGCCGTGTCCCTGGGCTCTGAACGATCACCTCTGCCTTCCCAGGGGCCCCTTGGACCCGTCTCCTCGAGTCCAGGAGGGATTTGACAGTGTGATCCCCCCTCGAGGGCCCAGGAAGCAGAGGCCCTGGTCAGTTCTGAAATATTATACATAACTCTAATTTGTAGGCCTAGAAGTCATTGCTATAAGTGACTTCTCGGTAGAGAACCAAGTTACTCCAGCTGCAGACTTACGTGCGTTGGGGGCCTTGAGCTGGGGCTGCATGCAGCTCTTTCCCTCCCTCCCCTCTGCCCCTCGAGGGGGAGCCTGATGGGGTAGATGTTCAGCAAACGGCTGCAGAATGACCAGGTTTCTGGGTCCTTCTCTTCACCCGCTCCAGTTCCCTGGGAGAGTCGTGGCCGAGTGACTGCGAGGGGCTGGGTGATGCGGGTGCAGTGGACCCCAGGGTGCTCCGGGCAGTGACATCCCGGCCCCCTGCAGCCTCTGGTGGCTGGTGGAGGAGAAGCAGGTGGAGGTCACCGTGGAGAGTACGCTGTGGCCAGACAGCGCAGGGAGAGAGTCGCACTCCAGAGAAGGCGACATTGAAACTGGGCCTTGAAGAGAGAGGAGGAAGAAGCACGTCTGCAGCCAAGGGAACAAGGCCGAGGGGCTGGAGTGTGGCTTCCACAGGTGGACGGGGAAGGTCACTTGGGCTGGACAGATATCAGCGTGGTCTCCTGCCCCTGTGACCCGCCAGGCTCTTCCCAGCAGACTTGGCACAGACCCTGAAACACAACCCTCCCTCCCTTCCCTCCTGCAGACTTTACACGGGGCCAAGGATGACCCACTGGTGCCCGCTGGGGCATCACTAACGGCTACTAAGCAGGCACCGGACTACAGGGTAACACGGTGCTAGGGTTTTCTGGGGACTCCACCTCGCCAAGAAGCTGGTGGAACCCAGGGCTGGGCTGGGGATGGCTCTTTCCGCCCACTTGTGGACACTTAATTCTTGCACTGCCTGGGGGGAGGTCTCAATGTGGCCAGTTGGCCAACGCGGTCAGCTGATCCTGTTGTCCCTCTGATTATGAATTATGGATGCCTTTTTGCTTCATCAACACCAATTTAGCTTGTGAGAGCCATTCGGTGAACCCCTCAGGGAGCACGTTTCATACTTCTGACCTGCGCCTGCTACTCCACAGTCCTCTGACTGTTTCCAGGCTCTGTCCTGCTGCCTGGCGGGCCCCGGGTTGTTTCTGTGCAGGACGGTGCCCAGTGGTATGTGATGAAAATAAGCACAGAGTAGCAGATGGAGGAATATGTAGCATAGAAATGAAACGACGAAAATCACACAAGTAGTGTCAGGTGGTGGTGAGCGCCGAGGAACAGAAGCTGGGTGAGGGACACAGGGCCTGGCAGGGAAGGCGCCAGGGAAGGCCTTGCTGGTGGGACAGGGTCCAACATGGAGGTCTAAGGACCTGTGGGGACTCCCCAGCTGTGCGGAAGGACGGCTGTGGGCACCAAATTCCAGGCCCCGAGGAGGGAGCCTGGTGGCCAGGTGGGCAGAGACGTGGGCAGGTGCTCGGTGGTCTTGTAGGCCTTGGCCAGAAATGTGGATTTCATTCTGAGATGGGGAGCGACTAGGGGGGGCGTTGGGCAGAAGACCCACTCTGTTTGTCTCCACAGGATGACTCGGGTGCTGCGTGGGGCAGGGGACGCTGCCCTAATCCAGGTGAGAGAGGGCTGCAACTTCAGCTGGCAGTGGAGGTGGTGAGAGTGCTGGTTTGGGGACATATTTTGAAAACTGGGTTGAGAGCTGCATGCAAGTGCAGTGTTTCTGATTTCAGGTTTTTTCAGATTTTGGAATATGAGCATAGGCGTGATGAGATGCCCTGGGGCTGGGGTCCAAGTTTAAACACAAAATTCACTTATGTGTCTCGTACACTTTATGCACAGAGCCCGAAGGTTACTTTACTCAATCTTTTTAACAATTTTGCACACGAACGGGGTTTTGACTGCATTTGACTGCAATCTCTCACGTGAGGTCAGGTGTGGAATTTGCCACTAGTGGTGTCATGTCGCTCAAAAAGTCTTAGATTTTGGATTTCTGCTTTTCAGATTAAGGACGTTCAACCTGTGGTTCTCGAGTCAATTTTGGTAATTTGGCTTCTAGTTTAAAAATACCCATTTCATTTACGTTATCAAATCTTGCTGTGCGGGGTGGTAGGGACTGCTTTAATGTCCCTCTCATGTCTAGTCCTATTCCCTTCTCATTGCTAAAGACACTAATCTTTCTCTTACAAAGTGTTAATCTTGAAATGTGATTTATTAGTCTTTTCGGAAAACAACTTTAGTTCATTAACCAGCTCCACCATTGTTTGTTTTCCTTTGAACTCGTTTTTGGCTTGTTCCGTATAAATTTGTTTCTTCTTTACTCGGCTTACTTTATTCTTTTTCTAGTTTCTTGAACGGAAAGCTTAGTTCGTGTATTTTTAGTCATTATCTCATCATTTTCTGATAAATGCAGTTACCCCTCCAAGTTTCCTCCAAGCACCACTTTGGTGATATCTTGCAGCTTTATTATAATAGGTTCTCATTTGCGTTCATTTTAGAATAGTCTGTAATTTCCCTTTTGGTTTCCTTCATAACCCAAAATTATATGTGAGTTTATATTTGTGACATTAATTTCCAGGTAGAAATATTTTTAAAGCTTAGCTGTTGTCTTATTACCCTGCATTGTGTTCCAGGAGCAGACCGTGGATTGTGTGTGCACATACACCTGTACACACCTGCCTACATCTGCAGACCCAGTAAATGGACTGTGGATCATGTGTGCACATACACCTGTATACACCTGCCTACATCTGCAGATCCAGTAAACAGACTGTCAATATTTGCCTTTTGGAATTTCTTGACATTTTTCTTATGATCAAAATAATGGTCAGTTTTTGTGATTAGTTCATGTATGATAGAAAAATATATAAATCATGTATTTGAGGGATACAAAATAAGTCAAGCTTTTTAATTGTTTTATTTGCAGGTTTTTGGCTTGTTTATCTAATTAGTACAAAGAAATTCTAGTTTCCAAGCCCCTTCAGGCTGTGGTTGGGGAGGGAACAGACCAGAAGTCCAGGCAGGAGGGGCTCTGGTGGGTGAAGGGGCTGGCTGGCCAGAGATGGTGGCAGGAAGGACAAGTCCACTCTTGTTCACAGAACAGACCCCAGCTGTCCCCCGAGTTTCTCAGACGCAGCCCAGAGGACTCAGATCCTGCCCGGCTCCCTCTCCTGTGACAGCATTTCCTCCTGCAAATGGCCCCCTGACTCCCAGTGTGAACCCTGACAACCAGGCCCAGCCCCACCAGCTCCACGGTGGCCTTGGGAGAGGCCCTAATATTGTCACATTCCCTGGCTCCAGACAAGAATTAAATCACACGCCCCATAAAGCGCTTGGTCCAGCACCTGGCGCAGGGTAGATGCGCAGTAAAGACGCGATGGCCTGGCCCTCCTCCTGCCATCCAGAGCACCAGCCTCCTCCAGACCTCAGCCAGCTGCCCTCGAGCTCCCAGAATAGCCTGTGGCCAGGCCTGGCCTGTGGTAAACAGGCCGGAGCCTCCGGGTGGGTCCCGGATGAGTAATCCTTGGGAAAACAGCGCGGGATCCGGAGAGTGCAGGTGCCAGGCCTGAGCTGAGTGGGCCTCACTGTTCCACACTCCCGGGCCCTGAGGGTGGGCCGCTTCCCTTTCTACCCCCCCAGGAAGGAGCCCTGTCTCCCGAAGTGGTGGGTCCTCGGCGAGACCTGTGGGCACAAGTGTGGGCTGGGGTGGTGAAGCCTCGCCCTCCGGCCTGCAGTTCAGGATGCTTTTGCTCCGGCTCCTCCTCCTCCTAACCCATCATGCACCCACAAGTCGCTTTCCCACCCTCGCCCTCAGCACCGGCGCCCCACAGATGACCACCCTGTTAGCCTCAGTTCTGCTCCGACATCCCCCATGCAACTGTCCGCAGACGCGCTTCTCGTCCCCTTCCTCACACAAGGGCGGCACGTTGACTGCTGCTCTCACCTCCCTGTTTCTACTTCCTGCTGACCATGAGCAGCTCTCTTGGAAAGATCACCAGGGGCTCCCCCAGTCCGGCTGGGGGCTTTGAGTTCATTGGAGGGGTCACGTGCTTTCTCAGCTGCCCTCCATGGTAGCAAGTGGGTACCTTTCCTGGCCATGAGTCCCAGGGACCCACGGTGATGGACCCCACCCCTGCCTCCTGTGCGAGTTCCTCCTTCTGCCCTGGTCTCCTGGGGACTCTGAATGTGACTTTCTGGCCAAGTGCCTGCACACCCTGGGCACCTCATCCCCTCCTCCTGGCTGCTGTAGGGTAGCCACCGCACCTTGTCAAGCCCTGGTGTCCTGGGCAGGTTTCCTTGGCATGAGCTGGTGGTGGGATGATTCGATGGGGGCAGTTGCTCCCCCTCCAGCTTATTCATCCTCAGAAACCCCAGCAAGACTCGGGTCCAGGAGCTGGTGTTGGTCCTGCCCTCACCCCCATTTCTCTGCACCTTTCACACGGAGGAGACTAGCCTATGCCTCCCCAAAATGTGACTGCAGAGACCAGAATATGCCACCCCAAAATGTGACTGTAGCAGAGACTAGAATATGCCTCCCCAAAATATGCCTCTTTGGCATTAGGGTTATTTTGAGCTGCCTATTTTGAGAAGCCACAGCCGCAGGAGAAGCTCTGAAAACAGGATGGACGTGACCCTTTGTGAGAGAAATTTACATCTATAAAGGAAATCTCCACTCACGGTGTCTCCCACTCTGTCCCTGAATCAGCAGGGCTGTCACCCACGGAGAAGGCACCACTTATGTGTGGCAATTTCCTGGGCCCTCCCCACACCTCTTTCTCTTTGTTTCCGTTGAATGTGGCATTTAAGGCTGAACTCAGAGCCATGTCTTTGAGATGTGCTCACTTTTCCCTGAGAATCTGCCATGTATACTGGAGACACACAGCTTATTCAACTTGTTTTTCTCTTGTTAATCTGTCTTTTGTCACAGGGTCTGTGTCTGCTCAGACCTACCAAGGGAAGAGAGATGATGACTCTTGCCCCCGACAACACAAAGCCCTCTGCTCCCGTCAGGACCCCTTCAACGCCTGCCTATGCTACGCCAAGACCACCCGTCACGGCCGCCAATGACCTTGCATGGCCTCACCGGCCCGTGGTCAGCATCCTCCCTTCCCCCGGGCTTCTCACTGTCTTAGGGTCACTGTCACGGCTTCCTGAGCCTCCTGACCACTCAGGGCAGACAGGGCTCAGTTCTCAGGCCTCTGCACCCCTCATTCCTGGGGAGCCCACCCCCCCACAGGCTTTGCATGCTCCGAGGACACATAGTCCAGAGTCAGGTTCCTAATCCCCAGCACCCAAAGCTGCTCGTCAGAGAACAGCCGGATAATAGTGGCTCCTCCCCAGGGCTCTGGCTGGGTCACCTCCCCCTTCTCGCTGCACAGCTGGTCTCTTATCCCACCTCTCTTATTCCACCATGGCTGTGGCCCAGCCCCCATCCAGTCTCCCTGCGTCCGCCCAGCGGCGAGCCTCCCCCATCTGGGCCCATCTGCCTCTCCGTCCGCAGCCCTTGAATGGCCCCATCCCACAGCCTGGCCACCACGACCCCAGCCCTGTACCCCCCAAGTGTGTCGTCAGGCAGCCCCAGCCTGGGCCTTGGCATTTTCAGCTTCTCTGCTGAGGACACTGCCCCGCAGACCTCCAAGCCACTTATTCCCTCAGGAACAAGTTTCAGTTACAGCCACTCTCTGAGCCCAGGCTGTGAGGCTGCAGCGAGCTATAACGACCCACTGCATTCCCGCCCGGGCAACAGAGCAAGATCCTGTCTCAAAAAACAAACAAAAAAGTCACTCTCTCAGAAACCAACCGGTATAAAATAGCCATCTCTTCATACCCAGAATTTATTACCCTTCCTGCAGTACCCAATTTTATGTTTCTACATAATTCCTGTCACTGTCCGACATATTTTACATTAGCTTATTGGATCCTTTGGCAGAAAAAAGCCCCCAGAACCCATGTGGTCTCTGATGGGGGCCACGTGTTCACCTCCACGAGCCTTCCTGGACAGCCCAGCCTGGCCCGGGGTGGTGGGGCAGGGGGGGCTCTGTCCACGAAGCCACAAGGCAGAGGCCTCAGGGAGGTCCAGGCTGTGTGTGTGTCTCTGTGTGCGTCTGTTGTTTGTGTGTAGCACTGTGTGTCTGTGTGTGTGTAACCGTGTTTGCTCTCTGCAATTTCCAAATCAAATTACCGATTGAACCAAATCGAATTACTCCTCAGAGCACTGCACAAAGGAGCCAGGCAGAAAGATCCAGCCAAGGGTGCTGCTCAGTCCCCTCTGTGGGGTGTGCTCTGTCTTCAGACTGTTGTCACATGTCTTCCCTCGGCCTCTCACCCCCGGTCCCAGGGTGGATGGTGGCGTGTGGTCCCTCCTTTGAGTGCCTGTTCTGTGTTCAGCCCCAGGCATCACTGGAGGCTCCTGCCTCACTGAAGTGCATGCGTGCTGGGCAAGACAAACAATAAATGGGAACAGAAGAAAGTGTCTTCAGACACGGGGTGGCAGGGAGGAAGGCGGCACTTCAAAATGACCTGGTGAGTCAGCCAGGCTTTTCTAAGGAGGTGACAGCTGGGCTGAACCAAGAGCCACTCGAGGGAGCCCTCCAGTGGTGAGTGGCAGAGTCCAGACAGTCACCTTGGCTCCCACAGAATGCACTCTTGGGGGGGGGGCGGGGCAGGGCGCAGTAAAAATAAGTGTGCAGGGAGCCCCCCCACACCTGATGGAGATGGTTCATCAGGTCAGGCCACCCCCACGCCTGCCCCGAGGACACCAGCCACAGCTCTGCCATCCAGGGCCTGTGGACAGGGAGGGGCGGGAGGGCTGGGAGCCCACAGAACCCCAAGGCCAGCGGAGACACTTGCTGGCGTGGGGTGAACACCGCCTCAGACCCACCCTCCTTCTTGTCACAAGGCATCTGCCGCTGATCTTGGTAAAGGGTGGGGAGGGTGGGGGGCTTCCTTCCCATCCTCCATCATCCCCTTGGTCTCTCTGGGTAGCCCTGTCTACACCCAAATGTGTTGTCCATGTGAGTGGATGGAAGGAAGGAAGGGATGAGCTCCGCTTACACAGGTGACACTGTGTCTCCTCAGTGGCCACTTCCAGGTCAAACCGACCTTCCCCCTCCCCCCACACAGCCTCCAGCTACAGCTGCAGGAGTTCGCTGATTTCCAATGGCCTCAGACTGTCTGTTTCACCGCCCAGCTGCCTGGGACCCCTCTTCTTCACTCAGCAAGTGGGTACCACTCATCTAGTGGGCGCCTACTGAATGTCAGGCACTGGGCCAGGTACCGAAATTCAGTGCTAAGTCTGCAGGAATGATGTGCTCAGTGTCCTAAATTCACATAAGAGGAAACTGAGGCCTAGAGAGAGCAGTGAGGCCCGAGGTTACACAGCAAGTGAGTGACTGCAAGAGAAGGGGGCTCCACCCCATGCCCTCCCCCAGGACCCCTTCCCCTCTCAGTTCTGCTAGATGGGGCAGATGGGCTGCTGGGTGGGGAGGGGCTCTTCACCTCCCTGCTTTGGAAATCTGCGGGCACACTGAGCTGAGCGCCTGTCTGCTGGGCAGTGGGGGTGTGTGTGACCCCTCCTCCCACACGCGCCTTCCTACCTAGGATTTTAGGCTGACATTCACGTTAATTAATATTCCCTGCTGGAGGCTGGAGACCCAGAAGTGCCAGTTGCAGAAGCCACGTGTAGAGGTGTCGCTCCCCTGTGTGTGGGGGGGGACCGATTTTGCGCACTGGGAAGGGAGTTGAGAAACACACAGACACACACACACACACACACACACACACACACACACACACATACACACACACTGCCCCGCCCAGAGGAGGGAGGTGCTGCCCCCAGCACACTCGGGTACCTCTCAGTGCCAAGCAATCCCAGCTGCACTGCCGGCGCCGCCAGGGTTAAGGCGCAGGCGTGGTCCCCCTGGGGTGGGGTGGGGCCCAGCCGGGTGCAGGGGCTTCGCCGCCTGCTTGTGCCCTCTGGATTTGGTCCCCAAGTCGCGCTCCTCTGGCCTCTCCGGCGGCCGCAGTCCTGTCGCCTTTGCCTCCTCCTCCTCTTCCTCGCCCGCTGTGGGGCCGCGAGACCGGCCGTGGGGCACAAGGTCGCCTCCCGGCGGGGGCTCATCCGGCGGCGCAGACGCCCAGCGGCTCCGGGGAGGGACTTGGCCTGGGCTCTGGGCCTCGGCTCATCTGGGGAGGAGCCGAGAGGCTGCAGCTGGCGGCGGAGGTCCTAGCGCAGCGGCCAGGCCGAGAGCCGCCCGACAGGGCCCGCCCGCCTCGCGCGGGTCTCCGCGCTCTGCAAACCGCGGAGGAAGGCGCCCTCTCCTTAGCGGGCCGGGAGCTGCAGAGGCATCGCGGGGCGCGGCCGATGGGAGGAGAAAGGAGAGAGGGAGCGGAGCCGGCCCGGGCCCAGCCGTGACTCGCGGGGCTGCGGCTCCGCCAATCTGCGGGCGCTGACGCGGGGGGGCGGCTCCGCGGTGCTCGGATATCTGCCCGCCCGGGGCGCGGGGCGCCGAGGCTCGGCTGTGCGGGAGCTGCGCTCCGAGACCGCCGCTGCACCTGCCGGGGACCTCGCCAGCCGCTCCGTGCGCCCCCCTCCCGCTCCCCGCCCCCTCCCCTTCCTCTGTCCCCGCGGCCCTGAGCCCTCCCTGTCCCCATCTCCGGGCCGCAGCGTGAGGGAGCAGAGCCCTGCCCGAAGGAGCCGCCCCTTCTCTGCCCGCCCAGCGCCTAGCGCGGGCCACGAAGCTCGCGGAGAGTACCGCACTGTGGATCGGGTCGCCTCGCCCAGCCGCCGCCACCGCCCCTGGCCGGGATGGGCTGCCGCGTGGGGCCCCTGAGCGCCTGATGAGCGCGGCCGCAGCCCCGGAGACCCGCGCTGGCCTTTGGGTGCGCGGGGCCTCACCCGGCTGCTCCCCCTGCCTCCTGGCCAGCTGCTCCCCGGGCTCCCAGCTCCGAGGAGGACGCGGACCAGTGGGCCCGGCCGCCGAGGGCGCGGCCCCCCGGGAGAGACTAAGAGGGAACCGTCCCGACATGGCCCGGAGAGCCGGCGCTTCGGCGGCAGGCGCCCTGCACGTTGTCCGGGCCCGGGAACAGCCCTGGAGCTGGTAGCTGCCTGGGCGCCGGATGGACCTTGACCCGCGAGGCAGCGCCGCGTTCGTAACAAGCCGCAGCTAGAGGGGCGCGGGCGGAGAGCGCTCCAGGAGGTTGCTGGGGTCCGAGGCCCGCTCGCCTGCGCGGCCATGAAGATGATCCTGGTGCGCAGGTTCCGCGTGCTCATCCTGATGGTGTTCCTGGTGGCCTGCGCGCTGCACATCGTGCTGGACCTGCTGCCCAAGCTGGAGCGGAGCGCTGCGCGGCCCTCGGGGGAGCCCGGCTGCTCCTGTGCGCAGCCCGCTGCCGAGGTGGCAGCTCCCGGCTGGGCCAAGGCAAGGGGCCGCCCCGGGGAGCCCCCGGCCGCCGCCTCGGCCCCCGGTGACGCGGGCTGGCCCAACAAGCACACGCTGCGCATCCTGCAGGACTTCAGCTCCGACCCCTCCTCCAACCTCACGTCCCACTCACTGGAGAAACTGCCGCCCGCAGCCGAGCCGGCCGAGCGCGCCCTGCGGGGCCAGGATCCCGGCGCCTCGCGACCGCGAGACCCTGCGCACCGGCCGCTGCTTCGAGACCTGGGAGCCCGGCGGGCTGTACTGCCCTCTGGCCCAGGCGGGGACGGTTCCCTCTTGGCCAGGCTGTTTGAACACCCGCTCTACCAGGTGGCTGTTCCGCCGCTAACGGAGGACGACGTCTTGTTTAATGTGAACAGCGACGCCAGGTTTAGCCCTAAGATGGCAGAGAACCCGGTCTGGTGAGTGACAGTCCAGGGTATTGTGTACAACTGGTTCAGAGACCCCCAGGGCGGGAGCCCCCAGGCGAGAGGCTGGGGCAGGGGAGTGTTGGGCGGTTGGGAGCATGCCTCTTGCTCAGGGCCCTGCCTTTGTCTCCAGTCCCACCTCCTGGGAAGGGCTGCTGTTCCATGTGGCTTCTGCTGTGGGAGGCAGACAGGACCTGGGAGCCAGGGCAGTACTCGGGCCCCACTTAGAAGAAAGAGTGTTGGCCAGCCCGGCTTGGGAAGTGGAGTCAGGCAATGAATGAATGAGTTGGGGACTTGGGGAGTGAGTGAATGAGTTGCCTTTCCGTGGGAAGGTGCTGGCTGCCGGGCTTTCAGGTACTTGGCAATGTCAGTCTTGGTGGACTCCTCAGAGAAGGTCTGATGTGCCTAATGAGTCTTTTAAACCCTCACTGAGAACAGCACTAGCAGGGGAGTGTGCCGGCAGCAGTAAGTACAACAGAGAGGCTCTCCAACAAGGGTGCAGGCGGGGGTGCCCGCTGCAGAGGGGCTATGGCTTCAATAAATGGCCAGAAGCCACCCCAGGAGCATCTTTTTAAACTGTCCTGGTTCAACTCTTCCCCCCAAGGCCCTTCCCGCAGCTGCACAGATCAAAACGGGCAGATACTGCAACCCAGAATAGTGAAATATTAACTACCAGCAAGGTTAGAATAAATAACTACCTGCAAGAGGTTACCCAAGCAACAGAAGGGAAGGCCAGGCTTCCAAAACATCTCATTGGAAATCCTTTCTCCCCTGAAATTTGGCCAGGCCTGGTGTTTTCTGTCTGAGCATGCTGGGCTGTTTGGTAGCCTCTGAGCTGTGCCTGCCGGCCAGGTTCAAGGAAATGCCCAGAAACTTGAGAATTGGAGCAGTGGCCACAGCGGGAGATGGGCTGCCCCGCGTGGTCAGGGAAGTGGAGCCTGGAGGCTTCTAGCCCACTCTCATGTCCATTGCAGGACAAGACTTGGGCCGAAAGGGTCTCAGCTGCAGGTGAATTAGAGCCAGGACAAGATCCACTTTCCTTCTGGGCCAGCAGGCCAGAGGAAGGTCTGTCCTTGCTCCAGAGCAGTCCCTTGCCCCCAGAGATGTGGGGGCAAGCCCCGTGGCAGCAAGCCCTCAGTTGGAGGCTGGGCTGGAGAGAACGGCTGCCTCTTCGCTTGCTCCCCACCCAGACTGCCCTCATTAAAGTCAAATTTAGCGTCTTGCATCACTCCCATCCCTGGCTGTCGGAACAAAAGCAGAGAGCTTGGGCAAGGTTTCTGACAGACGGGGCGTGTCTGTGGTCAAAGACAGGTTCTCTCCTCTGCTCCCAGGAAGTGCTGACAGCCCCTCACATCCCCCGGTGACATCATACTTGCTGGGCAGTTTGGGTGACCCCAGGACAGACGTGGGGGGGTAGCGGGACGGTGCTGACGTTCTGGGATGAGTCTCGCTGTAGTTATAAGCTGTCCGTGGCGTCTCCCACGGGTAAGTAAGAATTACAGGCCTGTAGGTGTATTATTAGTTGGTAGAACAATAGCCACAGGAGAAAGTGCAGACATCGCAGGGCCCTCCCTGAGCAGAGGCACCTCCATACATCTGCACTCATTCAAGACGTTGGTGTCAGTGATCAGTCCCCTCATTCACCGAGCTCTTGCTGCTCTGTCCTTTTTGTTGACTTTGGATCGTCTCATTGTCAACAGGCCACATGAAGGTGCCGAAGGTGAAGGGCTCTTGAGCACTGGGGAGGCGGCTTCAGACTCCTATCCCAACTGGCTCAAATTCCACATCGGCATTAACCGGTACGAGCTGTACTCCAGACGTAACCCGGCGATCGAAGCTCTGCTGCACGATCTCAGCTCGCAGAAGATCACCAGTGTGGGTAGGTGTCCTTGGGGTGGGTAGGTGCGTTTGATGGGGGGTGTGAGTGCTGGAGACGGTGCCAGGGCCGCTTGGGCTGGCTTCTCCTTGTAGAGAGCTGGGAAGCTATCGCTCGTTCATTGCCGGAGCATCGGGGGCGGTTTGCACAGGTGGTGGGGGCTGAGGAGCCCGCGTGGCCTCTGAAGGAGGGACGGGTGCCTCACTCACGAGCTCTCCGCAGTGGGTGTGCTGCCGTTCTGTTGCAAGATGAGCGAGCGAGAGATGCCACAGCTGCCCTGGCGTTGAGCTCTGCTCCCTCACCTGTGGTGGTCCTGGGGGCGCCAACTAGACCCCAAGGTCTCCCCTCCGTGGGTGAAGGAATGGAGGGGTGTGCCTGGTGGCTGCCCTCCCTCAAGAGCCTGTGCATAGGGCTTTCTTTCTGCTTTTTGGCACACGCCCTGTTTGGTGGGGAGACATGGCTGAGAGCCAGGGAGGCTGCTTCTCGTGGCTTTGAACCAGTTTCCCATCAGAGCTCAGCCAGGTGCTGTGCAGCTTCCTGTGGACAGGACATAGCAGGGTCCACTCTGCGGGACGGAGGCCTGGCTGTCCAGGACGGAGTTGTTTGAAGGCAGCATCTCCAAGTACTTTGCGATCTGCTGACTCGGACAAAAAAGGGCATCCAATTGCTGATTTCAGGAAAATGTATCAGCAGCAGTTTCTGAGCGTGAAGTTTGGTGCCATTGTTCTTGAGCTTGTAGGCGATTGTGAAGGTCCCCATTAGTCACCAGTGGCTTGGAGAGGCAGTGGGGGATGGGCTGAGGCCTTTTGGTGGGAAGAACTGCTCCCCGAGGCTTTGCAGGGAGCTGCCCTGGGTACACACGGCTGTGGGGGTTGGGTAGAAGGGGCCAGGAGGAACCGGAGGGCAGGCACTGTCTTCATGTGTGGCTCAAAAGCGATTCTGGTGCTGAAAGGGTGCGGTAACCTGGGGTTCTGTGCAGTTGCTGACATAGGGGAGTCAGGTGTTACCTATTTGGCCAGCAAGTAGGTTTTCCCAAGTTCTTCTTCAGAGGCTATTTTTGGCTCTCCCTGCCCGGTGCTGAGCTGCTTGCTGGGCGCTCACCTTGCTGTGGGGAGACAGGAGGAACCTGCAGCTCCCTGGCCATCTCATGATCAGTGTGCCCTAGGGGAAGAGGGCTGGCTAGGACAAGGCGGTGGTCTTCCTCCCTCCTTACTTGCTGCCCAGGAGGAATCTGAATGCCTCCCCCACCCCAGGCCTCCCCATGAGAGGCTCTGCCTCCCTGCTGCCCCTTGCAGGGCTCAAGAAGGCTTTGGGCTGTACTGGGGGCTGCACTGGGGGCTGTGCTGGGGGGTGTGCTGGGGGCTGTGCTGGGGGCTGTGCTGGAGGCTGTGTTGGAGGCTGTGCTGGGGGGTGTGCTGGGGAGTATTTTGGGGGCTGTGCTGGGGGCTGTGATGGGGGCTGTGCTGGGGGGTGCTGGGGGCTGTGCTGGGGGCTGTGCTGGGGGCTGTGATGGGGGCTGT
The DNA here is from genome assembly GCF_020740605.2 of Lemur catta. NCBI lineage: Eukaryota > Metazoa > Chordata > Mammalia > Primates > Lemuridae > Lemur > Lemur catta. Next base: position 18,670,780 of record NC_059129.1, read on the forward strand.
GCTGGAGGGTGCTGGGGGCTGTGCTGGGCGGTGCTGGGGGCTGTGCTGGGCGGTGCTGGGGGCTGTGCTGGGGGGTGTGCTGGGGGCTGTGCTGGAGGGTGTGCTGGGGGCTGTGCTGGGGGCTATGCTGGGGAGTATGTTGGGGGCTGTGTTGGGGGGTGCTGGGGGCTGTGTTGGGGGCTGTATTGGGGGTGCTGGGGGCTGTGCTAGGGGCTGTGCTGGGGGCTGTGCTGGAGGGTGCTGGGGGCTGTGCTGGGGGCTCTGCTGGGGGCTGTGCTGGAGGGTGCTGGGGGCTGTGCTGGGGGCTGTGCTGGAGGGTGCTGGGGGCTGTGCTGGGGGCTGTGCTGGGGAGTATGTTGGGGGCTGTGTTGAGGGGTGCTGGGGGCTGTGCTGGGGGCTGTCTCACACAGCCACAGCCGGAGTGCCTCTTCTGCTCTGAGAGTCGGTGTGCACATTAAGGGAATATCTGCTACATTCACCGGCTTGCCTGTCCCTCTAGCACATTTTACTGGGCACCGTCTGCATTTCTGGCCCCTTCTGGGTAGTGGGGAGTTGAGGGTGGATCCAGCCTCAGCACAGTCTGCTGCCTCCGTGGACCTGACAGTCATAGGAAGACACTGAGGTGCCGGGTGCTTTGGAGAGGAGAGGGCTCCGCGGGGTGTGGGTGAGGAAGCCTCCCCAGCGACAGGCGTCTGTCACAGGAGGCAGGGGATGAGAGCAGCACCGCACAGGTGGAAAGGACTTTGGGGAAGTGCCGTGCTCACACGTGCTCACACTAGAGCCTCTCCCCAGCTCAGCTTCCCCGTCTGTCAGTCAGTCCTGCTGCGCAGGGGCACAGAAAGGATGGGGCAAAACGGTGCACGTGAGCAAGCTTGTAAAACATTAACGAGCGCCCGTGCCCTGGGCTTCCACCACCACCCTCGTGTGTAAGGGCAGGGTCTGCATAGAGGGGGCTTTGTGGACTCCAAAGGTCACCAGGCCCTTGGCGGGCCCTGCAGTGTCCTGTATCCTTCAGGGACCGGTCAGCCTCCCAACGCACATGGGACAACTGCTCTGTGCAGAGATGTGGGAATTCTGTGCCCAGGAGCTAGAGAGCAGCTGCAGGGAGAGGACAGAGCCTCCTGGGCCTCTGGGCAGCTTTGCCCACCTCAGGGGTCCTCTGTCTGTCCCCATGTGCTGGCCTCGGGGCACCCCTACCCCCTTTGATCTGACTATCCAGGACAATGGTGCCCAGGCTGCCTGACTTTGAAGCACTGTGGATAGAGCTTGTTGCCAGGGAATCCCAGCCCCGGGGCGCTGGCGTGGCCTGGGCCTGGCGGTGTGCCCTGGTCACATCCTGTGCCTGTCTGCTTGCAGAGGGGCTGCCCAAGCTGCTCCCCTTTGATCTCTCAGACCACGCTGGCCCAGTTGGTTCTCATCCAATCTCCCTGGGGTGGGGCCTGTCTGAGGACTGGCTGGTTGTTCTGTCACTCTGCAGGTGCCCAGCAGTGTGGGAAGGCAGGGTGGCAGACGAGGCCTCTCGCTGAGGCAGGATGGCAGGATCTGCACCAGAGGGTCTGGTGTGTGGCCAGGTTGTAACAGTCACCAGCCAGAGCCACTTTGGGAAAATGGATTAACCCTCTAGTGCCTCTGGGTTCTCACCTGGAACATGGGGGTGGTTGTCATCTAGACCCCGTAACCTCTGACTTGCAAATCTGAAATCCCAGTGAAACCCATTTGACAGCAAAACCTGACTCACCCTGAACTTATTTGGAGGCAAAACCTCAATTGTCCAGGCTTGTTATAAATCTGTATTTCTCTCTCCTAGAGTGAATCTCACATGCTCCTCTGAGGAACAGGCGTGTGTTTGATTATGGGGTTCCGCCCCAGACTCCTCGGGGCGCTGCGTGGTCTGCAGCACGCGCACACCACAGGTGCTTTGAGTCATCTGGGATATTGGTAATCCCCAAACCCTTCTGCCCCCAAAGATTTTGAAAAAGAGCGTGGACCTGTGATAACTGCTTCATGGGTCATTGAGAGGCTGAAACTAGCAAATGACTAAGGAGGGGACAGCAGAGCCTGGCAGCCACCGCCGGGTGGGGGCAGTGTTCCTGGGTAGGCTGAGGCTCTTTCCCAGGGAAACCAGGGCTGGGTGGATGCCTGTTTCCTTGTCAGGGTCTCAGCCTGGACGCTGGGCCCTCCCTTCCCTGCTGCCTTGGGCCTGGGGACACTCACAGGTGAGTTCGTGCTTGTCCAGAGGCCTGTCTCCCAAGAAAGCAGGAAACCCTCACCTGTGAGCAGAGTGGGACAGGAGCTACTGCCATGTCGAGGCCCAGGTCTCCCGGTCTGCAGCTGCGATGTCCCCGGGGGGCGCAGGCTCTTCTGGAGGGGTTGCCCCCATTGGGTGTTGCCCAGCCGACCTCTGAGGGTCCTTCTGAGTGTGGATGTCCAGCTGGAGGTTTGGGTGAAAACCCGGCTGCTGGAGACAGCAGCCCCTGCCTCGGCCCTGGGCTTGGCTGAGCCACCAGGCGTGCGTGGAGCTGGTTCCCCTGGGCAGGAGCTGCCTGCTGCCCCGAAACCCCGGCACTGCTGTGACCCAGAACAGGTGGAGCCTTCGAAGGCCAGCCCTGCCTTCCAGCCACTGTTCCACAACTAGACAACCCCGGCCTCCAAGAGAGACTCGCCCTTGCTCTTGGCTCAGGGATCCATCCTCTTGGCCATCCAGCCCCCGGGGTGGTCACTTTAATCTTCAGTTATTTGTCTCACTATTAAACGTGCGCTCAGAAATATTGTTGTGATGGAAAGTGATGCCTGTGAGTTTCCAAAGCCTTCTCAGAATGGTTCCATTAAATCTCCCCTGTTCAGAACCACTTGATCCAATTCACAGAGCTCTGTGTGGTCCGCAGCGCGGCGGTCACGGCCAGCAGAGATTTATTTATAGCCGGGCTCCTGGCTGCCTGGTAACTGGCGTGGCCGCCTTTGAAGAGGCTCCCGACAGTATCTACCTCTGTTCAGCTTGGAGTCAGGCGTGTAGTGCCTTCGGCTGGGGCCGGTGATAATTAAATCGCTATCATGCACGATTATGGATGCAAAGAATAAATGACACAATTAACGACTCTCTACTTGGAATTACTTTAAAAAAAAAAGTCACACAGGCATGTGAGGATTTGGGCAGCCTCTGGCCTGAAACACAGGCTTCACAATTGCTCCACCCAGAGCGGACAAAGCCGAGGTTGGGAGAACGTGCCTGAACAAAGGGAAGCGACTCCACGGGACAGAAGTCCCTGACACTAATTGATCTGCCAAACGGAGAAGAATGAATCCAGCTAGAATCTGGGACTAATTGGCCGGCCGAGCTTTGAGGAACAAAGGCCTTCAGTGGGGGCAGCTGCCTGTGGGTACCTGGGGGGAGCTCCCCATCTAATTAGTCAGAGGCAGGACTTCTTGGAAGGCAGTTCCAGCCCAGAGAGGCCTCGGTCCCCTCCCTGCTGCCACCGCAGGCTACAGTTCCAGGACCTGGCTCCGCTGACCCAGAGAGCGAAAACTGAAGATGCCCCGTTAGCTGGGTGCCTGAGGCCCCAGTGCCGAGGGGCTTAGGTCGTGCCCAGAGGAGAGCGACCCCCCTGGAAGGGGTGATTTCAGGTGTTGCACGGAGAAGGCGGCAGACAGCTCAGCCCCTGTTCAACCCCCTTTCCAGCCGCTAATGGAGGAATAGGAACAAAAGCCCGTGCTGGTGAGGAGTGGGGTCCCCCCGGCACCTGCCACCTCTGGGTTGAGCAGAGACAGCAGCCGTGGTCGTGAGCACCCGGGAAACCACAGGAGGGCTCTCCCAGGCGCTGCCGATAGTCGCAGGGAGGGATGTGGTCCCCACTGTGGCGATGCTGCAGTTTCCCTTTTAAGTAAATATAATTCCAACATAAAAGGGACCTGCTTAAAGAAAAATGGGCAGTAAATACCAGCCCAGGCAGGAAGCTGCTACAGCAAAAGCACCCGAGGGTGGTGCATAATGGACGGGAGCTGGGGTGGCCTGACCTGGCCCCACAGGGAGCCCAGGGCAGGCGTCGGCTCCTGGTCAGCCTCCCTTGGCCCCTCACGCTGGAGCAGGTGCCCACAGCTCCAGCTGCTTCAATGCCAGCCCTGGGTGCCCCCCCTGACCGGTGGGCAGATACACCCTTTTCTATAGGACTGGGTCCCTCAATGCCCAAGGACAGTGGCACAGAGGGCTCTGTGTGGCACGGGAGCCTGGGGCAGTAGGCGGGCTTCCTCTCCAGCCCTGGGTGTGTGGGGCAGCGCAGGAGAGGACAGGGTGACCTAAGTCCTCCTGGAGTCACGTTCTCCAAATTGGAGCCATCCTTGGGCAAGGCCCTTGTTTCCAGCACAGACGGGGGTCCCAGTTAATCTCCTGGAATAATGGATGATGCTTCACCGTGACTCTCAGACAGTGGCATGGAAAAGTTGGACCACCTGACCATGACCCCCAAGGACAATCATTGGTTGGCTTCACAGATGAGATGACCAAGGCCAATGGCGGCAATGTTGGAGGCCCCCACTGACCACTGGGCAGTGTCTCACCACGGACACGTTTGTGTGGTCCATGGGCCTTTAAAAATGGAGTTTGTTAATTTAAAAGTCAGGGGACGACCCATCCAAATACAGGTGGGTTCTTGTTAGAAACGGGGAGACAGTTGGTGCTGGCCCAAGTTCCCACAGGAACCAAGGCTGAGTGGTGGCTGTACCCAATGTCCCAGGACCCAGTCACCCCCCGTGCTCCAGCTGCGGGCCACACACCTTTTCCTTCAGGGCCATCTCTCTCCTCCCAGGGCTGCTCTCGGTCCTTCCTTTGGGGAATTCCTGGTGGGTTGCAGAGCTGGCTGGGGGTCTGGGGACTGGCCAGGGTCACGCAGATTGGGGCCAGGCGCCAAAGCCCATCAACATTTCTATAATAACAGTCTTATTCTTTTATGCACGAAATTTATATTCATGAGAAACGTCACCATGTGCTGGGGCAATGACTGGATATTAGAATGTCCTCCGTGCTGTGCCGTGTTCCGGGGAAAGAGCAGAGCCCGCTGGCGTCCAGGTTGAAGTAAAAGCACGGGGCGCTCTGTTACTGTGCGTCCACACGTGTGGCGAGTGCTGCACGTTGCCAATGATTAGTGTTCCTTAGTCGTGTCTGCTCACGTCTGTCTGGGGACAGGATGCCAGGGAAGACGCAGAGCTGCCATGTTTGGCCTACAGATGGCAGGTGGCCAGGGAGGACACAGAGCGTGGAAAAGGCTGTGGGTCTCTCCCCATGTGCATGGAGCAGAGGTGTGGCCGTGGGGTGGGGCTGCACCGGGGAGCCAGGCCTGGAGGTTTGATGGTGACTGAGACTTGGTGGTGGCTGCAGAGGCATCTGGGGACGTGGGGAGCGGGTGGGGCAGGGAGATTCAGCAGGTGCTTCCCTGAGGGGCTCATAACAGAGCCTCATGACTTTGGGGGCATCAGGACAGCCCCTACCCCAGCCTGACTCCCTGGCCTTGGTGGGATTGCCCCTGAGTTGGGTCCCTCCTAGGCTGAGGCTGCCAGGCTTTGACTGACCCCTGTCCACTGGGAGGCACAGAGGCCCACAGGGGAACTGTCTCCACCAGCTGGGGCCATTGCTGTCATGCCTGGGCTTCTCCCACGTGACAGGCAAGATTCCCTCCACTCATGACCTTTGGTCTGTCTTTAAGAAGAAAATCCCAAATTGTGGCCTCATCCTTGAGGCCAGGTCTGTGTCCCGCTCTGCCAGCTGCCCGGGCCCCTTTCTGCAGTGGCAGAGTGGGGACTATCCGCTTGGCGCACAGGCTGAGGACAGCTGCGTCTCCCACCCACCTGAGGAACATGGTGGGCCTATGCCACGCCTCAGGGAAGCTCGGGGGTTGGCTTTTGCAGGGAGACCAGGACTGATTTTAGAGAATTCCAAATGTCTTTCGGCAGTAGACCGACTCGGAAGACTGAGTGGTGGGCCCAGGCAGGAAGTGTGGCGAGTCCTTAGTCCCTGGGAGATTTTGATGTCCGCTAATGTCTAGGCATGTGCTTTCTCCGTGGGAGAGGCTGGCAGTGCCACAGCGGTGGCGTCGGGGGAGGGCAGTGCAGACGGGACTCGCTTCCAGAGCGAGAATGACCACACTGACCACATTTGCACAATACTTCGTTATTTAGCAGACCGGGATTACGAGCCAGGAAGGAGCTGATGTGCTGTCCCCAGCTGTCCCAGGAAGGAACAGTTGACTCCAGTGACCCCACTTATTAAATGGGAATGGGGGACATCAAATGGAGCTTAATCGGGCCACAGATTGTTTAATGGTGACTTTTTAAAATCTTAATAAAAATGTGGTCAATGTTCATAGTAGAAATTTAGAAAGCATAGTTAAGGAAAAAATAGAAAATTAAAATCTTCTGAAGCTCTGCTCTCGAGAGGTAGCCGCTGGGCCTCAGGGGCCTGTTCATGCATCCCAAGTTTGGAAACCCGTGCACTTGTATCCGTGTTTTCCAGAAGGGAACGGTTCATAGAGTGTAAATGATCCATGGGCTGGCTTGCTTAATAATAAAATCGTAAGCAGCTTGCCGAGTCGTTCAGAATGCCTGGTGCTGGTTGAGAAGGGGGACAGCCTTCCTCTGCGTGGGGTCACGTGCGTCACTCGCCTGCCCCCAGGGCTGGGCACTCCATATTTCCAGTGTGCAGTGGAGTGAGATTTGTGTGCTGGCCTCCTTCTCCTGAGGAGGGCACAGCCTTGGAGAGTGTCGCCAACAGACCTGGCCACGTGGTGCTCTGGGGACACCATGTCCAACCCCAGCTCCTGGGCACTGGGGACAGCACTGTCAAGCATAGCACAGAGAGCCTGGGGCAGCAGCCGGAGCAGATACCAGCTCAAAGGGAATGGGACAGTGGCCAGGCTGGTGTCTGATCTGTGCACTCAGGGGCAGTGAGAGCCACTGGGAATGTTGAGGGCCTTCCTACTGTGTGGCAGCTGGTCCAGGTGCTCCCTTAGCCCTGGCAAAAGTCCTGGATGGAGCGCGGTCGCCATCCCACCCTGCAGGCTGGCCACCGGAGGTGCTGACGGGCTTTGTGATGCATGCGCCACTTTGATGTTAGTCCCACGACAGCCCCATGAGGGAGGCCGTGCAGGTGTCCTGAGCCCTGTTTAACAGAGGAGGAAACTGAGGTTAGAGCATTCTTGGAGAATCCAGCAGCCTTGAGAATGATTGGCGGCTCACCCAGGCCCTTCCCGGGTGTGTGTAGGTTTGTCAGGGTGTGCAGGTGTGTAGGTGTGTGTGGGTGTGTGCAGGTGTGTCGGGGTGTGCAGGCGTGTGCAGGTGTGTCGGGGTGTGGAGGTGTGTGTGGGTGTGTGGGGTAAGTGGAGGCGTGCAGCGCGTGACCTTTTCTCTCTCCCTCCCTGCAGCCATGAAGTCGGGCGGCACCCAGCTGAAGCTGATCATGACGTTCCGGAACCACGGGCAAGCACTATTCAAGCCCATGAAGTGAGTGCCCAGGGCGGTGGGGCTGGGTGAGGGGTGAGGCCGGCCGGGCAGGGGCGGAAAGTGCACGGGCCCCGAGTGTCTGTCGGGAAAGTGACCCGAGCCCCCACTGCCTCTCCTCCCCAACGACGCCCTCCCACCCTCAGTTACGGGATTGGAAACCCACTGCTGGGTCGAGCATAAGCATTTGTATTTTACACAAGGAACCTGGAATGCGGACACCAAAGGGTGCCTCTCTGAAAGAGGTGATCTTTGCGCCTTTCCCGTGCACCCAGGACCTGCCCACAGTACCGACGAGGGGCTGGACGGTAGCTATGCCAGGCTTTGAGACCACGTGGTTTCTCTCAACTGTCCAGGGGGCCGTCCTGGCCCCACAGCAGCCAGACAATGTGAAGTGATCGGGGGTAGGGCGGTGAGGTTGGTGGTGGGAGGGGGGGCTGTTCCAACACGGCTTATTCGTGGGACTAGATGACAGGCTGGGTTTGGCCACAGACCAGTTTGCCATACTCTGGATAAAACAGAAACTATGTCACCAAAATCAATACTGAAGCACTTTGTGACACGTGAAAGTTTGATGGAGGGAAATTTGAAAGCCACCCGGGAGACTCAGGATCTGCAGTGTGTGACGTGGGCTCGGGTACCCCAGGGTCCAAGGCTGTTCTGCCATCTCTGCCAGGCCCAGGCAAGGCCACTTTGTGCCGGTGAGGGAGTTGTCGCAAACCCAAACACCTGCAAGGACAGGCCAGTCGTCGGGAGAGGGGCTTGGCTGGGGCCGGCGGCAAGCTGCAGGGTGTGGGACCCGTGGTGCCAGCTGTCTCTTGGTTCACCAGATCTTGGCCATCTGGCCTGATTCCTAATTTTGAAGAAAAGCTAGAAACATGGATTATTTTCCCCCTGTTTAATCTTCAAATTTAAAAAAGGGTGGTAATTAATTCAGAAGCATTTAAAATAAATACTTTGCTGGTCAAACAAAATATAGCTGCTAGCTTGCGAGTTGTGGCTGACGGCGTGTGTTTGCAGCTGGGCTTTGTTTCCGGGCTCCCACTTCTCTGGGAAGATGCCCTGCCCCAGGCTGAGCGCGTTGCCCTGCCCCGCAGGTCTGAGGAGGCGCCAGGAGTGTGCAGAGGCCCAGAGCTGTTGGCAGCGGGTGGTGGTGGGCGTGGCCTGTCTATATCAGGCATGACGTTGCCGACGCTTCCTTTCCTGTTTCTGTGTGAGCAAGTGAAATTCATTCCCTCCTTACGCGTGTCTGGCCTGGGAGGGACACGGAGGGCTTGGCCTGGTGGGGGGGTGGACAGCTGGATGCTGGCCGTGTAACTGGCCTTGTGCACGAGCCCGCGCCCCCACCCGGTGGCTCTGAACCTGGGTGAGGGGGGTCAGAGTGAGAGATGGCAGCTCTCAGGCTCCTGCATATACGCAAAGGAGCTATTTTAAGAAACTCAGTATCAGGACGTGGTATGCGGAGCTCGGGGCAGGCAGGACAGGCTGCTGGTGGCCAGGCCCTTCCAGGGCAACCGCAGGAATCCAGACAATGGCCGAAGTGACAGTGTCTCCATGTCCCCTTCAGCCGTGCGTCAAGGGCACAGGCTCGGCTTCAAGAGACACTTTTATGCCTCTCATCTGGTGGATGCATTTTTCAAAGTCAGGTATATTCTGAGCTGCTTGGGAAAGTTGCCCCTGGCTGGAAGGGTGGCCCTGCTGCCCCGAGGGACAGGACAGTGCATCGTGGGGACTCAGGGCGCCCACCCAGTGGAGAGCAGAGCAGGCTGGACTCCAGTTCTGATTGTGCTCCTGCTGGGTTCCCTGTGAGAATCCCCGAGGCTCTGCTTCTCGCCTTTGAGGAGGTAGAATGTCCGGCTGCGGTTAGTAACAGCAGCAGTGACGACGGCGTCACATAAGCTGTGCCCTGGGCCGGGCTCCATGCTGAGGGTGCAGCACCAGACCCTCTGTGCTCCGTCACACCCTCATGCAGCGCTGTGAAGGGTGGAGCCCAAGGCCCGGCCCAGACTTCCCGGCCTCCCCACTGTGGCCACGGGAGGGACCGAGTTCTCCGGAGCCCTGCTGGGCAAACCCTGGCCTCCGCAGCTGGTCTGAAGTCTGGGGCCGTGGGCAGTCTGGGGCAGGGCTGTGCCAGCGCTCGCAGAGGTCTGTGTGAGGCATGGGCTGAGTGGGGGGGGTTGAGCTGGGTCAGACTGTGGCTGTGGGAACAGGATTGAGAATCCTGTAGTTGTTGGGGAAACTGAGGCCGGGAAGGGAAAGGAGGTGTTCAAGGTTGACCAGAGTCCGAGCAAGGCTGTGAGCGTCCAGAGGCCAGCCCGGCCACTTCTTCCCGCAGAGATGGGGGCAAAAGTGGGGACCCCACACCATGGGCCAAGGGCGGGCGTTTTACAAACCATCGACACTGCTCCCTCCCTGCCCCCCCCCCCACATGGGTATTTCCTGGCACCCGGACCCTCCTCCGCTGACCGTGGCCTGTCATGGATTGTGGTCCTGTTGCTGCAGCCGTTCACACCCGACGACCTTCGGACCGGGCCAAGGCCTGGGGGCCGTGCGTTTCTTGCTCCCCAGTGGCTGTGGTTTCAATACAGAAGCAGCTGCGGTTTATGACCATAGCATTAAGAAATTAAAGTCCATGATTAATAGTTCTCTTTAAGAAAGGACTTTCTTCTGCGAGCTCATAATAGCTTTGTAAGTTCTTAATACACTATTAGGAAATAATGAGATGCGCACAGTGTTTTTCCTCTGGGATCTTAAAGGATGTAAATGGAGAGTCTGAAGGAGGGGCCAGACCCGGGGGTCCCACAGAGTGTCACATATGTGGCATGAGGGCGACCGTTTAAAGTTTTAGTGGTTATATATTTTTATTTTATTTAAAAAATTTTTTTGAGATAGGGTCTCACCCTGTCGCCCAGGCTGGAGTGCAGTGGTGTGGTCGTAGCTCACTGCAGCCTCGAACTCCTGGGCTCAAGAGATCCTCCCGCCACAGGCCTGTGCCACCGTGCCTGGCCAGGTTATATATTTTTAATAGACATAAGAAAACATATATAATGAGCACATTAGCCCCTGAGTTCCTGGATGTTCTTGCTTTAGAGTTAAAGTAAATGTTTACTTTTATTTTAAAAACAGCTTTATTGAGATATAATTCACATATCATATGGTTCACCCACTGAAAGTCTGCGGTTCGACAGCTTTCAGTACACTGCCAGGGCTGCACACCCCGCACCACGGCCAATGCCAGCCAGGGTTCCTCACTCCAGAAAGAAACCCCTTGCGATTTAGCCATCACTCCTCAGTCCCCCACAGCCCCTCTGCAGCCCCAGATGGCCACTAGCCTACTGTCTGTCTCTCTTTAATAATAATTTACTTACTCTGCATTTTCATATAGACGGGATCATGCAATGCATAGTCCTCTGTGACTGGCTGATTTCACTAAACCTAGTGTTTTCCAGGTTCACCTGTGCTGTCGCATGTGTCAGTATGGCACCCCTTTTACTACTGAATAATATTCCATTGCGTGGATAGACCACATGTGTTTATCCATTCATTTCTTGATGGGTATTTGTGTTGCTCTGGCTTTTTGACTATTATGAATAATATTGCTTTGAAGGTGGTTGTGCAAGTGTTTGTGTGGACGTATGTTTTCGGGTCTCTTGGACGTGTACCTAGGAGTGGCTGCTGGATCATGTGATAGCTGTGTTTAACTGTTTGAGGGACGGATAGTCTATTTTCCGCAGTGGCCACACCGTTTTATAATCCTACCAGTAATGTATGAGGGTTCTAGTTTCTCCACACCTTTGCCAACACACACTGTGATCTGTATGTGTAATTACAGCCATCCTGGAGGGTGTGCAGTGGTCTCTCCTGGTGGTTTTGTCTTGGCGGCCCCTAGTGACTAATGATCGCATCTTTCCATGTACGTGTTGCCATTTGTACATCTTCTTTGGGAGAAATGTCTAATCATAGCTTTGGCCATTTTTTAGTTGGGTTATTTGTCTTTTTGTTATTGAGTTGAAACAGTTCTTTATATATTCTGTCTAAATCATTTCTTTCTATTTTTAGTAGAGATGGGGTCTTGCTCTTGCTCAGGCTGGTCTCAAACTCCTGACCTCAAGCAATCCTCCTGCGTCGGCCTCCTAGTCTTTATATATTCTGAATGCAAGACTTATCCCAAATATGGTGTCCTTTGAAGCACAAGCTTTGAAGTTTTAGGATGTCAGGTTTATTTATTTATTGTTGTTGCTTGTGCTTTTGGTGCAGTACTGATGTTTTAACATTGAAAAAATATATATGTTGGGAATATGGTGGTGCCGGACATGGCAGTCAGCAGAACAGGGCTGGCTTCTGGAAACAGTGATGCATCCACAGGACACAGGTTTGAGGCAGCCATCCCTGCCATTTGACCGCCCTGGGACTCAGTTTACCCATCTGTCAACAAGGGCATTGTCAAAAGAGGTCTCGAGGCCACTTCCAGGCCTGAACCCCACGGAGCTGGTTGAGGGAACAGCTCCAGCGATCTGGCTGCACAAGGCTGGGGGAGCAGGTGGGAGGTGGAGCTGGGTGGACACAGCCAACCCTGTGGGTTCTGGGCAACAAATTCCAACTTGCTTCTCAGAAAGGAACTTCCAGGCCTGCCCATGGCTGCTCCCGACGCTGGCTATGGCTGCCTCCTGGCAGAAATGTTCATTTGGCCATTCCGCAAGCACTTACCAAGCTCCTGGGCCTGGCCTCGCGCCAAGGGCTGGAATTGCAGACGTGACTCAGACCCGGCGCCCTTGGAGAAGCCGCGAGGGGCTCAGACCTCCAGACTTGGGCGGCCCCACTCCAGATGCGCCTAACATTCCTCACGATCACACCCTCACTGCTCAGCAGGGAGCTCACACAACGTGTGTCCGGTCTGAGACGTCCTAGGGAATGAGGGGCCGGCTTCAGAATTGGAGCCACAGGTGCACAGAGTGAGTGACACGATGAGCAGGTGGGGGGAGCACACAAGATATGCCCACTGCTGGGGAGGGTCCGGCTGGGGAGGAGGTTATGCTCACTAGGTGTTCCGGAAGACGTCTCAAAATCTTTCTGTAGCTGAGGACTGAGAGTCAGTGTGAAGGTCAACTGAAGGTCACGTCACCCTGGGCCAGAGGAGCACCCGATATTCGGGAAAGCTGGCTGACTCCAAAACCGAATGGTTTCCATGGGGCCAGGGGCCTCGCGGTCCCATACTGTGGGCTGTCTGCAGCCGGCACAGCCTGTGGCTATTTAGGGGGAAGTTGTTACAGTGTGGCAAAGTTACACTCCGCTCGTCTCTCTAGTGTCCACGAGCCTAGCGGTGCTGCGGCGGCAGATACGGGCACGCCCCCACTGCAGAGCGTGTCGGACAGTCCTGGGTTTGACACTGAACTCGCGGGAAGCGGAGGCGCGGCTGTCAGGGAGGGGCAGAGGCAGGTCCTGTGGGCGCTGGGGCCCGGGTGCCAGGAGTTTCCCCAGAGCAGCGCTGGTGCTGCAAGGGCCAGCTCCTGCCACCGTGCAGAACGGGCGGAGGCAGAGGCGGGAGGCTGTGTCGGGTTCAGGTGAGAAGACAGCGTGGACAGGCTGGGGATACGTAAGAGGCGTTGAGAGGAAGCACATCCGCTGGGTGTCGAGGGAGTGAGGGCTCCAGGCCACTTGGGATGTCCAGGCAGAGCCATGTGGCACCTGAAGAGTAGAAGACTGATGCCAGGTTACGTCCAAGGTCACCCATGCCATCTGTGCAACCTGGTCAGATCGCTGCCCCGTCTGGGCCTGAGGTTCCTTAGGCCGCACGTCCCTGCCGCCCTGTCGCATCTCAGGGGAGGAAAGATCGGGATTCCCAGGGTGAGTCGAGTGGTGGATTTGGCAGGAGCTCTGCAAGCCATCGTGGTTCCCTCCCCAGGGTTAATCCTTGTTCTTTGAACGTCTGGACATTCCTGGGCTTTAAGTTTCCACTTCCAATGTTAGCGGGAAGAGGGAGACCGGTGTCCTAGAGCGGTGGCTGTGTGGGATCGGGAGGCCCTACTGGGCTGGCCTGGAGGGTCTGAAGGCTCCTCACAGCCTCCTCCTCAGAGCGGAAATGCCCTCTGCCTCCGTGCACGGCCAGGATGGAACGTGTCTTCGGTGGGCAGTTGGGTGGCTGTGGGCGTTTGGTGGTTGACAGAGCTCTTTAGCACACATGATGTCATTTGACATTTGACGTTTATAACCACCCAGGTGTGGGTATTATTTCTATTACCAACTGTCCTCACAGAGGAGGAAAGTGAGGTTCAGAAAGTGTCGACATTAATAGTGAAGAGGCTTCAAGGGACGTGAGTCCAGGGTCCCTGACTGTGGGTCCAGGCCTCTGAGGGGACATTATGCTGAAGCCAGGCAGCCTGGGGCCAGAGTCAGGTGCTGGTCGGGCTGTCTTTTCCGAGGAGGCTCTTGCCCTTCCTGCTCCTTCTCGGCTGGAATTTCTGGAGCCACATCCACTGGGACATGCCTTAAATACTCTCATTTGTCTGGTGTCTGCTAAGCTGGCTGAGGGCTCCCAGGGCAGGGTCCCAGCCCCATGCCCGTCTCCCCTGACCTGCCTGTTCCCTGCAGGTCTAGCCCTTGGCCCAGCGTCTGAGTGAAACCCAGTGGAGGGTCCCATGGGCTGCCGGGAAGTTCCCTGCTGTCGTGTCTTCTTTTCTTTCCTTTTGCAAAGAATAGAAACGTGCATGTGTGTGTGAGTGTGTATCTGTGTCTCCCAGAGAAACCGCCATGAACAGCTGTTCCCAGGCCAGGATTCCTCTCAGCCAAGATGTATAAACAGAGGCAGCTGCAAAAAAATTTGCAGGCTGAGACAGTATTTCTAAATGCAGAAACCCGAGCCCTCCTTCCGGGCTGTCACTTGGGCAGCAGAGCGGGAGGAGAGCAGCCCCGTCCACAACATCATCCCCATAATATCTCATGGGTTTGAAGAGGCGCCTCGTTCTGCCTGAGTGGTGCCCCACGACCCAGGCATAGCTCTGGGGCCACGGCTGACGCCTCCCCTCCCGAGCTGAAGGGCCAAGAGGAGGGTGGCGGCTGGTTGGCCCCGGGGCTGAGCAGGTACAGCTGGAAGATGCAGGGAAGCCTGGCCATGGCTTCTGCAGGTGCCCTGGGGCCACACATGGGACCACGCATGGGGCCACTGAGACTACACCCGCCCATGAGACAATCAGACACAGCTTGAAACCACAGCCTGTACGTGGCTTCTGCAGGACCAGTGTTCAGCTGGGGGGTTATTTGCATCAGATGCCCAGGCCCCTCTTTGGGTCAGCATCCTGGCTCCAAGATCCCCTGGGTTAGTGACACAGTGGTCCACAGATAGCTCTGCCTGACCTGGACCCCTCCCTGGTGCCCCGTTGCACGGAGGAGCCTCGTCCGGCTGTTGTGAGCAGGGAGGAGTAACTTGCACCCGGACCTGGGGACCAGGTGGCAGGAGCTGCTCTGGGCTGTCACGGGATGAAGCTGCCCAACATAACGGACTTGGGCTCAGTCCCTGGAAGGACGTCTGGTGGCAGACAGCTGCCCGGTGCAGGCAGGCCTCTGGGAGGTGCGGCTTTCCCTGAAGCTGCCTCCTCTTCCCACACTTTGGGCTTCTGGGCAGGCAGAGGCCCTGCCAGGCTTCTCTGTGGTCCCACGTGGCCACCCCGGCTGCACGGGCATCTGGGGAGGGCAAAACGCATGCAATATTAGTAAGAAAGAAGGCTTGACGGTGACAGGGGCCCGCACCTTATTATAAAAGCTTGTGCCCTTGAGACTGTTTCCTCTCACCATTTTACAGGGAGAGGTGCGGGCGGAGCCGGTGCTGGGGTTGGAAGGGCCTGTCCTCCGCGGCGGGGGGGAGAGGGCGAGGTGGCCCCGCCTTTAATTGAGGTTCTGTTGATGTTCTCGTTAGATAAGCTGTGAGGGACTCTTGCAGCAGGGATGGGGGCTGCCCCCATTGGGCGCTCAGACGCTTTGCGGGGTGTCCGTGTGAGGCGGATCGGCGGGGCAGGGCATGGCAACTTGGGCCTACTGCTGCGGGCGCGGGCCTCAGTGTCCTCCCGTGTGAAATGGGTTGCACGAGTCACAAAGCAGGACGCGCACTTGTGGGCGGTGCATGTCCGCCACGCCGGCTCTGTTTGCCCTGCACCGAGGTAGTGTTGAAGCGTGGGCAGCGTATCGGGGGCCACCCCAGCAGCTCTTCTCCCACCGGCCTGGTCCCATCACTTCCCAGGCCACTGGCGCCCGACTCTGGACGCCTCCTGCTCACACCCTGCAGGGCTCCCACCACGGCCCCTTTGACACTACACTGTGACACGGCCGAGCAGAGCTGAAGGGACCTCGGGCTTCAGGACCCTGGGGCTGGAGAAGACATGTCCAGCCACCCACTGCTGTCCCAAGGGCTTGGGAGGCAGCGGCCGCAGGGCGGAGGGCCCAGGCACTGGGTGCAGGCGCGGTAACCTTGAAGGCTGACTTGGATTTCCTATCCAGCATGCGGGCTGGGGTGGGGGGCCGTGGGCCCCTGCAGGGCTGTCTGGGGAGAGGGAGGAGCAGGCGGTGTCCAGGGTTGGCCGGGTCCCTGCAGCGCGAGTGCCCCTCAGGAGCACTGGAGTGGACGTGGCCCCTGCCAGAGGCCAGAGCTGTGCAGAGCACAGCCTGGCGTGGGCCCAGTCCCAAAACAGGAGTGGCCAAAGAGGCGGGCTGGGAGCCATGCAGGCAGCTGGTGTCCGCCCTCCCTGGGCCTCCGGCAGGAATCTAGAAGGGTTTGGGGCAGCTGAGGGACACACAGACCCAGCTCCGAGTGCGTGTGGTGCGGTGGAGAGCCCTCAGAAAGTGCCGAACCCGCCAGAGATGCAAAGAGCAAATAGCCTGGCGGTGGACGCAGCTGGCGGCACTTGGGCCACAGACTTCCTCTGTGGACTCATGGTCCTGGGCCCGGATGCAAACCTGGAGAGCCTTGGTGGGCGCTGACACAACAGAGCCAAGGCCACTGTCACTGAGGCCATTCTTGGCACAGGAGGGCCCCCAAAGAAACGGGGGCCCAGAGGCCTGAGGGGGCCCTGGTGTCATGGATGTGTGCCGTGGTTGGGGTGAGGCCTCAGGAATGGGCCATTCCCGAGGATGAGCCACTGACTGCAACAAGAACCCGGGCCCGGCCCGCTCCTGAGTTCGCTGAGCAGGGTGCTGAGAATGGGCCTGAACACCCTGGGAGTGAGCACCCAGGCAGCAGGGTACCGGGACCCTGCAGAGGCTGCAGGACCACGTGGCCAGGGCTGTGCATGGTGGGAGGAAGGGAAGGAAGGTGTCTGGGGTGCTGAGCAGTGCTGAGAGAGGCGCTTTGAGTGGGTCTCAGAGTGAGTGGGGGTCCCTGAGTGGGTTCTGGGGTCAGCAAGGGGCCCTTGGGCAGGTCCCGGGGTGAATGGGGGCCCTTGGGTGGGTCCCGGGGTGAGCGGGGCCCTGAGTGGGTTTTGCAGTGTGGCCTGGAGTTCCCAGGGCAGCCGTGTGGAAAGCCTTCTAGGCACATGACCCTCAGGGTAAGACTTGGGGAAATGAAATGGTTTTGAGGCTCCGTGAGTGAATGGTTTGGAATTTCCAAGATTTGCTGTTCTGTTGATAAGTAATGTGTGTTTCTGTCCTCTGTGCCCTCACCAGCCCCCAAAGGCAAACAGATTGCCCAACAGGCGTCATGGGTGTGGGGCCAGCAGGAGGCCGGGCCTGACCAGGGGTGGACAAGGACCCTTTTGTGTCCACACTGGTTGTGGGCCGCCTCCACACCAGCTCCTCGCGCTGGCCCTGGCTGGGCGGGGCCCCCGGCTCGCCTGAGCTCCTGCTTCTTCCCTGTGGGGACACCCGCCGGGGACCCTTGGGCCCTGATGCACTCAGCAGGGGACTGCCTGGACCTCGCGTGCTGTCCAGGCCACAGTGGCATCCGCCCCAGGCGTACAAGGTGCCTCCTTGGTCCCGTTGGAAAAATGTTCCATAATGATCTGGGCAGCTGGATCCTCTGGCAGAGAGAGGCCAGGCCCACCCTCCCCTTCTCCCCAGCCACGGTCACTGCACGTCCTCGCTGAGCACCTACTGGGCAGCCAGGATTCCGCAGTGACCAGAGCACACAGGGGCCCACCTCGCATGGAGCTTAAATTCTGCAGGGACAGTCAACAAACTCGGGGACAGGTCGGCAGGAGCTCTGCAGAGAGGACACCCTGCGGAGCAGACTGAAGCCCAGGGCTGGGCTGCAGGCAGGTTCCCCTGAGCTGGCTCTGGCCCTCTGCAAAGTGGGTGCCGCGCCTCTCTGTGCATGCGCTGCTCCGGCCTCAAGCTGAGGCCCGAGCAGCAGAGTCGGAAGCAGAACATTCCTGCCAGGGGCCTGCAGCGCTGGAGTCAGAGCCCGCCGGAGGGAGGGCAGGAGGCTCCTGCCTGGAGTGCTCCCGCCTCTGGTGCTGGTAGCAGGAGGAGCTCAGGGCGGCTGCTTTGTTCACTCTGGCACTCCCCGGACACCTGCGGGAGTGAGCCATGGCGGTAGCTCATGAGGGAGCAGCATGTGCAAGGTGTGGGATCACACTAGGGCCTTAGGGTCAGGAACGGTTGGGGGTGGCCAGAACATGGGGCCTATGGGGCGGGCTGGAGGCTGTGTAGGGCCTCGTGGGCCACGTGGACGCTCCAGGAGGCCAAGGGGAGGGTGTTCCTGGGGCTGGGTGCGGGCGATGGTCTGAGGGCGGCCTGCAGTGGTCAGGGCAGGCCCGGCCCCGGTGCTGGCGACACGGTTGGAGACTAGGGGAGCAGGAAGTCTCAAGAGCAGCTGCTGCCGCCTGCAGCCTCCTATCAGGGCCACGTCCTGCAGGCCCTGGAGAAAGGAGCCTGCTGCCCTGTGCCAGTCCTGTGCCAGTACAGGGAGCGGAGGGCCAGAGGGAGTGTCCTGGGCCCCTGGGGCCCGGGTGTGGCATTGACACGGAGTGTGCAGTATCTTCGGGGCCCTGAGACCCTGGGGCCAGATCCCAGTAAGGGTGAAGGGAGGGGCCCCGCGGGGCGACCAAGGGATGGAGGACAGTCCAGTGTGAGGGGTGCACAGCAGTAGGTGGGTGCCAGGGGTGCAGGTGCATGCATGTGCATGTGTGCATGTATGTGTGGGTATGTGTGGACTTGGGGATAGACATGCACATGTATGCTTGTATATGTATGTGTGGTTGTGTGCCATGGGTGGGTGTAAATGTGTGTGGGAGGGCATGCACATGCATGTAGGTATGTGCACATGTGTACACATGTGCCCATGTGCCCGTGTGCATGGGCGTGTTCATGTGGGGGGTGTGAACATGTGTGCACACACATAATCATGTGGTGAGTGTGCATGTGTGTACATGTTTGTGCATGCATGTGTGCACACATGTATATATGCATGCATGTGGGGGTTATGTGTGTGCTCACATGTGTGTGCACACCCATGTGTGTATTTCTGTGTGTGCTTATGTGATGGGGAGTGTGCACGCGTGTGTGAGTGCAAGCCTGTGTGCGTCCCTGTGGGGGCAGTTAGGATGAGCTTGTCCCCTGATCCAAAGCAAGAGGCCCTGGCACAGGCTTCTCCTGACTTGAAGTTGGGGTTGTCCCCACGGCGCAATGACGGAGACTTGGGATTTAAAAGTTGTTTGCTCACCCGCTTGTCCATGAGCTCCGGGCCAGGTGCTGAGTCTCACTGTGGTGTGGGGCAGATGAGTCCCTGCAGGTGACATCTGCAGGGAGGGTCATCTGTGTGGGGGGCTTTCCCAGCAGCTGCTGAGTCTCTCGGGGACCCCGCCTAGTGCCTGCCAGTCTCCCGCACTGTGCAGTGGGGTGGACCCCGCAGGTGGTGCTGCCGTCACCTGCTGGCCCTAGGTGTAGGACACTTGGGTGTTTCTAGCTCCATGGATTATTTTTATAGTCAGGAAAAAATGAACTTTATTAATTTGAAAAACAAATAAACAACAATCCTGAAACGAGCTTTTGAGAGAGTCTGCTGAGCCCTCTCCAGGCGTCGAGGAAGCAGGAAGATTCCGGCCCTGCTGGAAGGAGGAGGCTGAGGAGGTGCCCCCCCCCCCCAGTGAGCCTCTGAGACCCCCTGAGCTGCCCAGCCTCGGCTCAGTACTGTCCTGCATCTGCCTGGGGCCCCTTGCCTGCCCGGCTCCCTTGGAGGACAGCTGTCAGCCCTGCGGGCGCCACTGTCACCAAGAACAAATTGGATTCCAACACGCTGATTGAGACAGGACAGCAGAAGGCAGCTGACCCTTGGGGCAGACCAGGGGTTGGGGGCTTGCTGGATCCTCTGGGGGGTCTGTTGCCAGGGGCGCCATGTGGGTGCGGCCCCTGGAGAAGGAGTGTCTTCTCCAAACTCGCCTGGTGCAGCCTGGGCCACTTCTCGCTGTAGGGGACACAATTCTGTGCCTCTCAGCCGCTGAGCTGTCTGAGTCCGTGGGAAAGGCTGGCTAGGAGCTGCCCAGCCCAGAGAACCCGGGATTGTTGGGGGCTGGGGCACAGCTTGGGAACAGTGACAGCAATACCAGCATCTGCCCTGTGCCCAGTGCTGATGCAGAGCCACGCGTTGCAAGGCTTCTCTCTGTCAACCCCCACAAGAGGTACAGCAGAGCCTGTCGCTGTCCGGCCACAGGCAGGACCCAGAGGCCCAGGGAGGGGAGTGCTGCCCACTGCCACCCAGCTGCAGAGCGGGGTCTGGGTCGTGGCCTGACACATGTAGAGATGTGCTTTCCCGAGGCTCTGGGTGGACGGGCACTGCAGTCACACTGCCCAGCCACTGCCAATTGTCACTCTGACTCGTCTAAACCTCACTGGTTTGCTGGTGGCCACAGCTGCATTAACTCCGGAAGGCCACCGAGGCTCGCCATCTTCTACCCTTACTTGGCAGCTAGAAATGTCTTTGCTTAAAAAGATAAAAAGAAAAGGAAATTATTAACAATTATGTAACAGTTTCAGAGAACCTGGCAGGGAAATGAATACAAATGAAGTAAAAACTCGGTAAAACCTTCAGAGAGCTGTAGGCCCATTTTACAGATGGGGAAGTTGAGGCTTATTCCTCCAGCCATCTCAGCAGCTGGCAGAGCCCCCAGGATGCCGCCCCCCCCCCAGCCTCTCCTGCGGCTCCTCTGATCAGATTGCTCAGCCTCCCCGGCCGGCCCACTGTGGGTGGGTCCTTGGGGGCTCCTTGTTGCAAGTCAAAGCAAGCCCATTTCCCCCCAAAATTCTCCTGAACATCATTATCAAGAGTATCTTTTTATGTTTTTTCCCAGGTATTATGGTCACGGGGTGTCTGCTGGTGTTTGGGCCGATGCTCTAATTGTCCCGAAAGGGGGGACGACTGAAGGGAGGGGAAGAAAATATGGTTCTCATTTTGCTGGTTCTGGGGAGGACAGTGGAAGTCGGGGGTCAAAAGCAGTTTGATGGGGTCTAGTTGTTTTCAATGCCCCAGAAGGGAATTTTGCAGATTTAAGATCTCCTTAAACAAGCAGAGAATAGGCTAACATGCAAGCCCCTAACTCTGAATTTAGTTTATTTTTCCCAATAATATTTTCTAAACACCCAGGGCGCCGTGGAGGAAAAACAAGATGATAGCAGTAACCTTGGTGCTAAATATTTAATCCCTGGTTTAGTCGTTAGTAGCAGTCTGCCTTTTTATTACTTTTTGATAAAATGAGCTACAGGGACTCCTGCACCTGACACAGCGTGTGCCTGTGTTTCGGGACACGCGTGTCCACTTCGCTGAGCACTGGATGGGCAGACAGCCGTGTTCACACACAGTAGGTCTTCAACTTCCAAGCTTGGCAATCAAGTCTAAGCCATCGCAATGATTTTTAAATGGCAATGACGTCAGACTTTCCTCACCGTTACGAATCTTTGAACCATTTTAAAATTGATTTTCTTTAAATTGACCACAAGAGGCAAAGAGGCTCTTCTGAATTGATTTTCCACCGAGCCAAGGAAGTGAGAGATTTTCTCCCTTTGCATCTCGCGTTGAAGAGCTGCCGGCGGTTTCCTGTGTGGCCGCGCCCTGGGCGCGACTGCGGCTTGGTGCCTCTGCACCGTTGGCGCTGGAGAAAGTGGGTTCGGTGGAAAAGCTCAGAAATCTCTGAGTCCTTACACGCTCTGGGGGGCTCTTAGGTCAGTGTGGCTTAGCTCAGACTCGGTGAGGACTCGGTGAGGACAGAGCCAGCACCATGGCAGGAGCCTGGCCACCCAGGGCCAGTGCCACAGCTCAGCGTGGGGGTCAGGTGGGTCTGCGTCCCCATTGCCAATCCCACAAGATGCCCGTGGAGGGCCGGGGGGAGGTTGGGGCTGATCTTCCCAGCCAGCTCTCGGGAGGGCGGCAGCTTCCTTGGAGCTGGCGTGAGCGGGGAACGAAGGCACCCTAAGGCGACGTGGCAGGTGTGGGTGACCCACTGTTGGAGCCCAGGTCTTTAGGGTCTCGGCAGAGCCGCCAGCCTCTGCCGCACTGGACCAGGTCCATCCTGCGTCCTCACCAACAGCGGCCCAGCTGCGATTCAGGCAGCTCCCGCCGAGGCACAGGTAGCGTCCCGGGCGGCGTCCTCCTCAAGTTTACAGTCCTGACTTAGAATAGCTCCGAGCTGGGGACGCCCCACCCTAAATCTCGGCCCTGGAAGCTGCTTCCGAGCCCACCTGCCAACCGTCCCATCTGCAGACGGGATCAGAGCCGGGTGAGCAGTGGCCTGGAACACGCGGTCAGACCGCACCCCGCCCGACACCCCCCCACCCCACTGCCACGGGGCCCCCCATAAGGACTCTGTCTTCTGGGAACCTTACTGTGGTGTCCTCTAGCAGGTGTGTAGGTGCCCGGGTGCGTCACTGCCCTTTCAGCGCCGAGTCCCCTGTGACTTGCTCACGCGGCGGGTGAGAAGCAGCCCCCGTGATGGGCAGTGGAAATCCACTGGGGTCCCGTCTGTGGTGGCCAGGGCTCAGGACCCCTGTCCTGGCTGGCACGACACGTCCAGGTCACAGTTGAGACAAAGGATCTCACCCCTCGGGCTGGAGCGGGGGATGCCAGAATTAGCGCGGATACTAACAGTGCACTCCCAGACCATGAAAGGTCACGCTGAAGTCACTGTCGGGGAGCCCCTCACCTTCCAGAACATCTACCAGCTGAAAACCTGGTATTAAACAGCTTAATATATCTCGTTAATGACAAGGTGGCGGTTTTCTGCTGTGTGAGTGATGGGAAGGTTATCCAAGGGAGAAAGGCTGAGTTTCGCCTCCCACCTTCCTCTGGTGAGTCAAGGATCCACTGTGTGTCTGGGAGGAAAAGAGCCTCCGTCTTATCTGGTTTCCTGTCTCCCCGAGGTTGGCCCGGGAGGGGAGCGGAGGGCACAAGCTCGCTGGTCCGTTCTGTGACAGTCTGGGAAGTGCTCCCGATATATCGGGTCCCAATCCCTGCAACCTGTAAATCCACCTTGTTTTGAAAAGGAGTCTTTGGAGATGTGATTAAGTTAAGGATTTGGGACGAGGAGATCACCCTGGGTCACCCTGGGCCCTAAATGCAATCGCGCGTTCTCATGGAGGGAGGTGGAGGGAGGTTTGACAGGAGGAGGAGGCCACGAGCTCAGGACCACCGGGAGCCCCCAGGAGCTGGGTGAGGCAGCAAGGACCCTCCCCCAGAGCTTCTGGAAGGACGAGGCCCCATAACACCTCAGTGTCAGACTTCTGGTCTCCAGAGCTGGGCTGGGATTAATCCCTGTGCAATTGAGTTCCCCAGTTTGTGGCTCTTTGTCACGACAGCCACAGGAGACTCATGGACGGACCTTCTGTGTCCCACTACTCGGAACGCAAGGAGCTACTCACCAGGCTCCAGTGGATGGCAGTGAGCGGGTGGAGGGAAGCTGGGCCGTCCAGGCAGCAAGCCTCAGCCCAGCCAGTGACCTTGGGCAGTCCTTGACTTCTCCCAGCCTCAGTTTTGTCATCTGTAAAATGGGTCTGGGAAAAATGCCTGTCTCGTAGACTGTGAAATTTCCATGAGTGGGTATATATGAAGCACTGAGAACAGAGCCTGGCACATAAGAAGTTCTGTGTAAGAGTTTGCTATTATCAATAAGATGTAGAACAATGTATATATTGATAAATGGATGGAAATGGACCCACCTCCAGACCCATGGGTGGTCCTGGCGGGGTGCGGGCTGGTCCCCGGCCAGGTCCTCCTGCCCTCCCTCCAGGCATCGCTGTGTGTCTGGCCCATCCCAGTCGGGCCCCAGAAAGGCCATAGACATTCAGCCCTGTGCTCAGACCAGGGCTGCATCCAACGGACGCAGCACGGGTTGGGACCTAGAGGTCGGGGCTCTGAGTGTCACCAGTGCTGGGTGCAGATTTCGTCTGTGCCTCTTACTAGCCTTGGGCAGGTTACTTCATCGCTCTGTTCCTCAGTTTTCCCATCTGTAAAATGGGAGAAATGACGACATCCTGTTCCCAGGTTGTAAGTATTTAATGAGACAAAGTAAGTGTTGTAAGTGTTTGATAGTGTTGCTACTGTGGCTGTTACTGTGACCCAGGTACCTGCTGGAGATCTTACAAACCCCAGTGGCCCCTGCCAGCGGCGTTCCTGGGGACGGCGGGGCCCTACAGTTAGCAGTCACTGACTGGCAGCAGGATGTTCCCACAGTGTCTGTCTCGGAAGCAGTGAGCTTTTTGTTGGAATCCATTAGGACTCATGTTCTTTGATGAGGCATTGGTGGGAGTTGGAATAGCCCTTGACAAACATGTATCGATGTTCATCCATTCAGCACACTCTCCCTGGCCCCTGCTGCGAGCCAGTGACACTGAGCAGCATGTCATCTCAGAGGGGTTGGCGCTAAGATGATAAACCCCGGTGGTGGCTCGGAGCAGGTCGGCGGACTCATGCTAAGCATGCGGTGGTGACTATGGCAGTTTTGCAGGCCAGACTGTTTCCATCACAAGTACTCGACTCTGCCATGGTGGCACGAAAGTGACCACAGACGACAGACAGACCAGCGAGGCTGTGTTCCAGTGAGACTTTACTTACAAACCAGGCATCAGGCTGGCTTTGTCCTGCGGGCTGTGGCTGGCTGACTCCCGGCCTGGACCTGTGATGGGGGCAAGTCTGTTCTTCAGGAAAGATGCCAAGGGAGAGGGTGCTGGGCGACCAGCGTCAGAGCATTCCTGGCTAGGGGGCAGCAAGTGCAAAGGTCCTGTGGCAGGAACAGGCAGGTTCCAGCAGGTTCCTCCCATTTAAGGAGCAGGCAGGTGGAGGCCCTGGAGGGTGTTAACAGAGCAGCTTCACCTGGTGAAGGCTGGCGTGGTCAGGGCCGGAGGTGTTACCTGCTAGGCAGGTGGTGCTGAAAGATACGCATCAGGTGGGGTCAAAGCCCCCGGAGAGGTCATCCCGCAGCCGCACTGCACAGCCTGGGCCGGCGAGGGTGTTCCTGGGGAGCCCTGGCGTGGTGGGAATTCACCTGCCTGTTTGAGAGCGAGAGTGGGCACGGTGGCCCTGGGACAGGTGAGCACCTGCAGAGGCACGTGCGTCTGGCCGAGGGTGCCCGGTGACGTGTGCAGACTCCCCAGCTCTTAGGGCCTGTTGAGTGCCTGCTTTTCCTTCTGCCTGTGCTGCAGGGCTTGGTTTGGCCGCGGTTTTCTCTCGGGAACAAAAGGTTGATGCCTGGCCCACCCCTCTCTGGCCTCAGTTTCCCATCTGTGCCTGGGGCCTTGGGGCTCAGGGCTGTGGCCTCTGGGGATGGCCCTGTGACTGCTCTCTGGCCCTGGCGTAGCCCTGGGGTCCACCCTCCCATATCGGCTTTTCTAGTGGCCTCTAGTGGGGCCCATCCAAGCAGGCAGAGGGTGAAGCTTGTGGGGCCTTCCTGGGACCTGGCCCTGCGGAGCCTCACCCAGCTCTCCTTTCCCTTCACCCTTCACCGAAATGGCTGCCTCAGAGCTGTGGCTCCCACCTCGCTCCTCTGCGGTGTTTTACCAGGATGGGAACAGCCCCGCGGGCAGTTTTGAAGTCAGCCTTTAAACTTCATTTTCCTCCTGCTCAGGACTGAGCCAGGTGGGGCCAGGTGGGGCCAGGTATGGCCAGGTACGTGTGCTCTGACCTCAGAGGCAGTGGTGCGGGGCCCTGGTGGCCTGCGTGAGGGGCGGTGGGCCCAGGGCCAGGTCTGGTGCTGCAGGACCCAGAGTCTCCTCCTGAACGGGGTCTCCCCGGGGGTCTTGGCGGAGGGTGCAGGCATTTCTCATGTCCGTGTAGGACTCTCGGGGAGCAGCTGCTGTGCCCTCCCTGCACCCCCGGGCACCAGCCTGGTCCCCCGCCCCCAGGCCTAGCATCTGCCCAGTGACCCTTGGCGTGTGGCCCTTCGGGCACAGTTGACCTACAAAGAACAGAAAGGCAGCATTGAAAAGCCTCCCGCCAGGCTCTGCCCTTCCTGAGGCTCCTTCCTTCTGGCAGAGCCACGCGGATGTCCTGTGGGGCTCTGGGAATGTGACTTTCAGGGTGAGTGTCCGACTCCTGTCCTCAGTGGGCCCACGAGCTGTCGTCATGCCGCAGGGCTGTGGAGCCCAGACCTTCTCCAGGAGGAGAGAAAGAAGCCCCTGGCACCCACCCCAGGACACCCCAACCAGCCCCCTCCCAGGGCCTGCAGGGCCAGGTGGGCCACGCCAAGGATGAGCCGCAGCCCGGGCACTCGATCCTCAGAGCTTCCTGGGTCGACAACGGGAGAAACATCAAAGCCGGGTGGTGCAAGCCAGATTTGAGCCACGTGCACTTAGCACATTGGTGTCTCTGCCCCGCACAAGCCGGCACATCTGCTCCTTTGCAAATGCAGAATGTGCGTGAATTGCTGCTTTGGGGGGCTCTGTCCTGCAGCCCGGGGGAGCCTGTGCCCTGCCTGTGGCTCTGCTAATGTGAGCTTCGGGTTAAGTCCTCCCCCAACAGGCCCTGGCAGGGGCTTCTGTTTATGTCCACCCTGTACATAGTCAATCTATTGATTTATTTTTACGTGTTTCCTTCTCTGAACTTGATGTTTTACTTATCCCCCAGAAAGCAAAACCAGACTTTGAGTCTGAGTCCTGCAGCGAGGGGGTCCTGGGTGGGTGAGCTCTCGTCTGGGGTGTGGGGGGGAGTGGTCACATCTACAGCCCGAGAGGCCAGTGTGGCTTGGGCTTGCTGGTCAGCCCAGCTCTGTCTGGACCCGCAGTGCCACCTGCTGCCTCCCTCTCTGTCTCCCGGGTTGCTGGCCACGCTGGCAAGGACTGTGCCTTCCAGGCCTGGGACCCGGGCTCCCAGGGAGCTCGGAAAGACCCTTTCTGTTCCAGGAAATGTGCGTCCTCAGCTGCCCCGTTCCCCCCCCCCGGTCAGGGCAGTTGCGTGCTCTGGTGCTCTGCCAGCCGCAGGGCCAGATAACATCTTTCCACATTTCCATTCCCCACCACCCCAGAACAAAAGCGCCAAGCCCTGTACCTGCCCTCCTCACCAGGGCACCTGGGCACACCTTCCATCTGGATGCCCCAGGAAAGGAGGGGCTGCCAGGTGACTGGTTCGGTAAAGTTCACCCCTGCCTGGCCTAGCGGGTTTGGTACTTTTCCAGTGTGTTCTCCCCAGTGGCCATGAGTGGCCGCACCTTCTGTCATGTGCACAGCAAGGGCCAAGACCTCCCCACAGGGGGAGAGCCAGCCTGCCCGGGTCCTCGGGGCCACCCCTCCTCCTGACCTCCACCGTCCTGTCCCTCGCCCTTGCAGGTGTGAGGAGAAAAGCCCCAATCTCCCAGGGTCATCCCGGCACTCTGGCTTCTGACAACTCTAGAGACGTCCCGTGCCGCTCCTGCTTGGTGGCCTGGGCCTGAGAAGCCAGTGTGGCCGGGCAGGCGTGACTCTGGGCCAGAGACACCTCCCCTGTAGCAGAGACACAGCTCTGAGACTCTCGATTCTCTTTTCAGACGTTTCCTGCTGGTAATGACAGCCTCTAGCACCCAGCAGACGGTGGCACGGAGGTTGTCCTTTCACCACATTACGTGGGCAGTTGGGGGACAGAGTGGACTCCGGCCTCCTCTGTCGTCACTGGCTATGCACAGTGAGCAGTTTTGACACCCTTCATCTATTTTGGTGCAAACCTTAAGCAGTGAGGGGGGACCAGCCTCTTTCTCAGCGTCGTGCACATTCCCGGCTGGCCCTAGGCGGGAGTGTCCAGGCCCTGCCCGCCTGTGGATTCCCTGGGTGCCCAGCTCTGTCCACAGGGCCTCATCGGGACTATTAAATTTGGCCCCTGCTTTGAGGCGCTCACAGCTCATAGGAGCCTTAAAACAGCTCCCAGCAGCACCGAAGGCCTGGAGGAAGAGGGGCCAAGTGTCCCTGTGGAAACGCAGAGGAAGGGTCCTCCTGCCCCGTGGGAGGGAGGCCACACAAAGACCATTCCAGAACCCGAGGAGACACCCCCTACCACTGGGACCTTACCTGGGGGATGTCAAACCCCGTATGTACATCTCTGACCCTCTGTGCTAGGGCTCCCCCCACAGATCTAGGACCAGACAGACGCAGGAGTTGCACGGATCCTCTCTGAGCTGGGGTGATCATGAGCTATTCTGAGGGACAGGCCAAGAGCAGAGGTCGGCCCAGGCAAGATGTCGGTGCCCAGGCAAGATGTGGGTGCTTTGGCTCTGGTCCCCAGGGTCTCCAAAGGGTGAAGCAGACCAGCCCCCCAATTCTGAGCAAGGCCCCTTGCCTGTTGGAGGCTCCTAGTGGACACTGTGCCCCTCAGGCTCTGACGCTACGGGCTGCTCTTCCCACGCTGGCTCCTGGGCTGTAGGCCACGTCTCTGGGTTGATCGTGGGGACCCCTGGGGGTTCAGCTGCTACTTCCGTGAACAGCCCTGGGAGGTAAGTCGTTGGAAAGCCCCGACGTGTGAGATGTGGGAACCAGGAACTGTTCTGGAACTAGGTCAGCCTTGAGGAAGTACCTGGACCCTTCTCAGAGCAGCAGGGCTTGGAACCACCTGGACTCCAGGTGTATGAACTGCGCAGAGCAGTAGGCAGGGGCAAGGGACGGAGAAACAAAGGCCTAATCACTGGCAGATAGAATTGCTCGGTTTTTATAATAGCATCGCAAATATCGCCACTGTCCATCTGGCAGTGAGAGCTCAGGATGAATTCACAAGGAGATAGTGGCAGTGACAGTGGTGGTGATGCTGACAGTGGTGATGGTGATGATGGTGACAGGTTGAAGAAGTGAGAAGCTAGGGCTGGAGGCTGCAGACAGATCTGGGCCCTCTCCGAGTGTCTTCCGTCAATCCCCCATTCATTCGCTTGTTATGAAACACCTGCTCTGAAGCTTGCGCTTGGCTGAGCGCAGATCCTGAGGACAGAACACTCCTGCCCCCAGGCCCTTCCCCCAAGTCCGGCGAACAATGCTGCCCAGTGTCACCCATGCCAAGTGCTCCTGGGGGCAGCTGCGTTCTGTCTTGGGCCACCAGGGGAGGCCCCAGGGGGCTGGGACAGATAAGGGCAGAGCTGGGGGGAGAGTACAGGTGGGGCGCAGGTGGAGGCCAGGGCCTGGGCATGCGCCCAAGCGTGTCCTCCCTGGGAGAGGGCAGCAGGGTGAGGTGGGGGCGGGTGCAGGGGAGCTGCCCAGTGTTACAGAGCGAGTGAGCAGTAGCCTTAGGCTACCGTGAGGGTGTGAAGGGCAGGGGTGAGTTTGGGGGGTGAGACTGTCCCCCACCCTGTGGCTTCAAAGGGTTGGATGGTTGGCAGCCTCTTTCGTCCTCCACCCTCGGGGCTGCCCTGCTTCCCTCCTGCTGGCACCAGCATTGCCCAGAGGGCTTGGGCTGGAGCGGTGGAGCCTGGCCCCAGAGCAGGGGTGAGGCTGCCCCCCATTCTCTGCCTGCCGCCCGTGGCCCACTGGCAGGACATGGGGTTGGGCAGCCACTGCCAGGTGGGATGTGCTTTAATGACGGGTTAGCGCAGTTTGCTCAAGTCGGCAAGTTGCTCATCTGAGGAAATCAAACTCCATCTTCCTCGGCCACTGAATGCTCCGCCCCAGCCCCTCTGCAAGGGTATGACGGGAAAAATCAAAGGGTCGGAGTCCTGACCCCTCTCGCCAAGACCCATCTGACAGCCCAGCTCGGCTCGGCCACTGACCCTGCCCAGCCCAGCCCCAGAGGGGGAGGAGGGGCAGCCGCCTCCAGGGCTATCGTGGGGCGAGGTGTCCACGCACATTCCGTGTGCAGCTGCACCTGCTGTCACCAGCAGCCTCCTCTACCCTGTCCATGGCGAAAATGCATGATAGCAAGGACCCCCGGCTTGGCGAGGTGACTGGGGGAAGGTGGCCCTCATTCATCAACGTGGCACCTGCATTCTACTCTAAACAGCAAGCGGACGGCCCTCTGGCCTCACATGGGGCCGGGTGCAAGGCCAGAGCCTTTCCTCACCAGAGTCCTGTCAAGGCGAGGATGGCGTGTCACAAACGGTCTGTCCCCGCATGCCCAGCATCCCAAACTGGTTCCCAGCAGGGCTGACGGATGTCCTTTATTGGGGTGAGTAACATTCAGGGAATTCAGAGAAGAGCCGGCAACAGCTTTCTGAGAACCCTGGGAGGGAGGGAAGGATCCGCCGGCCGACCGGGCTGGATCGGCCCGAGGCCTGGACGTGGTCCTGCCCCAAGGGCAACGCACCTCCAGGGGAAGGAATCCGCCACTCCGTACCGTGCGCCAGCCCGGTGGTTTGTTTGGCCATAACGTTGGCTGGTGATGGGGGCTGGGAGCTCAGAGGGGCTCGGCTAACCCTAACCCTAACCCTAACCTCAGCTGCACGTTTGGAAGGAAGGACCCAGGCCGGGGAGGCTGAGGGCAGGGAAGGGTTATCGCTGAGTGTCCTGAGCCTCCGTCGTGGGAGCTTTCACTCAGGCCCAGAGCTGACGGCCGCATGTCGCTTGGGAAGCCTGGGCTGGGCCACGTGTGGGGCCGGGATTCTTCCAGATCTGTGATTCCCAGCACTGGGGAAGGACACCAGCTTTTCATTCTGGTAAATTCGTATTGGGTTGAGGGCTGAGTTCCCGCCCTGAGCCTGGCCTGGGGGGACCTCCTGGGGTGCACTGTCCCCTGCAGGTGGCAGCAGGGACACAGAGTGGACGCGGAATTCATGCAGGAAGGACTTCTGCTGTCAGACGTGACTTTGGACAACGCTACGTTAACATTTCCAAGTTTTTAAGGTCAAACGCTTGCGTGTATGGAGACCTAAGAGTGTCCCTGCTTCCCCTGGAGTTTGTTGAACATTCTGGAGCCTGAGATAAGGGAGACCTTCAGGGTTTACAGAATGGTGCTGACCTTTCAGAAGCAGTCCTGCGTGTGGCTCCCAGCCCTCGGCAGGGGGACAGGGACAGGGAGGTGCCACATGAGGTCCCTCCTGGGCTGTCTGTGCCCACTTGGCTGAAGGCAGAGCCTGGGGGCCCTGAGTCCCTTCTGGGGGGAGGTGGAAGCCTAGGGAAGGTGGCGATGCCAGGGGGGACACAGAGGGCCCAGCCTGCACCCGCCAGGACACTTGGGCTCGGGGACTGGTAAAGCCTGTGAGCCTCTCTGCCAGCCCTGCCTGCAGCCGCGTCCACTGTCCTGAAGGCTCAGGGACCTTCAGGAGGATGGGGTGCCACCCATTTTACAGACGAGGAAACTTCTCAGCAGATAAGACAGGTTCCGCCACTGTAGGGGAAGGTACGGGTCATCTCGGGTCGCTGCAGTGAGGGCCGAGGAAGCCTGTGGATTTGAGTAGGACCCAGTAGAGTCCAGCTAAGGCCTGCGGGTCCAGACGTGCGTGAGTGCACGTGGATGTCGAAATCATTGGTGAGGAAACGCACAGGAGATCGGCATCCGCTGGCCTGTTTTCCTGATTAAACGCAGATTTCCTTCCCCTGGGTGCTGGGTGGCTGCTTCCTTGCTGCCCTGGCTGGACAGCCCTGGCTGGCCTGAGCTGCCACCAGCCCCATCCTGCTCTGCATCCGGGGGCCCCCAGCCCCGTCCTCTGAGAGGGGGCCCAGGCTGGGTGGGTGGGTGGTCCGGACACCCAGCTTGAGGCTCAGTCTCAGGCATCCTGGCTTCCCCACCCTGGGCCCCCACCGAGTCCAGGGACTGTGTGAGCAGGACCTCGGTGGTGGGACAGGGACAGGGAGAAAGTGAAACCGGGCACCTCCCACTGCCGGCTGGGACCCTCTGTCTGGCCAGGCCGGGTCGATGCCAGCGCCACCCAGCACTAGGCCTGTGCCGCACTGATGGACGGGGGCCGCGCAGGCAGGAGCCCTGGGCTGGGTCCTGGCTGTGCCACCTGCAGCAGGGGGCTCAGAGGGTGTCTCCCCACCCTCTGGCCTCAGTGTCCCCATCTGTGAAGTGGGGGTTCATGGTGTCATGGATTCCTTTGTCACAGAAGTGTCCCCCGGGTTTTGAGGCCTGGGTAATGGGAGCCAGAGTCCCACTGGGCAGCGGGTGGGCTGTGGGGTGGCCCCAGGAGGAACTGGCCAACTCTGAGAGCAGCTCACGGGGCTCGGGCCCCCGGCAGTGCATCCACCTGCCCCATGACTTAGGGACTCCTTGTGTGCTGGGAGGTCCTGGGCCGCGTTCCAAGGGACACACATTCGGAAATGCTGACTCAGCCATCTGGAGATGTGACGGGAAGGGTGTTAGGGAAGGCGGAACAGTGTGAGCAGAGACAGGAGCGTGGAGGACCAGAGACCAGTGTGGGAAACAGCAGCTGGTCACGACCGAGGCCGGGAGGGGGACCCGAGGCAGGCTGAGCAGGCCAGAGGCTGGTACCCCTGTGGGGCAGGAAACAGGCAGGCCTGGAACCTGGGTCCCTCTTGTCCACTTCAGACATGCAGAGAGCCCTAGCCTCCCTCGCGTCCTGCGGGGGGGTCGCTCCCTTCCAGGGGGCGGCTAAGGGCAGGTTTAAG